>NC_136412.1:168184254-169384254 GCF_051521515.1 Lactuca serriola
GCATAGTAATATATTGGAGAGAAAAAAAATTGAAAAAAAAAATTCGGATAATTAAAATTGAATCATGGATTATAAAAATGATCAAAAAAAGAATTGTTATTTTTTTTTACTCTCCAATATAATACTATGTTCGATTTTATAATTCGTATTTTTTTATAAAATTTTTTAAGGTATCCTCGTCGAAAGAAGAGTCCTCACATCATCCTGTTTATATATATATATATATATATATATATCTATATATAAACAGTACATAATATATATACACACATATGTATAAGTATTTGGATATATAATTGAAATACATATCATATAATACTTGGGTATTTTTAAGTAAACATATTATATACTTAGATCATACACGACAAGAAACGATGGCTTTACTGGTGACGCATTGCCGCTATTACCATTACCGGCGACTTCGTGACCCTTTAAGTCGCCGCTAATTGCCTTTTTCCTTGTAGTAGTATATTTGTCAATAATGTAATGATTTGGAAACTTAATGTATAATTTTTTACAAGAAACCATCTTATAATCATGTTATTTATTTTTCCGTTGTCTTAATTCATTAAATTAATCAACTCGATTTGCTAACAACATTTCATACATGTTTGTGTAGAATGTAATGACTCCAAAATATAAACGGAATGGAATTTCGATATCCAATATTATAACAATTTAAGGGTTTACGTTCGAATGGTTACAAGCCACTAGATTTCATGAAACCGGATAAAAATATTATTAGAATGAAATCGTACATTAGACATAATCCTTAGTTTAAAAGATGTTCTCAAGTTTTCTATGAAGGCGTGCAACTTAGCTGTCACACCCCAAAACCGGAACGGCGGAAACGTTCGGGGGTGGCGGACGTCTTGTTTAGTATCACAAGACATACATCATAGTAATCAAAGTAATGAACAACCATTTCATTAGAAAGAAAGTGTTTACAATGTGTGTGTTCACAAAAACATAGAATACATAAGCAAATAACAAAACAAGACTTGAAGCTACTATGCTCCATCTTCTGAATTCCCAGCGCGAGTACCTGTCTACTAGTCTCCTGAGAATACAAGTTATTTTAAAAGAGTTGATCAGCAATTAAGCTGGTGAGTTCATAAGATTTTAGTGATGTATGTAAGTTGTAGAAAGTTTAGTAAGATGTAGTAAGTTGTAATTTTTGTTTAGAAAAGTTCGCCTGTTCCTCCAGAAAATCCTATATTTCCTACTTTGATGAAAGATAAGTAAAAATGACTCTACAATCCTTTCTATGAGTACTCAATGGATACAGGTTATATAAAACCCAGAGTAAACAAACAATCGATTGGGTGTATCTTCCCTAAGCCTACAACCAAACAAGGAACAGGTTATATAAAATACTAACCACAATGGTTCCTTCTATAATCACTTATTTTATTCTAGCTATATATAATCTAATATCGAACAGATAGTTAGTTGTTTGAATCTGCCCTAAGCCCACAACCAAACAAGGAACAGGGAATGAGGCGGAAGGTACACATCCAACTACCTATCGAATATTAATTATATATAACCTTTGATGTATAAACTAAGGTATTGTAGAGTTAACTACCTAAGGTCCTTTAAAAATGATGGTTTAATAAAATGGATTAAACCCTTTACTTGGTAAGTTTCTAGTTTTATATATCAAAAGTTCTGATTTGAAAAGTATGTTTTGTACTAGAAAACTGTGCATTGAATTAGTGTTCTATGACCTGACCCACACCTGGTACCCCTTATGATTACTTGGTGTGTGTGTGTATATATATATATATATATATATATATATATATATATATATATATATATAGCTAAGATCGAATAAATAGTAGGCTGGGTAAATCTGTTCCAAGCCCACAACTAAACAAGGAATAGGAAATGAAGTAGAAAACACACATCCTACTACTTGTCAGACCCTATTAATATATACCCCTGAATGCATACACTAAGGAATCATAAAGTTAGCATTATAGGTCCCTTTCTACTGAATGTACTAGACCCGACTGTTCTGTTTGTCGTTTGAAACGATGTGAGTTTTCCCTAGTTTATAACTATCTTGACTCGAAAATAGTTTGTATTAACTTTCAAGTGGAATTGTCACTTTATGAAAGTAATGGGAAAATATAAGTACTCTATTGTCTTATGAATTGACATTCTGACGTACTAATTACCTTAAAACATGTTTGTTTTATTAAGGTCATAGTGTGAAGGCTAGTTCCCATACTATACACTCTCCCTGTCAAAAGATTCTGGGAACCAAACGTGACCTCAGCAACCAGTTGCTAGCCGTGTAATCCACATTATGGTTATATGATCATGTATACCTAATAAGTTATCACCTTTTGTTTAGAACAATGTGTTAGTGATTATTGGTATAGTTAGATCTATAAGTGTTTCATGCTATACCATCTTAGTATGTTCGTTCTGATATAGTATCTTAGTATCTTATCTTGTTATAGTATCTTAGTATCTTCTCTTGTTATAGTATCTTTGTATCTTCTCTTGTTATAGTATCTTAGTATCTTCTCGTTATAGAATGAACTGAATCCTTAAACTATACCCCTTATAGTTTACTAGTATTCTACTTGAATTATTATTGAAAAGACTCATTTTACTACTAAGTTATGCTTGTACTTTAAAAATGGAGTTTTGTTAAACTATAAAGCAACATAACTTTAAAAGAGTTTTTGAAATGTTTTGATCACTTAGAAAAGACATAAGCAATATTTTGAAAGATGTTTATAACAAACATTTAAACAATTATTATTGTGTTCAACTTGTATTCCCCCCCCCCCCCCCAAAAGCATTTAAAACAGTTAAAAGATTCATTAGAAGGTATGAACTCACCTGATGTGGGTGATTCAAACGGATACTTGCGCGTAAGGATGAGAAGTTCCACGAATGTTGTCCCGAGACTTAAGAAGTCCTAAATGACATATAATGGCATATATTGACATAAATATAGTGTTTAGAAGCAACCAAATGCAAAGAAACACCTCACAGGACTAGGAAACACTTGGTATGAAGTGTTGAATCACATGTGATTCATCGAAGGAAAGTGTATGGCACTAAACTTGTGTTTACGGCCAAAGGAGTTTACAGCCGTAAACTCATGGTTAATTATACATATGTGAGTGTTTGAAGATCCTACAACATCCAATGAGGGTTCAAGGTCCTAAGCTTGGTCATTAGAAGAGTTTAAGGTCCATACATGCTAAAACACTAAGTTTACGGCCAAGGGAGATCTTGGGCCGTAAACTCATGATGTTCTTGGGAAAATGTATGTTTCAAGGGTGTGATTCAAGGCTTCCTAGTAGATATGAAGTATAATGAAGGAATACTTATGATATGGAGGCTTGAAAGGGTTGATTTTGGCCAAGAACACTAGTGTGTGTTCGTGGTGTTTCTCCAAGATCTAAGAAAAGATGATTTTCAAGGATGAATCATGAGGATGAAGCTAGCTAAGAAGGATTAACAACAAACTAGAGAAAGAACACTTACGAATTTTGAAGATCAAGGATGAAAATTGGGATGATACTTGAGATAGAACTCAAGTGTTCTTGAGGTGAAAGTGAAAGAATGAAGAAAAGTTGAAGGATATGAGTCTTAAAGGGGAGTTTATGGCCCACCTTGAGTTTACGACCATAAACTCAAGAATTGTGGCCGTGAACTCTAAATGAAGAGGTCAAGGCTTGATTCGTTGAACATTGTCTCTATCAGGTACATTCTAACACTCATTCCTTAAGTATACTAGGCTTAAAACTCCTTAGATTGACCATTAACCAGGCTAGAACTCATTACCAATGAGTCTGACACTCAGTTGAGTTGACTGACTGAGCTTTCAAAGGAATTTTTTTTGGGTTGTCACATCATCCTCCCGTTAGATGGAATTTCATCCCGAAATTAGCCTTCTTACAATATTATTGGGGTTGCGTTCCTCTGATTTGCAGAATACCCACTTGTAGACCTGACAACTTTGCCTTGGTGTTCATGATAGGATTCATACTTGGTCCATCTATCATTACCTCAGGTATACAAGTCGTATATAATTAGGATTACTAAGACGGTCGGATATGCGACTCTGCCCCAGGTCCACAACCAAACAAGGAACAGGAGATAGGGCGGAAGCACACATACTAAATCTTTGTAATCATAATCATATACCACCCTTTTGTATACACTGAATAGTAATAGGTGGGCTGTATTCGTCCATAGCCTCTATGCTCGAACTTGGTTGGTTGGACGAGTGGTATTTCGTGACAGTCTACGGGCATATGATGACAAGGCTTCGAAGGACAAAGTACTCTTCGCATGAGTACTTCGGGGTTTAGAATACGAGACATAAAACTGAGGTTTAGGTCGGACTGTCGATATGAATGACGAAGGTTTCGAGTACTCGACAATTGAGGCGATAGAAACATGTGAACTTAGTATGGTGAAGACCATGCCAACTCATGACGAATGATAGTAACAGACTCTTTACTAAACAATTTTAGCCAATTTGAAAGAAACGTCTGTTATACGATGATGTATCCCTAGTGTGTTTGACAATGTACTCCTAGTGTGTTCGACAATGTACTCTGTGTAAATCTTCCAGTGCTTACTGTTTTCCCTTTGATGTTAACACTTCTACATATCGTACCTCTATGTGCGAGTACATACAGTGAAAGTGCTTTGATAATTGGTGTCGATACTTTATACTACCATCCTCCTTGGTACCACTACGATCGCCTGTCATATACAAGTTATGAATAATTAAGATGAATAAGAGCGTCGACTGAGTAACTTTGCCTCAAATCCACAACCAAACAAGGAACAAGAATTAAGGCGGAGTCACTCACTCTAAGTCTGCAACATCTTAGTTATGCATAACCCGGATGTATATGTTAAGCCATCATAGCTTCTCTGAACGGATCCTTTAGTTCTCTTGAATATTTTGACTTGTTTCAATAAGTGAGTTATTATAATTAATTTTAAGTGTTTTCCCCAAGTTATAATCTTATATAAATATAAATTAATTTTTAAATTAATTACTATTTCTAAAACATACCACTACCTTTTGACGACTCTGGGGTTGATTCTCCTGCTGTGATCATCAAAATGCGTCCGTCCGTGCCTGAGTTCTTTGTTATTGGGTAGTCCCTCTGATAATGACCAGTCTTACCATAGCCATAACAGGCTTGGTTTTCTTCATCTCCGGGGACTTGGGGGATCGGTTGAGCTGGTGCCCTGCAGAAACGGACTGTGTGTCCCTTTCTGTGGCAGTTGAGACACTATATTTCCCGGCATACTCTGGTGTGGTGGTAGTTGCACTTTTCACACTTCGGGAAGGTTCCAACATATTGACTGGCAGGTGCTGGAGCAGTAGGCGTTGTAACGGCGTACATAGTACTCGCTTGTTGCTCTTGCGGGGGTTCCTGCCTTGTTCGCTTCTTCTTCCTCTTGTTCCCCAACTTCTGTTTATAGTCCTTTCCTTTTGATGGCTCGGGAACGAGGACTTCTACACCATAGCCGACTCCATGGTCAATGAGAAGCTGGGCCAGGCGTTTCGCGCTATCAAATGTGGTTGGGTTTGAAGACAACACATCCCCTTGGGTCGGGGCAGTTAGAACCCATATGTATCTTTCTATCTTCTTGCTCTCCGGGGTAACCATCCCGAGGCATAGTGCTTCCAGGTCACTAAACCTATCAATGTAGGACACTATGTCTGAGCCGACCATTGTGAGCTCTCATAGTTCTTGTTCCAGCTTTTGTATGTTTCCCCTTGGGTAGTACTCTTCCAGCATTAACTCGTTTAGGTTTTCCCAACCTATTGAGTTAGCCACTGATAGGGTCAGTGACTTAACATGGCTGTTCCACCATGTCAGGGCTCTGTCGGAGAAGGTGCAGACAACGAACTTCACTTTGCTCCCTTCTAGGCACGAACAGATTTCGAAGACCGAATCTATTTTCTCGAACCATCGCATCATAGCAATAAAAACACCATTTCCATTAAAGGAAAGGGGTTTGCAGTTCATGAATTCCTTGTACGAACACTCCCTTGGGTGTCCGTGAGAATTATCGGGGTTGGCTAAGTGGGTACCGCTACCAGAACCGAAGGTACCACTCTCGCTTAAATGAGCTAGAGCAGTTGCCACTGCGGAGGATATCGCTACTTGGAGGGCTGCAGTATCGAATTGTGGC
The DNA here is from genome assembly GCF_051521515.1 of Lactuca serriola. Classification (NCBI taxonomy): domain Eukaryota; kingdom Viridiplantae; phylum Streptophyta; class Magnoliopsida; order Asterales; family Asteraceae; genus Lactuca; species Lactuca serriola. The sequence continues at coordinate 168,190,453 of NC_136412.1, forward strand.
AGAGGTAGTGGTGGTTGAGTTGGAGTTATCGGAGTAATGCGTCTGTTTTATCTGCGAGGAGGCATCTTTGCTAAAAGAATACAAAGATGAGATGGGATAAGTCTATTATAGTGGAGATAAGCGAAAAGCTGAAAAACAAGGTTATCCTAGTTCTGAGTGTATCTGGTCCTGACTTCCACAGGGTTCTAGAAACAATTCATAAAAGAGTCTATACCTAATAAACTATATGAATTTGGAATGGCTATCCTCGAATGAATATCGGTTACCTGAATAACTGTTACCAGCTGCATGTAAGAAAATAATCCTAACACGTAATGTGAGCAATGTTTCCGCTAACTCATTAAGTTAACCAAGATTATTATTTATTAGTGTGACGCATAATACGTTCTGGTTACCTCGACTGATCTTTCTTTGAAAACTTCTCATGAAATTTCCCTTGTTCCTCCTTGACTCATCTGTTGACACCTATGAGGAAGTGGTTACATCTATCTGGGTTTGTCATGCGAGAATGGATGTGACTAAAGAATCTATGAGATTAAAGGTAACTTCATGGGGTGATCCTTACAGAGTTCTCCTATAATTGTACAATGTATACAAGTTGTATGTGACAACTCGAAATTTCCTTTCTGAACAACCCATATCAAGACAATAGAGCTTAGAACAGTTTCAGGGAAATTTTAGACTTCAGGTATAAGTTTGGCAGTTTTTCAGGATTTACACTTAAGGAGATATCAGGAGAGTGGTTGGACTAGGGTTTTGTGCAACACTGTTATTCCAACACTCTGTTATATTAGAAATCATTTCAGGAATAAAAATATTTTCTGCCAAAAATATCTCAGGACTATAAATAGAATTCTGAACCAAATTCATTCATTATTCGCATTTCCAAATAGAGAAAAGCCATTTTCTCTCTCACGGATCTTCAGGTTTTTATCCCAAATCGATCGTAGTGTGTGTACAAGTCCTCACTTGACGCCTAACAATCCTACACCGTCCAGTTCATCAAAACTACCAACTACAGGTGAGTTCATACCCCTAATCAATGTTTAAATAATTTTAAATGCTATAATGGGGGGGAATACAAGTAGAAACAAACATGTTATTAAATCATTGATATGTACTTTATAACTGTGTTTGTCATTTAACAGATTTCACATACTACAAAATGTGATGCATGAAATGGTTTTAAATCTTAAATATACATTGTTATCAAATGTTTTACCTTTGAAATGTTAATTAAAATGACATCAAGTCATAGTTAATTATTGTTCAAAACCCATAAGATGTCTTACAAAACCATTTTTACATTCTTGAACTAAACTATGCATATACACTTATATTTTTATATATGTATTGATGTTATAGTTTACATCTTTCATTTAGTTTCTCACACCCTTGAGTAGTAAGAGTGTATAAACCTACTTGAACAACTAATTACCATTCAGTAAATTATCATAGGGATAATTTGAAGATATCAAACGTTATTCCTATTAAAAGGAATCACACAAGAGTCAGTTCATTCATGAGTCTTTACTAGTACATTACCTGATACATGAGTACCTTTACATATGCTTACATGATACATGAATACGCTTACAAGAACACATTACATGAGTACCTTTACATAAATACAATTACCTGTGTATAATTACATGAATACTTGAAACTCGATTCGTAACGATGATTTATTAGTACCTTCAGTAAATCATTCCAGCCCATCCCAGTTCAATGGGAGTCAGTTACGGGACTAACCATTCCTGGAACCTATTGTTCGCTATAGAGGTTAGTTGGACAATCTTTGGATGTTCATAAGGTTATCTATTTCGCTTATAGCAATGTAGAGTCAGTTACGGGACTAACCATTCCTGGAACCTAGTGTTTGCCACAGAGGTTAATTGGACAATCTTCGGATGTTCATTGGGTTGTTATTACATATATTAGGAGACAGTTACGGGACTAACCATTCCTGGAACCTACTGTTCGCCACAGAGGTTAATTGGACAATCTTCGGATGTTCATTGGGTTGTTATTACATATATTAGGAGACAGTTACGGGACTAACCATTCCTAGAACCTACCGTTCGCTACAGAGGTTAATTGAACAATCTTCGGATGTTCATTAGGTTATTTACTTCGACTACATCGATGTAAAGTCAGTTACAGGACTAACCACTCCTGGAACCTACTGTTCGCCACAGAGGTTAATTGAACAATCTTCGAATGTTCATTAGGTTATACCTTTCGCTTAATGTGATGTTGTGTTAGTCCTAGTACCCAGTGACAACACTTATAGTAGTACATTTTCCTGTTTACTTTATTTTGTGATACTTTCACATAAACGATGAGTTAGACTAAGTATTTTAGTACTAAACAATTGAAGTAAAAACTATCATTTTACTTACAAAACATTCGGGTCTTGGTAGAAGACTACATTATCATAACAAAACATTCGGGTCTTGGTAGAAGACTACATTATCATAACAAAACATTCGGGTCTTGGTAGAAGACTACAGTGCCATAACAAAACATTCGGGTCTTGGTAGAAGACTACATCTCAAACTAATAGAAAATAAGGGATTTTCTAGGGTTTTTCATACTTACATCAACATTTTCATTTAAAGGTTTACATGGCCTTCATAATAGATTTTCATAAGCAAGACAACGACACTTAATTACTTATGAATTCACCAGCTTTAAAGCTGATACTCTCTTTCAAAATAACTTGTATTCTCTGGTCATCAGTTAGATAGGTGCGATGACCAGGTTTTTGAGAAGATGGAGCACAGACAAGACTCGCCTTATTTTGATTATTCATTTTATTGTTGTACATTATGAAAGAACACACATGTATTAAAACTCTACTTATAATGCAATGGATGATGTTGTTGCTTGTTTATTATATTACACTGTTGTGATACTGTACATGATGTCCTCCACCCCTGAACGTGTCCGCCGTTCGTGGTTTTGGGGTGTGACATTGTATATAATTCAAGATTAAATAGACCTTCAAATAAGTGGTCCTACTCCAAAACCACAACCAAACAGGGAACATGTAATGAAGCGTAGATCACAAATTCTAAGTCTATAAAATCTCAATTATATAAAACCTTGGGAGTATACATTGCAAGATTATAGACATATCCGTAAGGGTCTTTTTAAGTTATCACATAAGTTATTTATATAGTGCCTAAAGTACTCCTATATTATTTTAATGTAATGTACTTAGTATGTTTCAAACTTGTTATTGTGTTATAGTATCATAGAATACTCCTATAGCATTCTAACTTTCATGTTCTGATCTAGAATCTCTTGTATAGAATTTGGTAAGTTTTAAGACTGTCGCAACACCACATCACTCCCAAACACATGTTGGTCACATCTCGAATGAATATAGTTGATCATGATATATTGATCCTACCTGTGATTACATAACTGTCCAGGTTTGAACGCAGTATTCAACCTTTAAATACTTATGTTCTGTTCTTCTTGTGATACTTGTTCCAGTGTGTATACATGTATAATCAAGTAGGTATATTTTTATAACTTATTGTTATATTCTTAAAATATATTATTATCCAGAGCACTTAATGTGACAACCCAAGTTGTTCCGTTACATTTCCCCGTTACCGTTAACAGAATATTCCAGTTTATAAAAGTTCCGTTAATTGGAGGTCGTCAATTAAATAAACATTACAATTGTTTATTGTCACACCCCAAAACCAAGAACGGCGGAAACGTTCTGGGGTGGAGGACGTCATGTATAGTATCACAACACAGTAAATGTAAATAAGCAAACAACATCATCCATTGCATTAAATATATAATTTTAATACAAGCGTGTTCTGTATAGATATAGACACCAAAATAATGTAAATCAAAATAATAAGATGAGTCTTGAATACGCTCCATCTTCTCAAAAGATGGCCTCGGTACCTGCCTACTGATGACCTGAGAATACAAGTTATTTTGAAAGAGTTTATCAGCATTAAGCTGGTGAGTTCATAAGTATTTTAGTGTCAATGTTTGTTGTAAAAAACGTTTGAACCTGTCTCAATGTATAAGTTTGGAAAATGTAATTAAGTGTTTGAAAGTGTTTGTAAAAGTTTGAATCTCTCAGAAAAACCTATATTTTCTATTAAAGTAGCCTTCTACCAAGGCCTAACTGTTTTGTATGCTCGTTTGTTGTAAAAGTGTGTACTTTCCCAAGTGTAACTATCATTCAATAAAGTATAGTTTGTACATTAATGCTAAAGTGATGTTATCACTAAAATATGTAATGGGTAAATCATTGTAGTACTGTAGTTTTGTATAATAGGAACTACTGCGATACTAACTACCTTAAACCAGATTTATATTAAGGCATTATGTGATAAATTGCACCATACTATCGACTAGTAACAACGACATAATGAATGGTCGTAATAACGAAATGACGTTTGGCACCCGCAGACCTGCAGGTCCGGCTGTAGCTAGCAGCAAGGTGTAGGATTGTCAATCCAGCATAGATCTATACGCAAACTCACGCTCTCCCTCCAAGAGACTCTGGCCACAACTCGAGTCATGACATTTAAGTCATGCTCCGATTTAAATCACAGTAATTTAAGTATTCTAGTATATGTAATGTAATGTTTCTCGTTCTAGTATAGTTGTAAATGTTCTCATAGTATAGTTGTATATGTTCTCATAGTATAGTTGTATATGTTCTCTTCCTAGTATAGTTGTATATGTTCTCATAGTATAGTTGTATATGGACTCATGAATGAACTGACTCATTGGTCTAGCAGTTGTCATAGTATGATCCTGTGTTACCCCGATGGTAACTTGCTAATGATGTGTCTAGTACGTATGAATATGGAAGTACTTTTATGTCTATATATGTATATTTGATATATAATTAATATTGAAACGACCTTCGGATGGTCACCCGAAATCCCAGCAGACCACATCTGAATCGAGAAAAAGGAAATAGGGCGGATGGCCTTCCTAAGCCCTTTAAACATTATTTATACATCTATACATATATGGGCATGCAATTTATAAGAAGTAAAACAAAGTTTAAATAAAATCATTTGATAAGTAAAAGAGTTTGTAAAACATTTTGAAATGAAACAATTTGATAAACAGTTTGAACAGTGAATAAATCATTGGTTTTCTAGTTATTAATCACATGTGATTAATGCAATCACATGTGATTGATGCAATAACTGCAAGTATTTAACTTGTATCCCCCCATAGAGTATTTAAAATATTTAAAATCATTTCAAAGGTTGATTAAAGGGGTATGAACTCACTTGTGGTGAGTAGATTGGATTGTAGTATCGGATACCGTGCTAGGTGGCAAACGGAGACTTGCTTACACGTACGAGCCTAGTTATCATATAATAAGCATATATATAACTAATTAGCCAAATAATAACTTAATGAAATAATTTGGGACACTCAGGAACATGTAAACACTTTGTATAAATGTTATAGGTCCTAAGGGTTGCATCTAAGTCGATACGGGACAAGGCAAAAGGGTTTGAAGCTTCCAAAGGCCTTGTATAAGAGTTCACCACCCAAAAAACCCCACCTTTGGAGTTTACGGTCATAAACCCTTGAGTTTACGGCCGTGAACACCACACTTGGTGGTTTTGGGTGTTTTAAGGTGCTATATTAACCCTAGAATAATCCTAGCACTTGTGGAATAATCCTTGAAGTAGTTTAACGCCCTAGAATGCTCCATAGAGGAGTTTACGGCCTAAAGACCATATCCCCTAGAGTTTACGGCCGTAAACTCCTATGGGGTGTTGGTTTTAATTCATTTATGTCACTTGCATATGTAGGATAGCTTCCATGTTTTTGCTTACGGCTAAAGGGGACAATAGGCACACATTTGTGCCTTCACTTGGAGTTTACGGCCCAAGTGATGTTCCTTGGCCGTAAACTCCCTTTAAGGGATGATTTTGATGTTAGTTACTCCACATTCAAGTTACAAGTATCAAAGGGTAAATGTCTTAAGCCTTAGGGGTGATTTAGGGCACTTATAGCCCTTGAAAAAGGGGTTTACGGCCCAAGAGATATCCTTGGCCGTAAACTCCTATAACTAGGTGATCTTAATTGATTTCTAGCCTCTAATGTTCATACATCAAGTCCTTAACTAGTTGTCTAACAAGGAAATGGGACTAGGTAGCTTTTAGGCCTTGTTTTGGAGTTTACTCCCCAAGAACGTTCTTGAGCGGTAAACTCTCGGATCTTGTGTTTTAGACATGTAATCTATGTTATAAAGCATAAAACAAGTAATAAAACACATCTAGGAAAGTAGACTCACAATCTGGGATGAAAACTCGAAGATCCATGAGAGAGAAAATGACTTTTCTCTAGTTAGAAATGTGAATAATGAATTAATTTAATTCAGAAATCTATTTATAGTCCTGAAATATTTTGGCAGAAAATATTTTTATTCCGGATATTGGACTATAACATTATGAAACTTGGAATGTACAAATTTCACAAACCCAGGAGCATCCACTCTCCTGATATCTCCTTAAACGTAAACCCTAATGTACACAAACTTATTCGGAAAAGTATGAAATTCACTGAAACTGGACTAGCTTCTATTGAATAGATAATGATCGTACAAATGGAAATTTCGGGTTGTCAGATCATCCCCTCGTTAGAAGGAATTTCGTCCTGAAATTAGAATTTAAGCAAACACGAAGTTACAAGAATTAAGCGAAAAGATGAGGGTATTTCAGCTTCATCCGATCCTCGCGTTCCCAAGTGAATTGCGGTCCTCGCTTGGCGTTCCAACGAACCTTCACGATAGGGATACGACTTTGCTTCGTCTGCTTGACCTCACGGTCCATGATCTCTACTGGTTCTTCCACGAAGTTGAGGCTCTCGTTGATCTTGATCTCGTCGAGTGGGATTACAAGAGTCTCGTCGGATAGACACTTTTTCAAGTTAAATACGTGGAATGTAGAATGTACGTTACGAAGTGTGTCGGGTAGGTCGAGTTTGTAAGCTACGGGGCCGACTCTTGCAAGAATCTCGAAAGGCCCTATGTACCTCGGATTAAGTTTCCCACGCTTGCCGAAACGTATCAAGCCCTTCCAGGGTGAGACTTTGAGAAAGACTCGGTCTCCCACCTGAAATTCCAAAGGTTTTCTTCGTTTATCAGCGTAGCTCTTCTGTCTGTCTCTAGAGGCTTTCAATCATTCACGGATTTGAACGATTTTCTCTGTCGTTTCCCGAATGATTTCCGGACCGGTGAGAGTACTGTCGGAAGCTTGCCCCCTGGCCAATTGGGTATCACCCACCTCAGCCCAGCACAGAGGGGATCTGCACTTTCGGCCGTAGAGAGCTTCAAATAGCAGCCTTGATGCTCGTGTGATAACTGTTATTATAGGAAAACTCGATAAGGGGTAAATGAGTATCCCATGCTTTCCCAAAATCAATCACACAGGCTCGCAACATATCTTCCAGTGTTTGGATGGTCCTCTCACTCTGTCCGTCGGTCTGTGGATGGTAGGCTATGCTCATGTCCAACCTTGTTCCTAAGGAATGTTGTAGCGATTGCCAGAATCTTGAGGTGAACCTACTATCTCTATCGGAGATAATGGACATAGGTACACCATGTAGTCGTACGATTTCCCTAATGTATGTTCTCGTAAGTTTCTCCATCTTGTCAGTTTCTCGGATAGGTAGGAAGTGTGCAGACTTGGTCAATCTATCAACGATGACCCATATGGTGTCAAGTCCACCCATTGTCTTGGGCAACTTGGTTATGAAATCCATAGTGATCCGCTCCCACTTCCATTCTGGAATCTCTGGTTGTTGCAGTAAACCAGAGGGCTTCTAGTACTCGACCTTAACCTTTCCGCAAGTAAGGCATTTACTTACGAAGGTAGCAATCTCTGATTTCATATTAGGCCACCAGTATAGCTTTTTAAGATCCAGATACATCTTATCTGAACCTGGGTGGACGGAATACCGAGTGTTGTGCGCCTCGGTCATGACCAAGTCTCGGAAACCACCGTGTTTCGGTGTCCAGATCCGGTTCATGAAATATAGTGCTCTGTCACCCTTGGCTTCTAACTTCTTGTCCATTCCCCTAAGGGATTCAGTCGTCACATTTTCAGGTTTCATGGCCTCAAGTTGAGCCGCCTGAATTTGCTTTAGACAAGTGTGAATGGATGGTTATTGATAATGACTTGACTTTGCGACCAGAATATTCCTTCCGACTTAGGGCGTCTGCTACCACGTTGGCTTTACCCTGATGATAATGAATATCGCATTCGTAATCACTGAGTAGCTCGACCCACCGTCGTTGTCTCATGTTGAGCTCCTTCTGATCGAAAATATGTTGTAAACTCTTGTGGTCGGTAAAGATAGTGCTTTTCGTCCCGTACAAGTAATGTCTCCAGATCTTCAGAGCAAACACTACTGCTCCTAGTTCAAGATCGTGGGTCGTGTAGTTAACCTCGTGTGTCTTCAACTGTCTCGAGGCATAGGCGATGACCTTACCTCGCTGCATCAGAACACATCCGAGTCCTTCATTTTATGCATCGCAATAGACTACGAAGTCTTCTATCCCTTCGGGAAGGGATAGTATTGGCGCGGTGCACAAGGCTCTCTTGAGCGTTTGGAACGCTCTTTCTTGTTTCTCTTCCCAGTCAAAGGCTACGCCTTTCTGGGTCAGGGTCGTAAGAGGTTTCGCTATTCGGGAGAAGTTCTGAATGAATCTGCGGTAGTAGCCAGCGAGACCTAGAAATTGACGAATTTCTGTAGGCGTCTTGGGTGCTGACCAGTTCTCAATGGCTTTAATTTTGGATGGGTCCACGTGGATTCCTTCTTCGCTTACCACGTGTCCTAAGAATTCGACTCTTCGGATCCAAAATTCACATTTCGAGAACTTCGCATAAAGTTTCTCCTTTCGTAAAGTCCCTAGAACTTGTCGCAGATGATCGCCATGCTCTTTCTTACTTCGGGAGTAGATCAGGATGTCGTCAATGAAAATGATGACGAACTGATCCAAGTAAGGTCGGCATACTCTATTCATTAGATCCATGAAGACTGCGGGCGCATTGGTCAATCCGAATGGCATCACCACGAACTCGTAGTGTCCGTAACGAGTTCGGAAGGCTGTCTTCGGCACATCCTCTTCTAGCACTCGTAACTGGTGATACCCAGATCTCAGATCAATCTTGGAAAAATAGCTCGCCCATTGCAGTTGGTTGAATAGATCATCTATGCGAGGCAGAGGGTAATGATTCTTGACCGTCAATTTGTTGAGTTCTCTGTAGTCGATACACATACGGAATGATCCGTCTTTCTTCTTAACAAACAAGACCGGTGCTCCCCAAGGTGAGAAACTTGGTCTTATAAAGCCCTTACTGAGCAGTTCGTTAAGTTGACCAGAGAGTTCTTGCATCTCAGCTGGTGCTAAGCGGTAGGGCGACTTGGCTACTGGGGTAGCTCCTGGGACTAAGTCGATTCTGAACTCGACCTGTCGTTGCGGAGGTAACCCGGGTAGTTCTTCTAGGAAAATGTCGGGGAAGTCGCTCACTACTGGGATGTTCTTTAGTTCTTTTGTTTTGAGGTTCGTGTCGACAATGTGAGCAAGAAATGCGTGGTATTCTTTGCGCAGATATTTCTGTGCTTGAATACTTGATATAATGCGAAGACTCGCACCAGGTTTGTCGCCGTAGACTATAAGAGTTTCGTTAGACGGGAGGTTTAGTCGGACTGCTTTCTCGTAGCACATGATGTCAGCGCGATGAAGACTTAACCAATCCATGCCGATAATAACGTCGAAGCTTTTTATTGAAACCGGCATAAGGTCGATTGGGAATGAATGGTTATCTAGAGTTAGGGTACAACCTAAGTATATGCTATTAGTACTTTCAGTTTTCCCATTGGCCATTTCTACTGTGAATTGTTCATTAAGTGCGTGTGGTTGTTGCTTAAGCATACGAGCAAATTTGTGGTTTACGAAGCTTCGCTCCGCTCCACTATCGAACAGAATGCATGCATAGGAGTTATCAAGGAGGAACGTACCAATCACCACTGTCGGGTCAGCAACTGCTTCCCCGTGGCCTATAGCTAGTACCCTCCCAGCTCCTCCAGCATTCCTCGCTTTGGGGCAATCCCTTTTAAAGTGGCTTGTTTCGCCACATCCATAGCAAGTTGGGCTCGCGCCAGAGCCAGGGACTTGGGAGATCGGTTGTGCCGGGGATTTACAGAAACGGACGGTGTGTCCTTTCCTGTTGCAGTTAGATCACTGCATTTCACGGCAGGAGCCGTTGTGGTGGAAGTTGCATTTGTTGCACTTCGGCAAACTTCTAGCATACTGCTTCATCGGAGCAGTAACAGCAGCATGGGTTACCGCAGCATGCACTGCCACGATTTGTTGTTTCTTGGCAGCTCGCTGCTTTTTCTTGTCATCCCAGAACTTCCGCTTAGTGTCAGTGGGTTTGGAGGGTTCTGGGATTGCTAGGGTTGTTGTTGTCGCAGGGGTTTTGACTCCATGGTCAATGAGTCTTTGTGCCAATCGCTTGGCACTGTCAAAGGTAGCAGGGTTTGATGCTAGGACATTCCCCTGATATGGAGGCACTAGCCCCCATATGTACCGTTCGATCTTTTTTCCCTCAGTGGGAACCATATTGGGGCAGAGGGCCACCAGTTCGCTAAATCGGGCAGTGTAAGCGATCACGTTGGTGCGCTTCATGGTCAGGTTCCAGAGTTCCTATTCCAACTTCTGGACTTCGCCCCTCGGGCAGTATTCCTCAGTCATGAGGTCCTTCATCGTTTCCCAACCCATGTCGTTAGCCACGACGAGTGTTAGGGCTTTAACGTGGCCGTTCCACCACGTTAGGGCTTTTCCCTCAAAGGTGCATGCGGCATATTTGACTTTGCACGCAGCAGGGCATGAACAGATTTCGAAGACTGATTCGGTCTTCTCGAACCATTGCGAAAGGGCAATGACTCCGCCGGTGCCATAGAAAGGTTTCGGCTTGCAATTTGTGAAATCCTTGTAGGAGCACTCTCTCGAGCGCACCGGGATTTCGAACGGAATAGATTCGACAGGGGTTCCACCTCTGCTGGCATCGGATGAGTAATACTGAGCCATGGCAGTTGCCACTGCTGCAGCTACGGCAGCATTCAGGGCTGCAATATCGATGACCGGAGGCGAAGGAGGTGGTGGTGGTGCAGGGTTATTCCTGGTGGATTTGCGAGGATGCATCTTTCAGCTATAAGTTATAAAGATAAGAAAGATGGTAAGAATCAATTTGTAAGCAATCGTGAGAGTGACACATGAACTAACTAACCATAGCCCAAAAGTTGAATGAGTGTTTGAAAACATAACAAGGAATATTAGTAGGAAACACAAGTGTATAGATTTTTCCCACAGATAGGTAGATGTCAATAATACTGGTATTACTGTTGTAATAAGTTCAGGGAAAATCGACCTAACAGTAGGTCTTACATCATACCAACATATAAGTTTGACAGTTCTAAGATTCCAACTTAGAGTACTGAAAGTTAGGAATATTTTACAGACAAGTGCTACTTAGAGCACAGATGTTAAAGGCTATTCCTTAACCAAAAGACAGAGATGTAATAGACATCATCTAACGGCGATGGGAATTCCCCGGGCGAGCCCTGAGGTCAGACACTTGACGAAACACCTCTTGAAGGTGTCGATCCTGAGCTCTCTGACGAGCTCGAAGTTCCATGATCTCAGCTCGGGAGGCAGCCAGCTGCTGCTGCAGGGTTTCATTGGTTCTCTAGGTCCGTTCCATGTCTTCTTCAAGACGGCAGATGCAGACTGTGTTGACACCTGAGTTGGCATCAATCTCCATGACCCGGTCGATGGCTACTCGACCTTGCTCGACATTACGAGCTATTCTGCGGATAATGACAGGCAGAGCTCGGTCAGCAGAGCCACCATCGCTGACGTTGTAAAAGCTTCGGTCCCCAAAGTATGGTAAGGGTTGACCCTGTTCATCACTCCAGCGATTCAAGTTGTTTGCCCACAAGGGAGTAGGACCTGGAAAAGCTAGTCGGGGATTGTTGTTCGGGGCTTGACCTACAAGCGGTAGGTTGTTGACTTCAGGCTCGGAGTCAGATCCATCAGAAAAGCCTTCTGCGAGGTGATCATCCAAAGGGATTGGATGCTCATCTTCGGGCTCTTCATCGATCCACCCGACATTGCCTTCATTTGGAAAGTACGGTCGCCGTGATGGAATCCAACCATTCAAATCTACGCGAGAAGAGAGGTATAAGAATATAGTATACGTGTAACTAGTAGTACAAAATACTCCTATAGTATTTTAAGTTTAAGTTCTACTGATCTTCTTGTGGTATTGTTGGTAAGTTTTTAGACTTGTTAACATATCACAACCATTCTAGGGCATATGCTAATCACTCCTAGGACCAGCATATTTGATCAGGCTATGCCATTCCCAGGACTGACCATACATCCCCGAGCTCACTTGTGGTATTTAACAATCGTAATACTTTTGTTCTTGTCATTGTGACACTGATTTTAGTATGAATGCAGACTAGTATACTTAATTAAATATTTTAATATTTAAAGTATAGACTCTTAGTCAGAGTGCTTTAATCCCTAATGGGTTTATAGTTTAGTATATCTTTTATGGGTTGATATACTTGATTCACTATAAACAATGCTCTGATACCAATCTGTCACACCCCAAAACCAAGAACGACGGAAACGTTCTGGGGCGGAGGACGTCATGTATAGTATCACAACACAGTAAATGTAAATAAGCAAACAACATCATCCATTGCATTAAATATATAATTTTAATACAAGCGTGTTCTGTATAGATATAGACACCAAAATAATGTAAATCAAAATAATAAGATGAGTCTTGAATACGCTCCATCTTCTCAAAAGCTGGCCTCGGTACCTGCCTACTGATGACCTGAGAATACAAGTTATTTTGAAAGAGTTTATCAGCATTAAGCTGGTGAGTTCATAAGTATTTTAGCCTCAATGTTTGTTGTCAAAAACATTTGAACCTGTCTCAATGTATAAGTTTGTAAAATGTAAGTAAGTGTTTGAAAGTGTTTGTAAAAGTTTGAATCTCTCAGAAAAACCTATATTTTCTATTAAAGTAGCCTTCTACTAAGGCCTAACTGTTTTGTATGCTCGTTTGTTGTAAAAGTGTGTAATTTACCAAGTGTAACTATCATTCAGTAAAGTATAGTTTGTACATTAATGCTTAAGTGAGGTTATCACTAAAATATGTAATGGGTAAATCATTGTAGTACTGTAGTTTTGTATAATAGGAACTACTGCGGTACTAACTACCTTAAACCGGATTTATATTAAGGCATTATGTGATAAATTGCACCGTACTATCGACTAGTAACAACGACATAATGAATGGTCGTAATAACGAAATGACGTTTGGCACCCGCAGACCTGCAGGTCCGGCTGTAGCTAGCAGCAAGGTGTAGGATTGTCAATCCAGCATAGATCTATACGCAAACTCACGCTCTCCCTCCAAGAGACTCTGGCCACAACTCGAGTCATGACATTTAAGTCATGCTCCGATTTAAATCACAGTAATTTAAGTATTCTAGTATATGTAATGTAATGTTTCTCGTTCTAGTATAGTTGTATATGTTCTCCTCCTAGTATAGTTGTATATGTTCTCATAGTATAGTTGTATATGTTCTCATAGTATAGTTGTATATGTTCTCTTCCTAGTATAGTTGTATATGTTCTCATAGTATAGTTGTATATGGACTCATGAATGAACTGACTCATTGGTCTAGCAGTTGTAATAGTATGATCCTGTGTTACCCCGATGGTAACTTACTAATGATGTGTCTAGTACGTATGAATATGGAAGTACTTTTATGTCTATATATGTATATTTGATATATAATTAATATTGAAACGACCTTCGGATGGTCACCCGAAATCCCACCATACCACATCCAAATCGAGAAAAAGGAAATAGGGTGGATGGCCTTCCTAAGCCCTTTAAACATTATTTATACATCTATACATATATGGGCATGCAATTTATAAGAAGTAAAACAAAGTTTAAATAAAAGCATTTGATAAGTAAAAGAGTTTGTAAAACATTTTGAAATGAAGCAATTTGATAAACAGTTTGAACAGTGAATAAATCATTGGTTTTCTAGTTATTAATCACATGTGATTAATGCAATCACATGTGATTGATGCAATAACTGCAAGTATTTAACTTGTATCCCCCCATAAAGTATTTAAAACATTTAAAATCATTTCAAAGGTTGATTAAAGGGGTATGAACTCACTTGTGGTGAGTAGATTGGATTGTAGTATCGGATACCGTGCTAGGTAGCAAACGGAGACTTGCTTACACGTACGAGCCTAGTTATCATATAATAAGCATATATATAACTAATTAGCCAAATAATAACTTAATGAAATAAGTTGGGACACTCAGGAACATGTAAACACTTTGTATAAATGTTATAGGTCCTAAGGGTTGCATCTAAGTCGATACGGGACAAGGCAAAAGGGTCTGAAGCTTCCAAAGGCCTTGTATAAGAGTTCACCACCCAACAAACCCCACCTTTGGAGTTTACGGTCGTAAACCCTTGATTTTATGGCCGTGAACTCCACACTTGGTGGGTTTGGGTGTTTTAAGGTGCTATGTTAACCCTAGAATAATCCTAACACTTGTGGAATAATCCTTGAAGTAGTTTAAGGCCCTAGAATGCTCCATAGAGGAGTTTACGGCCTAAAGACCATATCCCCTAGAGTTTACGGCCATAAACTCCTATGGGGTGTTGGTTTTAATTCATTTATGTCACTTGCACATGTAGGATAGCTTCCATGTTTTTGCTTAAGGCTAAAGGGGACAATAGGCACACATTTGTGCCTTCACTTGGAGTTTACGGCCCAAGTGATGTTCCTTGGCCGTAAACTCCCTTTAAGGGATGATTTTGATGTTAGTTACTCCACATTCAAGTTACAAGTATCAAAGGGTAAATGTCTTAAGCCTTAGGGGTGATTTAGGGCACTTATAGCCCTTGAAAAAGGGGTTTACGGCCCAAGAGATATCCTTGGCCGTAAACTCCTATAACTAGGTGATCGTAATTGATTTCTAGCCTCTAATGTTCATACATCAAGTCCTTAACTAGTTGTCTAACAAGGAAATGGGACTAGGTAGCTTTTAGGCCTTGTTTTGGATTTTACTCCCCAAGAACGTTCTTGAGCGGTAAACTCCCAGATCTTGTGTTTTAGACATGTAATCTATGTTATAAAGCATAAAACAAGTAATAAAACACATCTAGGAAAGTAGACTCACAATTTGGGATGAAAACCCGAAGATCCGTGAGAGAGAAAATGACTTTTCTCTAGTTAGAAATGTGAATAATGAATTAATTTAATTCAGAAATCTATTTATAGTCCTGAAATATTTTGGCAGAAAATATTTTTATTCCGGATATTGGACTATAACATTATGAAACTTGGAATGTACAAATTTCACAAACCCAGGAGCATCCACTCTCCTGATATCTCCTTAAACGTAAACCCTAATGTACGCAAACTTATTCGGAAAAGTATGAAATTCACTGAAACTGGAGTAGCTTCTATTGAATAGATAATGATCGTACAAATGGAAATTTTGGGTTGTCACATTTATGTTTAATAGGCCGTTAAGTCGTGATGAAAGGAAGTAAAAACACATAACATACATTTCCATTTAATTGGAAAAGTTAGTTTTTATTATTACGACCACTAAATCGGGTGCGACCAAAAGTCCCATTTAACGACAGTACTGGGTAGAATTCCACTGAGCCCCGACTCAAAACCCTATATAAGGGTGAGTGGAGTCCATTGGAGACTTTTTACACTCTCTCTTTATACTCTCTCTCTAGACCCGTTTTTGCCCCAAATCCGCCATTAAACGCCATCAAACGTATCCTTTATTTGATAATGTCTGGGGTCTGTATCCACTGTATTCACTGTATTCACTGCTTGACCTTACAAGACATATCTTTCATTTGATACTGTCTGGGGTCTGTATTCACTCTTTGAGACCTAACCAGCTGTACCTTTCATTTGGTACCTTCTGGGGTCTGTGCCTCCATTTGTTAGACTGAACCAGACGTGTCGTTCTTTTGATACTTCCCTAGAGTCTATGATTTTTGCCTTATTCAGTAGTCCTCATTGCTAAGGCATATGTTATTCCTTGATGACGTTTGCTTTCCTCAATAATCAAATTCAGTATTTTGATAATGATAGCAATTTAAGGAAAACTACTTTTTACCACATAACACTGACCAGCCTTGGTAGAAGGCTACTTTATTGAAGAAAATATAGGATTTTATGGAAAGAACTTTAATACACAGTAAACACTTCAACTATTACTTTATAAAGTTATCTGAATGAAATATCACTAAATGCTTATGAACTCACCAGCATTTGTAAAAATGCTGATACTCGCTTTTCAAATAACTTGTATTCTCAGGTTAGCATTAGACAGGTACATCTCCGGAGCCGTTGATGAAGATAGCTTAGTACCACGCTGTATTTATTCTATTACTTGTATTACTTTGATGTATTAATGTAACCATGTAAAACTATTACTATTAATGCAATGTTTTGTTGTACTTTGATTACTATAATGCATGTGTTGTGATACTTGACATGACGTCATCCACCCCAGAACGTTTATGTCGTTCCGGTTTTGGGGTGTGACACTTAAGCCCCATTGTATTTATAGTTGTATATCTTTTATCGGTTGATATACTTAGTTCACTATAAACAATGCTCTGATACCAATCTGTCACACCCCAAAACCGGAATGGCGGAAACGTTCGGGGGTGGAGGATGTCATGTTTAGTATCACAAGACATGCATCATAGTAATCAAAGTAATGAACAACCATTTCATTAGAAAGAAAGTGTTTACAATGTGTGTGTTCACATAACATAGAATACATAAGCAAATAACAAAACAAGACTTGAAGCTACTATGCTCCATCTTCTGAATTCCCATCGCGAGTACCTGTCTACTAGTCTCCTGAGAATACAAGTTATTTTAAAAGAGTTGATCAACAATTAAGCTGGTGAGTTCATAAGATTTTAGTGATGTATGTAACTTGTAGAAAGTTTAGTAAGATGTAGTAAGTTGTTAGTTTTGTTTAGAAAAGTTCGTCTGTTCCTCCAGAAAATCCTATATTTCCTACTTTGATGAAAGATAAGTAAAAATGACTCTACAATCCTTTCTATGAGTACTCAATGGATACAGGTTATATAAAATCCAGAGTAAACAAACAATCGATTGGGTGTATCTGCCCTAATCCCACAACCAAATAAGGAACAGCGAATGAGACGGATGACACACATCCCATTGGTTGTTAGATCATCGTTGTATATAATCCTGGTGTATTCACATGGTACTCACGGAGTTAATTGCAATAGCTCCTTTATATTTGAATGAAAAGATCCTTTAAGAAAACCCTTATTTCTTATAATAAAATAGTGGCCACAGTGGTTCCTTCTATAATCACGTAGTTTATACTAGTTGTATATAATCTAATATCGAACAGATAGTTAGTTATATGAATCTGCCCTAAGCCCACAACCAAACAAGGAACAGGGAATGAGGCGGAAGGCACACATCCAACTACCTATCAGATATTAATTATATATAACCTTTGATGTATAAACTAAGGTATTGTAGAGTTAACTACCTAAGGTCCTTTAAAAATGATGGTTTAATAAAATGGATTAAACCCTTTACTTGGTAAGTTTCTAGTTTTGTATATCAAAAGTTCTGATTTGAAAAGTATGTTTTGTACTAGAAAACTGTGCATTGAATTAGTGTTCTATGACCTGACCCATACCTGGTACCCCTTATGATTACTTGGTGTATACGGAATATATATATATATATATATATATATATATATATATATATATATATATATATGTATAGCTAAGATCGAATACATAGTAGGCTGGGTAAATCTGTTCCAAGCCCACAACCAAACAAGGAACAGGAAATGAAGCAGAAAGCACACATCCTACTACTTGTCAGACCCTATTAATATATATATCCCTGAATGCATACACTAAGGAATCATAAAGTTAGCATTATAGGTCCCTTTCTACTGAATGTACTAGACCCGACTGTTCTGTTTGTCGTTTGAAAAGATGTGAGTTTTCCCTAGTTTATAACTATCTAGACTCGAAAATAGTTTGTATTAACTTTCAAGTGGAACTGTCACTTTATGAAAGTAATGGGAAAATATAAGTACTCAGTTGTCTTATGAATTAACATTCTGATGTACTAATTACCTTAAAACTTGTTTGTTTTATTAAGGTCATAATGTGAAGGCTAGTTCTCATACTATACGCTCTCCCTGTCAAAAGATTCTGGGAACCAAACGCAACCTCAACAACCACACTACTAGAAAAAGAGCCTTTTACGATGCGCAATCAATGACACACGCTGATAGAGGTCACGCATTTGTGTGTGCCCTAAAAATTGATGTCAGTTTTCCAAAATATGAAGCATAGTGGACACGCATTTTTGCGTGCCCTAGACTTAGTGTCTTATATATATATTAAAAAAAACACGGAGGGCACCTTAAATAAAATGTGTGTCATCTAACCATGTCGCTTTATAAATTTTAATGAAACGCGCGGGTTTCAACGAAGGGGGAAATGAAATCCAAAAATTAAAAAGCCCGCTTTGTTTCCATCGGCTGAAAACCCTAGCACATCCCCACCGAAAACCGCTCTCTTTCCTTCTTCTCTGTCGATTCTCAAACCTTTACCATTTCACGTCTCCCAATCTGCTCTCCAATTTTGCATCTCCCACAACTTTGCATCTTCATCGCTTGTTCATACAGAATTCAAGAATTTCTATGGTTTTGATTATTGAGTGAGGTACAGGGAGGTGTAATCAGTTTTCCACACTTCAAACTTCTCTGATTCTCTCTTCTTCCGCTCCCCAATCTCCGATTCTACCCCAATCGATCTCTAATGAAGTAACTCTAGCTTCATTCAATGTTCTTGGAATGCACGAATTCGATAGTGAAAGAACAAGGATGTCAGTTATATTAGGGTTTCCCAGGTGAAAGTTTTCGTTAAAGGTGCAGATACAACAATGTTTAATGTTATAGATAAATCAATGGATTCAGATATAGTAAAAGCAACCGAATCCCATCTTATTTCATATTCTTCAGTCGGATTAAGAACCCTAGTTATGGGAATCTGCGAACTAAATTCTCATGAATTCAATCAATGGAGTTCATCTTACGAGTCTACTAAATTCTCATGTATGTCCTTGATACATAACTTGAAGAACAGGTGAATATTCATAATTCATAAACGCTAGAATTTCTTCTCTTTTGAGTTTTTGTAATATGATTATTTGTTTTATTTGTTTTAACTGTTTGAATGGGCAAGTAAATGAGCTATGGTTTTATGTTGTCGAGTGGCACCATTGCATAAAACTGGGATTGTAATATGATTATTTGTTTTATTTGTTTCAACTGTTATGCTGTGGTTTTATGTTGTCGAGTGGCACCATTGCATAAAGCTGGGTAAAATAGTCATTTCGTTTACAGGAATCATGATTACCTTTTCTCTTTGTAGGTGCCAATGACGTTTACATGATCCAAAAGGTGGATGTCGGAATCGGAATCAGCGGACAAGAACACTACCAGAAACATACTACATATGAACAATTGAAGCACTAGTAAGCGTTTATCTGAAAACCTACAACCCCCAAATCACTTTGCCTCTCCTGTCCGAAGCTTCTACAGCCGCATCAATCCATGACGGAATCCGATAAAGGCCAACTCTATATCTGAGGTACACTCTATACGATTCTCCTGTTTATGTTTCTGTAGATTTTAGCCATAATATTTATTTCTTTAAATTTTAGCTATTTACACTATTTTTAAGGTTTTTTAGCTTATCAATACATTTTGTTTGCTCTAGAGATATTACCATTGCTTTCTGATCATAATCTGATCCAGGACCTCTGTGTAATTCCATCTATTTATTCGCAACTATTCATGTGCAAGAAACATAGTTTTATATTTTCTAAACCTATGGTTGGCTGTTCTTTGTGTGTATATGATTAGGATCATGAATTATGTTTCTTACAATATACCTGATTTGATGTCCTTACCAATCAGAGTCAGTTGTGACTGTGTTTAGTTGTTAATTCTATAGATGAATCTATTCCATCCTTTTTCGTAACATGTAAAAATGAAACTAGTTGAACTTTTGTCGAAGCTTGTTGTTCTGTGTTATTTAACATCATTTTTGCTCACTGATTCTTTGGTGATGAAATAAGATGTTGCAAGTTATGCCTATAAAAGTCTAAATCAAGATGTATCATTTTGTTAATTTCCTTTTCAGATGTCCGGACTCACGCTATGCATCAACCGAGAGTTTGTGGTTCCTAGGTAAAAACCATCACTTATAATTTATATGGATTGCATCCAAAAGAAATGATTTTTTTAACAGAATATATAATTTCATTTTTGTGGCAGTATTGGTGCATTTTTTTTATGATGGGCGTCTTGATGAGAGAAGAGTTGTGAAGGAGAGTTTAATGTGTTGATCACTCACTATGAAGTTATAATGAGTGACAAATCATTCTTGAACAAAATTATTTCGTTTTACATGGTTTTTGATGAAGGGCATCAGTTAAAGAATGCTGAATTTGTTCTTGCAAACGCTCCTGTGTCCGGGTATGCTGAAAATTTAGAAAAAGCACAATAAACTTTTACCTTTTTCTCGATTTAGTTCCTCAACATTTCTTAATGTGATTAAATCTTCTACTTTTTTGACTTATTCAAACATATGTAAATTATATTTATTTTATTGATTAAGCCCATTTGAATAACAAAAATAAAGTCCAAGGTTTTAATCGCTAAGAAAATGTTGAGGGCTTTAATCAATAACTTGGTAAAAGTATGTTATGATCTTTTGCATTTTCCTTAATTTTATTTTGTTTATTATTGTAATATATTAACTTACTTTTATTATTAGTTCATAACAGTTTTATTAACATCACACATAAAAGATTAGCATATCTGGCACATTGCTCAAAGTATGAAGAAGCAAAAAATGATGGGACTTTTCGAATTACTTTTGATAAATAAGAAGCAAGATTAAAGCTAAATTATTTAAAAGTTTTATATAATAAAGGCATAAGTATTTAATTTTTTGGCGAGTAGGTAAAAGATATCCAGATCATTGAACCGGACAAAACACTCCCTTAATTCATCTACTGAAATTGTTCTGAAAATTCAAGTGTTCTTCCCACAACGTATTTGTTTTTTTATAAAATATATTTATTTAAAGATTTTATGGAAAATTTTATGGTTGATTCTAATATGATAAATGAATTTTTGTTGTTTGTTTCAGGCCAATTTCAATGATAAGTATGACGAGTACAAAAAGAAGTGGGGTGGGGGGATAATGGGGTCAAAATCACATGCTAAAACCAAAGCAAAAGAGAGGGTTCTTGCTAAGGAGGCTGCTCAGAGATTGACATAAATACCCTTCATTATCTTGGAAGCTTTGTGTTTAGCACCTCTTAAGTTATAAGTTTTCAAAGGTGAGATACATGCGTTTGATTATGTCACAATTTTATTTAGTTTTGGTTGGTTTTGTTGGTATGGAAAGGGGTATTGTTGTCTTTTTTCCCATTTTTTGAGTTAACTTATAATGGATCCATACCATATGATGCAAATTATTATATTGATATTTTTTTTTATTTTTTCTGTTATACAGTTCTACTTATAATGGATCCGTACCATAGGTGTAGTATGTAAACTGTTTATTAACAAATAAACAAATCAGTATGAAAACCTCTCAAATATAAGTAAAATGTTGGTTGATATTTTTTTTTCTTTTTTCTTGTTTTCAGGGAGTGGGTTGCCCTTTTGTTTTTTTGTTAAATGTTAATCGTTACTGAAAGGAAAAGAAAATCAAAATTTAATTTTGATTTATTTGATGTCTCGTGTCTTGCAGGTTCATGATAAGTACTTATATACTCAGATGATGCAGGAAACTGGTGGTCAGCAGTCCATGTAAGTTTCTTGATTTGTAACATCTTGTGTGACAACCCGAAACTCTCATCCTATGTAATTGGTCCGCGTATTATCTTTAAATCTTGAATTCATCGCCCTTTGTTAATCTTGTGGTTCCGAATGCGTGTTTTGGGCACAATATAGTCTAGTTATGGGTCTTAGGAGGTGTTGGAAAATGTTTTGCATCATGAAATTGGATTAAACACACCAAAATAGGTGTATGCGGCCACACTTTTGTGTGTACGGCCACACACCCATGTGTGCGGCCGCACACCCAACCGCACACCCTCCAGCCTCACACCCAAACGTATATATATGGATACCTTCTTCATTCATTCATTTGGATGCTCCTTACTCTCTCTCTACTTTCTCTCTCTAAAATCCTCAGCCAAAAACACCTTGAAGGCCTCATATTTGTGATCTAGTTCATCTTCAAGCTTATTAGTGGTAAACACTTGAGTCCCAAACCTTAAAACTCATCATGTTCATCATATTCATGGACCCTTGAAGGTGTATGGCCGCACACCTTCATGAAGAGGGCATCACACATTAAAATCTCCTTAGTATGAAGAGCAAACACTTCATATGGACTCACAAGAAGAGTGTACGGCCGCACACACACACTAAACAGCCGCACACACTTGTGTGCAGCCTCACACACACTTCTGGCCGCACACCTCAGCCGCACACTCAATTTCAAGGCCATGCACTCACTTAAATACCCACTTTTCGCCTTAAACTTGCATGAATCATTGAGTATGGATCATAAGACACTTGTATTCAGTAATGCCGAGCCCTAAGAATGTTTATCCATCATGTTTAAGCATGAAACATCCTAGTTCTAACCCAATTGTGTGTCAACACATGATTTATACGAACCATTGGCATTCAGGGCATCCGTTGACACTCGAACCCTGCGATAAACTGTGAGTTCATACCCCTTTAATGAACCTTTCAAATGCTTTTATATTTTTTTAAGGGGGGGGGGATACAAGTCAAATATACATGTTTATGAAAATTAATCACATGTGATTCACTATCAGTAACTCAAATCACATGTGATTTATCACTATGCCTTATAAAAGAACTTTACGTTTTAAAAACTATTTTGGATAAATAAACTATTTTCTAAATGTTCCCTTTGATAAGATTTTCCTTAAATGTATTTTCTTATAAAATGTAACCACACTAGTATATTTATATAAGTAAGACTTGAAGGACTTAGGACCGATAGCTCGCCTTATTTCCTGTTCTTGTTTGATTGTGGTCTTAGGGTAGTCGTTATCCGTCCGACTGTTGTTGATTTCTTAGTTATATATCTTATATATTGGTGTTGGATACGGGCCTTTTCATTTCAATCAATGTCTACACTACATAATTGCCAAGAATTACACCCACTAAGTTAACTAGAATGGGTATAGTTAAGGCCACTACTACTCGTTACTGCTACTATCCTACATACTATAATACACACTAATACGGGACGACTCACTAGTAAGAGAAACTCATCATGAACTATACAAAAGACTACTTCACTTTAATACAAGAGAAAGCACTAATCAGGGGATAACCCACTAATTCACTATGAGATACACTATTCGCTACATACTATGCCCAGAGTTTTCCGACAGGAAGACGATGCTACATGTATAGATCTATACGAGGCAGACACTATTACATCCCGACTGTTAATCTCAGTCTGAGCCTTGCAGGCCCAGGGATGCCGCTACTTCTCTACACTATGCATGACTGGGAAGGTCATGGGGTACTTTATTACTCACACTATCAGTAGCATACAAGGAATACACTACATTCACACTAAAACGCTAATATTAAAGAATAAATTAAAATCCCGAAGTAAATAAGTATCTAATACTAATGAGAGTTTGCACCACTATTACTGATATCATGCATAACTTTCTTATCACACTACTTATTGGGGGTTCACTAATATACTTTTATTACAAATGATCTCTTTAAAATAATGAGACTTACACGCAAGTTACAGGTTTTTCAGTTATAATGTACTGGAAAATATAAGATTTTCTAGAGTTTCCTATTACTTACGAATGTAAACTACAACCCTCACACTATCTATACTAATGCATTTTATACTAAAACCCACACTAAACTCTTATGAACTCACCAGCTTTATGCTGATACTCGTTTTCAAAATAACTTGTATCCTCAGGTCAAAGATAAACAGGTACAGGTGCTACATTTTGGAGAAGGTGGAGCATACAAGATCCATCTCTTATTTTTGCATACTTTTGGTGTTTGTTGAACTTTACAAAACACACTTGTAATTACACTCACTATGTAAATGAAATGGTTGCATGTTTCTTGTTTTTACTATTATACAATTGTGATGATACTGTACATGACGTCATCCACCCCGAAACATATTCTGCCGTTATTGGTTTTGGGGTGTGACAGATTGGTATCAGAGCATTGTTTATAGTGAATCAAGTATATCAACCTACAACAGATATATGAACTATAAACACTTCGGAACTAAAACACTCTGACCAAGAATATATATTGTTAAGTATCTAAAAGATTTAACTAAGTATATATATACGCATAAAACACAGG
This sequence comes from Lactuca serriola, assembly GCF_051521515.1. Lineage (NCBI taxonomy): Eukaryota > Viridiplantae > Streptophyta > Magnoliopsida > Asterales > Asteraceae > Lactuca > Lactuca serriola. The sequence goes on from NC_136412.1 coordinate 168,215,133, forward strand.
AGCCAGTATCATCCTAGAACAGAACAAAAGTATTAAGATTGTTGGATAGCATAATTGGGCTTAGAGACATATAGTCACATTTGGGGGAATGTAGTCTGATCAACTACATTTTCATGTGCCTAAGCTTGGTTGTGATGTTGCAACAAGTCTAAAACTTACCAACGCTACCATAATACCGTTAGCATAAGAATACTATATGAGTATTTTGTATCTCTAAAACGTACATATGTGATAACTAAAAGGGTCGTTACTGGTAGGACAATAGTTGCTAAGTGAATACATCACGGTTACATGTGACTAGGGCGCTATAGACTCAGAATCTTTAGCCTTTGCTTTATTTCCTATTCTTGTTTGATTGGGGATCTAAAGTTAGGGTTGCTTATTCGAAGGACTATCTTGCTTCGGTTGCATGTAATTGGTATGCACTACGCAAGTATTGGGTCGACTAGTAACGATTCATCTTATAAGTAATTTAGGTTAGTACGTCTATTAATTTTCTTTTCCCCTTTCTCGCATAGATAACATGGCTGGCTTCCATCTACCCGGCGATCCGTACTTTCCAAACCAGGGCAATGGAGGATGGCTCGATGAGGATTCAGACGATGATCACCCGATTCCTTTGGATGATCATCATGCTGAAGGTTTCTCGGATAGCTCGAGCTCCGAACCAGAAGTTAACAACCAAACCCCTAAAGCTCCGAACCCCAATCCCCGTCCGACATTTCAGGGTCCCACTCCTATGTGGGCCATATCCTTGCACCGATGGAGCGAGGAGCAGGGTCAGCCCTTACCTTACAATGGAGATCGAAGCTTCTACAACATAAGCGAAGGAGGATTAGCGGATCGGGTTCTGCCCATCATGATCCAAAGGATTGCCAGAAATGTCGAGCAGGGTCAAGCTGCTATTGGTCGAGTTGTAGAAGTGGATGCCAATTCGAATCTCAACACGGTTCGCATCCGCCAACTCGAAGAAGCCATGTACAGGACAAGGAGGACCAACGAGGCTCTGCAGCATCAGCTGGCTGCATCTCGAGCCAAAGTTAGGGAACTCCGAGCACGTCAAAGGATTCATGATCGACATCTTCAGGAAATTTTGCGTCGACTAGCGGATCTGAGGGTTCGCCCAACAAGTAACCGTCGCTAGTAGAAGACACCGAATTACCTCACTCTCTTGTCTAAAGGACTAGCCTTTTCTCTCAATGTTTCGTAGATCTCTTGTCTGTATATAATCCTAGCTCTAGAAAGCACTCTAACTACATCTCTAAACTGCCAACATTTTTCCTATGGTTTGATGTAAGACCTTTTGGTAGGTCAATTTTTCCTGAACTTGTATTACATCATCAATACCAGTATATTGGCAGCTAACTATCCTATTACTACGACTCTCATTCTGATTTTTGGATTATGTCGAATTAATCCATGAAACACCCTATTCCTATTTCGCAATAGACTCTTACTATTGCTATCATTCCTATGATCTTCCAGTAAAAGATGCCTCCACGAAAGCGTCCAAGCAGAGGAAGACCAACAACTCAAACCTCTCCTCCACCACCTCCTCCTCCGCAGTTCGACCCAGTGCTGTTCCAAACAGTTGTGACCGCGGCTGTGACAGCAGCCATGGCTCAAATGAACTCCAGGGACGCAAGCGGTGGTAATTACAGATTTGGTGAAGTCCATCAAAGAGTGCAGGGATGCACTTATAAGGACTTCATGAACTGCAAACCTACCTTCTTCGATGGTACTGGAGGAATTGTAGCATTATCCCAATGGTTCGAAAGAACCGAAGCTGTATTCGAAATGTGCTCTTGTCCCGAAGAGAGGAAAATCAAGTTTGCTACTGCCACCCTCACTAACAGGACTTTAACATGGTGGAACGGCCTTGTCAATGGACTCTCCTTGGTCACAACCAATGCCATGGGCTGGGACACTTTAAAGGACCTCATGAGAAAGGAGTACTGCCCGAGGGGCGAAATTCAGAAACTTGAGGAGGAACTATGGAACCTCAAAATGGTAGGGACCGACATAATAGCTTACACGGCCAGGTTCTGCTACTTGGCGGCTATGGGTCCCAACATGATCCCTTCTGAAAGCAAGAAGATTGAACGATACATATGGGGTCTAATGCCTCCATATCAGGGAAACGTTCTAGCCTCACGCCCAACCACCTTCGACAATGCCAAGGAATTGGCCTAGAGTCTGATCAACCATGAAGTCTCTTCCACTCCAGAAACAGCAACCACAACTACCACTACACCACCCGATTCATCTGACAGAAAGAGGAAGCGATGGGATAAAAAGAAAGGCAATAAAACTCAAACCCCCTCCAAGGACCAGCAAATCGTGGCGGTCCATGCTGCCACTACTCTAGCCACTCCTGCACCGCCAAAAGCTTATAGTGGGAATCTGGCTAAGTGTCCCAAGTGCCCTTTCCACCACAACGGCCCCTTCCGTGAATTGCAGTGTTCCAACTGCGGTCGGAAGGGCCATACTGTGCGATTCTGCAAGGTCCCTCCCAAACCTATCTCGCAAGTTTCCGGGTCGGGAGTAACCCCGACGTGTTATGGCTGCAGTGAAGCTGGTCACTTCAAGAAGAACTGTCCGAAAACTGCAAATGTTGGGGGAACTGGTAGGCTACTCGCTATTGGTCACAACGAGGCGGTAGCGGATCCCACAGTAGTGACGGGTACATTTCTTCTCAACAACTCTTATGCTTGTGTCTTATTCGATAGTGGTGCAGAAAGAAGCTTCATAGATCAAAACTTTAAACACTTACTCAAACAATCCCCTCAACCACTAAAAGAAACATTCGTCGTAGAAATGGCTAACGGGAAGACCGAAAGCTCTAACGAAATCTATATAGGTTGTACCCTCATGTTAGACAACCACTCGTTTCCAATCGATCTCTTACCAGTCTCTATCAAAAATTTCGATGTCATTGTCGGTATGGACTGGTTGAGTCTCCATCGTGCCGATATCCTATGCTGTGACAAATCCATTCGCCTAAATCTTCTGAACCACGAAACTCTATTGATCTATGGAGATAAACCCGGTACGAGCCTACGTATCATCTCCAGTATCCAGGCTCAGGAATACTTGCGTAAGGAATACCGCGCCTTTCTTGCTCACATTGTCGACATTAGCCATAAAATGAAAGATCCGAAGGACATTCCTGTTGTACGCGATTTCCCCGATGTCTTTCCGGAGGACCTTCCGGGTCTACCTCCCAAACGTCAGGTTGAGTTCAGAATTGACCTAGTCCCAAGAGCTACCCCCGTAGCAAAGTCTCCCTATCAGTTGGCGCCTGCCAAGATGCAAGAACTATCTGGTCAACTTAACGAGTTTCTCAGCAAGGGCTTTATAAGACCAAGTTTCTCACCTTGGGGAGCTCCGGTCTTGTTCGTGAAGAAGAAGGACAGATTGTTCCGTATGTGCATCGATTATAGGGAACTCAATAAACTCATGGACAAAAATCGCTACCCTCTCCCTCGTATCGACGACCTATTCGATCAACTACAAGGAGCGAATTACTTCTCCAAGATTGATCTTCGGTCCGGGTATCACCAGTTACGGGTGCTTGAGGAAGATGTTCCGAAGATAGCTTTTCGAACCCATTACGGGCACTTCGAGTTCGTAGTGATGCCCTTTGGACTGACTAACGCTCCCGCAGTATTCATGGACTTAATGAATAGGGTATGTCGTTCGTATCTAGATTAATTCGTCATCGTCTTTATTGATGATATACTCGTCTACTCTCGGGGCGAGGAAGAACATAAGGATCACCTGCGACGAGTCCTGGAAACACTACGATCAGAGAAGTTATATGCAAAGTTCTCTAAGTGCGATTTTTGGATCCGAAGAGTTGAATTCTTGGGACACGTGGTTAGTAAAGAGGGAATCCACGTGGATCCCTCCAAAATTAAAGCTATTGAGAACTGGTCAGCACCGAATATGCCCACGGAGATTCGTCAATTTCTAGGCCTCGCTGGCTACTACCGCTGACTCATCCAAAACTTCTCTCGGATTGCAAAACCTCTCACTATGTTGACACAGAAAAGCATATCCTTCAACTGGGAGGAGAAACAGGAGAAGGCATTCCAGACCCTGAAGCGAGCCTTATGCACCGCACCAGTATTATCCCTTCCCGAAGGAACCGAAGACTTCGTGGTATACTACGATGCATCGAATCAGGGACTCGGCTGTGTCTTGATGCAACGAGGTAAAGTCATCGCTTATGCCTCAAGATAGCTAAAGACACATGAGGTGAACTACACTACTCACGACCTCGAGCTAGGAGCGGTCGTCTTCGCACTAAAAATCTGGAGACACTACTTGTATGGGACGAAGAGTGTAGTGTATACTGACCATAAAACCTCCAACACATATTGAACCAGAAAGAGCTCAACATGAGACAACGCCGATGGGTTGAGCTACTCAACGATTACGACTGCGAAATTCGATATCACCCGGGGAAAGCCAACGTGGAAGCAGACGCTCTGAGTAGGAAAGAGTATTCAGGTCGAAGAACCAAGTCATTAACAATTACTATCCATTCGCATTTATCCGCACAGATTAAGGAGGCTCAGCTTGAAGCATTAAAGCCTGAGAATGTGACGGGAGAATCCCTACGCGAAATGGATAAAAGTTTGGAAATCAAAGGTGACGGAGCTTACTACCTTATGGACCGAATCTGGACTCCACGCCACGGAGGTTTCAGAGAGGTAGTCATGGAGGAAGCTCACAACACTCGATACTCCGTCCACCCAGGTTCGGATAAGATGTATCTGGATCTTAAGAAGCTATACTAGTGGCCTAACATGAAAGCATAGATCGCTACCTTCGTGAGTAAGTGCCTTACGTGCGCGAAGGTCAAGGTCGAATATCAAAAGCGATCGGGACTCCTCCAACAACCAGCGATACCTGAATGGAAGTGGGAGCGGATTACGATGGATTTCATAACCAAGTTGCCCAGGACAACGGGCGGGTTGGATACAATTTGGGTTATCGTCGACAGATTGACCAAGTCTGCACACTTCCTACCCATCAAAGAAACGGACAAGCTGGAGAAGCTCACAAGAACATACATCAAGGAAATAGTACGGCTGCATGGTGTCCCTATATCTATTATCTCGGACAGAGATAGTAGATTTACCTCGAGATTTTGGCAATCACTACAAAAGGCTCTAGGGACGAGGCTAGACATGAGCACAACTTACCATCCGCAGACCGACGGAAAAAGTGAGAGAACAATCCAAACTTTAGAAGAGATGCTGCGAGCTTGTGTGATCGACTTCGGTAAATCGTGGGATACACACTTACCTCTTGTGGAGTTTTCCTACAACAATAGTTATCATACAAGCATCAAGGCAGCTCCATTCGAAGCCCTCTACGGCCGAAAATGCAGATCCCCTCTGTGCCGGGCTGAGGTGGGTGACACTCAGTTGGCTAAAGGACGAGTTCCTGACAGCGCTCTCACTGGTCCGGAGATCATTCGAGAAACGACCGAGAAGATTGTGCAGATTCGTGAACGATTAAAAGCCGCTAGGGATCGACTGAAAAGCTACGCGGACAAACGAAGGAAACCCTTGGAGTTTCAGGTAGGAGATCGAGTCCTTTTGAAGGTCTCGCCCTGGAAGGGCATGATACGCTTTGGAAAGCGTGGAAAGATGAACCCAAGGTACATAGGGCCTTTCGAAATTCTTGCTAGAATCGGACCTGTAGGTTACAAACTGAACTTACCCCATGAGCTAAGTAACGTACATTCTACCTTCCACGTCTTGAACTTGAAGAAATGCCTATCTGACGAAACCCTCGTGATTCCCCTCGACGAGATTGAGGTCAATGAAAACCTCAACTTTGTGGAAGAGCATGCGGAAATTATGGATCGAGAAGTAAAACGAACGAAACAAAGCTGCATCCCAATTGTGAAGGTTCAGTGGAACGCCAAGCGGGGACCGGAATTCACTTGGGAGCGCGAGGATCAAATGAAAGTCAAATATCCCCATCTTTTTGCCTAATAGTTCTGTAACTACCCTCAGTAGGAATTCTAAATTTCGGGACGAAATTCCCTCTAACGGGGGGATAATGTGACAACCCGAAACTCTCATCCTATGTAATTGGTCCGCGTATAGTCTTTAAATCTTGAATTCATCGCCCTTTGTTAATATTGTGGTTCCGAATGCGTGTTTTGGGCACAATATAGTCTAGTTATGGGTCTTAGGAGGTGTTGGAAAATGTTTTGCATCATGAAATTGGATTAAACACACCAAAAGAGGTGTGTGCGGGCACACTTTTGTGTGTACGGCCACACACCCAACCGTACACCCTCCAGCCTCACACCCAAACGTATATGTATATTGTTGGGTAGCGTTTTGTTATGTATTGCGTCTATTGGGCTCGCTTATTAGTCCAGTTTTGTAACTCCGGTTTGGGCCTGTCCAACCGAGAGCTTGATAGGGTTTAGTATAAATATATATGCTTGCATGCATATTAGGTGAACGATTAAAAACGATTATTACGATAGATCAGAGCATTATTTTTTATCATTCTTGTAACCCTAAATCCTCTACAGCGGAAGTTCTTTATCGAGCTCTGCTGAGGATTGTTGATCTAATCATTCGACACACTTTGATCCATACTTGTGTTATTTACAGTTTTCGTATTCATCATTTTACCTGTTATAAAGATCCAAATGATCTTCAAGTTAGAATTATATCTTATCAAATGGTATCAGAGTAGGAGGCTGTGTAATTCATACACTTCTTTTCTGTGAAAAAGGTTGCGATTAGGGTTATTCCGCATTTACTGATATTTATTGAGCCGTCATCCCATAATTGACGTAACTCGGTATTTATTTGTTTTGCCCTAATTTAATTCATTACAAGTCTGATCTTTTAAATAGGTTATTCGATCAAGCATGGACGAGTCACAATCAAATCCTATTAATATCTCGAACAACATCGGATCAACGACGAAGATTCCCATCCTTTACACCCACGATTATGAAGTCTGGGCTCATCACTTTGAAGACTATGTTATAGGATCTGAGGACAATGGATACCTCATCTAGGAAGCAATAGTATCTGGACCATTCGCTCATTCAGCAACTTCAAGAATTATTAAGACTCAGAAGGAGTATAATGATCTTTTGAAGGATGTTAAAGATATTGCTCAAGACGAAAAAGATAAATTTCAGTGCAATATTAAAGCATTGAGATTAATCAGATTCGCTCTTCAATCTGACACTTTCAGGCTGGTGAGTTCATGCACAACTACTAAAGAAATATGGGATAGGCTGCGAGAGTTATATTCAACGGACGAAGATCTCGAGCATTCCATTCAAACCTTACTCCTATCCGAGTTTGGTGAATTTAAGCAGGGTTCAGAAGAAACTGTAACTCAAACATTCGATCGCTTCAATCATCTTCTTAGAAAGATGATTAAACATGACATTGAAAGGAAGCTGATTGAACAAAAGGTCACGTTTTTAAACGGCCTTAGATCTGAATGGAGAGCTGTAGTGTCCACAGTTAAAGCGCATGAGCAATTCAAATCTTATTCTCTAGCGAAACTGGTAGGCATTCTGATGTCTCAAGAAAAGATCATGTTACAGGAGAAAAATGTGGTTTCAAGCTTGGGTTCATTAGCCCTTCTGTCCAAAAGCAAAGCTGTGATGGAAGATGAAGACCTCAACCTAGAGGATTATGACCTTACTTCTGAAGACTATGCAATGATGGTGTCAAACCCAAAAAGGTTCATCAAGAAAAGATTCCCCACCAACAAGAATCGAAATTGGCAGGGAAGTTATAGTTTTGAAAAGGTCAGGGAAGAACCGAAGGCGGAAGAACCAAAGAAGGAACCGAAAGCTGATGGAGATTCGGGAGGGAGCTGCTATTTTTGTGGAGGAAAGAACCACTACGCAAAAGATTGTGTCCTCAACAAAATGGGAGAAAAGGATGATGAAAAAGATGAAGAAGCTTTGTTGCTGAAAAAGCTGGATGAGATCAGGAAGAAGAAATCTACTGCTAACCCTTCTATGAATGCTTTAATTGTGTAGGGTTCGGCAGTGGACGATGAGTTCGGTGGCGTGGAGGTCTGGTTAACCGACTCTGAAGATGATGAAGTAAGGAAGCCTTCTCATGGAAAGGCTTATGTGGCGAAAAAAGAGAGTAGTGGTGGAAAATGCTTGATGGTGTCCGATGTATCTCAGATGAGGGGATACAACACAGATGGTGGGAATGAAGACGCAAAGGAGCGAGAGGACTTGTGCTTCACAGAAAAACCGCTCAGCGTACAGTTCAACGAACTTGATGAATTAATCAAGAAGGTACAATCCGTTTTTATTGCATTCAATGTACCACAAAGCTCATATGAAAAAGAATTAAAAAATGTTAATTCAAGAATCTCTCATCTAGACAGCAGTTTAACTCAAACACGAGTCACCAACTCTAACCTAACTGACCAAATAAGCAGGGTATCTTCCAAGAGTGAGGAACGGAGGTTGTGGATCGAACTGAAGGATTCGGAGCTAATCAAAACCAAAGATGAAAACATTTATTTGCAAAGAGACAATTTAAAGCTCTTAAAACAGAGAAATGTTTTTTGTTTGATTGCTAAACGTCTTTATACTAATATCACTCAGCTTCATTTGGACTGTGAAATAGGACAAAAGATTCATCGCATGATTTTACCCTTCCTTGAGTTTAAGGAAGATGAAATTGATGCTGAAGCGTATAATTGTGAAAGTGTTATTTCGTCTGAAGATGTTAATCCGACATACATGTATGGACTAGACAAAATCGAATCTTTCATAAAGTCCAAGGACCATAAGGACATGCTTAAAAACCTTTTGGATGAAAATGATAAAATGAAACTGAGGACCGAAACCATACAAAAATTTGACTCATTGAATGCCAACTTGAGCTCAGAAAATAAAATTGATGTTGAAAATGCATCTGAGCTTAATGAGGACGACAATATGAGTGAAATTTATGTAGAGGACACAGTTGATTGCTCAGAATTTGTCAAGAGCGAACCCGAAAACCACAAGAATCTCATTTCAGAAAATTCAGTGGAGTTTGCTCGTTTGTCCCAACAAAAGTCCCCGATTCTTGCAGAAAAGGCAGTAGTATACCAAAAGGTAAGAACCACTCCAAATCAGGTGTATAAGATCATAGGCGTAACCGAACATCAGACTGCTGAACTCACAGCCATTGTAAACGAAGACAATGCTGATGGCTGCGACGAGTTCTTCTGGTCAGCTCCCATCGACAATGCTGACGAAACGGTAGGTCTGTCTGAAAGGACTTCGTGGAAAAGCAAAGGCAGATATGTGCCTGAACCTTTGAATAAGCCTGATAGCTTCGATGTGCCAAGTACTAGTGGTACAAAAGATGTTCCTCAAGAAAAAGGAATTCCTGCAAAAGAAGTCACTCCTTTAAGCGAAACATCATCAGTTCAGAGTGAACCAGCTAAAGGAAAACAGAAACCAAAAGCCAATATCCATCATCAACCGGAGCAGATGAGAAATCAAAAACAACAAAGGAATCAGAGATACAAGAAGAATCTCTCTGAAAGAAAATAGTTTTGGCAATCTCAAAATGCCTATTTCTCATATCATGACAGGAACTTAAAGTCAGAGAAAAGTCCTGTTAAATCACAAGAGAGCAATAACAACCAAAAGCAGAGGTTCGGTTCAGAGAACAACATCAACCGAAAGCAAAGGTTCGGTTCAGAGAACAACATCAACCGAAAGCAAAGGTTCAGTTCAGAGAACAAAAGAGATCAAAATTCTAGGTTCGGTCCCACTAATGATCAAAAGCAAAAGGGTCACCCAGAATCTCAAGTCAAGAAATCATCTCAGTCTAAGTTCTCTCATTTTAACTCTTCTAATTCTTCAAATACTTCTAAATCCTCTCAACCCCATTCTAAATTCAATTCTGTTCACTCTCAAAAACCTCATTCATCAACTGAACTAAAAGGAAAACTGAAGGTTTCACCAGTTAAACTAGAGTCCAAACCAAAAGCAACGAATCCCAATAAAATTAAGGTTTTCACCATCAAAAAGAAAGATGAAACAACACTAATAAAAAGAACATATCTTGTTGACATCTCTCTTACTATTCCTATTTCTGTGAAAGGCTCACGAGGACCCAAGAAACTTTGGGTTCCTAAATCTACTTAATTTTTGCAGGTTATCAGTGACGAGCAGTTTGACGAAGAACGGTACATTGACAGTGGATGCTCACGTCACATGACAGGAAGGAAGGAAGAGCTAAGGGAATACAGGTCTCTTTCAAACGGTGGAAATGTCAAGTTCGGGAACAACTCCTTTGGCACCATAAAAGGCTATGGAATGATTACAAACGGTGATTTCACGATTAGGAAGGTTGCATACGTGGAAGGACTACAACATAACCTCATCAGTGTATCTGAGCTTGTTGGAGGTACCGGTCTCAAAGTTTCATTCGACGATGAGGGTTCTGAAATAATTGAGAAGAAGACGAAAAGAGTTATTCTCAAATCGGAGCGTAAAGGTGAAATGTTTCCCCTAAACCTCAAACCTATCAAAGGGAACCTAGCTATCTGCCTGTTATCCAAAGCACAATCTGACGAAAGCTGACTGTGGCACCGAAGGCTCTCTCATCTCAACTTTAAGGATATCAACAAACTTGTCACTGGAGGACATGTTCGAGGTCTTCCATTGCTCAAGTACGATAGAGAACATTTGTGTGCTGCATGTGAAATGGGGAAGCAGAGTCGTCAATGTCATCCATCTATAATAAACACTAAAGTTATTGAACCACTAGAGTTACTTCATATTGATTTGTGTGGTCCATCATCTATCGAAAGTATCGGTGGTAGCAAGTACATTCTTGTTATTGTTGATGACTTTTCACGTTTTACATGGGTGTTCTTTCTGAAGCTTAAATCTGAAGCGACTTACAAGCTAAAGGTGTTCATCAAGCAGGTTGAAGTCCAGCCGAAGAAAGTCGTTCGAAACATCAGGAGTGACAATGGACTGGAGTTCAAAAATAAAGAATTCGAAGAATTCCTAGTAGAAAAAGGAATTAGTCACAACTTCTCAGCTCCCTACACACCTCAACAAAACGGAATTGTCGAAAGACGAAACCGATCTTTGTGTGAAGTGGCCCAAACCATGCTAAGTTTCGCTTCCTTACCTTTATATTTTTGGGCTGATGCTATTTCTGCTGCTTGTTTTACACAGAATAGGTCATATCTCAATAAGCTCTTCACTCTCACTCCTTATGAGATCATCAACAACAGGAAGCCAAATGTCAAGTTTTTCCATGTGTTCGGTTCACGGTGTTTCATCTTCAATTCTAAAGTACACCGCAACAAGTTTGATGTCAAAGACGACGAAGGGATATTTCTGGGCTATTCTCTCACTTCTAAAGCATACAGGGTATTAAACAAGCGTTCGAGGAAAATAGAAGAAACTTATTACGTGACTTTTGACGATAACTATGTCAAAAAGCTAAAGGCCAACGAAGACAGCTGGAGAAATCTTTCCTCAAACTGGCCAAGTCACATCCTCAATCGCAAACCTATTTCAGAAGTTCGTTGAGTTATTTGATGAACCAGAGAAGGCCACTCTCTCAGAAGCCAGCGCAGCTGACAACAGGGTAGATCATTTGAAGCAACTTGTCGAAGATGCTGCAAAGAGAATGAATGAAGGAGGATCAAGTTCTGACGACCCTCCACAACACAATGCTTCAGTTGAGGGGGAGGATCCATCTTCGTCATCACAGCCGAGCTCACATGTTGAGGGGGAGATAAGGTCTCAAGCTGCTCCCGAACGCACTTCACCAACCGAAAGTGCCACACCAACCGAAAATGCTTCATCACCTGAAGGTGCATCAACACCCGAAAGCTCAGCATCACCAGAAACCTCTATAGCTCAAGATACTCAAGAAATACCTGAAAGCTTATCTGTCGAGGGGGAGAATGTAGATATGTCTTACGACTATGAAAGTCAATCCGAACTAGAAGAGATGGTAAATGCTGAATTGGATCCAACCTTTGATCCAAACTACCCTCCTCTCGTCAAATGGACCAGAGATCATCCTGTCACCCAGGTTGTTGGTAATGTGTCTGAAAAAGTTCTAACCCGATCACAACTCAAGGCAAAACAGACTTCCTTGTTTTCAAAAGTAGAATTCTGTATGTTTAATTCCTTTGTCTCAAAAGTTGAACCAAAGACAGTTAACACTGCTCTTGGTCACTCCGATTGGATTCAAGTTATGCAAGACGAACTGAATGAATTCGAAAGGAACAAAATTTGGCGACTCATTCCAACTCCTCCAGATGCCTCAGTTGTTGGTCTCAAATGGGTCTTCAGGAACAAAATGGACAAGGAAGGGAACGTGATACGAAACAAAGCACGTCTGGTAGTGAAAGGATACTGTCAGGAGGAAGGAATTGACTATGAAGAGACTTTCGCTCCTGTAGCTAGGCTGGAATCCGTTAGAATATTTCTCGCCTATGCTGCACACAAAAACTTTGAAGTCTACCAAATGGACGTCAAGTGTGCATTTCTCAATGGAGAACTTGAAGAAACAGTGTACGTGGAGCAACCTCCTGGATTCGTAAATGAAAGGTATCCTAATCATTGTTATATTTTGGACAAAGCCGTGTATGGACTGAAACAAGCTCCGAGAGCTTGGTATGAAACGCTGACAAAGTTTTTAAAGATGTCCAAATTCAAACAAGGTTCGGTTGACCCAACCTTCTTTCGTAAGAAGGAAAGTAACCACCTTATGATTGTTCAAATTTACGTCGATGATATCATCTTCGGCTCTACGAATCTCAGCTTAACAGCTGAATTCAAAAAGCTGATGGAGACTAAATTTGAAATGAGCTCAATGGGTCCAATTAACTTTTTTCTTGGTTTAAATATTAGACAGGGACCTAAAGGCATCTTTATTAATCAGGAAGCTTACACGAAGACTCTCCTTGCAAAATTTGGCATGATGGGAGATTCAAAAGTCAAAGTTCCCATGGTGTTCGGCACCAAGCTCACTCCATCCTTGGATAAGCCAGCAGTAGATATTACATTATATCGCCAGATGATCGGTTCACTAATGTATCTTACTGCTAGCAGGCCTGATATCATGTTCTCTGTTTGTTACTGTGCTAGATTTCAGGCGAACCCACGCGAACCTCACATGCTTGCAGTGAAGAACATTCTATGATATCTCAAGCGAACTATCTCTTTAGGTCTATGGTATCCTTCCAACTCAGGCTTCTTCGTTCAAGCCTACTTAGATGCAGACCTTGGAGGTTGTGGACTAGACAGAAAAAGCACCACTGGAGGCTGCTAAATCCTTGACGGGAAGTTGGTTAGCTGGCAATCAAAGAAACAAACATGTGTGTCTTTGTCTACAGCTGAAGCAGAATACATTGCAGCTGCCTCCTGCACTTCTCAAGTGATTTGGATCCAAAATCAACTCCGAGACTATGGACTCAATATGAAAAAGATCCCCCTATATTGTGACTCTGAAAGTGCAATTAGGATCTGTCATAACCCAGTGCAACACTCCAAGACTAAGCAATATAGCACTGAGGTATCACTTCATTAAAGATCATGTGGAAGATAGAAACGTTGAAATTCACTTTGTTAGAACCACTGATCAACTGGCTGATGTCTTGACCAAATCCCTTCCTAAAGCGTCGTTCAACAAAATTCTACAAGGGCTAGGTATGATGGAATCAGAGTCAGTACCACAAACTACCTCTCAAACTCAAACGTAAGAAGCGAAATAGACCGAACGTTCGGGTTCGGTTGGATAATCTTCCTTTCGCTCATCAATTAAAGGTAGTTTTCTTGGTTGTAAATTTCATGTACAATTGTTCCAAAATTATTTATCTTATTGTCAAAAGTATTTCCTTTTTGAAAGTCTAATTTCTTCGGTAACCGAAATAGACCGAACGCTCGGGTTCGGTTTTCCAAAATTTTTCAAAACCGAAATCAACCGAACGCTCAGGTTCGGTTTTCCAAAAATTTTCAAAACCGAAACCAACCGAACGCTCGAGTTCGGTTTTCCAAAAATTTTCAAAACCGAAATCAACCGAATGCTCGTGTTCGGTTTTTCAAAATTTTTCACAACCGAAATCAACCGAACGCTCGGGTTCGGTTTTTCAAAATTTTTCACAACCGAAATCAACCGAACGCTCGGGTTCAGTTCCAAAGTTTTTTTTTATCTTTTTATTTTCTTTCTTAGTCTTATTTTTTTTATTATTTATCATTTATTTTATTTTTAATATCAAAAATTCCAAAAATATTTCTTTTCTTCTAATATCAAAAACTCCAAAAATATTTTTTTCTTTATTTACTTTTTGGCTTTAATTTTATTTGTGTGTCTGTTTATGGGGAAATTGTTGAATTAGTTAACTGTCCCTCAAAGCATGCTGCTGTATGTGCCCAAAGCCTCATCAGATTCTGAATAATAGCCTTAATGACTTGGTATACACAAACCTTGTCTTCCCAATTAGGCTATCACATTTATTCTAATCGTGAGCTACCTAACTCTCTTCTCACATGAGATAAGAGTTTTCTGCTTGGTCCTATTTTTCACAGCAGAGGTACTTTGATTTCTTACACTATCTCTATTGCATTTCTCCATTAAATTCGTTTCACAAACGTAACCCTTGAGACTCTCAGAAATTACCACTGAGGTTTATGGTTACTCAAAAACTGCGTTTATGATCTTAGTTTCGTGCCACTACGAGCTGAGTGAAACCCAAAATTCAATACCCAATCTGAATTGACGGTGAAAAATTAATTTGCTCTAGTTTTCACTAATGAATTGACGGACATATCTTCATGAAGTCTCAAATTTTTTTCTTTTGTGTGATTCCTATGAAATTGTTAAAAACCATAACATTTCTTCCCTTGGGATCTAGTTTTTAATTTTTGTTGAGATTTTATATTTCCCAGCTAATTTCAAATGATTACCAACCTACTTGTTCAACAGACTACACCGGTCTCACAAGTACTTTGTTCACTTTCTATCTTATTTCAAGATTAGGACTGTTGAATCAAAGCAAAAGCTACCCTAAAAAGCTGAATTAAAAAAAAGCCTTTCAACACTTCTTAATAAGTGTTTGATCGTTATTCAACGGGAAACCACACTAACACTTTAAGGTCTCTCTTGACCTTGAAGGACCAGATTCGTGCCCGGGATCATTTGTTTCGTGTCTTTATTGACATCACAATTTTTCCTAAAAAGGATTGCTTTATTTCTTTTCTTTTACACCCTTAGCACGAAAATCTTTGATTTTCCAAAATTCTGGTTCTAATAATTACAGGCTTTTTCATTGGATTGGTGGTTAAATATAAGCTGTGGTCAATTTTCATCCACGTGGAGCATTGTTCAAAAGATACCGTTACACCTTAAAGGGATAAGATGAAGAGTTGCTGACTCAGGCGGGAGTCCAATCGATTTGATTTCAAACGGCGTAAAAGGGAACGTGTGCGGATTTGAAACGTCTAATCTCCAAATGACGTCGCAGACACATGTGTGAATTTGAAACGGTTCTTCTCCAAATGGCACAGAAGAGGCGCGTGTGAATCTGAAACGCTTCATATCTAAACGGCGCTTGATGGGAGGCGTGTTCTTAGGGGTCTGACATTCTCTCTCATGCGTGATCATCGGCAACCCCAACTGTCACGCATCATTCAAATCCAAAAAACCCTTCCATTCTCAATCAAAGATTTAGGAAGATCTTTCTCTCTCCTTAAACCCCAGTATAAATGGCAACATCCTCTACCATTTACCTCTTTGCTGCAATAAAAATTCCTAGAGCACAAGAAATCCCTGAACCTTAACTTTTCATCATCTTCTTCCCTTTCCTCAAGCAATGGCAGATTCATCCTCTGTTCACGCCACTTCTCACATACTGCCTATTCGCCCACAACAATGCCTCATCATCGATCTAACCCCTCATGCTTATGATTCCTACATGTTCCCCATTATCGAGTGTTTGAAGTTTTCGCCGATTGCTCCTGCACTTTCAAGGGTGGAATCAGTTCCAATGGAGTTCCTGTCGCAAATCTATGTGACTGCTCATTACGACAAAGTGGTTGACAGGATCTTCTTTGACATGTCTCATCACAAAGCGTCAATCTCCAAGCAACGATTTTGCTCCCTGTTAGGGTTTGAAGCTGACCCTACGAGGGTTAATCTAGAGACAATTCCAATGGGGCACCTGTTCAATATGTTTTACAACATGGGTTATACGGAGGTGCTTACTTCAGTCGCCAAATTCAAGAAGTCGTGCTTGCCGTCACAGTGGAACGGGTTGTTCACTGTGTTATTCAAAGGCCTTTCTGAAAGGAGTTCTGGCTCTGATGGTTCCAGTCGACTGTTTCTGTCCATCTTATATGGTGTCTACAATGGCATCAATGTTGATTCTGGGGTTGTTCTTTGGCAACAACTCATCCAAAGTCTCTCCTCCTCTTCACGACATTCAGAGGTGTCTTATGCTAGGTTTTGGACCTTGATTACGAAGTGGGTGATGGACAAGTACAACGTCCCCATTGTCGCCGGTGCACCGATGTCTTCGATTGGTACATTTCATACCATGAAGATCATCGTCTCAGATGCTTCCAAATTTCCCTTCAATGGTTCCATTCCGGAATCTATGTATGCTGACGTTCCCGCTGACAGCCGGATTATCAGAACCTACAAAGAATTCAAGCGTTCTGGTCCGAGGGATCTCACACCGGAGATGTTGAGGTCAATTAATGAAGCCGACAAGCCTGCTCCAAGAGGCAAGAAGGCTGACAAAATGAAACAGGTGGCGAAAGGGGCTAAAGGCCCTTCTCCTAAGAAGAGGAAACCCACAAAAGCTGCTTAGTCTCCGCAGCACAAAAGGCGAAAAACACAACCCAGGAGAAAGCTGATTATCGCTTCTTCCTCCAGTGAGTCAGAGGGTGAGAGTTCGGATTCTGACAACTCTCCAAGAGGCAACACACCACCAAGATCTCCTACCCCTGAGATTCAAATCCCTCCTTTTCCAATTCCCTCTCCTCCTAAAACTATTCCTACTTCCATTCCCACCATAAACCCCTTTACCCACATTCCAAACACTTCAATCCCAATGCCACCACCAATATTCACCGACGCAACCACAACATCCACTGCACATGTTAGAACAAACGTATCTGATACGGGGGTTCATACTGATGCAACCGAACCTCCACCAGCACCCGAACCCATAAACACAACCGAAACCCAAAAAGCACCCGAACCTACCCCTACACCTACACCCGAAACAACCCAACCTGAACCTACCCATACCACTGTACCACCAGCTTCCCCACCACCACCATCTCCTGGTCACGCCTCTGACGGAGACGACACTTTCCTTGGCGGGGAAAACATGACGTTTGATTCGGTCTACTACAGTCCGTTTCAAGTGCAAAGCGATAATGATGATGGCGCTCCGGTCACAAAGAAACATCTTAAGGAGCTCCATGACAAGGTCGACTTGCTCATTGCCTCTTCTTCCATGTCTCAATCATCACTCTCTGATGCTGCTATTCAGAAGATTGTTGATGCTTTCTCAAGGGCTCAGCAAGATTCTATCGCTTCTGCAAACTCCGCCATTGATGCCTCAACGAAAGCCTGTCAGGCTGCGACTGAAAAAGTCGATAAACTATTTTCTGATGCCTCTGCCCTGTTAAAATCTTTAGAGGAGAGTGCTAATTCCACCAAGACTACGTTGGAACCAACTGTTCAACAGTTGGCCACGTTTATCTCTACTGAGTTGAAGTCCTTTGCTTCACTTCGTCAATCGCTCACAGACGACAACTCAGCTTTCCGTACTATTATTGACGAGCGTCTCTCAAAGCCCCAAGAAGATTTGGCTGCTGAGAACTCGTTAATGGATGTTTTGGCAAAGAAGACCACTGCCCTGAAGGTCAAGAGTGCTCAACTCTCCCATTCTCAACAGCAAATTGACACTCTTCGGTCCGAACGGGAGGTCATTAAGACGTGTGTTTCAGATGTCCACTCAGCCATCTCTAACATCCTCGAAGCACATGATCCTATCCTTAACCATTCTGTGAGGCGTACCCTTGCAGAGAAGCTCGCTCCTGCCCTAGACCTGTTAAGCAAAATTGAAGGGCTACCCAATTTCGTGTCCATTCTGAAACAAGGGGGAGAAAAGGAGTCTGCATCTCAACCACCTCATTCCTCAAAGGCAACTCACACAACCGAACCTCCTCCTGTAGGCCAAGCCTCCGGTTCGGGTGTGAAAGATAAAGGCAAAAAGATTGCTGAGGAAGAAGAGGAAGATGACGAAGAAACCATTGCCGACTTGTTGAAATGTAAAAGTCGACGCAATGAGGCTGATGATAGTGCTCGTGTGGCAAAAGAAGCTGAAGAAGCTGAACGCAAATAGAAGGAAGCCCACGACCTTCTCGAGAGTAGGAAAACTCTTTTTCCTGCTTGGAGTCTCGAGAGGATGATAAAGGAAGTAATCGACACTCCGAGCATCTTGTGGATGGAACCAGTTATTTCTTTTGACTGTTCCAATACTGCCGACTCTCAATTCGACATGCCACTGACCCGAAAGGCGTTCATCTTTCACACCTTCTCCAACGTTGCAGAGTTCCCTCATCCTCATCCGGAGGTTGATCGGGACTTGATTGATTTCTATCTGAAGGCTGCTCAACCTCAATATCAAACCTGGAGCGCTCAGAAGATTATCAACGTTCGGGTCCTGAAACCGTACACTGAAGGGAAGTTCATTAACGTTCGGATCAAGGTGCTTAGGGGATCTGCCAAAACCGAACATGCCATTTCTTTAGCAGATCTTCCGAACCTCAATCCTCATGATTGGATTATTCTGCACAACATCCTTCTGACCAACGAAGCTGAATATGGTCCGATCATCGACCATCTCAAGAGGATGCTAGTGTGCTACATCATGGAAGTTGCACTGATGGATCAGGAGATAGCAAGCGTCTTCAAGAAGAAACCAACAATATCTCCTGTTGGCTCGGCCAGTGATCTGAATCAAATGCAGATGGGCAAAATTGACTCGAGGCAAAACTCAGTCATGTTCACTAGGAATGAAGGACAAAAATGTCTTTTTGCCTTAGCTGATAAACATCTGTACACAACTGCTTGCCTAGAGCATGTGTTGGGGATCATCCACAGATGCAAGGAAAATACAGCGGATGATATCAAGTATTTTGACGACATGATACAATGGTACATTCGGTTCAGACAGACGATCCTTGCGCTTATCTCACGTCTGTTTGAAACTGTAAAGAAGAAAGTTCCCGCTGCTGGCCCAAGCAAGAAGAAGAAGTAATCTCGCTCCAATTTGACGCAAAGGGGGAGATTGTTCGGTAGCATTTTGTTATGTATTGCGTCTATTGGGCTCGCTTATTAGTCCAGTTTTGTAACTCCGGTTTGGGCCTGTCCAACCGAGAGCTTGATAGGGTTTAGTATAAATATATATGCTTGCATGCATATTAGGTGAACGATTGAAAACGATTATTACGATAGATCAGAGCATTATTTCTTTATCATTCTTGTAACCCTAAATCCTCTACAGCAGAAGTTCTTTATCGAGCTCTGCTGAGGATTGTTGATCTAATCATTCGACACACTTTGATCCATACTTGTGTTATTTACAGTTTTCGTATTCATCATTTTACCTGTTATAAAGATCCAAACGATCTTCAAGTTAGAATTATATCTTATCATATATATATATATATATATATATATATATATATATATATATATATATATATATGGATACCTTCTTCATTCATTCATTTGGGTGCTCCTTACTCTCTCTCTACTTTCTCTCTCTAAAATCCTCAGCCAAAAACACCTTGAAGGCCTCATATTTGTGATCTAGTTCATCTTCAAGCTTATTCATGGTAAACACTTGAGTCCCAAGCCTTAAAAATCATCATGTTCATCATATTCATGGACCCTTGAAGGTGTATGGCCGCACACCTTCATGAAGAGGGCAGCACACATTCAAATCTCCTTAGTATGAAGAGCAAACACTTCAGATGGACTCACAAGAAGAGTGTATGGCCGCACACTCCTGTGTACGGCCACACACACACACACACTAAACAGCCGGACACACTTGTGTGCAGCCTCACACACACTTCTGGCCGCACACCTCAACCGCACACTCAATTTCAAGGCCATGTACTCACTTAAATACCCACTTTTGTCCCTAAACTTGTATGAATCATTGAGTATGGATCATGAGACACTTGTATTCAGTAATGCTGAGCCCTAAGAATGTTTATCCATCATGTTTAAGCATGAAACATCCTAGTTCTAACCCAATTGTGTGTCAACACATGATTTATAGGAACCAT
Organism: Lactuca serriola; assembly: GCF_051521515.1. Lineage (NCBI taxonomy): Eukaryota > Viridiplantae > Streptophyta > Magnoliopsida > Asterales > Asteraceae > Lactuca > Lactuca serriola. The sequence continues at coordinate 168,235,516 of NC_136412.1, forward strand.
TGGCATTCAGGGCATCCGTTGACACTCGAACCCTGCGATAAACTGTGAGTTCATATCCCTTTAATGAACATTTCAAATGCTTTTATATGTTTTAAGGGGGGGGGATACAAGTCAAATATACATGTTTATGAAAAATAATAACATGTGATTCACTATCAGTAACTCAAATCACATGTGATTTATCACTATGCCTTATAAAAGAACTTTACGTTTTAAAAACTATTTTGGATAAATAAACTATTTTCTAAATGTTCCCTTTGATAAGATTTTCCTTAAATGTATTTTCTTATAAAATGTAACCACACTAGTTTATTTATATAAGTAAGACTTGAAGGACTTAGGACCGATAGCTCGCCTTATTTCCTGTTCTTGTTTGATTGTGGGCTTAGGGTAGTCGTTATCCGTCCGACTGTCGTTGATTTGTTAGTTATATATCATGTATATTGGTGTTGGATACGGGCCTTTTCATTTCAATCAATGTCTACACTACATAATTGCCAAGAATTACACCCACTAAGTTAACTAGAATGGGTATAGTTAAGGCCACTACTACTCGTTACTGCTACTATCCTACATACTATCATACACACTAATACGAGATGACTCACTAGTAAGAGAAACTCATCATGAACTATACAAAGGACTACTTCACTATAATACAAGAGAAAGCACTAATCAGAGGATAACACACTAATTCACTATGAGATATGCTATTCGCTACATACTATGCCCATAGTTTTCCGACAGGAAGATGACGCTACATGTATAGATCTATACGGGGCAGACACTATTACATCCCGACTGTTAATCTCAGTCCGAGCCTTGCAGGCCCAGGGATGCCGCTACTTCTCTACACTATGCATGACTGGGAAGGTCATGGGGTACTCTATTAGTCACACTATCAGTAGCATACAAGGAATACACTACATTCACACTAAAATGCTAATATTAAAGAATAAATTAAAATCTCGAAGTAAATAAGTATCTAATACTAATGAGAGTTTGCACCACTATTACTGATATCAGGCATAACTTTCTTATTACACTACTTATTGGGGGTTCACTAATATACTTTTATTACAAACGATCTCTTTAAAATAATGAGACTTACACGCAAGTTACAGGTTTTTCAATTATAATGTATTTCTGGAAAATATAAGATTTTCTAGAGTTTCCTATTACTTACGAATGTAAACTACAACCCTCACACTATCTATACTAATGCATTTTATACTAAAACCCACACTAAACTCTTATGAACTCACCAGCTTTATGCTGATACTCGTTTTCAAAATAACTTGTATCCTCAGGTCAAAGATAAACAGGTACAGGTGCTACATTTTGGAGAAGGTGGAGCATACAAGATCCATCTCTTATTTTTGCATACTTTTGGTGTTTGTTGAACTTTACAAAACACACTTATAATTACACTCACTATGCAAATGAAATGATTGCATGTTTCTTGTTTTTACTATTATACAACTGTGATGATACTGTACATGACGTTCTCCACCCCGAAACGTATTCCGCCGTTATTGGTTTTGGGGTGTGACATCTTGTATTCAAGAAATAGCAATGTACTTCCCATAAAAAAATTATAAATTATATTCTTTGAAATTTTTTCTAGATTGGTAGGTTTAAAAGTAGACTGTCCTAATAAGAATTAATTTTAAAAGTAGAATGAAAATGACAAGTGATTTTGTGATGTGTTTACAGGGTTGATGAAAGCGAATAGCTCTGGACTTAGAAGAGGAAAAGAAAGCTCAAGCTGAAAGAGATAAGATGCTGCAAATGCAAGTGTTGCATTCTTCATTTCAATTGTTAGTATGAAACACATAGTAGATTAGATGAATGCAAATTTATATATTGTAAGAAATAATATTATATGACACTAAATTTTATGCAATAGATTGTATTTTTTGTATATGGTATTTTATTTCTATTATGAGACATTAAATGCAAATTTAATTTAAAAATTAATAAATATATAAATATTTTTTTTTAAACATTTAAATTTACGATACGCAAAAATGTGTGTCATTTTCATTTATGACATGGCCTTTCTTGACAGGTGTTTTAATGATATGCATTGCATGTCATAAATGTGCGTCGTAAATGCGCGTCGTAAATGCGCGTCGTCTATAGAGGACGCACAAAAGCGTGTCGTCTCTTGTTATGACAGGGCCTTCCTTGACGCGCATTTGCGCGTCGTTTGAGCGTTTTACGACACGCATTGCGCGTCGTAAAAGGCTGTTTTTCTAGTAGTGCCAGTTGCTAGCCGTGTAATCCATATTAAGGTTATATGATCATGTATACCCAATAAGTTATCACCTTTTGTTTAGAAATATGCATTAGTGATTATTGGTATAGTTAGATCTTGTAAGTGTTTCATGCTATAGCATCTTAGTATGTTCGTTCTGATATAGCATCTTAGTATTTTATCTTGTTATAGTATATTAGTATCCTCTCTTGTTATAGTATCTTTGTGTCTTCTCTTGTTATAGTATCTTAGTATATTCTCGTTATAGAATGAGTTGAATCCCTAAACTATACCCCTTATAGTTTACTAGTATTCTAATTGAATTATTATCGAAAAGACTCATTTTACTACTAAGTTATGCTTGTACTTTAAAAATGGAGTTTTGTTAAACTATAAAGCAACATAACTTTAAGAGAGTTTTTGAAATGCTTTGATCACTTATAAAAGACATAAGCAATCTTTTGAAAGATGTTTATAAAAAACATTTACACAATTATTATTGTGTTCAATTTGTATTCCCCCCCCCCCTTAAAAGCATTTAAAACAGTTAAAAGATTCATTAAAGGGTATGAACTCACATGATGTGGGTGATTCAAACGGATAATTGCGCGTAAGGATGAGAAGTTCCACGAATGATGTCCCGAGACTTAAAAAGTCCTAAACAACATATAATGTCATATATTGACATAAGTATAGTGTTTAGAAGCAACCAAATGCAAAGAAACACCTCACGGGACTAGAAAACACTTGGTATGAAGTGTTGAATCACATGTGATTTATCAAAGAAAAGCGTTTGGCCAAAGGAGTTTACGGCCGTAAACTCAAGGTTAGTTATACATATGTGAGTGTTTGAAGATCCTACAACATCCAATGAGTGTTCAAGGTCCTAAGCTTGGTAATTAGAAGAGTTTAAGGTCCATGCATGCTAAAACACTGAGTTTACGGCCAAGGGAGATCTTGGGCCATAAACTCATCATGTTCTTGGGAAAATGTATGTTTCAAGGGTGTGATTCAAGGCTACCTAGTAGATATGAAGTATAATGAATGAATACTTATGATATGGAGGCTTGAAAGGGTTGATTTTGGCCATGAACACTAGTGTGTGTTCTTGGTATTTCTTGAAGATCTAAGAAAAGATGATTTTCATGGATGAATCATGAGGATGAAGCTAGCTAAGAAGGATTAACAACAAACTAGAGAAAGAACACTTACGATTTTTGAAGATCAAGGATGAAAATCAGGATGATACTTGAGAGAGAACTCAAGTGTTCTTGAGGTGAAAGTGAAATAATGAAGAAAAGTTGAAGGATATGAGTCTTAAAAGGGGAGTTTACGGCCCACCTTGAGTTTACGGTTGTAAACTCAAGAGTTGTGGCCGTGAACTCTAAATGAAGAGGTTAAGGCTTGATTTGTTGAACAATGTCTCTAGCAGGAACATTCTAACACTCATTCCTTAAGTGTACTAGGCTTAAAATCCTTAGAATGACCTTTAACCAGGCTAGAACTCATTATCAATGAGTCTGACACTCAGTTGAGTTGACTGACTGAGCTTTGAAAGCAAAAAAATTTCGGGTTGTCACATCAGCTCCACAAATAATAAAATATAACATAATTTTCAATTTCTTATAAAAGTATATATTAGTGTATAATATTTCTAATTATAGTATGGCTTGATCGACATATTATTTACCTAAATTTTACCAATTATTACATAAGTGCTCCAATTTCGCTCACATCCTGTGGCACTACATGTGAGGCTCAAGACACGAATAGCAAGGTGTTGAAGTTTTGGGCACTCATCTCCATAATGTGACCACATTTAGCTATAAATTAATTGAACAAAAGAGTAATAAGTAAAATTTTAGTTATTATATATTTTACCACGTTGCATTTTGCTTCATAATAAGTTAACATGTTGCATTTTCTTCCTTATTAGCATGGCTACAGATATGCCTAACATTTTGATGCTCTCGTTGAACTGTAAAAGTTCATGAATTGTCACCATTTTGGCTTATCATACATCCTTTCATTGACATCATACAATCCACATTCGATCTCTTTATGGCATTAACCTTGTCCTTGAAATGAAGACAAGTTTATAAAATAAAAAAATAGTAAATGTTAAGTCAAAACATAACAAATGTTCATGAAAGAATAAAACTATATACCTATGATTAAGATAATATCCCACATCATGAAGTAGCCTATGAAGTTACATATTCCACCTAAGATCAATCTTTTCCCAAATAGGTTTATATCTTAATTCAAAACCACTGAAATTTTCTTTTATTTGTTCTTTTGCACGATCCATAGCTTTATATATATATATATATATATATATATATATATATATATATATATATATATATATATATATATATATATATATATATATATATCCCATTGCCGGTTTCTCATCACCATCCACAAGCCTTAAGACCTTAAAATAGGAACTACACAACTTAAACATAATTTTATAGCCTTTGCAAAATTAACATCAACTAAAACGATTTCCTTGAGTAAATTTAATTGCCTTCATTTATACAAGAAAAGGTGGATTCGGCCCAATCCGTAGAAGCAAACATTTTGTCAAAGAGGATGTATTAACTCTTGAAATATTTTCATTGTTAGAAAAGAAGTAGCAATACTAGTTGCTCCGGCTCGTATAAATTCTTGACCACCGGTGAACCTTCTAAACATAGATAACAAAACTGTAACATCACTAAAATTTCAAAAAAACTAAACTTTTCAAAACAACCCATTCATTAACAAAAATGTTTAAAAAAACATTGATTACCAAACATGATTTAAAATCAGAGTTTCCTAAGGCCTAATTTGTTGTAAAACCAAGGATGTGTACGGTCACACCTTCGCCTTGCCACAAATCATTGGAAGAGCCTTAAACCATAACAAAACTGTGAGCACAAAGCTTAGTGAGTTACCCCAAAGTACCAACGCACAACAGATAAAAAATACAACAAACAACAGGCATATAAAGCCTTCAGCCTGTCTGTACCGCCTCACCAAGCTTTCAGCCTGTCTGGACCGCTCATAGAACCTTCAACATATATGGACCACCTCATCACGCCTTCAATATGTCTTGAACATTCTCCAGGCCTTTGGCCTGACTAGTACGCCCCACTGGCCTGTAGCCAATCTGGGCCACCCTGGGTTTGTTGACCTTCATCACTAAGCAAGACCGCCTCAAACCACCCATACATACAAACCATGCCGACATATACATAACATATAAGCATACATATAACAAACTGTGACAACCCTATATTTTCCAAAAACATTGTAACACTCGAAAATCAAATACAACGAAATTAACCTCAAAAATAAAGGCGCTTAATTATCCAAGTTGGGATGCATCAAATATTAGATATCATGCCAAGGTTTCCAAAAACATAAAGAAGGCTCAAAACCGGGTTATATTGAAGAAGTTATAACCACTCGTATATTTACGACACGCCGTTAATACATTATTTGACGTAAAAAGTAAAATCTCAATAAAATGCATTTTAGCCTTAAGTATCTAAACAAAAGTCGTAGATCTTGTTGAAAGGTGAGCGTGCATAAAAAGATCGCCCAAATTGGACTTCGTATGAAGAAGTTACGAATTTCCTAAGTTTCGTAACAGTAGTAGAGGGCTAAAAACTCAAATTGAAGATTGAGTGTTATTTAGCTATCGCCACCTGAACGGAAGTTGAAGATCTCCACAGTAGTAATAAAACGATAAAAAGACAAACGAAAACCGACGTCGAATAAAGAACCTATGAATTTTTAACGGACTTTAGGAGTCCTGGCCTATTAAAATTATATCAATAAAAATAAAGTCAAAACTAGCCGATGGAGTCTAAATGAAAGTTGTAGAGCATAATCTCACCTACGCGTGGATATAAAGAACACGAAAAACGGAGCTTGTACGCGAAAGTTACGGAATTTAGAAGAAGGAAGCCCGAATTGCGCCCCGCGTAATATGGGAGTACGCCCCGCGTACTAGGCCCAGAGTCGAGTCCAATCGGCTGCCCCCTCTACGCTTAGCTAGCTCGGAGTCGTAAGCCATGACGCATTCTTACGCCCAGCGTAACGAGGTACGCGCAGCGTACGAGAGTACGCCCCGCGTACTCCACGATAACGCCCCGCGTACTCACCTCTCCAGCACTATAAATAGATGGCATAAGCTGCGAGTTTTAAGCACACCTTCTCAAACTTCCATTTACTCCCACACAATTCTAAGCACCAGAAGCTGTCCCGACGACCTCGATTTGTAAACTCGAGCCCCCGACGAAAAATCTACGCTGCAGAGATCACCGAGAGCCCGAAGACACAACTTTCTGCGGTCGAAATTCTGCTCAACTCTAGCCTCTCTCTTCAAACTTAACGAGTGAGTTCATACCCTTACTTTTAAATTCTTTTCATGTTTTAGGGGGGAATACAAGTACATTACAAGTCAAAGTATCGCTTTATAAACAAATTATAACATCTATTTTATAGGCTATTGATACAAACATCTTTATGTTTAAAAAGGGCTATTATATCAATTAGCTATTCTTACTAAATGGAAACATACTTTTGAGAAACTATAATGAGTATAGTTAACAAGTTATTCATACATTTCACATATATATCTTGACAAATGAAATACTTTTCAACTGAAGTAAAGACATTTTCATCGTAAATCTGTTTATACAAAGTAATGTGAGAATTTCAAACTTCAACGTACTCGTATGTATGCATTTCAAGTCCTGTATTATATACCATAATCTCTTGGAGGGAGAACGTGATACTTGTGTATAGATCTATACGGCATTGACAACCCCGCACCTAAACTATTAGCTATAGTTAGACCGGTAGGTCTGGGGTGATAAATGTGATAACACTACAACACCTGAAGAATGTTGTTACAGGCCGTCTGTGTCAATAGTATGGTTATAAATCTCACATAAAGGTATAAAAACAAGTTTGATTTACGAGATTCATATATGCATTCAGTTTTTTCCACATCATTTTTAGCACAAAGTTTATCATTATTATTCAAGTATGGAACATACTAAAGCACACCAACTCTAGAAACTTTTCAAACCACTTATAGAAAATATTGGATTTTCTGAAAACCTCGTTCATCGATTTACTACCAAAAGGACATACTTTTCAATGCGAAACACTTATGAACTCACCAACTTAATTGTTGATACTTTTTCGAAACCACTTGTATTTCTCAGGGAATCAGTAATACAGGTAACCACCAGCTTTTGAAGAAGGAACGCTAAGGACGTTTATCATTAAACATTTATATCATCATATTGTAATATTCTTTTGCAAATATGTATAACGCAACAATATACATTTTTATTATATATATGATGGTTGTGTTACTTTCTTTACAATATTCAATTGTTGTGGTACTACGTGAAGTCATCCACCCCCGAATGTTTCCGCCATTCTGGTTTGGGGGTGTGACACAAACCGATATAAATATCACTGGGTTGGCCCAAAACCAAGGCCCAAGCTAGATGAGAATAAGGCCCAAACTCCAAAACAAACATCTAATTAGGCCCAAATATGGCTCATGTTTCCAAATTAGGCCTAATTCCTTTCATGGCCCTTTGCCCAAGAACGCCCAACAAGATACAACAACCACATCATTGAAATCCAGATGGCATATCAAAGCCCAGCCCAAACAAAGCCCAAAATGCAACAAGGCATACTCAACCTGTACACTCATCGTACTGCTTGGGAGGCTTGTACGCGTAACGTACACGCTTGTATGCCCAGCGTACTCACCATCCCGAAGCCAACTTTCTACTTAAGCACTTAATCCGTTTAGACTTGGATCCAAACTCAGATCTGACTTCCCCAGGGTGGCTAGTCACATAAAGTTGCCAACTTTATGTGCATGCATGGCTAAATGGGACTCTAGAGCTCAAAAGAGATTAATACTTGACTTAATACATGCATGAAACCAAAACCACCATAAAGTTTGGACCTTTATGCCCAAAGAACCCATGATATAACTAGATCTACAACTTCAAGCTTCACAAACGACTTAGACTTCCAATCATCCACCAAAAGGGTCAAAATGACCAAAAATGAACCAAGAAGAAGATCTATGAAATGAAAAGGCAAGGTTGTGACTTTATACCTGTTGGATTAGGTGTCTAAGCCCATAACTATAATTGGTATGTACTTGACCCGAGAGTAGCATGGTCCATTTGGGTTGCCTTCACAAGAGCAATTTGATAGGATGGACTTTTGAGAAGAGGTTATTTATGGTTTATTAATATATTATAGGCTCTAATATATATATATATATATATATATATATATATATATATATATATATATATATAGGGCTATTGATCCATGATGAGCTAAGTTTATGTAATTATCCATGAAGAGTTAGCCCACATGAAATATGGATTATAACCCAATTGTATGGATTAGGGTTTACCCATAACTCTTGGATTCCTACGCTATATATGACACCCCTCTGGACTAAAATTGGTTGAACATGTATTCTTGGAGAAGCATAGCTGAGTTTTAGTGCTCCATATTCTCTCTCAAAAGTCCTCCATTTGTTCATGGTGTTTGTGAACCATTTGGGGCATCACATTTGAGGTGCTAAGTTGTTATAGGCCAAAACTATAAGCTATAACAGGAAGTAAATTATAACTCACTTTTATGTTGTCTATGTCAATTGTATGCTAGTTGTAGGCTTTATGCTTTGGAAACAATATTGGATGTATAATTAGAGAAAACATAGATCCAAAGCATTTAGGGTTGTATGTCTACCATAGGATGTTGTACTATACAAAACCCAACAGTGGTATCAGAGATAGGTTGTTTTCTATTATATTTGATGCTTGTTAATTTTCAAAGTTGAAAAAAATCAATTTTCTAAGTTCTTACTGATGAACTCGCCGAGTCCACTGGATGAATCAATGAGTCCACTCAGTAAAAGGCCAACTTGAAGAGTCGGGTTCATGCACTCGTCGAGTTGTTGCTTTTGGTTGCAGAATTTCAAGTTTTTGGCCATAATTGGACTAGGATCATTACCAGAAACTATTTTGTAATCATAAAAATTGTATTTTCTGATTTGGTAATGATGATCCTCATCCAATTAAAGGATAATTGTCAAATTTTAAGATAATAAGATAATTATTTGTATTATTTGATATGAATTGCCTTGCTATATGAGTTAATTTAGATCATGAAAAACTATATGATACTTTTGCTTGGTAATCACCAGCTTTTGAAGAAGGAACGCTAAGGACGTTTATCATTAAACATTTAGATCATCATATTGTAATATTCTTTTGCAAATATGTATAACGCAACTAGATACGTTTTTATTATATATATGATGGTTGTGTTACTTTCTTTACAATATTCAATTGTTGTGATACTACGTGAAGTCATCTACCCCCGAATGTTTCCGCCATTCTGGTTTGGGGGTGTGACAGATTGGTATCAGACCATTGTTTATAGTGAACTAAGTATATCGAACCACATAAGATATACAAACTATGAATGCAAGGGGGACGAAAAACCCTCTGACAAAACGTTTTCATGAACAATATACTTCCTTTTAAAAATATACATTTTTACTAGCATACATTAATCTCGTATCATGACAAGTTTTCTAAAAAGTATTCAGGCAAGTTACGACACTACGATTGAGCCTCGGGGTATGTAATCAAGTCGAGAATAAATATAGCCTGATCAACTATATTTATCCTAGATTTGACCAACGTACGTCGAGGAATGGTCATAGTGGACAACAAGCCAAAAACTTACCAAATACAAATTATTTTAGATTCGCCAATTTGTAATACTATAGGAGTATTGTTAAAAATAGTTGTACAATAAGATATTTGTGCTCCGTAAAAATATAGTTAAAAATAGTAAGTCGTTAAATAGAAATTTCTTATAAAATTCTCATACCTCTATCCTAGTACAGACAAATGGCCGGATTCCATTTACCAGGAGATCCCTACTACCCAAACCAAGGCAACGACGGTTGGATAGAAGAAGACCCGGAGGAAGACCCAGAGGAAATCGAAGAAGAGGCCGAGGAAGAACCCGAAGGGGTTGTCGAAGAAGAATTCGAAGTCGAAGTCGGAGAGGAATTCGAAGTCGACGAAGAGGTCGAGGAAATTTCTAGTGGAACAGACTCCGAGCCGGAAGTGATCGACCCATCCCATCCCTCATCCTCCTGAAATCAGACCATATCAACCAGGACCCATTCCCATGTGGGGAAGTCACCTCTACTACTGGAGCCGCCAGCAAGGTGTACGCCCTCCCTTCGGCATGTGCCGAGATTTTTACAATGTCAGTGGGGGAGGCTCAGCTGATCGAGCACTTCCTGTTATTGTGAACGCTATAGCTACCGAGAACTACGAGACGGACAGGCAAGCAGCCAGAGTTTGCGAAGTCAATGCTGCTACCCAAGGTAACGCCACTGACATCCGCCGTTTGGAGGGACTACATGAGAATACCCAAATCTACACGGGGACACTTCAGAACCAAATGATAACGGCTCTAGCACAAATAAGAGAGATAAAGGAACAACAAGCAGATCTCGAGAGGCGACTGATGGGAGTCAAACGGTCGGATGCCGAATCTAGCTCCAAACACCGCAAATAGAGCTTGTTCAAGCCCCAACAATTTTGTTATAAATTTAGGATTGCGGATAAAAGTTTTTCTTTTCGCTTATTTCCTTTTGTAACTGTAATCGGAGACCTCTAGGTGGGTCAAATTTTCCAAGCAAGATATGTAACACACCACGGGTGTGACCAATATATATTAATATGAAGTATTTCTTTATAATACCTCTCGGAAACTTATGGGTTTAACTAAAAATTTCTATGCCTGCCTTAAAACCATAAGTTAAGGTCAAAACAACTTACAAATTACAATTAACACACCATTGTCCAAACATTAGAAACTTATAGTATTCATTCTTATTTTCTCTACCAGAACATGCCTCCTCGTAGATCAACACGCAAAAACTCAACTTCAACACCACCTCCACCACCTCCTCAAACTATGGATGCCGTTATGTTCCAGACCGCTGTAACCACAGAGATGGCTCAAATGAGCAACAACGGATCGGGGGGAGGAACAAACAGTTTTACAAATGGCCAAGGTCAAGGCCGTTCAGGGGTATGCACTTGCAAAGACTTCACCAACGGAAAACCTATTCCCTTTTACGGGACTGGGGGAGTATTGTCTCTATCTCAATGGATAGAGAAAACGGAAGCTGTATTCGAAATCTGCGCATGCCCTGAAGAAAGCAAAGTAAAGTTTGCCGCTTTTACTTTCTCTGAACGCGCCCTGACATGGTGGAACGGCCACGTCCAGACACTAACCCTGGTGGTGGCGAACTCCATGGGTTGGGAAAATTTGAAACGAATGCTCCTTCGGGAATATTGCCCAAGAGGTGAGATTCAGAAGCTTGAACAGGAACTGTGGAGCCTTTCGATGGTAGGCTCGGACATAGTAGGTTACACCAACAGGTTCAGTGACTTAATAACACTTTGCCCAGGGATGTTAATCCTGGAAAGCCAAAAGGTCGAGGGATACATCTGGGGACTATCACCCCAACTTCGAGGAAGTGTATTAGCTTCCAAACCCATGACCTTCGCCAGCGCCAAGGAACTGGCGCAATCTCTCGTTGATCATGGGGTCTATCAAGGAGTCACGGCCATCATGGCTGAACCAACAAAAGGGAACAGCAACAACGAGATCAATGCCAACAACAACAACAACAACAAGAAATTCTGGAACAAGAGAAAGGGGCAAACTTCGCAAGAGCCTTCAAAGAAACAAATAGTTGCGGTTCATGCTGCTACTGCTCCCACCACAAACCCTGCTACCCCTGTGCCAACGAAACAATATGCTGGAAATCTACCCAAGTGCAGCAAGTGCAACTACCATCACCACGGTAATTGTCGCGAGATGCACTGCAAGAAACTGCGACAAGAAAGGGCACACAGCCCGTTTCTGTAAGGCACCAGCACGACCAGTCACTCAGGTTCTTGGCACTAGGATAAGCCAAGCATGTTATGGGTGTGGAGAAACTGCACACTTCAAAAGGGACTGCCCCAAGACAAGGAACGTTGGCGGTGTTGGGAGAGTGCTGGCAATCAGTCAAAATGAAGCAATTGCCGACCCAACGGTGGTTACAGGTACGTTTCTACTCAACAACATTTATGCATGCATACTTTTTGACTGCGGTGCGGAGAGAAGTTTTGTAAGTCATAAATTCAAACACCTACTTAGTCAAAAACCCCAACCACTCAATAAAATATTTACTGTAGAAATGGCAAACGGTAAAACAGAAAACGCGAGCGATTTATACGTAGGATGCACGCTAAATTTAAACGAATATTTATTTTGAGTCGATCTTATGCCCATCTCCATAAGAAGTTTCGATGTCATCATCGGTATGGACTGGTTGAGCCTTCACCATGTCGATATCCTTTGTCACGAAAGAACTGTTCGGCTAAATCTGCTAAACGGCGAAACCCTTGTCATTTATGGTGACAAACCTAGTTCAAGCTTACAAATCATCTCCTGTATTAAGGCACAAAAAAATATCTTCGTAAGGAATACCATGCCTTCCTAGCCCACGTAGTAGACCAGAAACAAGAACCAAAGAACGTTAAAGACATTTCGGAAGTCTGCAACTTCCCAAATATTTTCCCAGAAGATCTCCCACGAATTCCACCAGAGCGCCAAGTCGAGTTCAGAATCGACTTAATCCCCGGAGCTACCCCAGTAGAAAGGTCGCCTTACTGTTTAGCCTCAGCCGAGATGTAGGAACTGTCCAGTCAATTAAATGAGCTGCTGAGCAAGGGATTCATCAGACCGAGCTTCTCGCCATGGGGAGCACCAGTCCTATTCGTGAAAAAGAAAGACGGATCCTTTCGCATGTGCATCGATTATCGGGAACTAAACAAACTCACGATCAAGAACCGATATCCCTTACCGTGCATAGACAATCTATTCGACCAACTGCAGGGAGAAAGCTACTTCTCAAAGATCGATCTAAGATCTGGTTATCACCAACTTCGAGTACTGGAAGGAGACATCCCCAAAACGGCTTTCCAAGCACGTTATGGTCACTACGAGTTTGTGGTAATGCCCTTCGGATTGACAAATGCTCCAGCAGTGTTCATGGACTTGATGAACCGAGTATGTCATCCCTTCCTGGATAAATTCGTGATCGTGTTTATAGATGATATACTCATCTATTCAAGAAGCCAGGAAGAACACAACCAACATCTCCGCCAAGTCTTGGAAACATTAAGGGCAGAGAAACTTTACGCAAAATTTTCCAAATGCGAATTTTGGATTCGGGAAGTGGATTTCCTAGGACATGTTGTAAGCAAAGAAGGAATACACGTGGAACCTTCCAAGATAAAGGCAATAGATAGTTGGACTACTCCAAGGACCCCAACAGAAATCCGGCAATTTTTGGGACTTGCCGGGTATTACCGAAGGTTCATACAGAATTTTTCAAAGATTGCCAAACCACTTACCACCTTAACTCAGAAGAGTGTGACCTTCGACTGGGGAGAAAAACAAGAGAGCGCATTTCAGACACTAAAACAAGCCTTATGTAGTGCACCCATCCTAACCCTGCCAGAGGGAATGGAGGACTTCGTGGTCTATTGTGATGCATCAAACCAAGGACTTGGGTGTGTCCTGATGCAAAGAGGGAAGGTCATCGCCTACGCTTCAAGGCAACTAAAGACGCACGAAGTGAACTACACAACGCATGATCTTGAACTAGGGGCAGTCGTCTTCGCTCTGAAGATATGGAGGTACTACCTCTACGGCACGAAATGTACAATCTTCACCGCTCATAAAAGCCTCCAACATATCCTCAACCAGAAGGAACTCAACATGAGACAGACACGATGGGTAGAACTACTAAGTGATTACTAATGCGAAATTCGATATCACCCCGGAAAGGCTAATGTAGTGGCTGATGCACTTAGTCGTAAGGAATACTCAGGTCGCCGAGTGAAGTCCCTAACTATGACGATCCATTCACACCTGTCCACACAAATCAAGGAAGCCCAAATAGAAGCCTTGAAATCCGATAATGTGACAGGAGAAGCCCTAAGGGGAATGGATAAGAACCTTGAGACCAAGAGCGACGGAGTTCGTTATTTCATGGATCGAATTTGGATACCGAAGTTTGGTGGATTCAGAGGAATCGTCATGGACGAAGCCCATAAGACACGATACTCCATACATCCCGGCTCCGATAAGATGTATGTCGACCTCCAGAAGTTGTACTAGTGGCCAAACATGAAAGCCGAAATTGCTACCTACGTGAGCAAATGCCTGACATGTGCCAAAGTCAAGGTGGAATACCAAAAGCCTTCGGGTTTATTACAACAACCAGAAATACCCGAATGGAAGTGAGAGCGGATAACCATGGATTTCATAACAAAATTACCCAAAACAACAAGCGGACTCGACACCATTTCGGTAATTGTCGACAGGTTAACTAAGTTAGCACATTTCCTACCGATTAAAGAGACAGATAAATTGGAGAAGTTAACAAGGACATACCTCAGAGAAATTGTACGACTGCATGGTGTTCCCGTATCCATTATCTCGGACCGAGATAGTAGATTCACCTCAAGGTTCTGGCAGTCACTACAAAAAGCTTTGGGGACAAGACTAGACATGAGTACCGCTTATCACCCACAAACCGACGGCCAGAGCGAAAGAACCATACAAACCCTAGAAGACATGCTGAGAGCTTGCGTGATTGATTTCGGCAAAGCATGGGACACACATCTACCCTTGGTCGAGTTCTCGTATAACAATAGCTACCACACCAGTATCAAAGCTGCCCTGTTCGAAGCTCTCTATGGCTGCAAGTGCAGGTCACCTTTGTGTTGGGCCGAAGTGGGAGACACACAACTAGCAAAAGGACAAGCAACTGAAAACACACTCACTGGACCAGAAATCATAAGGGAAACTACGGAGAAGATTGTTCAAATCCGAGAATGTCTAAAAGCATCAAGGGATAGACAAAAGAGTTACGCAGATAGGAGACGAAAACCCTTGGAATTCCAGGTTGGAGACCGTGTCCTACTCAAAGTCTCGCATTGGAAAGGATTAATACGCTTCGGAAAACATGGGAAACTGAACCCTAGATACATCGGACCGTTCGAGATCCTTGCCAGGATCGGTCCAGTGGCTTACAAACTTAGACTACCTCAGGAGCTCCACAACGTACACCCTACCTTTCAGTGTCAAACCTAAAGAAGTGCTTATCCGACAAGACCCTTGTCGTCCCTCTAGACGAAATTGCAATAAATGAAAACCTCCAATTTGTAGAGGAACCAGTAGAGATCATGGATCGGGAAATCAATAGGACTAAACAAAGCCGCATACCTATTGTAAAGGTCCGCTGGAACGCCAAGCGAGGACCTGAATACACCTGGGAATGCGAGGATCAGATGAAACAAAAGTACCCGCATCTTTTTCCTAAAAGTGTAAACTCTATCTTAGATTAAATTTTGGAACGAAATTCCCTTAACAGGGGGATAATGTGACAACCCTATATTTTCCAAAAACATTGTAACACTCGAAAGTCAAATACAACGAAATTAACCTAAAAAATAAAGGCGTTTAATTATCCAAGTTGGGATGCATCAAGTATTAGATATTATGCCAAGGTTTCCAAAAACATAAAGAACGCTCAAAACCGGGTTATATTGAAGAAATTATAACCACTCGTATATTTACGACACGCCGTTAATACATTATTTGACGTAAAAAGTAAAATCTCTATAAAATGCATTTTAGCCTTAAGTATCTAAACAAAAGTCGTAGATCTCGTTGAAAGGTGAGCGTGCATAAAAAGATCGCCCAAATTGGATTTCGTATGAAGAAGTTACGAATTTCCTAAGTTTCGTAACAGTGGTAGAGGGCTAAAAACTCAAATTGAAGATTGAGTGTTATTTAGCTATCGCCACCTGAACGGAAGTTGAAGATCTCCACAGTAGTAATAAAACGATAAAAAGACAAACGAAAACCGACGTCGAATAAAGAACCTATGAATTTTTAACGGAGTTTAGGAGTCCCGGCCTATTAAAATTATATCATTAAAAATAAATCAAAACTAGCCAACGGAGTCTAAATGAAAGTTGTAGAGCATAATCTCACCTACGCGTGGATATAAAGAACACGAAAAACGGAGCTCGTACGCGAACGTTACAGAATTTAGAAGACGGAAGCCCGAATTACGCCCCGCGTAATATGGGAGTACGCCCCGCGTACTAGGCCCAGAGTCGAGTCCAATCGGCTGCCCCCTCTACGCTTAGCTAGCCCGGAGTCGTAAGCCATGACGCATTCTTACGCCCAGCGTAACGAGGTACGCGCAGCGTACGAGAGTACGCCCTGCGTACTCCACGATAACGCCCCGCGTACTCACCTCTCTAGCACTATAAATAGATGGCATAAGCTGCGAGTTTTAAGCACACTTTCTCAAACTTCCATTTACTCCCACATAATTCCAAGCACCAGAAGCTGTCCCGACAACCTCGATTTCCGAACTCGAGCCCCCGACGAAAAATCTACGCTGCAGAGATCCCCGAGAGCCCAAAGACGCAACTTTTCGTGGTCGAAATTCCGCTCAACTCTAGCCTCTCTCTTCAAACTTAACGAGTGAGTTCATACCCTTACTTTTAAATTCTTTTCATGTTTTAGGGGGGGAATACATGTACATTACAAGTCAAAGTATCGCTTTATAAACAAATTATAACATCTATTTTATAGGCTATTGATACAAACATCTTTATGTTTAAAAAGGGCTATTATATCAATTAGCTATTCTTACTAAATGGAAACATACTTTTGAGAAACTATAATGAGTATAGTTAACAAGTTATTCATACATTTCACATATATATCTTGACAAATGAAATACTTTTTAACTGAAGTAAAGACATTTACATCGTAAATCTGTTTATACAAAGTAATGTGAGAATTTCAAACTTCAACGTACTCGTATGTATGCATTTCAAGTCCTGTATTATATACCATAATCTCTTTGAGGGAGAGCGTGATACTTGTGTATAGATCTATACGGGATTGACAACCCCGCACCTAAACTATTAGCTATAGTTAGACCGGCAGGTCTGGGGTAACAAATGTCATAACACTACAACACCTGAAGAATGTTTTTACAGGCCGTCAGTATCAATAGTATGGTTATAAATCTCACATAAAGGTATAAAAACAAGTTTGATTTACGAGATTCATATATGCATTCAGTTTTTTCCACATCATTTTTAGCACAAAGTTTATCATTATTATTCAAGTATGGAACATACTAAAGCACACCAACTCTGGAAACTTTTCAAACCACTTATAGAAAATATTGGATTTTCTGAAAACCTCGTTCATCGATTTACTACCAAAAGGACATACTTTTCAATGCGAAACACTTATGAACTCACCAACTTAATTGTTGATACTTTTTCGAAACCACTTGTATTTCTCAGGGAATCAGTAATACAGGTAACCACCAGCTTTTGAAGAAGGAACGCTAAGGACGTTTATCATTAAACATTTATATCATCATATTGTAATATTCTTTTGCAAATATGTATAACGCAACAATATACATTTTTATTATATATATGATGGTTGTGTTACTTTCTTTACAATATTCAATTGTTGTGGTACTACGTGAAGTCATCCACCCCCGAATGTTTCCGCCATTCTGGTTTGGGGGTGTGACACAAACCGATATAAATATCACTGGGTTGGCCCAAAACCAAGGCCCAAACTAGATGAGAATAAGGCCAAAACTCCAAAACAAACATCTAATTAGGCCCAAATATGGCTCATGTTTCCAAATTAGGCCTAATTCCTTTCATGGCCCTTTGCCTAAGAAGGCCCAACAAGATACAACAACCACATCATTGAAATCCATATGGCATATTACAGCCCAGCCCAAACAAAGCCCAAAATGCAACAAGGCGTACTCAACCTGTACACTCATCGTACTGCTTGGGAGGCTTGTACGCGTAACGTACATGCTTGTATGCCCAGCGTACTCACCATCCCGAAGCCAACTTTCTACTTAAGCACTTAATCCGTTTAGACTTGGATCCAAACTCAGATCTGACTTCCCCAGGGTGGCTAGTCACATAAAGTTGCCAACTTTATGTGCATGCATGGCTAAATGGGACTCTAGAGCTCAAAAGAGATTAATACTTGACTTAATACATGCATGAAACCAAAACCACCATAAAGTTTGGACCTTTATGCCAAAGAACCCATGATATAACTAGATCTACAACTTCAAGCTTCACAAACGACTTAGACTTCCAATCATCCACCAAAAGGGTCAAAATGGCCAAAAATGAACCAAGAAGAAGATCTATGAAATGAAAAGGCAATGTTGTGACTTTATACCTGTTGGATTAGGTGTCTAAGCCCATAACTATAATTGGTATGTACTTGACCCGAGAGTAGCATGGTCCATTTGGGTTGCCTTCACCAGAGCAATTTGATAGGATGGACATTTGAGAAGAGGTTATTTATGATTTATTAATATATTATAAGCTCTAATATATACATATATATATATATATATATATATATATATATATATATATATTGGGCTATTGATCCATGATGAGCTAAGTTTATGTAAGTATCCATGAAGAGTTAGGCCACATGAAATATGGATTATAACCCAATTGTATGGATTAGGGTTTACCCATGACTCTTGGATTCCTACACTATATATGACACCCCTCTGGACTAAAATTGGTTGAACATGTATTCTTGGAGAAGCATAGCTGCGTTTTAGTGCTCCATATTCTCTCTCAAAAGTCCTCCATTTGTTCATGGTGTTTGTGAACCATTTGAGGCATCACATTTGAGGTGCTAAATTGTTATAGGCCAAAACTATAAGCTATAACAAGAGGTAAATTATAACTCACTTTTATGTTGTTTATGTCAATTGTATGCTAGTTGTAGGCTTTATGCTTTGGAAACAATATTGGATGTATAATTAGAGAAAACATAGATCCAAAGCATTTAGGGTTGTATGTGCACCATAGGATGCTGTACTATACAAAACCCAACAGTGGTATCAGAGACAGGTTGTTTTCTGTTATATTTGATGCTTGTTAATTTTCAAAGTTGAAAAAAATCAATTTTCTAACTTCTTACTGATGAACTCGCCGAGTCCACTGGATGAATCAATGAGTCCACTCAGTAAAAGGCCGACTTGAAGAGTCGGGTTCATGCACTCGTCGAGTTGTTGCTTTTGGTTGCAGAATTTCAAGTTTTTGGCCATAATTGGACTAGGATCATTACCAAAAACTGTTTTGTAATCATAAAAATTGTATTTTTTGATTTGGTAATGATGATCCTCATCCAATTAAAGGATAATTGTCAAATTTTAAGATAATAAGATAATTATTTGTATTATTTGATACGAATTGCCTTGCTATATGAGTTAATTTAGATCAAGAAAAACCATATGATACTTTTGCTTGGTAAAATTGATCTTAAATGTTTTTTAAAGTCCTCCATAACTTGTCCTTGAGTTATAGAACATGAATAGTTTTTTCATAAAAACCACATTAAACTCATAAGTTATGGAAATCAAAGGTTTTTCAAGAGTTACAAAACTTACCCTCAAGTGTTGGCATTTGAAAAGTCTCAAATTAAGAAACTCTTGTAATTAAAAAAGTGTAACTCTTGGGTTCATAAATCAAAAATTAATTAAGTAGTTTTTAATTTTGATTTTTTTTATATTTAGAACCTTGAAGTATTTGAATAATTCAAATTGCACCGTATGAACTTTATTAAATTAAATAAAGTGTTTAATTAAAAGAGAATTAATAATTCCGTAATGACATGGTTTAAGGTTAATTAAATTAAGAGTATAATTTATTAATAGATTAAACCATCTAGTATTTTAAAAGTTTAAAATACACCCTTATACTATATAAAACTAAAAGTTTAATAATTATATATGTATAAGTTGAAGATTCAATCTTACTGTTAGTAGGCCTCATTCACGAAACCGGTTTATAAGAGGGGTATAAGGTTACTGCCTATAAAATGGTGGTTTAATGATGTCCACTCTCACCCACCGCTTCCTTGACTGGTGGAGGGTCGTTAGCCGAACGGGTAGGATAGGAAATAAATTCTCTTTAAAAGTATAATGAAAATACCAAATAACTAAACACTTATAAATTTGCAATCTTAGTTACTTAGGAAAAATGTGAATTTGGTGCTAACCAATGAAATTGCACTTTGCACCTTGTTAAGTCGTTAGTGGAGCGTGTGTGGTTAACCGACACACTAACTTGGACTAACAAGGATGGAAAAGGGTAGCTCGATGTTTGTCATAGATCAATGGAGCGTGTGTGGTTAACCAGCACATTGATTAGGTGATAAATGGCATCGAGAGTACCAAGCTAATTTGCATGGTTATTCACACCTTGTTTGTGATCCTCGGCATCCCAGTCACAAGCCTGAAGGGCACATTCAAGATTTAAACATGCCATTGAAAAGTTCAATGAATCTCAAAGGATCTAGGAATTTCAATTCACTTAAAACTTAATTCATTTAAAATTTCGTTTTCTTGGTGGAATTGTGTAACAACCCGAAAATTCGTATCATTGCTTGTAACCCTTTTTGTAACTCATTTCGATAATCCAATCGCCGCTTCCAATTTCGTTTCCAATTTCCGTCATTTAATTAAGTCATTAACGTGTATTTTATATTATGACTTAATGGGTGTCCTAATGCATTTAGAACTCATTCTAACACCTCATATTAGTAATCGGATCTTTTCTAGAATTAACCATATCGAGTTACGGCAACTTGATCGGGTGCGACCAAAAGCCCCGTCTAACGCCGGTATCGGGTAGAATTCCACCGTATCCAAATCCCAAACACTATTTAAAGTGTTCTAAGCTTCGATTTGAAGCTTTTGCTACATCTCACTACTCTCTCTCTAACCTCTCTCCTCATCCAAGTTTAAGGTCCAAAAACATAGAATTAAGGCTCCAAATCATAGAGGTAACTTCCCTAACTTGTTATTCAACCTCTTAGGCCTTCAAATCTGTGTTTAAAATGTGATTTTGGACCTAGAACATGCGTTTACAGCCAAGGAGCATGCTTGGGCCGTAAACACTTAATAAATGGGTTTTTGAGCAATTTAACCCCTCCAAACCAACATTGGGACTTAGATACGACCTTATGGCTTACAAATCCAGACTTAGAACACCCTAAACATGAATTTTTAGGAGCAAATAAGAGTTTACGGCCAAGGAAATATCTTGGGCCGTAAACTCCTCATACATGGGGAGTAAACTCATTTTCTAGTGTTAAAAAGCCATATAACTTCACCAATAGCCTTGGAATAAATCCTAGAATCATCTAAAAATAGTTTGGGGACCTTAAACATGTCAAACACTCTCCAATTAGGTGTTTATGGCCATGAAACCCCAAGAATATGTTCCAGGGCCGTAAACTCCTAAAGATGAGTCATTTGGTGCCCTAAATTCATACCAAGGCTTGTAAAAATTATAGGAATCACATATGATTAAGCTAAGACCATTAAATCATCAATCTAAGGGGGATAGGAGTTTACTGTCACACCCCCAAACCAAGGATGGCGGAAACGTCCGGGGGTTGAGGACTTCATGTGTAGTATCATAACAACAATGGCAATGGTGATGAAAGTAAACACAACCAACATATATATAATTGAAAGAGTTACATCATTGTATGAATTACATGTTTCAAAATCAATTACAATATGTTGACAAAATATGATAAGTTTGACGCCTCAACGTCCCATCCTCAAAAGTACTTTGTTACCTGTTTAGCGATTTCCTGAGAATACAAGTAGTTTGAAAACATGTTTTAGGTGTAAGTAGTTCCAGTTCTTAGCTTTAAATTGACTACTTCCACATCTCCATACGACTTTTCTACAATTTATGGTGATTTTTACAAAACTGCCTATCATTTCAAACACCAACCCGGACCAGTCTGTGATTATGGACTTTTTCACCCAAGTTGGAGGTCATTAAAAATCATGATAAAAATTATGAGTAAACTAGACACATTTTGGGAACTCTCAGAATTTACGGATTTAGTTTTCAACTTCGTATGATTTTTCTATGACTTTTCAAAAACAGTGTAGAAAGGTTGAAAATTTGTTAACAGCTTATAACTTTCATAACACTTTGTATTATGTTGAGCAAAGTGTATAACGATAAGTTCTAAATATTGAATGTGTTTCCTTGTTAGTTTATCATCATAAACTGAAATATAGTCATTCATGATAAGATTATTCATTCATTTAGAATACGTAAATTAAGCTATAATGAGCATAGTTTATGGATTCATAGTATTAAAGCATTCATAAAAGAATTCTTATACATCACAAACGTTTTGGATAAACTATAATAGGTATAGTTTATGTATCATTTACTTCTCAAACTTATTTACCAAAGGTTTTCAGTTTAGTTCACGTAAATCTGTTAATCAATAAATTTGTGAGTCATTCCCTTCAGGTTACTTCCAAAGTAACAAAGTCGAAAAGTCCTGTAAATTGTAACCAGAGTCTCTTGTAGGGAGAACGTGATAGTTGTGTATAGATCTATATTGGGTTTGACAAACCCACACCAGAGCTGCTTGCAACAGCTAGACTGGCAGGTCTGTGGTGACAAGTGTCATTTAACGGCGACGCCTGAAGAACGTCGCATTATGAGGCCGTCTATGTCAAGTATGGTTATAATAACTCACGGAAAGTATTAACAAACTTAAGAATTTACGAGAATTTCACTAATATCATATGCGTTTATATTGAAACAAACTCACGTTATTTTCTGTAAATAAGGAAGATTACTCATACATGTCAGTCTTTGGATACAAGACTACAATATTCATTTTAAGGAAAATATCGGATTTTTCTGGAACAACTATACAATTACGAGACAAGCTTTTTCATAATTATATACAAAAACTTATGAATTCACCAGCCATTGTGTTGACACTTTTTCAAACTACTTGTATTCTCAGGAAATCGCTAAACAGGTTACAAAGTACTTTTGAGGATGGGACGTTGAGGCGTCAAACTTATCATATTTTGTCAACATATTGTAATTGATTTTGAAACATGTAATTCATACAATGATGTAACTCTTTCAATTATATATATGTTGGTTGTGTTTACTTTCATCACTATTGCCATTGTTGTTATGATACTACACATGAAATCCTCCACCCCCGGACGTTTTTGCCATCCTTGGTTTGGGGGTGTGACAGATTGGTATCAGAGTACGGTTTATAGTGAATTAAGTATATCAAACAACATAGGATATACAAACTATAAACACATTTGGGACTAAGTGTCTCTGATTTTAAAACATTCTAACCGGTTATACTTTTAGAAAACGAATAGTTCTTGTTTAAAAGTATACCTACATGCATTGCATACTCGCGTAGTGTCATAACTAAAAGAACATAAACTAAAAGAAGAGGAGTTGAACGCTATGAGTATGCCTTGGTATGAGTAATCAGTTTTGGGAAGGATATAGCCTGATCAACTATATTAGTCCGGGAAGTGACTTACTCATATCGGGGGATAGTCGTAGAGGGCAACAAATCTAATAACCTAACTTCACCCTACAAAGAATGCTATAAGAACCAAATCTAAACATTTAAAATACTATATGAGTATTTTTATGTTGCTATATCGCAATATTATTAATATCTACCGCTATCTGCTTCTTACCCCTCTATTCTCGCGCAGATGACATGGTAGGATTTCACCTACCAGGAGACCCATACTTTCCCAACCAGGGAAACGCCGGCTGGATGGAGGAAGAGCCCGAAGAGCTGATTGAAGAGGATCCCGAAGAAGAAGAAGAGGAGGTAGACGTAGAAGAAGAAGAAGAAGAGGAACACGACGAGGTGGACATGGATGAGGATGAAGGTGAAGAAGAGCCAGAGGAGGAAGTCTTCAACCCTCCTTACATCGCGAGGGTACCTGCAAACCGCTGGGGGCACAACGGGCTTGAGCCCCGTTGGGAAACCATGATCGAGAGGTGGAGCCGACAACAACGCCAGAGGTCACCCTATGGCGACCAACGAGGTTACTATGACCTCAGTCACGGGGGACCGGCTGACAGAGCTCTCCCCGTTATGACCCAGCACATCACGAACTTGGGGAACCAGAGTAGGGAAATGGCAGAACAGGTTCGAAATCTCAACGCTATTACGGCAGCCACCGATGCACGCACCCGGGATTTGGAGAGGGACTTCTATCCATTGGACCAAATCATCGAGGACCTTACCGCTACTCGAGCGGAGGTAAGGGAGTACCAGGAGAGGCACACAGCTCTCGAGGAGAGAGTGATCGCGGCCGAACGCCGGATTGCAGAACTTCAGGGGGCCTCGACCTCATCCCAGGGCCACCATGGACCAGATGCTACCCGCCACGAGTAGTGTTCGCGCTACTTATATTTTGTTATAAATCTAGGATTTCGAGTATGCGTTGGTGCTACTCTTTATTGTGAATAGGTTGACCTCGTGACTAAGTGATCACACTAGTCAAAGGGGCTTTTGTACTGCTAAAACTTTATCTTTTATTATGATGTAATGTAGACCCTTATGAGGCGAAATTTCTCAAAACAATATGTACTAACAAATTATCAATGAATGTGGCATGTATTTTACTTCCTTAGATGCTGACACGAACCAAACACATGACTCTGCTCGGGTCAACACTATTTAATTCATAAGTTTAATTGCGTAAACTTTTCGATGAATTACCTTCTAAATTAGTAAACTCGGATAAAATACAATTGAGATGAAACAAGCAACACTCGACTCGTTATCACCATTGAAGTCTTACCGACAAGTCTTTTCTTTTATTTTTTTTTGTGTCAGAACCATGCCACCAAGGAAAAGACCAAGACCTTCCGGAAACTCAGCACCACCCCCTCCGCCACCACCTCCGGAGTTTGATCCTGTGATGTTTCAGGCTGCAGTAACAGCAGCCGTGGTGGCAGCAATG
This sequence comes from Lactuca serriola, assembly GCF_051521515.1. NCBI lineage: Eukaryota > Viridiplantae > Streptophyta > Magnoliopsida > Asterales > Asteraceae > Lactuca > Lactuca serriola. Next base: position 168,260,880 of record NC_136412.1, read on the forward strand.
TCGCAAATGGGTACAAATGGTTCCGGCAGTTTCGGATCCGGGAATACTAACTCGAATCAGGGGGACAGCACGGGACGTACTAAGGAGTGTTCTTACAAAGACTTCACGAATGGCAAACCCGATCTTTTCGATGGAAGCGGGGGCGTCATTGCGCTGATGCAATGGTTCGAAAGGACCGAAGCAGTCTTCGAAATCTGTGCTTGTCCCGAAGCGAGAAAAGTCAAGTATGTGGCATTCACTTTCACAAGAAAAGCTCTTACTTGGTGGAATGGCCGAGTTAAGTCACTTACTCCTGCAGTGGCTAACTCCATAGGCTAGGAAAACTTAAAAGCGTTGATGTTAAAGGAGTATTGCCAGAGGGGAGAAATACAAAAACTCGAAGAAGAACTCTGGAATCTCAAGATGTCGGGGACGGATCTCGAAGCTTATACTGCCCGATTCAATGACCTAGCACTCCTCTGTCCGGCAATGGTCACCCCGGAGGAGAAAAAGGTAGAACGATACCTTTGGGGGCTATCATCTCAGATTCATGATAGTGTTCTGGACTCGAAACCTACTACCTTTGAGAGTGCCAAGGTCGCCACCACCAACCAAACGAAAGGAGGGAACAACAAGAGCAAGTTCTGGAAAAGTAAAAAGAAACAACCGGTGCAGGACCCCACAAAGAAGCAATAGACTGTTGCTATCCGTGCAGCCACTACTGCTACCGCTCCAGCGCCACCAAAGCAATACGCATGAACTCTTCCCAAGTGCAACAAGTGCAACTTCCACCATACCGGTGCTTGTCGGGAAATGCACTGCAGAAATTGCAACCGGAAGGGGCACACTACTCGATTTTGTAAAGTGCCAGCCCAATCAGCCCCTCAAGTCGCCCCAGCCGCTAACACCGGAGCATGTCAAACCTGTTACGGATGTGGAGAGGTAGGGCACTTCAAAAGAAACTGCCCAAAAGCACGAAACACCAATGTTGGAGGTGTAGGGAGAGTCCTAATGATGAGACACGGAGAAGCAGTCAAGGATCCCTCGGTGGTTTCTGGTACGTTTCTCCTCAATAACACATATGCATGCGTACTATTTGATAGTGGAGCAGAGAGGAGTTTTGTGAGCCATGAATTCAAACAATTACTAAAACAAACCCCTCATTCATTAAAAGATACATACGTAGTAGAAATGGCTAATGGGAAAGAAGAGCACACTAATGATATATACTCAGGGTGTACCCTCACTCTAAACAACCATTCGTTTAAAGTAGACCTAATGCCGGTCACAATAAAATGCTTTGACATAATCATCGGTATGGATTGGTTAAGTTCCCATCGTGCTGACATTCTATGTTACGAAAGGGCCATTCGCCTTAATCTACCAAATGGCGAAACCCTCTTCATCTATGCCGACAAACCCAGTTCAAATTTGCAAGTCATCTCTTGCATCAAGGCCCAAAAGTATCTCCGAAAGGAATACCATGCATTTCTAGCCCATGTAGTAGATACGAAACAAGAGGTGAAGGATATCAATGACATTCCCGAGGTGTGCAACTATCCCGATGTATTCCCCGAAGATCTTCCAGGTGTACCCCTTGCACGACAAGTCGAATTCCGGATCGACTTAATCCCAGGAGCTACCCCTGTCGCCAAGGCTCCATACCGCTTAGCACCGGCAGAAATGCAAGAACTTTCCAGCCAGTTAAATGAACTGTTGAGCAAAGGATTCATCAGGCCAAGCTTCTCACCCTGGGGAGCACCGGTCCTGTTTGTAAAGAAGAAGGACGGATCTTTTCGCCTGTGCATAGACTACCGGGAGCTAAACAAACTCACTATCAAGAACCGATATCCCCTACCTCGAATCGATGACCTCTTCGAGCAACTCCAAGGAGCAAGCTACTTTTCAAAAATCGACCTGAGGTCGGGTTATCATCAACTACGAGTTCAAGAAGAGGATATTCCCAAGTCTGCGTTCAGAACACGCTACGGGCACTATGAGTTTGTGGTAATGCCCTTCGGATTAACGAACGCACCGGCAGTATTTATGGACTTGATGAATCGAGTGTGTCGACCCTATTTAGACAAATTCATGATTGTATTCATCTACGATATTTTAATCTACTCCCGAAGCGAGGAAGAGGACCGTCAACATCTCCGGCTAATCTTGGAAACACTAAGGGCTGAGAAGCTTTACGCCAAATTCTCTAAATGCGAATTCTGGATTAGAGAAGTGAATTTTCTTGGCCATGTGGTTAGCGAGAAGGGGATACATGTGGATCCCGCTAAAATCAAAGCTATCAAAAACTGGTCAGCACCTACAACGCCGACAGAAATTCGACAATTTTTAGGGCTCGCCGGCTACTACCGAAGATTCATACAAAACTTCTCCAAGATCGCCAAACCACTCACCACCCTGACTCAAAAAGGTGTGGTATTTAAGTGGGGAGATAAACAAGAAGCCACTCTCCAGACATTAAAACAAGCCCTATGCAGCGCACCAGTTTTGTCTCTTCCAGAAGGAACTGATGACTTCGTGGTATATTGCGATGCTTCAAATCAAGGCCTCGGATGCGTGCTCATGCAGAGAGGGAAAGTCATCGCCTACGCGTCAAGACAACTTAAAACACACGAAGTTAATTACACTACCCATGACCTTGAACTGGGGGTGGTAGTGTTCGCCTTAAAGATCTGGAGACACTACCTCTAGGGCACAAAATGCACCATCTTCACCGATCATAAAAGTCTTCAGCATATCCTCAATCAAAAAGAGCTCAACATGCGGTAATAGAGATGGGTTGAACTGCTAAACGACTATGAGTGCGAAATTCGCTACCACCCGGGTAAGGCCAATGTAGTGGCTGATGCCCTAAGCAGGAAGGAATACTCGGGCCGCCGAGTAAGATCCTTAACCATGACCATCCATTCCCACCTGACCACGCAAATCAGGGAAGCCCAACTAGAAGCCTTGAAACCAGAGAATGTGGCAGGTGAGGCATTAAGGGGAATGGATAAGAACTTAGAAGTCAAGGATGACGGAACTCGTTATCTCAGTAACCGAATCTGGACACCGAAGTTCGGTGGGATCCGAGACGTGGTCATGAATGAAGCACACAAGATTCGATACTCCATCCATCCAGGGTCAGACAAGATGTATCTAGACCTCAAAAAGTTATACTAGTGGCCGAATATGAAAGCCGAGATTGCTACTTATGTGGGCAAGTGTCTGACTTGCGCCAAGGTCAAGGTGGAATACCAGAAACCCTCAGGACTACTACAACAACCTGATATACCGGAATGGAAGTGGGAACGGATAACCATGGACTTTATAACCAAGTTGCCTAAGACTTCAGGTGGGTTTGACACTATATGGGTAATCGTAGACAGATTGACCAAGTCTGCACACTTCCTGCCAATAAAGGAAACCGACAAGATGGAGAAGTTAACCAAGATATACATCGAGGAGATTGTGCGACTGCATGGTGTACCAATATCTATTATCTAAGACCGAGATAGTAGGTTCACTTCGCGATTTTGGCAGTCCCTGCAGAAATCCTTGGGAACTAGGCTAGACATAAGTACGGCCTACCATCCACAAACCGACGGGCAAAGTGAGCGCACTATACAAACATTAGAAGACATGTTGAGAGCCTGTGTAATAGACTTTGGTAAAGGATGGGATACCCATTTGCCGCTGATTGAATTCTCCTACAATAACAGCTATCACACCAGTATTAAAGTCGCTCCATTTGAAGCTCTCTACGGTCGCAAGTGCAGATCACCCCTATGTTGGGCCGAAGTGGGGGATACTCAGATAGCTAGGGGGCAAGTCCCTAATAGCAGCCTCACTGATCCTGAAATCATAAAGGAGACCACAGAAAAGATTGTTCAAATTCGAGAAAGGCTGAAGGCCTCCCGAGATCGGCAAAAGAGTTACGCGGACAAGCGACACAAACCCTTAGAATTCCAGGTCGGAGATCGGGTATTACTAAAAGTTTCCCCTTGGAAAGGAATGATACGTTTCGGTAAACGTGGGAAACTAAACCCGAGGTACATTGGACCGTTCGAAATCCTCGCCAGGATTGGTCCTGTGGCGTACAAACTCCGATTACCTCAAGAACTTAATAACATACACCCCACATTTCACGTATCCAACTTAAAGAAGTGTCTGTCTGACGAGACACTTGTAATACCTCTTGACGAGATCGAAGTTAACGAAAATCTCCACTTCATAGACGAGCCAGTTGAGATTATGGATCGGGAGGTCAAAAGAACGAAACAAAGTCGTATTCCCATCGTGAAGGTTCGATGGAACGCTAAACGAGGACCTGAGTTCACCTGGGAGCGCGAATACCAAATGAAACAAAAGTACTCGCATCTATTCCTAAACTCTTAAAGTCCTGGCCAAAGCGTAAATTTCGGGACGAAATTCCCTCTAACGGGGGGATGATGTGACAATAGTCAAATTCGGGTCAAGTCTAAGCCGGACAAGGTCAACGAGTCAAACCGGTCAACTCAATTAAACCTTGTATAATAGGGTTTGTATTATGTAATTTCTGTATAACTCACTATCTTAATGAGAAAACATCACTTGGAAAGTTCGTGTGTTTAAATTTCTTTAACCTTAGTGCTAAACAATGAACAAGAACAATAAAACAATGTTGCATACTCATAGGGAGTGTGTAAGATCCTAAAACATGGCATAACGGGGTTTACGGACCTTGCATTGCGAAGCCGGACACTCACATTCGTCACACACGAAACCGCTCTCAATCGTTTTCACTCTATCTCCCAAATCTCTCTAAGAATATGAAATCTCTCCCAAATATCTCTTTGTATGTGAAATCTCTCCAAGAATGTCAAATCTCTCCCAAATCTCTCTAAGAATATGAAATCTCTCCCAAATATCTCTATGTATGTGAAATCTCTCCAAGAATGTCAAATCTCTCCCAAATCTCTCTAAGAAAGTGAAATCTCTCCCAAATATCTCTCTGTATGTGAAATCTCTCCAAGTATGTCAAATCTCTCCCAAATCTCTCTAAGTATGTGGAATCTCTCTCAAATCTCTCTCAAAATCTCTCTCAACTTTCTATAATCACTCGGGGCATCCCGACCCTTGAATTTGGCGAAAACAGCCCACAAACGGAAGTCTACGCGAAAAACGGACTTAAGGAGCCGAAAACCCTCTTAGGAACCAAAACCCCTCTTAGGAACCGAACCCTTCTGAGTCGAAGGCTGCTGAACCGAACCCGAAAGGTCCTCTCGGGCCCGAACCTCGCATGCCTCAACCGAACCCGAACGTTCAGCACATTTCGGATCTGACCTCTTCTCTTCTAATGGCTACCGAACCTTCCCTTCTGACCACCTTCGCTTCTGACCCTCGCTTCTGAGCTTCAGACCGAACCCTCGGCCTAGGACCCTTCGCATCTTGCCTCTGGTTCGCAACCCACTTCCGACTCGGCACCAGCAAGGACCGAACCTCGGCCTAGGGACCGAACCTCGGCCTAGGACCGAGAGGTCTCGCTGGGAATGTTTTTCTTCCCGGTTTTCAACTAAATTCGCATTTTAGGCCCGTTTTTAATTGTTTTAACATGAGATTTTCACCCAAAACTTTATTTTAACATATAAGGAACCTTAACTATTAATTAATCACATTTTTAAGGATAAAACCTTATCCAAAAGAGAGTGGGTGAAGTACAAAGGTAGAGTGTTGACTTTACTTATTTCTATGACACAAGCAACCACTCCCATACCCACTCCATGTCACTATTCACCACCAGCCCATCCCTAGTCACTTCATAGGTCCTTTCTCACTATTTTCAACTATTCCCACGTTCTTAGGGCTGGAACATCCATCCTCTCTCCTCACACTTTAATCATTCTCTCATTTTTACCAAGAATCTCACTCCAAACTCTCTCATCTTTTTCTCTCTAATTCGAGAATTTCAAGGCATACTCCAAGACTCTTCTCCTACAATTAGTAAGTATCATCATCTTTCTTATGATTATTACACATCCCCCTACTCAAAATCATAGATTGCTTACACAAACATCATCACATTCTTGTTAGAGCTTCGAATCTTCATGTGATTCTTCAAGTGTTCTTGGGTTGAACACTTCTCTTCTTCACCACTTACCTACTGAAATCACTTAAGGTGAGTTCATACCCCGACATTTTTATGTTTTCTTAAGTTTTTAGGGGGGGAATACAAGTTAAAACACCAAGAACATAACTAAAATTTTCTAACAGCTTTCATCAGAAAAGTTGGACTCCATTCACGGACTGTTTTGGACAACTTAAACATTTTTGTTTGAAAAACTGTTTTAGGTGTAAGTAGTTCCAGTTCTTAGCTTTAAAATGACTAATTGCACATCTCCATACGATTTTTCTACAATTTATGGTGATTTTTACAAAACTGCCTATCATTTCAAACACCAATCCGGACCAGTCTGTGATTATGGACTTTTTCACCCAAGTTGGAGGTCATTAAAAATCATGATAAAAATTATGAGAACTCTCAGAATTTACGGATTTAGTTTTCAACTTCGTATGATTTTTCTATGACTTTTCAAAAATAGTGTAGAAAGGTTGAAAATTTGTTAACAGCTTATAACTTTCATAACACTTTGTATTATGTTGAGCAAAGTGTATAACGATAAGTTCTAAATATTGAATGTGTTTCCTTGTTAGTTTATCATCATAAACTGAAATATAGTCATTCATGATAAGATTATTCATTCATTTAGAATACATAAATTAAGCTATAATGAGCATAGTTTATGGATTCATAGTATTAAAGCATTCATAAAAGAATTCTTATACATTACAAACGTTTTGGATAAACTATAATAGGTATAGTTTATGTATCATTTACTTCTCAAACTTATTTACCAAAGGTTTTCAGTTTAGTTCACGTAAATCTGTTAATGAATAAATTTGTGAGTCATTCCCTTCGGGTTACTTCCAAAGTAACAAAGTCGAAAAGTCTTGTAAATTGTAACCAGAGTCTCTTGTAGGGAGAACGTGATAGTTGTGTATAGATCTATATTGGGTTTGACAAACCCACACCAGAGCTGCTTGCAACAGCTAGACCGGCAGGTCTGTGGTGACAAGTGTCATTTAACGGCGACGCCTGAAGAACGTCGCATTACGAGGCCGTCTATGTCAAGTATGGTTATAATAACTCACGGAAAGTATTAACAAACTTAAGAATTTACGAGAATTTCACTAATATCATATGAGTTTATATCGAAACAAACTCACGTTATTTTCTGTAAATAAGGAAGATTACTCTTACATGTCAGTCTTTGGATACAAGACTACAGTATTCATTTTAAGGAAAATATCGGATTTTTCTGGAACAACTATACAATTACGAGACAAGCTTTTTCATAATTATATACAAAAACTTATGAACTCACCAACCATTGTGTTGACACTTCTTCAAACTACTTGTATTCTCAGGAAATCGCTAAACAGGTAACAAAGTACTTTTGAGGATGGGACGTTGAGGCGTCAAACTTACCATATTTTGTCAACATATTGTAATTGATTTTGAAACAAGTAATTCATACAATGATGTAACTCTTTCAATTATATATATGTTAGTTGTGTTTACTTTCATCACTATTGCCATTGTTGTTATGATACTACACATGAAGTCCTCCACCCCCGGACGTTTCCGCCATCCTTGGTTTGGGGGTGTGACATTTACGGTTGTAAACACCTTGTTTAGGGCCGTAAACTCCCTTTTGTAGTGTCATTGGTGATTTAATTCCTTCCAAAGCCTTAGATAAATTCATCCCAATTATTCCTCAAGTGTTATTTACCATTTAAGCACCATAAAACACCCAAATATGAGTTCGCGGCCGTGAACTCATGTGTGTATGGTATAAGAGGCCGAAAACTTCATAAGGAGTTTACTCTTGAAGAGTAAACTCTATTCCCAAGTCCCACGCATCAATACACGTCCGTAGATGTCACCCGGGTCACTCCAAACACTCGTTTTGAAGTGTTTTCGCTCATTGGAATTTAATATCATATCTAATTAGTAATTTAAAATCTAATTAAATATATTTGTATACCATTTCATATCACATAGGAACCTCGCGTGTTATCAACCCTCGAATCCACACTTAGCGTCTGAACCGACACGTTTTCTCGTCTGGTGAGTTCATACCCCTACCCTTTTTTAATGGTTTTTCAATGTTTTAAGAGGGGGGGGGGAATACAAACAAAAGTACAAGAATATCTTGTACTTAAATTAATTATTTTACTTATATGGTTTCATAATTCGCACACTTTTAAGAATTGAAAACCTACTAACAAACTGTTTTAACTTGCAGAGTCGTTTGTTTAAACGATTTCAATTCTTATTATATATTGTTATGTTTCACAATTGATTGTTCACACTTATATTGATAGAGATCATAAAACCTTTGTATTGTCTGTAATAGAACACCCTAGGCTCGAGTGTAAAGGATAGACACCATTAGAAAACGTGAAACATTTGTAATGTCCTTAATAAAACACCTAGGCTCGAGTGTAAAGGACAGGCACCATTAGAACTTAGTTATTCATAGATACTACTTCCCTAGACACGAGAGTAAAGAGTAATCTTAAAGATTGGAGACACGTCCTCGGTGAACACTACATAGAGATACGCGAGTGGAGGACCACACCTGTAACCATAATCTCTTAGATAGGGAGCGTGACTTGAGTGTATAGATCTATACGGGACTGACAATCCCGCACCTGGCTGCTAGCTACAGCCGAACCAAAAGGTTTAAGGGTGACGAAAGTCATCAAAAGGATACTGGCCTCGACCCGAGTCATATCTGGTCTGAAGTATGGTTATGAAACTCGCAATCAATATTATGAACACTTCACACTTAATTATTAGTTTTATGTACGTAATAAAACTAATATACATTTAAGGATAATCAGACTTTCAGGAAAATTCGCACACACACACATTCAGGAAAATACGGGATTTTCCTGGGGATAACATTGAACATAATCAGAATTGGTAACAGTTCATCACACACACACATGTAGGAAAATATAGGATTTTCCTGGGTAACAATGGTACGTAACCAGAAAAGTGTAACAAGTTAGATAACCAAACTTTACAGTTAACAAGAACAATCATGTTTTCATTGTACATCTTTTTCATTACATTTTGGATTTGGTAACCAACTTTTAAGAAAATATAGGATTTTCTTGGATAACTACTTTTTCAGGAAACCAAAGGAACTCCTACATTTTCAGAAAACTAACCGCTTATGAACTCACCAGCTTTATGCTGATTTTTAAACCGCTTGATTCTCAGGTTCGCATTAGAAAGGTACCCGACGATCTCTTTTGGCGAAAACGGAGTGCGTAGAAAACTCGTCTCATTTTGTTCATATATACTATGTATCACATGTATAACTTTACTTTTGAAACAAAAGTAAACTTTTCTATATGTAATGTAATGGTTGTTTTAATTTACTTACTATATGCATTGGATTTGATACTCAACGTGGAGTCAACCCCGGAAATGTTTCCGCCTTCGGTTTTCGGGGTGTGACATATTGGTATCAGAGCCCTTGTTTATAGTGAATAAAGTATACCAAACCTTACATGGTATAAAACTATAAACATTAAGGGGCCTAAGTGCTCTGAACTAAAAGTATCCTTCAAAATATAAGTATTTTCGAAAGTATATAAGTATACCAAACCGTCGAGATCCGTAAATACAAGTAGAACAAAACATAAGTAAATGGGTGTTGTGTACTGCGGTTAAACCTGGGCAGTTATGTAGTCGTGTCTAGGATCAATATAGCCTGGCCAACTATATTCATTCGAGACACGACCAACATGTGCTTGGGAGTGACTGTGGTATGCGGCATGCCTAAAAGTTACCCTAATACCACAAACATCGAAACAACGTCGTAACGAATCATGAAATACTATGGGAGTATTTCTCGAGCTAATCCTTGGTAGAAATCCTCGTTCATGCATTGTTCTTTGATCATTCCCTTAGTGATAATTTTCCTGCTTTGATAACTCTTTCCTACTTTATCGCTTATTCGGAATATATCCGCCATATCTCTTGATTCAATTCAGAGGACTTATCATCCTCTCTTCCTTGATCTTAGTAGATGAAGATGCCTCCAAGAAAGAGACCCAGCTCCAAGAACAACAACCCTCCGCCACCACCTCCTCCTCAATTCGACTCTGTAGTATTCCAGGCAGCTGCTACGACCGCAGTGGCAGCTGCCATGTCTCAACGGAACTCTGGCGGTTCCGGTAGTTTGGGTGGTGGTACCCAAACCTAAAACCAAGAAAGTAGTCAGGGACACCGAAAAGAAGGTTCCTATAAAGATTTCATGAACGCGAAACCCACGTCCTTTGATGGCACTGGAGGTGTCATTTCCCTCACCTGATGGTTCGAGAAGATCGAATCCATCTTTGAAATTTGCGCCTGCTCAGAATCTGACAAGGTGAAGTTTGTCGCCTGTACCTTTATTTACAAAGCCTTGACTTGGTGGAACGGCCGAGTCAAATCCCTAACCTTACATGTAGCCAACGCCATGGGGTGGGAAGCCATGAAGGAACTTCTGATGGCTGAGTACTGCCCTCGGGGCGAAATGCAGAAGTTAGAACACGAACTCTGGAACCTGAAGATGAAAGGGTCCGATATCGCCGCTTACACTTCCAGGTTCGATAACTTAGCATTACTCTGCCCGGGAATGGTTACCCCGGAGAGTAAGAAGATAGAGAAATTCATCTGGGGGCAGACCCAGCCAACGAAAGGAAACATCATAGCTATGAGGCCGGATACATACGACAGTGCCAAACGCTTAGCACAAATCTTAGTAGATCATAGTGATGACCCTGAGGAGACAGATACCGCTCCTGAGCCGACAGATAGGTGTCGTGAGAAAAGAAAGATTTGGAAGAAGGAGAAAAGTCAGACATCACAAGAGTCTTCGAAGAGGCTGCAAACATTGGCAGTTCATGTTGCCACTTCCCCTGCCGCTGTTTCTGTTGTTGGATCTTCAGTTCGAAAACCTGCCAGTAGGTATGCTGGAACCCTTCCTAGTTGTGACAAGTGCAACTATCATCACCTTCCTTCCAGTCCATGTATAGAGGTATTTTGCAACAGTTGTGGCATAAATGGTCACATGGCGAAAAACTATAAGACACCAACCCAATCAACCAGTCAAGCTTCCGGAGCGGGCATTGGTCGGGCCTGCTATGGTTGTGGAGAAGTCGGACATTACAAGCGAAACTGCCCCAAGGCAGTAACATCTGGCAACACCAGAAGAGTTCTAGCGATAGGAAAAGAGGAGATAGCCACCGATCCCACCGTTGCCACAGGTATATTTCCCCTCGCTAAATTTTATGCCTGTGATTCTTTTCTATTCTAGCATCGAAAGAAATTTGCTAACCATCCATTTGAACATCTTTTAAACCCTATCGTTCGTGAGTAATCAAAAATGTATACCGTCGAGATGGTTATCAAGTGAGAATGAGAACGCTAACGTCATATCCGTAGATTGTATTCTCAATCCGAACAATTATTCTTTTCCGTTCGATCTAATGATGAACTTTTCATGAAATGCTTTGATGTCATCTTTAGTATGTAATGACCGAGCCTCATTCATGCTGTTATTCCTAGTTTCGAGAAAGCCATTCGTCTTAACTTTCCTCTGAACCGACTCTCATGATCTTCGTGCATCAAAGCTTAAAAGTTCTTCCATGTATTCCTCGTCCGAGTGATTATCGAGAAACGAGAAGTCTGCAACTCCTTCCCCGATGCCTTTTTCTGAAGATTTCCTGAGAATTTCCCTCCGAATGTGTAGTTAAGTCTCGCATCGACTTAAATCCTTGGAATTAACTCGTAGCCAAAACCTCAGTGAGCATGATGTGTTCAAGACAGCAACCAGGGATTGATATGATCACTACGAGATAGTAGTGGTGCCCTTTGGTCAAACCATTTTCCGGTAAAGTAGATAAGCAAAGCAGTCATACTTGTGGACCTTTCCAAAAACTAAAAGCGATAAAGAATTAGTCGGCACCGGGAATACCCATAGAAACCGGTCAATTCTTGGGTCCCGCCAGCTATGATTGTAGACCCATCTAGAAATTTCCTTTAGGACCATCGGACCCTTAGCTACTCTGCCACATGAAGATGTACCCTCTTGTTGGAAGTCTTACTCTAAAAAGACATAGTACGCCCTTGGAAGTGCGGAAAACATAACTCGTAGAACATTAGACCTTTCGAGATCCTCATTAGGAATCGATTCCATAGCCCTCTCCGGGCTATCTTCAGAACTCAGCAACAACCATCTGGTATTCCATATCTTTGTTCGTAAGGAGTGCCGACCTGACGAAACCCTAGAAATCCCTTGATGGGATCAAAACCAACGGAAGTCCGAACCTTTATGGATGAAACAATTGAAATCATGGATTGATAGGTTGACCGTACGAAGCAAAGCCTCATCCCGACAGTGAGGGTTCGCTGGAATGTCAAGCGGAGACCTGATTCCACTTGGGAGCATGAAGACCCGAAGCAGTAGATTCATCCTCATATATATTTTCACTTCGCGATCTGTGTACAAATATTTGAATTTCGGGACGAAATTCCCTCTAACGGGGGGATAATGTAACAACCCGAAAATTCGTATCATTGCTTGTAACCCTTTTTGTAACTCATTTCGATAATCCAATCGCCGCTTCCAATTTCGTTTCCAATTTCCGTCATTTAATTAAGTCATTAACGTGTATTTTATATTATGACTTAATGGGTGTCCTAATGCATTTAGAACTCATTCTAACACCTCATATTAGTAATCGGATCTTTTCTAGAATTAACCATATCGAGTTACGGCAACTTGATCGGGTGCGACCAAAAGCCCCGTCTAACGCCGGTATCGGGTAGAATTCCACCGTATCCAAATCCCAAACACTATTTAAAGTGTTCTAAGCTTCGATTTGAAGCTTTTGCTACATCTCACTACTCTCTCTCTAACCTCTCTCCTCATCCAAGTTTAAGGTCCAAAAACATAGAATTAAGGCTCCAAATCATAGAGGTAACTTCCCTAACTTGTTATTCAACCTCTTAGGCCTTCAAATCTGTGTTTAAAATGTGATTTTGGACCTAGAACATGCGTTTACAGCCAAGGAGCATGCTTGGGCCGTAAACACTTAATAAATGGGTTTTTGAGCAATTTAACCCCTCCAAACCAACATTGGGACTTAGATACGACCTTATGGCTTAAAAATCCGGACTTAGAACACCCTAAACATGAATTTTGAGGAGCAAATAAGAGTTACGGCCAAGGAATATGCTTGGGCCGTAAACTCCTCATACATGGGGAGTAAACTCATTTTCTAGTGTTAAAAAGCCATATAACTTCACCAATAGCCTTGGAATAAATCCTAGAATCATCTAAAAATAGTTTGGGGACCTTAAACATGTCAAACACCCTCCAATTAGGTGTTTACGGCCATGACACCCCAAGAATATGTTCCAGGGCCGTAAACTCCTAAAGATGAGTCATTTGGTGCCCTAAATTCATACCAAGGCTTGTAAAAATTATAGGAATCACATATGATTAAGGTAAGACCATTAAATCATCAATCTAAGGGGGATAGGAGTTTACGGCCGTAAACTCCTTATTTAGGGCCGTAAACTCCCTTTTGTAGTGTTATTGGTGATTTAATTCCTTCCAAAGCCTTAGATAAATTCATCCCAATTATCCCTCAAGTGTTATTGACCATTTTAGCACCATAAAACACCCAAACATGAGTTCACGGCCGTGAACTCATGTGTGTATGGTATAAGAGGCCGAAAACTCCATAAGGAGTTTACTCTTGAAGAGTAAACTCAATTCCCAAGTCCCACGCATCAATACACGTCCGTAGATGTCGCCCTGGTCACTCCAAACACTCGTTTTGAAGTGTTTTCGCTCATTGGAATGTAATACCATATCTAATTAGTAATTTAAAATCTAATTAGATATATTTGTATACGATTTCATATCACATAGGGACCTCGCGTGTTATCAAGCCTCGAATCCACACTTACCGTCCGAACCGACATGTTTTCTCGTCTGGTGAGTTCATACCCCTACCCTTTTTCAATGGGTTTTTCAATGTTTTTAAGGGGGGAGTACAAGAAATAGTACAAGAATATCTTGTACTTAAATTCATTATTTTACTTAAATGGTTTCATAATTTGCACACTTTTAAGAATTGAAAACCTACTAACAAACTGTTTTAACTTGCAGAGTTGTTTGTTTAAACGATTTCAATTCTTATTATATACTGTTATGTTTCACAATTGATTGTTCACACTTATATTGATAGAGATCATAAAACCTTTGTAATGTCTGTAATAGAACACCCTAGGCTCGAGTGTAAAGGATAGACACCATTAGAAAACGTGAAACATTTGTAATGTCCTTAATAAAACACCTAGGGTCGAGTGTAAAGGGCAGACACCATTAGAACTTAGTGAGTCATAGATACTACTTTCCTAGACACGAGAGTAAAGAGTAATCTTAAGTATTGGAGACACGTCCTCGGTGAACACTATACAGAGATATGCGAGTGGAGGACCGCACCTGTAACCAGAATCTCTTAGATAGAGAGCGTGACTTGAGTGTATAGATCTATACCGGACTGACAATCCCGCACCTGGCTGCTAGCTACAGCCGAACCGAAAGGTTCAAGGGTGGAGAAAGTCATCAAAAGGATACTGGCCCCGACCCGAGTCATATCTGGTCTGAAGTATGGTTATGGAACTTGCAATCAAGATTATGAACACTTCACACTTAATTATTAGTTTTATGTACGTAATAAAACTAATGTACATTTAAGGATAATCAGACTTTAAGGAGAATCCGCACATACACACATTCAGGAAAATATGGGATTTTCCTGGGGATAACATTAAACATAATCAGAATTGGTAACAGTTCATCACACACACATGTAGGAAAATGTAGGATTTTCCTGGGTAACAGTGGTACGTAACCAGAAAAGTGTAACAAGTTAGATAACCAAACTTTACAATTAACAAGAACAATCATGTTTTCATTGTACATCTATTTCATTACATTTTGGATTTGGTAACCAACTTTTAAGAAAATATAGGATTTTCTTGGATAACTACTTTTTCAGGAAACCAAAGGAACTCGTACATTTTCAAAAAACTAACCACTTATGAACTCACCAGCTTTATGCTGATTTCTAAACAGCTTGTATTCTCAGGTTCGCATTAGACAGGTACCCGGCGATCTCTTTTGGTGAAAACGGAGTGCGTAGAAGACTCGTCTCATTTTGTTCATATATACTATGTATCACATGTATAACTTTACTTTTGAAACAAATGTAAACTTTTCTATATTTAATGTAATGGTTGTTTTACTTTACTTACTATGTGCATTGAATTTGATACTCAACGTGGAGTCAACCCCGGAAATGTTTCCGCCTTCGGTTTTTGGGGTGTGACAAATTGGTAAATCGTCATTTACCTTCCAACAAATAGTTTGCAATTGGATTATAGCATCCCTCTTCCGAATTGTAAATTATTGTGTTGGGTCCTAGCCTTAATATGTCATTTGGCTATTATATCAAGGGCTTAAATCAACTAAACTTGAATTTCTCCCTTATAGATGCCTAGTTTAGACAACTATGGTCTTCCGAAATCTTTTGGAAAAAGCCTTCCTTATGAAGATGGTATTCCACTATTGGATCGTGGAAATGGAAATCATGCTTCACTTCCTCTACCCCCTCCAATAATTCTCCCTAAACCACATGTTCATAGATTTGAAAAAAGTTCAAGGTCACTCAAGCCCTATTGGTTAGGAAACACCAAGATGGAAGGTCTATGTGTGCACATGTCTTGGAGATGTAGTCACACATTAACGGGCTTGGAATTTTGGGTGTTGTTGTTTCATGGAAGCTGGCTGTTGAATTGGTTCTTTAATCACTTCCTAAGTCTTATAGCGGGTTCTTTATAGACTACTCTATGGGAGATCACGACATGAACCTTATTAATCTAACATATTTGCTTGTTGCTACTAAATCAACACTGATTTCGCACACCGGTAAAAGCAAATTTGTTTGGAAGATCTACTTCCCAAACTTCCATGGACATTGACGATGGAAACATTATAAGTCCAGAAAAATCTTCATTTCCTAATGGAAAGAGATCGGCCATGGTGAAGTCATTTGACTAAATGGTAAAGAAAAAGGCTATGTCTGAGATAGTCCTATGTACCATTCCCAAAGATTCCATATGTTTCTGTTCCCAAAAGAAGGGGCATTGGTTGCGAAGCTGCCATATTTACCTGAAAAATCACAAGGATGGTAACGTCAAAAAGTTTGACTCTACTTTAGGTAAATCCACTATCTCACTCTATTAAGTTTCTATTTGGAGATTCTTAATACATGATGTAATGTAATTACATTTTGATGTTTTGTAGCGTCAATGGAAGAAAAGAAGCTTAAAGCAAGAGTAAGCTAATTCTGATCGTGAAGAGATGGATTTCGATCGCATGGTTCGATGATCAGAATTTTGAGCTGCTGCTTAAGAGTTATGATAGATTGCTTAGGAATAGATAACAACATAGTTTTCATATGTATTTGCATTATAAGGAAATTTTTTCCGCAATTTTAGTAAATAGAAAGATAAATTTTGATTTTATTTTATTTTAAGTTTCCTTACAATGGCATTGGTGAAAATTGTTGTTTATACATTTCCATTGATAGTAATATTGGAAAATGGATTTGATTCTTTCGTTTGTGGTAATGTCAAGATTTACCAAATAAGAAAAGATTCTCATCACCCAAGGTTCAGCTGGATAGAAACTTGGAATCATGGAACTTGTATTGTGTGATGAATGAGAACTTCATCTTTGGGAAATTAAGACTAATTCCTTGTTCACATGTATATGTGAGTCAAGTGAAGGACTAGGGCATCAGGTACACTTGGTTGTGCGCTGGTCATGTCCAACACAAAGAACGATAAGACTATTCGTTATGATTTACTAAAGTTTAGTAAATGTGGTTATACTTACAAGATTTAGTGTAATTCTGAATCATTGGAAAAGTTTCAATGTATGGCAGAACGAATAAGAAGAATCAAATTAGGGAGAAAGATAAAAGTTTCTCCAATCTGAGAAGAAGGGAGAGTACTTGAGTATCATGTTTTATGATTATCTTAGTGATTATGAAACCATATCACAAGTGATCCTCTAAGTACATCTTAGTGCATTTGTATGGCTAATAAGAGGAATTGTGAATTGTTGAAATGGTTAAATCAAAAGGTGAATCGTACTTCGATCTAGAATTGAGCCTTGAGTGACATAATCTTAAGAAAGGTTTATAACACTTATCAAATGTAGAGTAAAATGTTTTCTACTCTTGTACATTTGAAATTGGTAAGTTGTGATGTTTTGGATAAGGAAAAGACCAACTAAGACCAATTGTGTGAAGTGTTTGTCTTGATAAGAAACCGCACTAACTCTTGAATATTTTTTTGTCAAGTAATGTTCCTTAAAAAAGTGAATCTTATATGTCAAGAGGTCAGTGGGAGTCTTAAGGATCTTGAATAACTTTAAGAACTAATCAAGAGTAAACCTATTGTTAATCACAAGCAGACAACTTGAGGTTTGTATCCTATCGTGTTGACATATTCTTGTTTTTGTGGCCATTTCAGTTAAAATTGACTATGCATGTGAGTTCTATTAGTGGTCAATTGTTTGCATAACAACTTGGAAGCTGTGACAACCCGATATTTCAAGTCAATGTAATGATCTGAGTAAAGTATTATAAGCTCTTTTGAATTAATAAATAAATAAAAATAGCATTAGAAATGAAATGTTCAAAAGTCTCAATTGGGATACATGAAGTAATAGATATCATAACAAGGTTTTCAGAAATGTAAAGAACGCAAAAATCCGTGTTTTAACGAAGAAGTTATGACTAATCGAAAATCCGCAGCCAAACCGGTAAAACACTATTAAGCGTAAAAAATGAAATTTCAATAAAATACTCTTTAGCCTTAGGTATCTAAACGAATGGCATAGATATCATTAAACCGTGAACATACATAAAAAGAACGTCTAAATCTGACTTCGTGTGAGGAAGTTATGATTTTTCTAAGTTTCGGAGTAGCGGTAGATAGCTAAAAACTCGAAATAGACATCGAGCGATATTTAGCCGACACGACCTAAACCAGAATTGAAGATCTCGACAATAGTAGTACAACGGTAAAAAGACAGATGAAAACGGACATCGGATGAAGAAGTGATGAATTTTTAACGGTCTTTTCCTGTCCCGACCTATGAAAAATATATAATTAAAAATAAATTCAAAATTTGCCAACTAAGTCTAAATGAAAGTTGTAGATTCTATTCTCAGCTATGCGTGGATATAACGAACGTCAAAAACAAATCTCGTATGCGAAAGTTACGCATTTTAGAAGATTGGGGCACACAAACCGAGGGGAGTACGCTATAGCGTACGAGGGTATGCCCAGCGTACTCAGTGCTTGGCCTCAGATCGACCACATCCCCCACTACCCTCTAGCCTATCCCATCCAAAGTTCGGACTCCGAAGAGTGCGTCATGCATGACGTATGCCCAGCGTACAAGGACTAGTTGCACCCCTATATAAAAGGTGCAAGGCTTCCGACTTCTTTTGCTAATTCACAACATTTATCCCATATTTTCTCACTCTCGAGCCTCCCGAAACTATCCCGATGCCCTGGTTACGTATCCAAGCTACGAAGAAGGTCCGATGGTCCAAAACTCCTGAGAAATTTTCCACTTTTCGGTCGAAG
Source organism: Lactuca serriola (assembly GCF_051521515.1). Taxonomy (NCBI): domain Eukaryota; kingdom Viridiplantae; phylum Streptophyta; class Magnoliopsida; order Asterales; family Asteraceae; genus Lactuca; species Lactuca serriola. The sequence goes on from NC_136412.1 coordinate 168,279,703, forward strand.
TGCCGCCCGAGAAAAGTCTTGTTCTCTTAAATTCATCCCACTTACCAGGTGAGTTCATACCCCTGTATTTTCACATTTTTACTATGTTTTAGGGGGAAAAATACAACTGAAACGCAAGAAAAACTTATGTAAAAATGCAAATCGTTACATACAGCTTCTAATATTTTGTCTACATTTTGTGTATAAATGTTAAATAATTAAAATAACGTTATTACAAGTGTTATACTTTACATGCAAAGTCGGTAATACACTAAGGTTTGTCATTCAAATGAAACACACTTTTGAAAAACTATAATAGGTATACTTACATTTACAAGAAAAATGGACATTTCATACATAAACCTATTTGATACAAACTTTTGTGAGACATTTGACTTCACATAATTTCAAGTACGCATTTTATGTCATGTATTATAAACCATAATCTATTGTAGGGAGAGCGTGATACTTGTGTATAGATCTATACGGGATTGACAATACCACACCTAAACTGTTAGCTACAGTTCGACCGATAGGTCTGGGGTGACAAACGTCATATCATTCCAACGCCTGAAGAACGTTGTGACAGACAATCTGGGTCAATAGTACCGTTATAAAACTCACATGATGTATTAAAACATTTGATTTACGGGGCTATCAAACGCCTTAGTGATTATATATACATATATAAATCTACTTACACTATTTTTGGTATGGAAAATACTTATGTATTTCGGTTTCGGAACTTTTTGAAACTACCTTTCATTTATTGAAAATATTGGATTTTCTAGAAACAAACTCAGTTACTTTATACAAAAAGGCATGTAATTCTTATACAAAAAATTCTTATGAACTCACCAACTTAATTGTTGATACTTTTTCAAAACTACTTGTATTTCTTAGGGATTCAGTAATACATGTAAACCACAACTTTTAGGGAAGGAACGCTAAGGCATCAAATTTCAAACTTATTATATCATCATAATGTAATTTCTTTTCAAACATGTATTACAATCAACAATGTAACTTTTTAAATTATATTTATGATGGTTGTGTTTGCTTTCTTTACTATTTACTCAACTGTTATGATACTACATGAAGTCATCCGCCCTCGAACGATTCTGCCATTCCGGTTTAGGGGTGTGACAGATTGATATCAGATCATTGTTTATAGTGAACTAAGTATATCGAACCACACAAGATATACAAACTATAAATTCCAAGGGACTAAAACTCTCTGACAAAACGCTTTCACACTAACCATACTTCAATCAATTAAAATGTTAGTTTCATAAATGTACAAATACATGCATTCAATAGTTTAATGTCATAGTTAGAACTATACAAAAGTATTAAGACAAGTTGGACACTATGACTAAGCCTCGAAATATGTAATCTGATCTAGGATGAATATAGCCTGATCAACTATATTTATCCGAGATATGACCAATGTAGGTCGGGGAATAGTCGTAGTGAGCAACAAGTCAAAAACTTACCAAACTAACACTATAATCAAACCTACAAATTTAAATACTATAGGAGTATTTATGACACAATAAAAACTATAACAAGCGAGTAAACCCCGACATTTCGTTAAAACTAGGATCGTCAATTAAAATAAAATTTCGCTTATATAAAAAAAAACTGAAAACCTTCACTGACAAGGCTATAATTGCAAAGTGCATACTTTAAGATTACACACGAGTGAGGTTGCATGGGCTTGGAATTATGATTTCGCTTTAGGCACTTTTCCTTGTTTGGATGTGGGCTTGGAGTGAAGCTGCTTATCCAACGGTCCATTCAATATCAATTGTATGTAATTCGTATACACTAGGTAATTATAGGAGGACTCGGTATAGGTCTTATCATAAAATTTTCTCTTTACACTCAAATTCTATATATAATTCTCTTATCTCTATTCTCGATCAGACAGAATAGCAGGATTTCATATCCCCAGGGAACCCCACTACCCAAACTAGGGCAATGAAGGTTGGTTCCAGGAGGATCTAGAAGAGGATCCCGAAGAGGTTTCCGAGGAAGATCCAGAAGAGGATCCCGAACAACAGGAAGAGGAAGCAGATGATGAGGGCACTGACTCAGAACCCGAGGTCTACAATCCTCCCTAGAAGGCACCAAACCCCCGATGGAACTTTCAGGGTCTGGAGCCCCTCTGGGCTGTAGATCTGAAACGGTGGAGCAGGGAACAAGGACAACGTCCAACCTACGACATGGGACAAGGCTTTTTTAACCTCAGTAATGGAGGTTCGGCTGAAAGAGCACTCCCTGTCATGGTACGTCGCATCGCCAACCAAGGCGAGAAAGCAAGGGTAAACGCCTACCAAATCATGGATGTTGATGCCACTACCCAAATCACGGCGGTACGTCTTCGTCGCCTGGACGAAGAACATTATCGAAAAATAGATCACACCTTTTCCCTTCAGAAGAACATTACCGTTGCTAGAGCTGAGGTAAAGGAGTTCCGGAAAAACCAAGTCGCAATGGAGAGGCACGTCATCGAGGCAGATTTTCAAGTAGCTCAAGCTCAGACTTCCACAACAACATACCATGGTCCGCAGCGTACCAGCCGCTCGGAGTAGAGCGCGTACTTGCGCTATATGTAGATTTATTGAGTGACCATTCGTGCTACTCTTTCCTTTATGTATGTAAACTCGACAGATTGTGAGTATACAATTCGGGGGTCTGAATGCAGTTAGATTTTCCCATTTTCATGGATGTAGTCTAGACTTGGGTTAAGGTCAAATTTTCCTGATTGATGTATCAAATATTAAAATCAATGAGATTGACACGCATTTATTATTTTATTGAGTATTTCATTAAGTTCTTAAAATACTAAGGAAATCATATAGTTACTATTGAAAGTTTCCATTTAGCAATTAACTTACAAATTCGGTAATGTCCCGAACGTAAAGAATATAATACTAAGACTTTCCATAATCATTTCTGAAGACTTATCAAGAATTCGTCTTTTAACTTATGGAAAAATCATGCCGCCAAGAAGGAATCCCTGACGCTTTAATACTACAGGAACACCAACACCAACACCAACACCACCTCCACCACCACCCCCATCAATGGACAATGCTATTTTCCAGGCTACCATAACAGCTGTTGTTACAGCAATAATGACACAAATGAGTAACAATGGGTCGGGAGGAGGAATAAATAGCTCTATTAATGGCCAACACCAAGGTCGTTCCAGGGAATGCGCTTACAAGGACTTTACCAACAGCAAACCCATATCCTTTAATGGGACTGGAGGAGTTATGGCTCTATCCCAATGGATAGAGAAAATGGAAGCAATATTCAAGATCTGCTCATGCCAAGAAAGGAGTAAAGTACAATTTGATGCCTGTACTTTCTCCGAACGAGCCCTAACGTGGTGGAATGGCCATGTCAAGTCACTAACTCTGGTGGTAACTAACTCCATGGGATGGGAAAACCTGAAACAAATGGTCATGCAAGAGTAGTGCCCGAGAGGCAAAGTACAGAAGCTTGAACAAGAGCTTTGGGGCCTTACAATGGTAGGCTCGGACATCACAACCTATACTAATAGGTTCAGTGACTTGACAATACTTTGCCCAGGAATGGTTGCCATAGAGAGCAAGAAGATCGAGAGATATATCTGGGACTGTCACCCCAGATTCAAGGAAGTGTACTAGATTCCAAGCCAGTTACTTTTGATAGTGCCAAACAGCTGGCACAGTCGCTTGTTGACCATGGTGTCTGCCAAGGATTCATGACTGTTGTTCCGAAGCAACCCATATAGAGCAACAACAACAACAACAATACTAACAACAACAACAAGAAGAAATTTTGGAACAAAAGTAAGGGTCAATCTTTGCAAGAACCTCCTAAGAAACAGCAGATAGTGGCAGTTCATGCTGCTACTACATCCACCGTTGTTCCTGTCACCCCTACCCCAACAAAGGAAGACGCTGGAAACCTACCAAAGTGCAGAAAATGCAATTTCCATCACAATGGAAATTTTAGGATAATCCACTATAATAACTGCAATAGGAAAGGGTAGACTACCTGTTTCTGTAAGGCACTAACACAACCAATCACCCAAGTTCCTGGAGTTGGGGTGGGCCAGGCATGTTATGGGTGTGGTGAAGCTGGGCACTAGAGATTGCCTAAGTCAAGGAACGCTGACGGTGTAGGAAGAGTGTTGGCAATAGGGAAGAACGAAGAAATAGATGATCCCACGTGGGTTACGTGTACTTTTCTCCTCAATAGTGCTCATGCATGCATACTATTTGATTGTGGTGCGGAGAGGAGTTTTGTGAGCCATGCATTCAAACACTTACTTAAACAAAACCCCCAGTCAATTAATATGATATTTACAGTAGAAATGGCAAACGGTAAAACAGAAAGCACAAACGATATGTACATAGGCTGCATGCTAGATTTAAATGAACACTCGTTACAAATCGATCTAATGTCGATCACTATAAGAAGCTTTGATGTCATCATCGGTATGGATTGGTTAAGCCTTCATCATGCCGATATACTTTGTCACGAAAGAGCCATTCGCCTTAATCTGCCAAATGGCGAAACTGTTATCATTTATGATGATAAACCCGGTACCAATTTACAAAGCATCTCTTGCGTCAAAGCTCAAAAATACATGCGCAAAGAATACCATCCTTTCCTAGCCCACATGGTAGATAAGGAAAAAGAAATGAAAGATATCAAAGACATTCCAAAAGTCTCCGATTTCCCCGAAGTTTTCCCAGAAGATCTTCCAGAAGTTCCACCAGAACGTCAAGTCGAGTTCAGAATCGACTTGATTCCCGGAGCTTCCCTAGTAGCAAAATCGCCACACCATATAGCCCGACATAGATGCATGAATTATCTAGCCAACTAAACAAGCTACTCAATAAAGGGTTCATTAGACCGAGCTTGTCACCTTGGGGAACACCAGTCCTATTCGTAAAGAAGAAGGATGGATCCTTTCGCATGTGCATCGACTACCGAGAACTAAACAAGCTCACAATCAAGAACCGATATCCCCTACCACGCATAAACGATCTGTTCGACCAACTCCAAGTAGCAAGCTACTTCTCGAAGGTCGATTTAAGATCTGGGTACCATCAGCTGCGAGTCCTGGAAGGAGATGTTCCCAAGACGGCCTTCCAAACTCGCTATGGTCACTACGAGTTTGTAGTGATGCCCCTTGGATTAACAAATACACCAGCAGTGTTCATGGACTTAATGAACCGTGTATGTCGTTCTTTCCTAGACAAGTTCGTAATTGTGTTCATAGATGATATACTCATCTATTCGAAGAGTGAAGAAGAACATAGTCAACAACCTCCGGCAGGTCTTGAAACATTAAGGGTAGTAAAGCTATACGTAAAATTCTCAAAGTGCGAATTTTGGATTCGGAAAGTAGATTTCCTTGGTCAAATGGTCAACAAAGAAGGGATACATGTGGACCCTTCCAAAATCAAGGCAATCAAGAACTGGTCAGCTCCAAGAACTCTAACGGAAATCCGACAATTCATGGGCCTTGTTGGCTATTACCGAAGATTCATACAAAACTTCTCAAAGATTGCCAAACCACTTACCGCCCTGACTCAGAAGGGTGTAACCTATAACTGGGGAGAAAAGGAAGACACTGCATTCCAAACACTGAAACGAGCCCTATGCAGCGAATCTATATTATCTTTGCCAGAAGTAACATAGGACTTTGTGGTCTACTACAACACATCAAACCAGGGTCTTGGATGTGTTCTAATGCAAGGAGGGAAGGTCATCGCATATGCCTCGAGGTAACTCAAGACGCACGAAGTCAACTACACTACCCATGACCTAGAACTGGGAGCAGTCATTTTCGCCCTAAAGATCTGGAGGCATTATCTCTAAGGCACGAAAAGCACAATCTTCACTGATCATAAGAGCCTTCAACATATTCTTAACCAAAAAGAACTCAACATGAGACAAAGACGATGGGTTGAACTACTGAGCGATTATGAATGCGAGATTCATTATCATCCGGGAAAAGCTAATGTAGTAGCTGATGCTCTCAGTCGAAAGGAATACTTGGGCCACCGAGTGAAATCCTTAACCATGACGATCCATTGACACCTGTCCATGAAAATCAAGGAAGCTCAAATGGAAGCCTTGAAAACCAAAAACGTGGCTGGCGAAGCCTTAAGAGGAATGGATAAGAATCTTGAAGTCAAGGGTGACGAAGTTCGTTACTTCATGAATCGAATCCGGACACCGAAGTTTGTGGATTCAGAGATGTTGTCATGAATGAGGCTCATAAGACTTGATACTCCGTGCATCCCGGTTCAGACAAGATGTATCTGGACCTCAAGAAATTGTATTGGTGGCCGAACATGAAAGCCGAGATTGCTGCCTATGTAGGCAAGTGTCTGACTTGCACCAAAGTCAATGTAGAGTACCAAAAGCCCTTGGGATTGTTACAACAACCTGAAATACCCAAGTAGAAGTGGGAGCGGATAACGATGGATTTCATAACCAAGTTACACAAAACAGCGGGTGGACTTGACACCATCTGGGTGATCATCGACAGATTAACCAAATCCACGCACTTCCTACCAATAAAGGAAACTGAGAAGATGGAGAAACTATCTCGAACATACATCAGAGTGATTGTGCGACTGCATGATGTACCAATATCCATTATCTTCGACAGAGATAGTAGATTCATGTGACAACCCGATATTTCAAGACGATATGTTGGGACGCAAGTCAAATTTAGGTCAAAATTTAACTTTCCTAAAATCTTATTTGGATTAAATAAAGTAGAAGGAATTGTATCAAAGTTTCCTAGCATATAAAGAACACTAAAATCCGAGTTATAACGAAGAAGTTATGACCATTCTAAATTTTCCAACAGAAAAACGACAATACGAAGTTACGTAAAAACTCGAATCGGAGATCGAGCGACTTTTGGCCGAAATGACCTAAACGAGAATTGAAGGTCTCGTCAATGGTATTTCAGCGGTAAAAAGTCTGGAAAAAACCGACGTCAGATAAAGATGTTATGAATTTTTAAAGAAATTTCTTAATCACGTCATTTTAATAAATAAATAATAAAAATTATTTCATAATTTGCCAACGGAATCTAAACGAAAGTTGTAGATCATAGTCTCACCTTCGCGGGGATATAAAGAACGTCGAAAACGGAGTTCGTATGAAGGAGATATGAATTTTTGAAGTTTAATTAAAATAATTATAAAATTTAATTAAAAACCACCGGTATTATCCGAAGGGGAGTCATCGGATAGGACCGAAGTACGCCCTGCATACCTTCGTACGCCCCGCGTACTGAGATCAAGGGCCTGGGGTGGATGACATCAGGTCAAGTATCACAACACATGCATATAGTAATCAAAGTACAACAAAACATTGCATTAATAGTAATAATTTTTACATGGTTACATTACATAGTATCAAAGTAATACAAGCACATATATAAAGTGCAGCAAGGTACTTAGGCCATCTTCAGCAGCAGCTCCGGGGATGTACCTGTCTAATTGCTTACCTGAGATTACAAGTTATTTGAAAAGCGAGTATCAACATTTTTACAAATGCTGGTGAGTTCATAAGCATTTAGTGTCATTTAGTCAAATAACTTTAATAAGTAGTAGTTTAAGTGCTTTCAGTGCTTCAGTGTCCTTTCCAGAAAATCCTATATTTTCTTTAAATAAAGCAGCCTTCTACCAAGACTGTCTCAGTGCATTGTGGTAAGAGGTAGGTTTCCCTTAATTGACATTGCTATCAAAATACTGAATTTGATTATTTAAGAAAGCAGGAGACATCAGGGAATAACATATGCCTCAACAGTGCGGACTGCTGACTAAGGCAAAGAATCATAGACTCCAGGAGGGTATCGAACTGACGACACGCCTGGTTCTGTCTAACAAAGGGGAGACATAGACCCCAGAAGGTACCAAACGAAAGACACAACTGGTAAGGTCTAAAACAGTAAATATAGACCGAAGACGATACCAAATGAAAGGTATCTCTCACAAGGTCAGAACAAAGACTACGGACCCCAGACAGTATCAATTGAAAGATACAGCTAGCAAGGTCAAAACAGAGATTATAGACCCCAGACAGTATCAAATGAAAGATACAGCTAGCAAGGTCGAAACAGAGATTATAGACCCCAGACAGTATCAAATGAAAGATACAGCTAGCAAGGTCGAAACAGAGATTATAGACCCCAGACAGTATCAAATGAAAGATACAGCTAGCAAGGTCGAAACAGAGATTATAGACCCCAGACAGTATCAAATGAAAGATACAGCTAGCAAGGTCGAAACAGAGATTATAGACCCCAGACAGTATCAAATGAAAGATACAGCTAGCAAGGTCGAAACAGAGTGACTCTGAAAAGTGACATCAGCATACAGTGTAAATTGCTGACGAAAATACCGTTACCTTAAAGCCATGAATTATAAGGCAACCCAGGATACTCGTAACCATACTGACTAGAGTTCCAGACGCCCTACAAGCATCTATATAATATGACATTTGTCACCCCTTGGCTTGGTGGGCCGTGGACTGTAGCTAGCAGTCAGGGTGCGGGGTTGTCAATCCCGTATAGGCCTATACACACAATGTCCGCTCTCCCTACAGGAGACTTTGGTTACCAACTAGACGACGGAGAAGGCCGCGTCCCGAAGATGCATCCGAAATAGAGAATAGTGTGTTTCTTGAGGGGAGTGGGTTTCTAATGCAAACGATATATACTAGAGGTAGAGACTTCCAAACAGTGGGTAGTGTGTTTCTAAAGTAAGTGTAGAATAGATGAAGAGACTCTTAATTGACTTGACTAGAGAATTCCCTATATGTCCATACCCATATACATAGTATTTAACTAATGGACCAAACGACCTTCGGACGGCTACCCGATCCCACCAGACCACATCTCAACGAAGAAAAGGAAATAGGGCCGATGAGCCTTCCTAAGTCTTTCAGTCATTACTTGTATATACCTATATAAGTACCGACATATATCTAACTATGACTAAGTGGGTATCAAGTGAAAGTGATTCTCGTGAAGTAGGAGTGTCTATCAAGTGAAGTAAGAGCGGTCGCAAGTGAAGTACAAGTGTCGAATAAGTATAAGCGCATCGTGAAGTGGAGATAACAATAGGTGAAGTAAGAACGTATCAAGTATAAGTGAAGTAAAGTCGATCTCAAATACAAGCGAAGTAGAATCGTATCACTAAGTAAGAGGGTAAATAAGTATAAGCGTTATCAGGTATAAGTGACTGCAGGTATAAGCAAAAACATTACAGAGTAGGAGCATAAAATAAGTATAAGCGAAGCAGTGGTATCTAACAATTAAAAGTATTCATGAAAAAAAAACCCTTAAAGATTTTGTTACTCAAGAAAATCGCATTTGTATTCTTTGATAAAATAGGTGTGAAAATCTTTAGAAATCTTTGAGAATCTTTTATAAATCAGTTGAAATGAGTCTTTGATAAGCTATGAAAGTAAGAACTTGAACAATTTAAAAACCCTTTTTGAAAGCCATTTATAGTGTCCTACTCGGTAAAACAGTGTACAGTGGTAAAATCTTGTGCATGCGGGTTATCAATCACATGTGATTGACATGATAACTGGCATGTTTAACTTGTAATCCCCCCCTATGAAAACATTTAAAAGCATTAAAAAGGTTCATTCAGGGGTATGAACTCACCTGGTATAAGTAGGTCCGACGGTAGTGCCGTTTAGGCATTCGGGGTCACGCAAGGACTTAAACACACACAAGGACCTATTTTAACATATGATAACATATGTTCACATACAATTAGCATATAATATACTAATAAAACAATTATACACACTCAAAGGAGTGGAAAACACTTTTGGTTAAGTGTTTCGGGTCCCGGGTAGCGTTTAAGGGTGCTAAGGGTCTCCTATCAGTTGTGGGACTTTGCTATGCTCAAGTATCAAGGGTGTGAAGGGGTTTAAAGCATCAATATGGACCAAACAAGGAGTTTACGGCCCAACCTAAGGGAGTTTACGGCCGTAAAATCCCAAGGTTCTATTCTTGGGGTTTTGATGCTTCTAGCTTGTTCCTTGATTTATTCTAAGCACTTTTCATCAAGGGCATGATTGGATTTGAGGCTTCTAAAGGTATTATAATGGAGTTTACGGCCTAAGAACAACTCCTAAAGGAGTTTACGGCCGTAAACTCTAAATCATTGAGTTTGGTGATGTTTCAAGCCCCTAATGCCTTTCTAGTGATTTGTAATGAAGTGTGATGCTATTTTGGAGGATTAAAACCAACATTTTAGGGGGTTTTAGGGGAGTTTACGGCCTAGAAAATGCTTGGGCCGTAAACTCCAAGAAATGTCTCATTTTCTTGTGTTTAAGCCTTTATTTCCATTCTAGCATTTTATGGTAAATGTCTAAGGCCATTAGGGGGGCAAAATCACACTTTTGGGCATGATTTTAGGGAGTTTACGGCCTTGACTATTCATGGGCCGTAAACTCCTTTCTTTAATTCATTTTGGAGTGTTCTAGTGTCCTAAACTCAAAGGAATAAGTCCCTAAAATATGTAATAAGCCCTAGGATGAGTTTGGTGCACATTTGGGACCCTAACTTGTGGAGTTTATGGCCTAAGCATGTGCTTGGGCCGTAAACTCTTCTTTGAGTCCTAAATCCATGCATTTTAGTGTTTAAACACCCCTAGGCTATATCCCCTAATAGTTTCTAAGCTCATGGTCAAGTTTAAAGGCATTTTTAACACCTTTTTAGGGGTTTACGGCCCTAGAATGTTCCTGGGCCGTAAACTCCTTATCTTATGCCTTCTTGGATGATTTTTGGGCTATAAACATAAATCAATACGCCTAGAATAAGTTAGGGTAAGCAGACTTACAATTTGGAAGCGTTTGGTTGCGAATTCGGGGCGAAAACGGGTCTAGAGAGAGAGTATAGAGAGAGAGTGTAAAAAGTCTCCCATTTGACTCCACTCACCCTTATATAGGTTTCACAGTCGGGGCTCAGTGGAATTTTACCCGATACTGCCGTTAAACGGGGCTTTTGGTCGCACCCGATTTAGTGGTCGTAATAATAAAACTTGACATTTCCTCAATAAATGGAAATGTGTGTCTTGAGTTTTTATTCCCTTTTATCACGACTTAACGGCATATTAACGGTAACCAAATGGAATGTTTATTAAATTGATGCCCTCTAATTAACGGAACTTTTATACAGTGGAATATTCCGTTAACGGTAACGGGGAATTGTAACGGGACAACTTGGGTTGTCACATCATTCCCCCGTTAGAGGGAATTTCGTCCCGAAATTCAAGTCTAGACAAGGAAGTAGGCATGAATGGCCAAGTAGAGATGAGGGAGTACTTCCTATACGGTTGCCCTCGCATTCCCAAGTGATCTCTAGTCTGTGTCTGTCCTTCCCACAGATCTTCACATACGGGATGCGCATTCCGTCTAGTGTAGCTAGCGGGTTCCGACTGGTGTATCTATGAAGTCAGGGCTCTCGATGGATTCTATCAAGATGAGTGAGGCACGAAGAGTGTTGTCGGATAATCGCATATCAAGTCTAAGAAGTGGATCGGTCAAATGTGAATCTTGTGGTATATCCGAAAGTAGTAGTGGTCTGAAAAGGATTGGACCAAATTTCCATGAGGATTCCCGGATGGTCCTACGCTCTAGGAAGGGTAGAGCCTTTCAGTACTTAGAACATAGTGTACTTCTATGGCAAGATCATCACTGGCGTGATCGCCATTCCGAAGTTCCTAATGTTCTCTCTCGTACTGGTAGTGTAGTCCTTCGGGTTGGTTCTTAGGAATCTCAAGTGGTCTTCAGTTTCATGCTTTCTTTCCACTGGATGATAGAGGCTTCCTAGATCGTCAAGTGGGTTGGGCGACTATAGTCATCGGTTTGCTATAGAGTGTCTATCTCCAGCTTGTGCAAAATGGACCTGCACTAACGACGCTTGAGATACGGAAACCCTGAGAATCGGGGAGATAGGGTTTCACCAGACGAGTGTTGGACTATCTCGCGAGGTAGTTCTACTATCTCTGCTTGAGATAGTATTCGGAGAACACCTGTTAGTCCAAGGAATCTCTAAGACTGTGGTTTATTCTAGCGTGGAAAGTGCGTGCTCCGACGTAATCCCTCAACTAACACCAAGGCTGGTGTCGAGTCTATAATCTTTTCGGGATCCGTGTCATGAGATTTAACGCAACTTCTTTCGCACTTGACCAAGTATTCTTGGCTGCGAAGGTTACCTTGTGGTTCTCGGTATTCTAGTGTTTACCTCAGGAAATATGATTCATCATCTACGAGGCGACGACGATTTTCCTCCTTGTGAGAGGGTGGAGGATGATAAGCACCAATTGTCTATAACTGGGTGAACAAGGTGCATGAGTAGTGCGAGCACCTACCGCAACTATTCTCCCAAAGGTTCTGAGTTTTCTCGGTCTAAGGCAAATCTAGTGGGCATAGGGTCTCTTCACTCGGTACTCTACTAGCTCAATCCGCAGTAGTTCTCTTGATTTTCTGCTCCTATGTCATCGAATGGGGTGAAAGTGTTTTGCAAAGAGGTTCATGGTAGAACTCATGCGTGGCTTAACTGCCCATACTTGATGGATGCCAGCAGTACACCTGGTCATAGTGGCCAGCCTCATGAGTTCTATTCTCTGGGTTCCCGAACCTTATGTGTGAGGTGAGGAGGGTCACCCAGGGAACTCAATGGAGTATGCCTCGGATGGTTGTCGTTTTCTGAGGTATTTGCAGTGCCTTTCACCTTGCTGTTCATTTGACTACGAGGGGTCGATCGACGGCGTGGGGTACCCTCACTTGAGTACTTCGGAAGGTTTGAGATAAGAGGGACGGTTGACGAATTGCATTAGATGTGATTATTTGTGTTAAGTTCGGGTTCGGAGGAACCTTTATTTGCTGATATGGCCATGGAGAAAGCTCACAGCACTAAGAATGTACACATGGTTGCACGAAGTCAAGCCATGATCAATAGAGTCGTCGAAGTTGGCACACTCCGACATGATATAAAGTGAAGATCGATAGAGTCATGTGCCGCACAGGCACACAAGTTCCAGGCGTCTCGGGTTTCGTCCCATATATCGCTACCGCGGATGCTTGGACCAATAGAGTTGACGCGGAACTATAGAGAGTTCTAAGTGTTTCCGAATAGAGTATCTTTTCATGAACGAATTCTCACAAGGCATTTCTACAATCGCCTCACATATACTAGTCATGTATATTTAAGGTGGGGAGGACTGTTGACTGAGCGACCCCGCCCTAAATCCACAACCAAACGAGGAACAGGAAATGAGGCGGCATTCGCTCACTCTAGGTCTATCCATCCTAAATATACATGGCCGTAACGTATATGTTTAGCCATTAGAGTTTTACCTAATGAATTTTAAATTTCATAACAGTGCTGCGACTTTCGCCTTACTGGAAAGAATTTATACTTGAATTAGTCTTTTATTGTTCTTAGTTTAGTTATCCGAGGTCGAGAGACGTACCAAAAATCCAACGAGTTTCTTTGCTGGTTCTTCCTAAGCAGTAGTGTCGGGCTCCTTCTGTGTCTTTGTCTTTCTCTTCAGTTGGGCAGTCCCTCTTAGAGTGTCCCATTCTACCACATAGGTGGCAAACCATACGGGTCGCCACATTGGTGGTTGGTGTAATGAACATAACCGGGGTCCTGCAGACACGAGCAGTATGCCCCAGCATGTGGCACCTAGCACAATAAAGTTCCCGGCAGGTACCATGATGATGGTAGCTGCACTTGCTGCAGTGGGGAAGGTCTCCTAGGTATGGTCTTCTTGAGGTCGGGAGGGAAGGATTTACAGGGGTATCGACTTCCTCAGCTCGTTGCCCTTTCGGAAGGTCCTGGAGCCGAGGTACTTCCCTCCTCTATCTTAAATTTTCTCTTTAGTGGGTTAAGTGGAGGTTCTTGGGTGGCTGAGTGGGGAAAAGTGGGTTGCTGCCGTCCATTGCCAGAATTAGAAATCCCGACAGGGCCCTTGCTAACATTGGCGTTGTTAGCATTCAGGTGAGCCATGACAGCTGCTACGGCTGCTGAGACTGGAGCTTGGAGCGTAGCTTCATCGAATAAGACAGGTTTCTTGCTTGCGGATTGGTTACGCTTCTTCGGTGGCATGGTTTTTCCTACATGGAGAGGAATACAAGGTAATGAGAGATGATGGTTAACCCTGGACATTTCTGTCCTGAACGCATTAGGCATAAATTTTCCCGTGCCTCGGGTACTAGTTGTTTGACGTTGACCTACATCCCTATGATGTAGTCAAGGGCAGATGGCTAAAATTTTCTCAATAGAGATGCGGGGATCCGCCCTAATCGCGTATCTGGCAACGGGAAACGACGATTTACCTAACACATAGCGTGAGTAGTGTAACCACTAACTCACTAAACTGCATCATTTTTAAGGGTGAATTATCGTGGCGAATACGAGGAAAGGCAATTCCCGGGTTCTATGTACTAGCTCCTTCGGTCTGCCTCGTATCTTTGGCTGGAATCGGCGTTGGCTTCCTTCGGGTAGTTTCCTAGGGTTCTCTTCTTGTATGGACATATCGAATTTCTACTCCGCCTTCCTTCTGATTCCAACTATGGGTGTCATCACTTCATGATGGATGACTAGGAATCTCCGAAGTTTAGGCGAATCTCTCACCACTGTCCCTAAGAGAATATGGGCACTTGGTGTATTCAATAGTCCCGACCCGGTTCATTCACTTCCGAACAGGAAATCTTCTCAATGAATCTCCTCAGGGTCGAAATCAACTCTTCTGTCAAGCACTGAAGTGGATAGGGTTTTTCTACAGGGTTCGCGCGAGAATGGAAATGTCTAAAGAATCCTAAGGGATTATTAACATTTCACTGTATGATCCATATCGAGTCCTGCTACGATTACACAGGGTATACAAATCCTATATAGCTTAGATCCGATAGGCCTTCGAATATGTGATACTACTCTAGGACCACATCCCAACGAGGAAAAGGAAACAGAGCGAAACCACACCTTCTTAGCCTATGGGGTCTTTATTATATAAGATCTTGGAAGTACACCCTCTGTAGTTGTAGGTATATCGATAAGGGTCTTTTTAATTATTCACGCGAGGTTGTTTATAGATTCTAAAATACCCCCATGGTATTTTAATTCTTGATTGAGTCTTATCTTCTGATTATGATTCTGGGATTAGTGTGGATCTTTTAGCGTTCTAAAATACTCCTATAGTATTTTAACTTTATGTTTGGCTCTAGAATTCCTATTTGGGTAAGTTTCAGATCTGCTGCACACCACTATCACTCCCGAGCACACGTTCATCGCATCTCGGATAAATGTAGTCGATCAGGTTACATTTATCCCAGCTTACGATTACATAACTGCCCAGGTTTGACTGTAGTGCTCAACATCCGAAGACTTCTATTATTGTTCTTCTTGTGATAATTTTGTTCGAGCGTTTAGATTCTGGATGTTATTATACTTTGGTAAAATATGGTTATATTTTAAAGTATAATTCTTGGTCAGAGTGTTTTATCCCATTGCATTTATAGGCTGTATATCTTTTATGAATTGATATACTTAGCTCACTATAAACAATGCTCTGATACCAATCTATCACACCCCAAAACCGGAACGGCGGAAACGTTCTGGGGTGGATGACATCATGTCAAGTATCACAACACATGCATATAGTAATCAAAGTACAACAAAACATTGCATTAATAGTAATAATTTTTACATGGTTACATTACATAGTATCAAAGTAATACAAGCACATATATAAAGTGCAGCAAGGTACTTAGGCCATCTTCAGCAGCAGCTCCGGGGATGTACCTGTCTAATTGCTTACCTGAGATTACAAGTTATTTGAAAAGCGAGTATCAGCACTTTTACAAATGCTGGTGAGTTCATAAGCATTTAGTGTCATTTAGTCAAATAAATTTAATAACTAGTAGTTTAAGTGCTTTCAGTGCTTCAGTGTCCTTTCCAGAAAATCCTATATTTTCTTTAAATAAAGCAGCCTTCTACCAAGACTGTCTCAGTGCATTGTGGTAAGAGGTAGGTTTCCCTTAATTGACATTGCTATCAAAATACTGAATTTGATTATTTAAGAAAGCAGGAGACATCAGGGAATAACATATTCCTCAACAGTGCGGACTGCTGACTAAGGCAAAGAATCATAGACTCCAGGAGGGTATCGAACTGACGACACGCCTGGTTCTGTCTAACAAAGGGGAGACATAGACCCCAGAAGGTACCAAACGAAAGACACAACTGGTAAGGTCTAAAACAGTAAATATAGACCGAAGACGATACCAAATGAAAGGTATCTCTCACAAGGTCAGAACAAAGACTACGGACCCCAGACAGTATCAATTGAAAGATACAGCTAGCAAGGTCAAAACAGCGACTATAGACCCCAGACAGTATCAAATGAAAGATACAGCTAGCAAGGTCGAAACAGAGATTATAGACCCCAGACAGTATCAAATGAAAGATACAGCTAGCAAGGTCGAAACAGAGATTATAGACCCCAGACAGTATCAAATGAAAGATACAGCTAGCAAGGTCGAAACAGAGATTATAGACCCCAGACAGTATCAAATGAAAGATACAGCTAGCAAGGTCGAAACAGAGATTATAGACCCCAGACAGTATCAAATGAAAGATACAGCTAGCAAGGTCGAAACAGAGATTATAGACCCCAGACAGTATCAAATGAAAGATACAGCTAGCAAGGTCAAAACAGAGTGACTCTGAAAAGTGACATCAGCATACAGTGTAAATTGCTGACGAAAATACCGTTACCTTAAAGCCATGAATTATAAGGCAACCCAGGATACTCGTAACCATACTGACTAGAGTTCCAGACGCCCTACAAGAATCTATATAATATGACATTTGTCACCCCTTGGCTTGGTGGGCTGTGGACTGTAGCTAGCAGTCAGGGTGCGGGGTTGTCAATCCCGTATAGGCCTATACACACAATGTCCGCTCTCCCTACAGGAGACTCTGGTTACCAACTAGACGACGGAGAAGGCCGCGTCCCGAAGATGCATCCCAAATAGAGAATAGTGTGTTTCTTGAGGGGAGTGGGATTCTAATGCAAACGATATATACTAGAGGTGGAGACTTCAAAACAGTGGGTAGTGTGTTTCTAAAGTAAGTGTAGAATAGATGAAGAGACTCTTAATTGACTTGACTAGAGAATTCCCTATATGTCCATACCCATATACATAGTATTTAACTAATGGACCAAACGACCTTCGGACGGCTACCCGATCCCACCAGACCACATCTCAACGAAGAAAAGGAAATAGGGCCGATGAGCCTTCCTAAGTCTTTCAGTTATTACTTGTATATACCTATATAAGTACGGACATATATCTAACTATGACTAAGTGGGTATCAAGTGAAAGTGATTCTCGTGAAGTAGGAGTGTCTATCAAGTGAAGTAAGAGCGGTCGCAAGTGAAGTACAAGTGTCGAATAAGTATAAGCGCATCGTGAAGTGGAGATAACAATAGGTGAAGTAAGAACGTATCAAGTATAAGTGAAGTAAAGTCGATCTCAAATACAAGCGAAGTAGAATCGTATCACTAAGTAAGAGGGTAAATAAGTATAAGCGTTATCAGGTATAAGTGACTGCAGGTATAAGCAAAAACATTACAGAGTAGGAGCATAAAATAAGTATAAGCGAAGCAGTGGTATCTAACAATTAAAAGTATTCATGAAAAAAAAACCCTTAAAGATTTTGTTACTCAAGAAAATCGCATTTGTATTCTTTGATAAAATAGGTGTGAAAATCTTTAGAAATCTTTGAGAATCTTTTATAAATCAGTTGAAATGAGTCTTTGATAAGCTATGAAAGTAAGAACTTGAACAATTTAAAAACCCTTTTTGAAAGCCATTTATAGTGTCCTACTCGGTAAAACAGTGTACAGTGGTAAAATCTTGTGCATGCGGGTTATCAATCACATGTGATTGACATGATAACTGGCATGTTTAACTTGTAATCCCCCCCTATGAAAACATTTAAAAGCATTAAAAAGGTTCATTCAGGGGTATGAACTCACCTGGTATAAGTAGGTCCGACGGTAGTGCCGTTTAGGCATTCGGGGTCACGCAAGGACTTAAACACACACAAGGACCTATTTTAACATATGATAACATATGTTCACATACAATTAGCATATAATATACTAATAAAACAATTATACACACTCAAAGGAGTGGAAAACACTTTTGGTTAAGTGTTTCGGGTCCCGGGTAGCGTTTAAGGGTGCTAAGGGTCTCCTATCAGTTGTGGGACTTTGCTATGCTCAAGTATCAAGGGTGTGAAGGGGTTTAAAGCATCAATATGGACCAAACAAGGAGTTTACGGCCCAACCTAAGGGAGTTTACGGCCGTAAAATCCCAAGGTTCTATTCTTGGGGTTTTGATGCTTCTAGCTTGTTCCTTGATTTATTCTAAGCACTTTTCATCAAGGGCATGATTGGATTTGAGGCTTCTAAAGGTATTATAATGGAGTTTACGGCCTAAGAACAACTCCTAAAGGAGTTTACGGCCGTAAACTCTAAATCATTGAGTTTGGTGATGTTTCAAGCCCCTAATGCCTTTCTAGTGATTTCTAATGAAGTGTGATGCTATTTTGGAGGATTAAAACCAACATTTTAGGGGGTTTTAGGGGAGTTTACGGCCTAGAAAATGCTTGGGCCGTAAACTCCAAGAAATGTCTCATTTTTCTTGTGTTTAAGCCTTTATTTCCATTCTAGCATTTTATGGTAAATGTCTAAGGCCATTAGGGGGGCAAAATCACACTTTTGGGCATGATTTTAGGGAGTTTACGGCCTTGACTATTCATGGGCCGTAAACTCCTTTCTTTAATTCATTTTGGAGTGTTCTAGTGTCCTAAACTCAAAGGAATAAGTCCCTAAAATATGTAATAAGCCCGAGGATGAGTTTGGTGCACATTTGGGACCCTAACTTGTGGAGTTTACGGCCTAAGCATGTGCTTGGGCCGTAAACTCTTCTTTGAGTCCTAAATCCATGCATTTTAGTGTTTAAACACCCCTAGGCTATATCCCCTAATAGTTTCTAAGCTCATGGTCAAGTTTAAAGGAATTTTTAACACCTTTTTAGGGGTTTACGGCCCTAGAATGTTCTTGGGCCGTAAACTCCTTATCTTATGCCTTCTTGGATGATTTTTGGGCTATAAACATAAATCAATACGCCTAGAATAAGTTAGGGTAAGCGGACTTACAATTTGGAAGCGTTTGGTTGCGAATTCGGGGCGAAAACGGGTCTAGAGAGAGAGTATAGAGAGAGAGTGTAAAAAGTCTCCCATTTGACTCCACTCACCCTTATATAGGTTTCACAGTCGGGGCTCAGTGGAATTTTACCCGATACTGCCGTTAAACGGGGCTTTTGGTCGCACCCGATTTAGTGGTCGTAATAATAAAACTTGACATTTCCTCAATAAATGGAAATGTGTGTCTTGAGTTTTTATTCCCTTTTATCACGACTTAACGGCATATTAACGGTAACCAAATGGAATGTTTATTAAATTGATGCCCTCTAATTAACGGAACTTTTATACAGTGGAATATTCCGTTAACGGTAACGGGGAATTGTAACGGGACAACTTGGGTTGTCACATCATTCCCCCGTTAGAGGGAATTTCGTCCCGAAATTCAAGTCTAGACAAGGAAGTAGGCATGAATGGCCAAGTAGAGATGAGGGAGTACTTCCTATACGGTTGCCCTCGCATTCCCAAGTGATCTCTAGTCTGTGTCTGTCCTTCCCACAGATCTTCACATACGGGATGCGCATTCCGTCTAGTGTAGCTAGCGGGTTCCGACTGGTGTATCTATGAAGTCAGGGCTCTCGATGGATTCTATCAAGATGAGTGAGGCACGAAGAGTGTTTACGTATCCAAGCTAATTCACAACATTTCTTTTGCTAATTCACAACATTTCTCCCATATATAAAGGGTGCGAGGCTTCCAACTTCTTTTGCTAATTCACAACATTTCTCCCATATTTTCTCACTCTCGAGCCTCCCGAAACTATCCAGACACCCTGTTTACGTATCCAAGCTATGAAGAAGGTCCGATGGTCCAAAACTCCCGAGAAATTTTCCACTTTCCGGTCGAAGTGCCGCCCAAGAAAAGTCTTGTTCTCTTAAATTCATCTCACTTACCAGGTGAGTTCATACCCCTGTATTTTCACGTTTTTACTATGTTTTAGGGGGAAAAATACAACTGAAACGCAAGAAAAACTGATGTAAAAATGCAAATTGTTACATACAGCTTCTAATATTTTGTCTACATTTTGTGTATAAATGTTAAATAATTAAAATAACGTTATTACAAGTGTTATACTTTATATGCAAAGTCGGTAATACACTAAGGTTTGTCATTCAAATGAAACACACTTTTGAAAAACTATAATAGGTATAGTTTACGAGATATTCATGATATGTTACACTCTATGAAAAATATAGAAAGGAAATACTTACATTTACAAGAAAAATGGACTTTTCATACGTAAACCTATTTGATACAAACTTTTGTGAGACATTTGACTTCACGTAATTTCAAGTACGCATTTTTTGTCATGTATTATAAACCATAATCTATTGTAGGGAGAGCGTGATACTTGTGTATAGATCTATACGGGATTGACAATACCGCACCTAAACTGTTAGCTACAGTTGGACCGACAGGTCTGGGGTGACAAACGTCATATCATTCCAACGCCTGAAGAACGTTATGACAGACAATTTGGGTCAATAGTACGGTTATAAAACTCACATGAAGTATTAAAACATTTGATTTACGGGGCTATCAAATGCCTTAGTGATTAGATATACATATATAAATCTAGTTACACTATTTTAGGTATGGAAAATACTTATGCATTCTGGTTTTTGGAACTTTTAAAAACTACCATTCATTTATATAAAATATTGGATTTTCTAGAAACAAGCTCGGTTACTTTATACAAAAAGGCATGTAATTCTTATACAAAAAACGCTTATGAACTCACCAACTTAATTGTTGACACTTTTTCAAAACTACTTGTATTTCTCATGGATTCAGTAATACAGGTAAAGCACAACTTTTGGAGAAGGAACGCTATGGCATCAAATTTGAAACTTATTATATCATCATAATGTAATTTCTTTTGAAACATATATACAATCAACAATGTAAATTTTTAAATTTTATTCATGATGGTTGTGTTTGATTTCTTTACTATTTACATAACTGTTATGATACTACATGAAGTCATCCGCCCTCGAACGATTCCGCCGTTCTAGTTTGGGGGTGCAACAGAAGCAATGGTAGGCCCTTGAGCTGCCAGGTGGCAAGATATTAAGATTGAACAAGTTCAGTCCATATGAGTTTGGATTTGTCACTAACCTTATCTTGTGATTGTGGTTATGAGAAATTCACATGGATAGGAACACATACACGATAAAAGCTAAGTGTCATAAGGCTTCTCTCCAATTCATGAAAATGAATGTGAGGAAACGCTTTCACTAAGTAGAATTTATGTAGATAGCATTTGTTATATTTGCATTCTCAAATTCGTTTATGATTACGGCATCCCTCTTCATATTTCAAATTGTGAGAAATTGCAAAGGCTCTAAACATTCGGGACTTATTACTGTAAGTTCTAAAATTGTTTATGTTGGATAAGGTGTGTAAGTCCATAACTATATTTGAGACGTACTTGACCCGACCCGACATGGTCCATTTGGGTTGCACTTCACCCGAACAATTTATAAGGATAACCTTGAGAATTGTATGAGTTATGATTTATTAATATATTATAAGTTCTAATATATGAATATGAAATCATATTATTAAATTAGTATTGATCTAAAATTAATTTAGAATTAATTTGGTGATCAAAAGTGTGACTAATTAAATATGGACTCTTGTATTTATATAGTGTGGGCTAATGCTTATTTTGAATGGGATTGGCTTGCATGGTAAGTCCATTGATAGCCCATGGAGCTTTAACCCATGGATCTCATGGAAATGAAAGGTCATGGGTATTAGGGTGTACATGGATGTAACCCTAATCCACCACACTATATAAAGGAGTCCTTGGCACTTGAAATTGAACTAGTTTAGTGTGAGAACTAGGGGTGGCCGATTCCTAGAAGAGTTCTACTATTCTCTCAAGTTTCCAAGGTTTGTGGTGATTTGTGACTTCCATTTGAGGCATCCACATTATTGGTGCTAGGCTCTGAAACTCCAAGCAATCAACCACTACTAAAAGGTATGTAACTCTACTAGCTTATTATGTTTCAAAGTTCCCCATGCCATGCTAGTTAGGTTAAGAACCTTGGAAAAGGAAATTTGTATGTATCTTAGTAAAACATAGATCCAAGGTGTCTAGGGTTGCATATACACCATAGGAGTGTTAGAATGCTCAAAACCCATCAGTGGTATCAGAGCCTAGGCTTGTTTTCTAGATACTTGATGCAAATTGTAGAAAAAACTCAAGATTTTTGCATTCTGCAGCATGAAATCGCCGAGTTTATAGGGGGGGGGGGGACTCGACGAGTCTATGTGATAATTCATCCTACTCGGTGAGTAGGTCCGTACACTCGATGAGTAGGAGCCCTAAAATGCAGATTTTCGAGTTTTGCTGCTGGTAATGGACTAGAAACTTTACCCTAAATTGTTTTCGTCTTATAAAACTTTTTTTAGATGGTGTAATGGTTATGCTAATCCATTTTCCATGGTTATTATCAAATTTGAAGTTTTGTATGGTTTATTTATGATTTTGAAATTTTTTATATTAATGTTCATGAACTTATGAGTTTAGAAGATCATAGGAATTATTTGCAACTTGCTTGGTAGTTTAATTCTTGATCTTGGTGTGTTTTAATGGAATCCATAATTTGCCCTCAAGTTATGGATTACCAAAAGTCACTATTTTAAAGTCCATTAAAGAAGCACATAGGTTACATAAAATGAAAAGTCTCTCATTTTAATAAACCATTAAATCATAAGTTATGAAAGATGAAAAGTTTTGAAAGTTACAAAACTTGCCCTCAAGTTTTGGAACATATAAAGTCTCACACAGTTTAGTAAACTTTAGTTCCAACCCCTAGAATTTTAAAAGTTAAAATTCAACCCTCATACTTTATAATATTATAAGTTTAATAATAATTATATATGTATAAGAACAAGTCGTTTTACCATTAGTAGGCCTCATTCACAAAGCCGGTCTATAAATGGGGTATAAGGTTGTTGCTGTCACACCCCGAAACCAATGGCGGAAGCGTTCCGGGGCGGAGGACGTCATGTAAAGTATCACAACCAATGTACGTAGTAAGCATAGTAAACACAACCATTACATTACATAGGGATATTTACATTTAATTAAAAGCAAAGTAATACATGTTTTATATATTCATCAGTATAACAAAAGTAAAGACGAGACTTCTATACGCTCCATCTTCTCCAAAAGAAAGCGAGATACCTGTCTAACGTGACCTGAGAATACAAGCAGTTTTAGAAATATCAGCATAAAGCTGGTGAGTTAATAAGCGGTTTGTTTCTGGTGAAAGAAAATGTTCCCTTAAGTTTACGAAAAGTTATTTCCCAAGAAAATCTCATGTTTTCTTAGAAAATAAGTTTAGTTACCCATATGTTAAACAGCCTGTTTATGAAAAGTTATGTTGTCCCAGGAAAAACCCTTATTTTCCTTAAATGTTGGTGGTTGCTTATCGATCCGGAATGAAGTGTACAAGTATCTACCATACTTGTATCGTTAGGAAAGTTTCCCTGAAAGTTTGGTTATCCTTGAAAAGTACATTAGTTTTAACACATATATAAAACTAATCAGTAGGTTGTGAACTAATACCTAAGGGTATTACTAATTCCCTCTAGTAATCAAAACAATTATTACTTTGAGGTTAGTTCACTAGATTCATTATTACTTAAAGGTAAATCTCCATTATCTAAGTTGCGAGTTCTATAGCCATAAAATAAACTAGATATGGCTCGTAACGGGGGCCAATATCATTTTATGACTTTGTCACCCGTAGACCTGCCGATCCCACTGTAGCTAGCAGCAAGGTGCGGGATAGTTAGTCCCGTATAGATCTATACACACAAGGCACGTTCTCCCTGCAGGAGATTCTAGTTACAGGGTTAGTCCTACACTCTCGAATCTGGGGAAGTGTTACCAAGGACGTGTCTCCAATCTTAAGAATAATGAATTTACAAGTAATAATATGGAAAATCCTGTTTTATGAATGGCATGAAATCCTTTGTGAAATATAAAATATATCATTTTATAATAATTTTCACAAGTTCCTCTGTTTTAGTTTTGAAAACAAATTCTACAAGTTAAACAGTTGGTAATACGGTTTCCTGTATTAAAAGCATGCTGAACATGTAAACATTTCATATGAAATAAAGGGACGTTGAGTACAAGTACCCTTGTACTTTTGCTTGTATTCCCCCCGCCCCCTAAAAACATGAAAAACTTGGAAAAAGGTGTAGGGGTATGAACTCACCAGACGAGGATGTGTCGGGTAGGACTCTAGGTGTCAATTTAGGGCTTGAACACACACGAGGGTCCTATGTAACATGAAGTGATACATAATTGTATCTAATTAGACATTGAACAACTAATTAACTAATAAAATACACTCCAATGCTCGAAAACACCTTGTCTCAAGTGTTGGAAGTGATACAGCTTGCATCTAAGGAGTGTATTGCTTAGTTAGGGAGTTCACTCTTCAAGAGTAAACCCTTAGGGAAGATTACGGCTGAAAGACCATATCCCCATGAGTTTATGGCTGTAAACTCATGGGTGGGATGTTTTTGGTTGCTTAAAGGTCTTATATCACTTGGGGAAATAAGCTAGGTTCAATTCTAGGGCATATGAAGTGACTAAGGTTTCAAATGGACCATTTAAGGGAGTTCACGGCTGTAAACATAGAGTTTATGACCGCAAAATCATACTTTCCCCATCATTTCATGCTTTTATGGTTGTAGGTTAAGCATACATGTTTCTAGTCCTTTATACAAGCCATGGAGGGAAGTTAGGGCACCATTTGACCTCCTTAAGGGAGTTTACGGCCAAGGGACCAATTCCTTGGGGGTTTACGGCCGCAATCTCATTAAGGACTTTTTTTCTTTGATGTTTAAGGTCCCTACTTCGATGGTGGTTGGTTCTAGACATTAATCCAAGCCATAGAAGGTGTTTAATGGCAATTTAACACCTTAAAAAGGTGTTTACGGTCCATGAATGGGTATTTACGGTCCATGAATGTTCATGGGCTATAAAATAATGTTTAACCCCTAAATGACATGTTTTTGGTGTTCTAAACTCATTCATGCAAGTCCCTAAGTCATAGCTAAGCACTAGAAGTGATTTGGAAGGGTTTTGGGGCTTCAGAAACCCGCTTATGGGTTTTTACGGTTTTGAGGGTGTTCCTCAACCGTAAACACATGATTTTGAGGGTTTTGGATGATTTAAACACGAATTTGCATGAATACCAAGCTAAACAATAAGCTAGGAAGGATTACTTAACTTTTTGGAGCTCGAAAGGGGCGTTTTTGGATCAAAATCGACTTGTAGAGAGAGAGTAGAGATAGAAAGCTATGAGTGGTGTGAAAAAGATTTCAATGGTGTCTACTAAATCTCTTATATAGGGTTTGAGTTTGTGGCCAGGTGGGGATCCACCCAATACCGACGTTAAACGGAGCTTATGGTCGTACCCGATTAAATGTTCGCAACCCAACTTGGTCGTAACTAAAATCTTTTCAAGGGATATCGAGGGTGTTACACGTGTTTTTATTTTGTTCCGACACTGAACAAATCGTAATAAAAATCTTAACTGATTTGCCTAACCCAAAAGTTAACGGAAAAAATTCAATAAAAGTAAATTTCACTAACAGAAATGGGTTACAGTGACATAATGAATTTCGGGTTGTTACAGTTGCCTATAAAATGGCAGCTTAATGGGTGTCCACTCTCACCCATCGCTTCCTTGACCGGTGGAGGGTCGTTAGCCGAACGGGTAGGACAATGACTTTAATCCTCATTAAAAGTATGATGACTATAAAGTAACTAAATGCTTTTGTAAATTACCAATCTTAGTAACTTTAGGAAAATGTGAATAAGGTGCTAACCCATGGAATTACACTTTGCACTTTGATTAAGTCGTTAGTGGAGTGTGTGTGGTTAACCAGCACACTAACCTGGACTTAACAAGCTAGGCAAAGGGTGGCTTAAGGTCATAGGTTAGTGGAGTGTGTGTGGTTAACTGACACATCGATTGAGTGATAAACATTATGAGTACCAAGTAATTTGCATGGTTACTTCACACCTTGTTTTGTGATCCTCGGCATCCCAGTCACAAAACCTAAAGGGCACACTCGAGATTGAAACATGCCATTGAAAACGTCAACGAATCTCAAAGAATCTAGGAGTTTCAAAACCAATTAAAACCTAATAATTTATTTCGTTTTTCATGGTGGAAATTGGTGAATCGTCATTCACCTACCTTCAAATATTTTATAACTTGGATTACGGCATACCTCTTCTAAGTTATAAAATATTGTGTTGGGTCCTAGCCTTAATATTACGTTTGGGTGTCTTATTAAGGACTATCTTTATATCTAATCTAAACTTGTCTTTCTTCTTTTCAGATGTCTTCCAACAATGCTGCTTCTGGCTCAAACCCTACCGGCTCCTTGTCTCTCATGAACCTTTGTGGGAGAGTCATCTTTGATGGATCCAACTTTATGGATTGGATCAGGAGCATCAGGATGGTCACTCGGTATGAGGACAAGGAATATGTCCTCGACAAGGAGCTTAAGGAACTTGATGAGTCGTCTACTACTCCTAAGGAGATCGTTGAATACCAGCCACATGATAGAGATTCCACTAAGGTGGTATATATCATGTTGGCCACAATGACAGCCCAGCTCCAAAAGTCCTATGAGGACTATTACACTTTTGAGATGCACCAAGACTTGATGGACCGCTACCATCAGAGTGCTTGTCAAGAGCGATATGAAATCATCTCCTCCATGATAACAACCCAGATGAAGGATGGTGAACCCATCACGGGCCACATGTAGAAAATGCAAAGGTATGTGGACCGTTTTCTGAAACTGAATGTGAACTTCCCCGAGGAGTTGGCCATTGACATTATTTTGCACTCCTTACCTTCCTGTTATGTTCAATTATGAATGACATACCACTTGAACAAGGAGGAAGTTACACTAAGCAAACTTCTAGGACTCTTGAAGACCACCGAAAGTGGTCTTAAGGGTATATCGGTTGTTACCAGTCCTACTCCTACGCGGCCCCTGTCTTGGCAATCGGGCAAGGCAAAGGAAAGAAGAGGAAGATCCTTTCGAAGGGTACCAAGGGAAAGTCCCTTGATGGTTCGTCTTCAAGTGGAACCAAGAAAGGTTTTGTCTCTTCTTCTGCCAAACCTAAAGAGGCTGAATGCTTATATTGCCATGAAAAGTCACACTGGAAGCGAAACTGCCCAGAGTACCTGCAAGAGTTTAAGGCTGGGAAAGTAAAACCCAACCATGCAAGTATTTACACTATATTGTCTAAAAACTCACCCCATTCTAATTTTTGGGCCATTGATACTGGTTGTGGTATTCACATATGTTCTGATTTGCAGGGACTATGAAGAAGTGAGAATGTGGAGCATAGGAAGATAAACTTGATCATGGTGAATACGAAAGCTTCACCTGTCACCAATGTTGGAGTTTATTCTTTGTTGCTAAGTAGTGGATTAGTGTTAGATTTGAATAAGTGTTGTTACTCGTCTGAAATGGCAAGAAATATTATTTCCTTTCATGGTTTGTACAAACAAGGTTTTACCTTTTTGTTTGATACTGAATGTGGTGGTATTAATGCTTTCTTTAATAATGTTCTTTATTTTAAAGCATTACCTTGTGATGGTGTGTATGAAACTGTGTCGATTGTTGATAACCTAGGAAATAATGTATTATGTATCAATTCTTCCACTAGATTGGAAAAAGCATCATTATGGCATTGTCGTCTTGGACATGTAAGCAAGAAACGCATAGGCCAACTCCAAAAGGATGGAGTCTTGAAGTCATTTTACCTAAAATCAGATGATCGTTGTGAATCTTATTTGATTGGGAAAATGACAAAGTCACCCTTCGCAGGTACTTGTGCTAGGGGTGAGGGTTTTTTTTGGACCTCTTACATATTGATGTGTGTGGACCCTTTAGAACTGCCAAAAGGGATGTTAACCGCTTCTATGTGACTTTTAGTGATGATTTTAGTAGATATGGATATGTCTACTTAATCAAGCATAAGTCAGAAACCTTTGAAAAGTTCAAGGAGTTTAAAACAGAAAGTGGAGAATTAGTTGGGCAAGAACATTAAGACGCTTCGATCCGATCAAGGTGGTGAGTATCTTTGTACAGAGTTCCTTGACACCTCCTAGGACATTGCAGTTGAATGGTGTGGCTGAGGTTTCCAAAACACCTCATGAGATGTGGACTGGAAAAGTTCCCAATCTATACCACATCAAGATTTGGGGTTGCAAGGCTTTCGTGAGGCGCGAGACTCACGATAAGCTCGAACCTTGAAGTGAGAGGTGTATTTTCATCGACTACCCGCAGAGATCCTTTGGTTACCTCTTCTACAGACCCAGTGATAATGTGGTATTTGTAGCAAGGAAAGGAGTCTTTCGTGAGAGAGAGTTCATGAGAAAAGGAAACAGTGGGAGGAAAATTGACCATGAAGAAATTCAAGAGTCAAGTGGTGAAGGAACCTAAAAACCCTAGCAAAGAACCTGAGGAGGAACTCCTGTTGATCTGACAGATGAGTCTGTACCTCTGAGGCGTTCCACGAGAGTTAGGAATGCACCTGACCTTAGATGATTTCCATATTACTACGGAAGGTGATACACTTATCAATGATAGCACACTGGTAAGTCTGGATGAACCTAACAACTACACGGAAGCCATGGCAGGCCCTGAGGCTGCTAAATGGAAGGAGGCTATGGAGAGCGAGATATAGTCCATGCATGACAATCAAGTTTGGAACTTGGTTGACAATGTACCAGGTCGTAAGACAGTTGGGTGCAAGTGGATCTTCAAGAAGAAGACCAAAATAGATGGTAATGTACACACTTATAAGGCAAGACTGGTTGCAAAGGGCTTTTCTCAAACTCCGGGAGTTGATTATGATGAGACCTTTTCACCACTAGCAAAGATTAAGTCTATTAGGGATATGCTAGCCATTGCTGCATTTCATGACTATGAAATATGGAAAATGGATGTCAAAAACGCTTTCCTTAATGGAAAGTTGGCTAAAGATGTTTACGTGTGTCAGCCAGAGGGTTTTGTCAGCGCAGATTACCCTAATAGAGTGTGTAAGCTTGAGAAATCCATCTATGGATTGAAACAAGCACCTTGCAAATGGAATCTTTGTTTCGATGAGAAAGTTAAAGAGTTTGGCTTTTCGAGGAGTGAAGATGTATCTTGTGTATATTTCAAGGCTAGTGGGAGTATAGTTAGCTTTTTGGTATTGTATGTGGATGACATACTACTCACAGGAAATGACATCCTAACTCTGTAGGAAGTAAAGTCCTGGCTTGGGAAGTGTTTCACTATGAAGGAACTTGGAGAAGCTTCCTATATCCTAGGGATAAGGATTTTGAGAGACAGGAGTAAAACACCAATTGGAATTAGTCAAAGCACCTACGTGGATAAAGTGTTGAAAAGATTCAACATGCAGAACTCCAAGAAAGGTGAGTTACTGATCCAGAGTAACGCCAGACTGAGTAAGACTCATAGCCTGAGTACAGAGGCTGAGATAGCAGAGATGAGTTGAGTTCTGTATGATTCCGTCGTAGGCTTGATCATGTATGCTATGACTTTTACTCATCCTGGTAACAGCCCGGATTTCCAGGTATCTTTTATGTTTATGTTTTCGGTGTTTTGTGAGAGGACTCGGCGAGATAGAGCTCAGACTCGCCGAGTAGGATCGCGGTTCTGGACGTGGGTTCGTGCCTGGACTCGGCGGGTCCAAGGTATGAACTCGGCGAGTCTGTGTTGTTTAACGAAACCCTAATTTCTCGGGTTTGGGACCTATTTAAAGGGCCTTTAGGCCGTCATTTGTGCTCACCAGTCCCTTGAGTGAAACCCTAGCGAGTGTGAGCGTTTGGAGCAAAGTAGGAAGCCATTATTGACCTTGGAGGTATCATTTTGCAAGGGAAAGGAAGAATTAGCTAAGGGAAAACAAGTGGAGCCACTTCCTGAAGGTTTGAGGTCCAGAACATCACATTTGAGGTATTATCTTCGAGCTATTTCTGTTATGTTGAGGTTTATATTGATTTAGGGCTTAATTAGCCCTTTTGTGGTTAGATCTAGTGCTTCCTTGGTCCCTTAAGTGAGTGAAGTTGTAGATCTGGACCTTTGGAGGTCCAGAGTGTCCCTTTGCCCAAGCTTTTTATGAATCTATGAGGGTTTTGGATTGGGGTCTTTGTGCTTAAGGTCAAAACACCATTTATGAGCCATGGGGTGTGTTATGAGCACCAAGTTATGGACTTTACGTGATGAATTAGCTTAGGAGGGCCAGATCTATGAGTTGTTGGAGCAGATCTGACCTCAGAAGCAAGTTTGAGTTGGTGTATGGCATGGACTCGCCGAGTCTAAAGAACAGACTCGGCGAGCAGCATGAAGATTGTCCTTGACCACTCGGTGAGTGGTCCAGCCGAGTTATGAGTTGAGTCAGTGAGTCAGGGCGAGTTAGAAGTTGACAGGTGGACTGAGTCGAACTGGAACTCGCCGAGTTGTTCTTGAGACTCGGCGAGTTGAGTCTGGGTGGCCCCGCGATTCTTACCAGGTGGAACTCATTGAGTTAGGGGAATACTCGACGTGTCAAAAAGGGAATCCTAGAGAGTTGGTAAAAACGCTTAGACTCGCCGAGTCGCCCTAGTGCACTCGCCGAGTCCGGTCAAAGTTGACCGTTGACCGTTGACCAGAGTTGACCAATGTTGACTTGATAGGGGTAGTCAACCTTAGTGGTAAAAGTGTTAATTAGAGTCATATGATGTTATAGGAGGATTATAGCTCGGAGGATTGAGCACGAGTGATTCCAGGAGTCGCGAGTTATCGAGATACGCGAGGTGAGTCTTCTCACTATACTTTACCTTGAGTAGGTAACCTGAGTTACGTTATTAGAGTATTTGTATGCTATATGTATGTGATGTATTGTACTGCATTATTTCTATGTGATTTATGTTGTGCATGTTTTTAGAGTTGGAACCGGAAGGTTCCCAGAGTTAGAACCTGAGGGTTCACAGAGTTTGGGTGCACGGACCCATAGATTTATAGCCTCGAGTGGCTAATATGTGTTATGTATGTGGTATTTTGGGGAACTCACTAAGCTTTGTGCTTACTGTGTTAGTGTTGTTGTTTCAGGTACTAGCGATGACAGTGGGAAGGCGCTGGCTTGATCTGTACACACGCATGGGATTTTGATATATATATATATATATATATATATATATATATATATATATATATATATATATATATATATATGATCTTGGGATTTGTATGATGTGATTTGGGATTTTTAAACTTATGTTTTTATGAAATTAAATGAGAAATGTTTTTATAAATCATGAATAATTATTTTGAAATTCACGGTGTTACAGTCCTGATGTGACCTTTGCATTGAGCATGGTCAGTGGATATAAGGGGAATCCTTGCAAGGATCACTGGACTGCGGTAAAGAACATTCTCAAGTACCTGCGAGGACTAAGGACTAGGTCCTTACCCTCGGTGGAAGTGATGACTTGAGAGTAGTAGGGTATAGTGATGCTAGCTTCCAGACTGATAGGGATAATTTTCGCTGTCAGTCAGGCTAGGTCTTTGCCCTAAACGGAGGAGGAATTACTTGGAAAAGTTCCAAGCAGGAGACAGTGGCTGATTTAACTTGCGAATCAGAGTATATAGCGGCAAGCGAGGCAACAAAGGAGGCTATACGGCTAAAGAACTTCATTGGATACCTTAGAGTTGTACTAGCTATAAAGGAGCCTATGGAGATTTTATGTGACAACAATAGTGCAGTTGCCTTAGCCAATGATCCGAGAGATCACTCGAATGGCTAATATGTGTTATGTGTGTGGTATTTTTGGGAACTCACTAAGCTTTGTGCTTACTGTGTTAGTGTTGTTGTTTCAGGTACTAGCGATGACCGTGGGAAGGCGCCAGCTTGATCTGTATACACGCATGGGATTTTGATATATATATATATATATATATATATATATATATATATATATATATATATATATATATATGATCTTGGGATTTGTAGGATGTGATTTGGGATTTTTTAAACTTGTGTTTTTATGAAATTAAATGAGAAATGTTTTTATAAATCGTGAAAAATTATTTTGAAATTCACGGTGTTACAAGTTGGTATCAGAGCCTTGGTTTGAGGGATTCGAGTACACCTTCGGGCGTATTTGAACTCAAACTGAGGATTTGAGAAGTATTTTCAAAAAGAATAAAAGATTTTGAAAATGCAGAGCAGAGTTGTGTGTACGATCACTCCGCGCCTGAACGGTGATTTCCCAAAATACCCTTATGTTATGTGATATTGATACTGATATGATGTATTCGCATGCTAGAGTAGGCTAGGTATTCCCATTAGGACTAGAGTGGCCTGATTTGTGATGCCTTAGCCTAGGAAGAGGTGAGCTGCTATGAGATGCTTGAGAGTGAGTAGGTAGCAGCGAGGGGCTTATGAGAGATCTATTAGAGGGAGGTCTATGCATGATAGAGTACTTGGAATTTGGGATCCGAAGAGGAGGACTTGGGGTGTATTCTGATATGGTGTGGACAGTAGTATTGGGCCCGTACTACTGAAAGCACCGGAGCGGTGTACAGCCCAAGTAAGAATCTTTGGAATACAAAGAATCAAGGAGGAAAGAGTTGATGAGTGTGAGTATGCTTGTATGGGTTCTAATTTATCATATGTTGTATTTCAGAGGTAGATCATGGTGAGGACACGCTT
This sequence comes from Lactuca serriola, assembly GCF_051521515.1. Lineage (NCBI taxonomy): Eukaryota > Viridiplantae > Streptophyta > Magnoliopsida > Asterales > Asteraceae > Lactuca > Lactuca serriola. The sequence continues at coordinate 168,312,789 of NC_136412.1, forward strand.
GATGCCCGAGAGCAGTGGTACCAGTGATGAGGAGATCCGCCGGATCATCCATGAGGAGGTGGCTGCGGCCATCAGGGCACAGATACCGGAGATGTTTGGGTCTATAAAGACCACGCTGATTGAGACCTTTGACGAGCGTTATGCCACTTTTTCTGAGGCTGCTGTTGCAACGACTACCGCAGCTGTTGCTGCCGCGAGGCCGCAAGGTGGTGATGCGTTGCTATTCCGGGAGTTCAGCAACACAAAACCACCAGAGTTTGATGGGACCCAGGATCCGGTGGCAGCTATGAGGTGCATATCTGATATAGAGGGGTGTTTCTTCACTTGCTCATCTCCTTAGCATTTGAAGGTTCGGTTCGCACTCAACCAGCTTCGCTCGGGAGCGAAGGTGTAACAACCCGATATTTCAACTCTTTGTAATGACCTAAAAAGTCAAGTATTGTAACCATCTTGGGGTAATAAAATTTACTTTGATAATAAGATTCCCAAAAAGTATCTATTTAATTTCCTATTATGTGTAATATCATTAAACCGGGATCATACTTAAAGATAATGCTCAAATCCGGCTTCGTATATTGAAATTAAGATTTTTTCAAGTTCGGCTTAGCAGCAGACAACTAAAAACTCGAATCGGAGATCGAACAACTTTTGGCCGGAATGACCTAAACGAGAATCAAAGGTCTCGACAATGGTATTTCAGCGGTAAAAAGTCTGGCAAAAACCGACGTCAGATAAAGAAGTTATTAATTTTTGAAGAAATTCCTTAAACACGATAAGTTATAAAATAAATAATAAAAATAATTTCGGAATTTGCCAATGGAGTCTAAACGAAAGTTGTAGAGCGTGGTCTCACCTACGCGTGGATGTAAAGACCATCGAAAATGGAGTTCGTATGAAGAAGATATGAATTTTTGAAGTTTATTAAATAAATTATATATTTATTTAATTCAAAAATCAAGTATTATCCGAAGAGGAGTCAGCGTCCTCATCCGAGGTACGTGCCGCGTACCCCTGTACGCCCTGCGTACCCGAGGGCATTGGCCTCAGATTGTCCACGTCGCCCTATGCGAGGCTACCGACCCGTCCGACCCGTCGTCCCATCCGACCCGTCGTCCCATCCGAAGCTGAGGCAGTCGAGGCTTCGGTCATGCATGACGTACGCGTACGCGCTGCGTACGAGCGTACGCCCCACGTACGAGGCTTCTCAGACCCCCTATAAATAGAATGCGAGGCTTTCTGAAAAAAATGCTCATTTCTCTCCTTTCTCTCACGATCTTGCCTCGACTTCCGTGCCCGTTCAAACCCGAAGCCCTGGTCGTTTTTGCTCAAGTCCCGAGGGTCGATTTTACTCACGAGATTCCCGAGAATCCCGAGAAAAGTCTGTTTCCTGAGGCGAAACTCTGCCCGGTTTTCCATCTCGCTATCTTCAAACTATCAAGTGAGTTCATATCCCCCTTCGAACACTCTATAAATACATTTTAAATGCTTTTATACTCTTTTAGGGGAGGAATACAAGTAAACATACCGTTATTATCATGTATTTCATAAAAATCTCATTTACTCATTTCTATCAAATGAATCACTTGTGATTTAGTTCTATTATGCGAAAACTCTTGTTATACTTTGCATGAAATAGATTTATACAAAGTATTTAGTAACACCAAAGCATCTTTCGTTGTTAAACCGTTTCATATATTCTAAAAACTTGTGATTTATGTTGGTCAAACATTGTGAAAAAGGATAAACTTTGCATACAAAACTATCACTTTAATACAGACTTAGTTGAGAATCCATGAGACGTGTATATCGTCAAACACTGCCTTTTAGATAAAAGGTATCGCTACAAGTCCTGTCTATAACCAGAGTCTCCCGTTCGGAGAACGTGTCAAATGTGTATAGATCTATACGGGAAGTCATGATCCCGCACCCTGACTGTTAGCTACAGTCCGTCTTTTGGGGTGACAGTTTGTCATAACGCTACGATGCCTGAAGAACGTCGCTACATGCATATTATGTTCAGTATGGTTATAAAACTCATCGGATATACAACTATTATAGTACTTTTGAATAATGAATAAGTAGTTACTACGGTTATTCATTATCTAACAAACTGAAATCTTCTAATAGGTTTATTATATAAATCTATGTTTAAAACTTTTCTAAAGCATGTGGACTGCTTCAAAATGTTAGTCTTGGACATTAAACAAACAACTATTAGGAAAATAAGGGATTTTCTTGGTTCTACTATCTACGTTTTTCAATACCAACATTCTCATGCATTTCACACTTTTATAAGGAAATATGGGGTTTTCTTGGAAAATATATACACTCATTTTGGAATGGCATTCAATGTTTCTAAATCACTTATGAACTCACCAACTTAATTGTTGACACTTTTTCTTTGAAATAACTTGTATTCTCAGGGAATCGTTAAGCAGGTTTTGAAATCAACTTTTGGTGAATAACGCGCTGGCATTATTTACTTCTTTTGAAAGATGTTTATGCATTTATCTTTTGGACATGTAATGAGTTCAATGATGTAAACATTTTAAAAACCTTTATATATGGTGGTGTGTACTTTCCTTTCTATAAACTGTTATGATACTGAATATGACGTCCTCCGCCCCCGAACGTTTCCGCTGTTCTGGTTTGGGGGTGTGACAGAAGGACTGGTGGAAGTTTGTGACGGCGCATTTCACGCCTGCTGAGCTTACGGCAGTGACCTGGGAGAGGTTCACTGCCACGTTTCGAGATGAGTACGTTCCCCAGGTGGAGAGGGAGCGTTTGGCCCAGGAGTTTCTGACCCTCAAGCAGGGTACTGAGTCAGTTACAGCGATTACCAGGATGTTCCATGAGAGGGCGATGTTCTGCCCTGAGCATGTGTCCACTGAGCAGACATGTATGAGCTGTTATTTGAGCATTTTGAGGCGGGATATTCGGGAGTTCGCTGCGAACTCCTCGTACCGGACATTTGCTGAGCTTCAAGCAAATGCCCGGAAGAGGGAGATTGAGCTTGAGACTCAGGCCAGGGAGGAGGCGGAGTCTCAAGGGAGGCATCGGCGACCGACACAGTCTCAGCCGGCAGCCAAACGGGCCAAGCCCACTGATCCCAAACACGGGAGCCAGAAGGGCCACACTTGTGGGAAGTGCGGCAAGGGTCATGATGGAGTCTGCCGAGCGGAATCTTGCTACAAGTGTGGCAAGGAGGGGCATATGGCCAAGGAATACCCCAAGGGGTTTGCAGTATGTTTTCACTGCAACCAGATCGGACACCGGAAGGCGGAGTGTCCGCAGTTATGAGGATCAGCTCAGGGAGCGCCTCAGGGATCCGCCCCTGCCGCCATCAGAGCTACAGAGAGTCAGCCGGTGAAGGCCGAGGCGCCGAGGGCACGAGGGAGAGCTTTTCAGCTGACCGCGGAGGAGGTTCGCGCAGCACCCGAGGTCGTGGCTGGTATGTATTCTTTCATGTATTTATTTTGATGTTGAGATATTATGCTTATGTTATGTTATGCGTAGGTACTTTTCTTGTGAATTATGTACCTGCCTTGGTGTTATTTGAATCGGGTGCGAGTCGGTCTTTTATATCTTTGGCTTTTAGTCAGCATATCAGTTTTAGTCGTGAGGCATTGAGTTGGCCTCTGAGAGTTTCCATAGCTGATGAGAGAGTGATATATGCCACGGAGGTTCTCCAAGGTTGCGTAGTCGAGATTTTCGGTGTTGAGTTCCCAATTGATCTGGTTCCTATTACGATGGGTGATGTTTGTGTCATTGTGGGCATGGACTGGTTGAGTAGATTCAGTGCGGTTATCGACTGCGAGCGTCAGCCGGTGACCATACGAGACCCTAGTGGGGGAGTTCTTTCGGTATACGGCGAGGGTACACGTTCAGGATCAGCGTTTTGTTCGGCCGCTAGGGTGAGGCAGTGTCTACAGCAGGGCTGTAAGGGTTTTGTGGCGTATGTGATGGATACGCGGGTGGTTTCCGAGAGGCCGAGTTCAGTTGAGGAGTTTCCGGTAGTGCGTGAGTTCCTGGATGTATTTCCCGAGGTGTTGTCGGGTGTGCCACCTGTGAGGTAAGTGGAGTTCAGTATTGATTTGGTTCCGGGGGCTGCGCCTATCGCTAAGGTGCCTTATCGCCTTAAACCTCCAGAGATGCAAGAGTTATCCTCACAGCCTTAGGAGCTGTTGGGGAAGGGGTTTATTCGGCCGAGCAGCTCGCCGTGGGGAGCACCTATCCTGTTCGTCAAGAAGAAGGATGGTTCACACCGGATGTGCATTGATTACCGGGAGTTGAACAAGCTGACGGTCAAAAACTGTTACCCATTGCCGAGGATCGATGATTTGTTCGACCAGTTGCAGGGAGCATCTTGGTTCTCCAAGATCGATTTGAGGTCTGGATATCATCAGGTGAGGGTGCGGGATGAGGATGTCCCGAAGACAGCGTTCAGGACGCGTTATGGGCATTATGAGTTTGTGGTGATGCTTTTTTGGGCTCACCAATGCCCCGGCGGTGTTCATGGATCTCATTAACCGAGTGTGTAGGCCGATGCTGGATCGGTTGGTGATTGTGTTTATCGACGACATTCTGGTATATTCGAGATCTAGAGAGCAGCATGAGGAGTATCTGAGAGAGGTTCTCCGAGTTCTGATATCGGAGAGGCTTTATGCCAAGTTCTCCAAGTGTGATTTCTAGTTGCAGGAGGTTCAGTTCTTAGGACATCTCGTTAACCAGGAAGGGATATTGTTCGATCTGGCCAAGGTTAAGGCAGTGATGAGTTGGGAGGTGCCGAAGTCACCCTCCGAGATCAGGAGTTTCCTAGGGTTGGCAGGGTATTATCGGAGATTTATCATGGATTTCTCCAAGATCGTAGTGCCACTCACCAGATTGACCCAGAAGGGTGTTGCTTTCTCATGGGGTCCTGAGCAGCAGGCCTCCTTTGAGACACTTCGCCAAAGGTTGTGCGAAGCCCCGGTATTAGCTTTCCCAGAAGGGATGGAGGACTTTGTGGTATATTGTGATGCATCGATTTTGGGGCTGGGAGTGGTGTTGATGTAGAGAGGGCATGTGATAGCATATGCATCAAGGTAGCTGAAGCCTCATGAGACGAGATATCCCACCCATGATCTAGAGTTGGGGGCAGTAGTGTTCGCCCTCAAGATTTGGCGTCACTACTTGTATGGGGTTCGGTGTACGATATACACGGACCATAAGAGTTTGAGGTACTTGAAGGATCAGCCCAACCTAAATATGCGACAGAGAAGGAGGTTGGATGTGGTCAAGGATTATGATTGTGAGATCCTGTACCACCCAGGCAAGGCTAATGTGGTGGCCGATGTGTTGAGTCGCAGAGCGGAGAGCACTCCACTGCGGGATGTATGTTTGAGATTGACCGTGATAGCTCCGGTATTGGACGCCATTCGCGGGGCACAGGCCGAGGATGTGCAACCTGAGATGCAGAAGAAGGAACGGGTTGTTGGTTTGGTTTCAGAGTTCGTGACCGATGGTCGGGGTCTTATGACATTTCAGGGGCGTATCTGGGTACCGTTTGTGGGAGGAACGCGTACCGCTTTGATGGAGGAGGCTCATCCGTTGAAATTTTCGATCCATCTGGGGGCCACTAAGATGTATTTGGATTTGAGAAAGGAGTATTGGTGGCCTGTATGAAAAGGGACGTCGCATGGTTTGTTGAGAGGTGCTTGACCTGCCGTAGGGTTAAGGCCGAGCACCAGAGGCCGCATGGCAAGTTGCAGCCATTAGAGTTTCCCGAGTGGAAGTGGGAACAGATCTCTATGGATTTCATCACAAAATTTCTGAGGACTTCCAGAGGAGTTGATGCAATTTGGGTGATTGTGGACAAGTTGACGAAGAGCGCTCACTTCCTTGCCATTAGTGAGAGTTCTTCAGCAGAGAAATTGGCGAAGGTGTATGTGAGGGAAGTGGTATCTCGATTCTGGAAGAAATTTCATGAGGAGTTACTAGACTGCATTTTAGTACCGCATATCATCCCCAGACAGACGGTCAGAGTGAGCGGACGATTCAGACGCTTGAGGACATGCTCCGAGCATGTGTGTTGGATTTCGAGGGTAGCTGGGATGCATATTTACCCTTGGCAGAGTTTTCCTACAACAACAGCCATCATTCGAGCATTGGTATGCCACCCTTTGAGCTGTTGTATGAGAGGAGGTGTCGGACCCCCATTTGTTGGGGAGAGGTTAGGCAGCGAGTGATGGGCAATACAGAGATCGTGCTTCAGATGACAGAGCAGATTCAGCAGGTCAGACAGAGGTTATTGACCGCTCAGAGCCGATAGAAGAGTTATGCAGACAGACGCCGGTCCGAGCTTGAGTTCCAGGTCGGCGACTTTGTTCTCCTGAAGGTCTCTCCTTGGAAAGGAGTGATTCGATTCAGGAAGAGGGGCAAGTTGGGGCCCCGATATATTGGTCCATTTCGTGTGATCGCGAGGGTAGGCTGAGTAGCCTATCGTTTGGATTTGCCAGCAGAGTTGGGGCAGATTCACGACACTTTTCATGTGTCGCAGTTGAGGAAGTGTATAGCCGATGAGTCAGCAGTGGTTCCATTAGAGGATATTCAGGTGGATGCGAGCCTGAATTATGCCGAGAGACCAGTGGCCATCAGAGATCGGAAGATCAAGGTTCTGAGGATCAAGGAGGTACCCCTGGTGTTGGTTCAGTGGCAGCATCGGAAGGGATCAGAGATGACCTGGGAGCCGGAGCGTGAGATGCGTGAGCAGCATCCGGAGCTATTTCCAGAGTGAGACTTCGAGGGCGAAGTCTAGTTCTAGTGGAGGAGAGTTGTAACAGCCCGGATTTCCAGGTATCTTTTATGTTTATGTTTTCGGTGTTTCGTGAGAGGACTTGGCGAGTTGGAGCTCAGACTCGCCGAGTAGGAATGCGGTTCTGGACGTGGGTTCGCGCTTGGACTCGGCGGGTCCTAGGTATGAACTCGGCGAGTCTGCGCTATTTACTGAAACCCTAATTTCTTGGGTTTGGGACCTATTTAAAGGGCTTTTAGGCCGTCATTTGTGCTCACCAGTCCCTTGAGTGAAACGCTAGCGAGTGTGAGCGTTTGGAGCAAAGTAGGAAGCCATTATTGACCTTGGAGGTATCATTTTGCAAGGGAAATGAAGAATTAGCTAAGGGAAAACAAGAGGAGCCACTTCCTGAAGGTTTGAGGTCCAGAACATCACATTTGAGGTATTATCTTCGAGTTATTTCTGTTATGTTGAGGTTTATATTGATTTAGGGCTTATTGAGCCCTTTTGTGGTTAGATCTAGTGCTTTCTTGGTCCCTTAAGTGAGTTAAGTTGTAGATCTGGACCTTTGGAGGTCCAGAGTGTCCCTTTGCCCAAGCTTTTTATGAATCTATGAGGGTTTTGGATTGGGGTCTTTCTGCTTAAGGTCAGAACACCATTTATGAGCCATGGGGTGTGTTATGAGCACCAAGTTATGGACTTTACGTGATGAATTAGCTTAGGAGGGCCAGATCTATGAGTTGTTGGAGCGGATCTGACCTCAGAAGCAAGTTTGAGTTGGTGCATGGCATGGACTCGCCAAGTCTGAAGAACAGACTCAGCGAGTAGCATGAAGATTGTCCTTGACCACTCGGTGAGTGGTCGAGCCGAGTTATGAGTTGACTCAGTGAGTCAGGGCGAGTTAGAAGTTGACAGGTGGACTGAGTCAAACTGGAACTCGCCGAGTTGTTCTTGAGACTCGGCGAGTTGAGTCGGGGTGGCCCCGCGATTCTTACCAGGTGGAACTCGTCGAGTTAGGGGAATACTCGACGTGTCAAAAAGGGAATCCTAGAGAGTTGGTGAAAACGCTTAGACTCGCCGAGTCGCCCAAGTGCACTCGCCGAGTCCGGTCAAAGTTGACCGTTGACCAGAGTTGACCAGTGTTGACTTGATAGGGGTAGTCAACCTTAGTGGTAAAAGTGTTAATTAGAGTCATATGATGTTATAGGAGGATTATAGCTTGGAGGATCGAGCACGAGTGATTCCAGGAGTCACGAGTTATCGAGATACACGAGGTGAGTCTTCTCACTATACTTTACCTTGAGTAGGTAACCAGAGTTACGTTATTAGAGTATTTGTATGCTATATGTATGTGATGTATTGTACTGCATTATTTCTATGTGATTTATGCTGTGCATGTTTTTAGAGTTGGAACCGGAAGGTTCCCAGAGTTAGAACCTGAGGGTTCACAGAGTTTGGGTGCACGGACCCATAGATTTATAGCCTCGAGTGGCTAATATGTGTTATGTGTGTGGTATTTTGGGGAACTCACTAAGCTTTGTGCTTACTGTGTTAGTGTTGTTGTTTCAGGTACTAGCGATGACCGTGGGAAGGCGCTGGCTTGATCTGTACACACGAATGGGATTTATATATATATATATATATATATATATATATATATATATATATATATATATGATCTTGGGATTTGTATGATGTGATTTGGGATTTTTAAACTTATGTTTTTATGAAATTAAATGAGAAATGTTTTTATAAATCGTGAAAAATTATTTTGAAATTCACGGTGTTACAGTCCTGATGTGACCTTTGCATCGAGCATGGTCAGTAGATATAAGGGGAATCCTTGCAAGGATCACTGGACTGCGGTAAAGAACATTCTCAAGTACCTTCGGAGGACTAAGGACTAGGTCCTTACCCTCGGTGGAAGTGATGACTTGAGAGTAGTAGGGTATAGTGATGCTAGCTTCCAGACTGATAGGGATAATTTCCGCCCTCAGTCAGGCTAGGTCTTTGCCCTAAACGGAGGAGGAATTACTTGGAAAAGTTCCAAGCAGGAGACAGTGGCTGATTTAACTTGTGAATCAGATTATATAGCGGCAAGCGAGGCAACAAAGGAGGCTATACGGCTAAAAAACTTCATTGGATACCTTAGAGTTGTACCAGCTATAAAGGAGCCTATGGAGATTTTATGTGACAACAATAGTGCAGTTGCCTTAGCCAATGATCCGAGAGATCATGCCAGATCTAGACATATTGATAGAAAATACCATTTCATCAGACATCGAATAGAAGAAGGACTCCTCGTGGAAAAGAGGGTATCATCGAATGAGAACTCAACGGATCCCCTCACAAAGGGATTGAGTAGGGTTAAACATCTTCAGAATGCAAGGCGCATAGGGCTAAAGGATGATATTAGTTTTGGAAATTAGATAGCTTTGAAATATGTGAAGTGTAATTGTCATTTGATGATGAATAAAAGTTGTTGTTTATTTATGAAGAAAGTGTTGCTATCTTTTGTCAATCATTTACTATCATTTCATTTTGCATGTTTTGACTTCCAGAATAACTATGTGATGATATTTCATATTATTCGAATTCTCCACAGTTGGTCATATGTTGGAAGTAGATATTAATCAAGACTGTCTTGAAGTTGGCTATAGATGTCTAAGATGTTGGACATAGCAAAGTGTTGCTACAACACTCATGAGTGCTCATAAGTTCTGAGTATTGGATTCAACCCAAGCTCACTTGTATCACTACATGGAATTTATCTCGAGTGATCATGAGATGGTAATATCCTATAAGTCTTCAAACCTAGAGATATCAGTTGTTGACTATGAGTTGGTCATGCATTGATTGTACGAAAATGCATTGGTAACTCGATGTTATAAAACGTGCCTTTGTGTATGATTCAACAAGTAGTAGAAAAAGCATATGATCTGTAGTTTATATTTTCCTTATTGGATTAGAAGCGATATTTGGGCCCCTCGATGATTTTGTGTTGACCCACGTACCGGGCCCGGTCAGAACTAAATTGATGTGTTCAATTAAGCTTTATGTCAAACAAATCGGAAATCGGGAAACAAACTGCTGTACAATAAGTAAGACATTGTTCCATGTATTTGTCCGACTGATATCTAGAACAGAGGACTATATGATCCCTTATCTAAAATGGCGCTTCATAGTTCAACAAAGTTTTAAGAGATATGATTGCCGGTCGGTTCCTGAAGTCATGCTTGCAACTATAGTTATTACACTTATCCTTGTAGGAGACTGTTGGATAAGGTGTCTAAGTCCATAACTATATTTGAGATGTACTTGACCTGATCCGACATGGTCCATTTAGGTTGCACTTCACCCGAACAATTTTTATGGATAATTTTTTGAGAATCGTATGATTTATGATTTATTAATAAATTATAAGTTCAAATATATTAATATGAAATCATATTATTTAATTGGTATTGATCTAAAATTAATTTAGAATTAATTTGGTGATCAAAAGTGTGACTAATTAAATATGGACTCTTGTATTTATATAGTGTGGGCTAATGCTTATTTATAATGGGCTAGACTTGCATGGTATGTCCATGGAGCTTTAACCCATGGATCTCATAGAAATGAAAGGTCATGGGTATTAGGGTTTACATGGTTGTAACCCTAATCCACCACACTATATAAAGGAATCCTTGTCACTTGAAATTGAACTAGTTTAGTGTGAGAACTAAGGGTGACCGATTTCTAGAAGTGTTCTACTATTCTCTCAAGTTTCCAAGGTTTGTGGTGATTTGTGACTTCCATTTGAGGCTTCGACATTATTGGTGCTAGGCTCTCAAACTCCAAGCAATCAACCACTATTAAAAGCTACGTAACTCGACTACCTTATTATGTTTCAAAGTTCCCCATGCCATGCTAGTTAGGTTAAGAACCTTGGAAAAGCAAATTTGCATGTATCCTAGTAAAACATAGATCCAAGGTTTCTAGGGTTGCATGTACACCATAGGAGTGTTAGAATGCTCAAAACCCATCATTTTAGACACACATGTGAGTTATCTAAGGAAATGTTTATGAGTTATAGGAGCCTAGATAAAGTCTTAATGAAGCATGCTGCATCAGAAATGTGAACTTTGGTAAGAAAGTCAACAAGTATTGATTTCTAGAAGTCCAACTAATTTCTGGGTACATGTCAAAACTAGTGGGAGCATAAGTGTTATGCTAGTAAGATAATAATTTTTATTCAAGTGGGAGCATAATTATTATGGTAAGTGTTGAGAGTTAGCAATGTTAATTATAGAAAACAAAAGTTTCAATTCGCAAAGTTACAGGGTTGGAAATGTTGTTTTGCTATAATCAAGGGAGAGGAATTCATACTTCATTTCGAATATAAAAGCTTAGATTGATATTTTAATCGAATTTAGTCATAGACATATATAAATGTTATGTTGAAATGATTCAACATAAGGAAATGCGATATGTGGAAATATTATAGAAAGAGACTGGTAAAGTATCACGTCTCTATGTGAAACATTATGTACGATATCCCATATGCTTCAGGAATAGGATTGATTACATATGCTATAACATTAATCTATTCTAATTTTCTAAATTCCTAGGGCATTATGAGGGAAAAGTGAGTAGAACGAGATATGACTAAAATGGTTAAGCAATTATCGAGGACGATCTGAGGATTACCAAAGATTGGTTGCTTATGGACAGTTGGAAGTATGTTCTGAATTTTGGAAAGGCCATATTGACATATTCTGAAAAGAGGCAACTCTTGTTCAAAAGTGATAGTCAAAATGGGAATATGGAAATGTTTCTATAAGTGGAAGTTACTCTTTAAAATCTATGTAAGATTAGAAAACTTAATGCAAGAAGGATGTTCAAAGGAATGGACTTTGAATATGAGACTTCGTTTCAATGGAATTGCTCTCCATTGAATACTTTGTAATGTATGTTGCCAAGTCTCTATGACTTTTGTGCATAGTCATTACAAGAGGATCATTGCATATAAGTTTAGAATCTAACAGATTTTAGCAAATGGCAAGAATTTTGTATTATTACATTTATGATAAGTATTTTGAATTATGAAATGAACACCATTGAAATGTTGTCCATTGATCTATTTCACAAAGAGAGGACCATAGGAAAACGTAGTGTGCATGCTTGGAGCATGGCATAACTATTGTTTTAATTCAAGTATTAAGTTGATTAATCGAAACATTATATAATGAATAATGTGTAATCAATATGGTGATTAAATAAAAGGTGTTTTATTCATATTCATACGTTCTGAGACCATATTGGATTCGATTACTCTTGTGTTTCAATTTTCATGTTTTGACTTCCAGAATAATAAGATTATTCAAACTATCCACAGTCAATCATACTTTGGAAGTAGGTATTGAGGCAAAACTGTCGTGAATCTGACTGTAGATTGTCTAGGTGTTTTAAACATAGCACAAGTTTGCTGCAGTGTTCATGAGTACTTCTGGAATAAGATTCGAGTATTGGATTAAACCCATGCTCATCTGAATCACTTCATGGATTTTATGAAGAGTGATTGTGAGACCATAAATCAGTTGCACATTGATGATGCGTAAACGCACCAGTAACATGGTGTTATAAAACACATTGTTTTGTTTGATTTGATGAGTAAATATAACAAGCATATGAGTCGAAGTTTATCTATTTCTTTTACCCTTGGAGGGATAAAAGTGATATATGTGGGCCCTTCGATGATTTAGTGATGACACCCTAAGTGCTTGGCCAAGCTTGGACTGATTTGATTTGTTCAATTAGTTGGTCGTCATAAATCGGAAATCGGGATACAACATATGGAAAAAGAGAATGATTATAATCCATGTCTTAGTTCATATGATATCTTGTTGAATGGAGGAATATATGATCCCTTATCTAATGGACGCATCATTGACTAGGTCAGAGTTCGACAACGACTTTTAGGAGCTACAATTGCTAGTCGGGTTGTGGTGTCGTATTTGCAATAATAGTTATCAGACTTATCCAAGTGGGAGACTGTTGGATTAGATGTCTAACGCCATAACTATAATTGGTATGTACTTGATCCGAGAGTAGCATGGTCCATTTAGATTGCCTTCATCAGAGCAATTTGATAGGATGGAATTATGAGAAGAGGTTATTTATGATTTATTAATATATTATAAGTTCTAATATATTAATATAAAAGCATGTTATTTAATAAGTATTGATCAAGAATTAATGTGGAATTAATTTAGTGATCAAAAGAGACTAATTAAATTAATGGGGACTGATTATGTAAATCCATGATATATATATATATATATATATATATATATATATATATATATATATATATAGTTTGGGATATTGATCCATGATGGGCTAATTTTATGTAAGTATCCATGAAGAGTTAGCCCACATGAAATATGGATGATAACCTAATTGTATGGATTAGGGTTTACCCATGACTCTTGCATTCCTACACTATATATATGACACCCCTTTGGACTAAAATTGGTTGAACATGTATTCTTCGAGAAGGATAGTCGAATTTTAGTGCTCCATATTCTCTCTCAAATTCCTCCATGTGTTCATGGTGTTTGTGAACCATTTGAGGCATCACATTTGAGGTGCTAAGTTCTTAAAGACAAAAACTACAAGCTATAACAAGAGGTCATTCTATAACACACTTTTATGTTGTTTATGTTAATTATATGCTAGTTGTAGGCTTTATGCTTTGGAAACAATATTGCATGTATAATTAGAGAAAACATAGATCCAAAGCATTTAGTGTTGGTGATTTGTTTTCATTAATATTATTAGAGTGTAATGGGATTACTTTGTTGACCAAAGGTGATCTTGTTAAATATTAAACAAGTAAGGAAGGTATGGAGTGCACACTTGTTTAAGTTTTATCATGTTTTCAAAGTACACTGTCATTTAGGAGTGAAGCCCCTAAACGAACTGGGGTCCGGGGACAGCGCTCCTAGGAGCGGGGTCCAAGGGACGGTAGCCCCTGGCGGGGTCCAAGGGGCAGGGCCCCTGGCTGGGGTCGAGCTGCATCAGAAAATCATATTTTCAGAGAATTGACCATTGTTTGAACCTTATCCAAACTTCCGTTTTATGTCAGTTTTTATAGTTTATGACAGTTAGAAACTGTCATATGACAGTTTTTAGACAAGGATCATAAATTCGGTTTTGGTCTCATTTTTCTGGTATAGACGAAACTATCATCAAAGCATTCTAAATTCTTGTCTCTCTGAGTCTTATCCGATTAAAGAATATTGGGAGTACCACCCAAATGCTTTAATCTAAAAGTGTTTTACACAGTTCTCAGAATTCCAAGCCTTACTATACCCCAATTTCTAACAAAGATTAAAGCATTTCTGTGATCATGACAAGTGGTGATTCTGTGAAGGAAATGACTAGTAAGCTTGAAAAACTGAACAAGTTTGAAGGGCAAGATTTTCGTAGATGGCAGAAGAAGATGAAGTTTCTCCTTACCACTCTGAAAGTGGTGTATGTTCTGAGTACACCCATGCCAGTCTTACCAAAATCTGTTGAAGATGAACATTTGGAGGCAACAAGAAGAAGATAAAAGTGGGAAAATGATGATTACATATGTCATGGTCATATTCTCAATGGTATGTCTGACTCTCTTTTTGATATCTATCAAAATTTTGAATCTGCAAAAGAACTATGGGATTCTCTTGAATCCAAGTATATGGCCGAAGATGCTTCTAGCAAGAAGTTTCTTGTAAGTAACTTTATGGGTTACAAGATGATTGACTCTAGGCATATTATGGAACAATACCATGAAATGTTAAGGATCTTGGGACAGTTTGCTCAACACAATCTGAAAATGGATGAAGCCATTACTGTGGCTATGATCATTGACAAACTGCCCCCTTCCCGGGAGGATTTTCAACACAATCTGAAACATAACAAAGAGGAATTGACTTTGACTCAACTTGGAAGCCATTTTCGGATTGAAGAGTCCTTAAGGACTCAAGAACTTGATAACAATCCCAAAGGAAAGAACCAAGTTGGTTCCTCTTCTATGAACATGGTGGATGGAGAAGAATCAAAGAATCAAAAGAAGTCTAATGGAAAAAGGAAGTTTAAAGGAAAGGATGACAAGTCTTCCAACAAGAAGGCTAAAGTGGTGTGTTGGAATTGTAACAAACCGAGTCACTTCAAGAAAGATTGTCGTTTGTGTAAAGTGAACAAGGATGGTGCAGGACCAAGTGGATCCAAGGATCCAGTAAAGCAACAAGGTCAGAATTCTGTTTTCATGTAGAATTTTAATTATATTCAGAATTATATTTTTGTGATTTCTGAAGCATTTTATGTGCAGGATGATAATGTTGCATGTTGGGTTGATTCAGGAGCAACAAGTCATGTTTGCAAAGATCTATATTGGTTCAAGGACTTTCAACCAATTGATGATGGATCTGTTGTGAAAATGGGAAATGTTGCAACTGAACCAATCAACGACATAGGATCTGTTTTACTTACTTTTACTTCTGGGAAATATTTATGTTTGAACAATGGTTTATATGTTCCAGGGATTCGTAAGAATCTTGTGTCTGAAATTGTATTAAATAATTATGGTTACAAACAAGTGTTAGAAAGTGACAAGTATATATTGTCAAGACATGGTTCTTTTATGGGATTTGGCTATATATGTAATGGAATGATTAGGCTTAATATTAATTATCCTTCTATTGATAATTTTGTTTGCATGGTTTCTAGTAGTAATAGCAATAATTTTCATAAATCTGAATTGTGGCATGCTAGACTAGGACACATTCATTACAAGAGATTAAAAGACATGTCTAAAATGAGTTTAATTCCTGCTTTTGATATGCAAAATAATGAAAAATGTAAAACATGCATGCTAACTAAAATCACTAGCCAACCTTTCAAAGATGTTGTTAGGGAAAGCAAGGTGTTGGATCTTATACATAGTGATTTATGTGATTTCCATGCAACACCTTCCCTTGGAATCAAGAACTATGTTGTTACTTTTATTGATGATGCATCTAGATATTGTAATATCTATTTGCTACATTCTAAGGATAAAGCACTTGATAAATTTAAAATTTATAAACAAAAGTTGAGCTTCATAAAAATGAATTAATAAAAGTATTGCGTAGTGATATAGGTGGTGAGTATTATGATCCACTTTATTTTGAATCAACTGGAATAATACATCAAACCACAGCTCCATATACACCACAACAAAATGGTGTAGCTGAAAGGAAGAATAGGACTTTGAAAGAAATGGTTAATCCCATTTTGTCATATTCTGGTTTAATTGAAGGGTTTTGGGGTGAGGCAATGTTAACTGCATGTTACATCTTGAATAGAACTCCAAATAAAAGGAGTAAGAATACTCCTTATGAACTTTGGTGTAAAAAGGTACCAAATTTGAGTTATCTCAAAGTTTGGGGTTGTAGAGCAGTTGTAAGGCTCACTAAGCCCAAAAGGAAAACATTGGGTGGGAGAGGTATAGATTGTATCTTTATTGGATATGCTGAGCATTCCAAAGCATATAGATTCTATGTTTTAGAATCTAATGACTCTTGTCTATAAACACAGTGATAGAGTCAAGAGATGCTATTTTTTGATGAAGAAAGATTTACATCTATACCTAGACCAAGGGACATGATTCATCAATCTTCCAGCAAGAGTGCTACTCAAGCTGAAGATGTTTCTGGTGGTGCAAGTTCTGTACGCGAACCTAGGAAAAGCACTAGAGCTAGAAAAGCTAAATCTTTTGGATCTGATTTTCAACTATATTTAGTTGAAGGAACAAGGAATGAGACTATTTCTCAACATCAATATTGTTTTAATATTGAAGAGGATCCAAAAACTTTCAGTGAAGCTATGGCTTCCAAGGATGTACATTTCTGGAAAGAGGCAATTCATGATGAGATTGATTCTATCATGCATAAGAATACTTGGGTATTGACTGATTTACCTCCTGGTTGCAAGGCATTAGGATGTAAATGGATCCTCAAAAGAAAAATGATGGTGGATGGCACAATAGATAAGTATAAAGCCAGATTGGTTATCCAAGGCTTTAGACAAAAGGAAGGCATTGATTTCTTTGATACTTATGCTCCTGTTGCCGGAATTTCTACTATTAGATTATAATTAGCTCTTGCAGCTATACATAATCTTGTGACTCACCAAATGGATGTGAAAACTGCATTCTTGAATGGTGACTTAGATGAGGAAATATACATGAAACAACCTGAAGGGTTTGTGATGCCTGGAAATGAACACAAAGTGTGCAAGTTGAGAAATCATTATATGGTTTGAAAGAAGAACCAAAACAATGGCATCAAACGTTTGATGATGTTGTCTTGTCTAATGGTTTTGCATTAAACCAAGCTGACAAGTGTGTATATAGCAAATTTGATACTTCTGGTAAAGGAGTCATGATTTGCTTATATGTAGATGATATGTTGATTTTTGGTACTGATTTAGAAGAAGTTGATAAAACCTAGAAATTCTTATCATTTGATATGAAAGACATGGGGGAGGAAAAAGTAATTCTTGGTATAAGAATTAGAAAAGGAAACAATGGGATTTCAAATTTCTCAATCTCATTATATTTATAAGATATTGAAAAAGTTTAACTTTGAGAATTTTTCTCCTATTAGCACTCCTATAGATCCTAGTCTTAAGCTTCTACCTAATAAAGGATCTCCAGTGTCTCAACTAGAATACTCAAGGGCTGTTGGTTGTCTAATGTATGCCATGATTAGTACTAGGCCTGATATAGCATATGTTGTTGGAAGGCTTAGTAGATATACTAGTAATCCTAGTTCACATCATTGGCAAGCCGTGAGTAGAGTATTCAAGTACTTAAAAGGGACCATGAATTATGGTTTAACTTATAGTGGATATCCTTCTGTTTTAGAAGGTTATTCAGATGTCAGCTGGATTAACAACTTAGAGGATCACTCCTCTACTAGTGGTTGGGTGTTTCTTCTTGGAGGAGGTGCCATTTCTTGGGCATCTAAGAAACAGACTTGTATTACTAACTCAACCATGGATTCTGAATTTGTTGCTTTGTCTGCTGCTGGTAAAGAAGCTGAGTGGCTAAGGAATTTGATTTATGAAATTCCATTATGGCCCAAACCGATATCTACCATTTCAATCAGATGTGATAGTGCTGCAACATTGGCTAAGGCTTATAGTCAAGTATACAATGGAAAGTCTAGACATTTAGGTGTTAGTCATAGCATGATTCGTGAGCTCATCATGACTGGTGTGATATCTGTGGAGTTTGTAAGAACTCAGTTGAATTTAGCTGATCATCTAACCAAAGGGTTAGAAAGAGATCTTGTGCACAAGGCAGCTGTAGGGATGGGTTTAAAGTCCACTTAAAATCTTTTATATTGAGATACCCAATTCCCATCTAATGTGATTTTATATGTTGAATTCAATGTGGAAAGCTTGATATTTGAAGATTGGAACACATTATTATCATCATCCCAAGGTATGTGTTCAGTACTGCAAGTGCAAGAATAAAAGGACTACCTATATAAGCATGAATTTTAGTTTCTTCAAGAACTTAGGACTTGGCTTTGATATGCTTATTGAAGGATTGGGCACAAACTAGTAAAATATAGTGTCAAGTTAGAACTTATGAGAATGTAAACTGTTGTGTGTATTATCTTCATGTATTCACTATGGATAGAAAGGGTTCAATCGTTAGCGACACCCTGATATTCGAATATTTGGATTGTGTAATATACTAAGGTGATATTCAATCGTCACGATATTTCATTTATGCATCAGTTTGTAGGTGTTATGTTTCATTTTAAATTAATCAAGATTACACTTAAATGGGGTAGGTTTGTTGGTGATTTGTTGTCATTAATATTATTTAAGTGTAATGGGATTACTTTGTTGACCAAAGGTGATCTTGATAAATATTAAACAAGTAAGGAAGGTGTGGAGTACACACTTGTTTAAGTTTGATCAAGTTTTCAAAGTACACTGTCTTTTAGGGGCGAAGCCCCTAAACGAACGGGGGTCCGGGGGCAGCGCCCCTGGGAGTGAGGTCCAAGGGGAGGCTGCCCCTGGCTGGTTTACCATACCAACTCCGATTTCATCGAGTGGGATAACAAGAGTCTCAGCAAAGAGGCACTTCATTAAGTTCAAAAAGTGGAAGGTAGCGTGTATGTTAGTAAGTTCCTGTGGTAGTCGGAGTTGGTAGGCTACAACGTCGATTATAGTGAGAATCTCAAAAGGTCCAATGTTCCTTGGATTTAGTTTACCATGATTTTCGAAGCGTATCATTCCCTTCCAGGGTGAGACCTTCAATAGAACAAACTTCCATTTTATGTCAATTTTTATAGTTTATGACAGTTAGAAACTGTCATATGACAGTTTCCAGACAAGGATCATAAATTCGGTTTTGGTCTCATTTTTTAGGTACAGACGAAACTATCATCAAAGCATTCTAAATTCTTGTCTCTCTGAGTCTTATCCGATTAAAGAATATTAGGAATACCACCCAAATGCTTTAATATAAAAGTGTTTTACACAATTCTCAGAATTCCAAGCCTTACTATACCCCAATATCTAACATTTAGGGTTGTATGTGCACCATAGGATGTTGTAGTATACAAAATCCCAACAATACCTCTTAAGCTACCAAAAGGAGGTGCAAATGCTAGATCTTAAAGCTTTCATTCAAACAACAAGTCTTCCATTTTCCCCTTGTTCTTCTAGATCCAAAAAACCTTCGATAAATCTCACAAGAGTTTCCAAATCACCAAACATGAGCTAGGGGTCGAATTAGGGTTTTAGAGCATGGAGGTTGTCATAGAAATGAAAAAAATAGGCCATCATTAAGCTTATATATGGCAGAACACAAAAATTAGGGTTTTGTATTCTTACCCTTGTATGCCTAGAGTACTCCTCGTACGCCCAACGTACTCCTCGTACGTCCCGCGTTCGAGGCTTCGAACCCCCGCACCAACCTTCACATTATGCCCAACGTATGCCTCTTTACGCCATGCGTATTGGTCTATGCAGCTATACACCATGCGTAATCCCTTGGTACACCCCGCGTACTAAGGTTCCTCCTAAAACCCTAAATGTTCAGAAGGCCATAACTTCTTCGATCTAAGTTCGTTTCCGAAGAACTTTATATCCACGAAAAGGTGGCGAGAAGCCCTATACTTCTAGCAACCCATCAAAGCCTTGAAGTTCTCTGAACCAAACCCAAAATTCATAAAGGACCTAGATAACCAATTACGATTATGCCCTGGGGCTCCGAAACACCATCGAATACTCGGATAACGTAGAATTTAACATCCTCATCCAAAAGGGCCAAAACATTTCATTCCCAAGCTCCCAAGCCTTATGATAAATGATGATCAGGCCACAGCCCCAAATAATGAAGCGATTCAAAACCAGGTGTTACAACTCTCCCCCATTTAAATTTGATTTCTTCCTCTAAATCATTCTTTATCATCCCCGACAAGCCCGACAACTTGAGGGGCAAAAACACAACCTTAAACAATCCATTGCCTTCCCATGCAGATACCCAACTACTTTTTCTGAACCCTAAAGTCTCGAATTGGTCTGAATCGCTGACAGATCACCCAAACTTAACCTAGACTATGCACAGATACACTCGCGATCCCCAATGCGAGTTTCCACTAAAATCCCCCTAAACAATGGCCAATCATATTCTACTTGAAGGATCGACCCAAAAACTGATGAGCATCCATTTAAATCAATGTTGTAAACCCAAACCGAGATGTCGGAAACGTTCGGCGGCGGGGGACGTCATGTACAGTATCATAACAATGCACAATTGTAAAACAAGTAGCAACATCCATTGCGTTAATAGAATAGTTAATACATATGTGTTATTTGTATACTTGTAAGATATCAAAATTATAACATCAAAATAAAAGAAGAGTCTTGAACATGCTCCGTCTTCTCAAAATTCGATCTAGTGTACCTGTCTACTGGTTCCTTGAGAATACAACTTATTTTGAAAGAGAGTATCAACATTTAAGTTGGTGAGTTCATAAGTGTTTTACTGTCAAATTTGTGTAGTTGTTTCATGAAAATGTTTGTATTTGTTTAGTGAATTGTTTGTATACTTCCTACAAAATCCTATATTTTCTTCTGAAATGCAAAGTAGTCTTCTACCCAAGACCCGACTGTTTTGTATGTTTGTTCTCTTGTATTAGTATAAAATATATGTTTGTACTCGAAATAGTATAAAATGTATGTTTGTACTTGAAATAGTATAAAATTTACGTTTTCCATATTTGTAAACCATATTTACTAGAAAAATAGTATGCATTTCTCTATGAGGATATCATTGTATGAATGTAATGGAAAACGAAGGTTTATAGTAGAATTATGTAAAAATAAACTACTGATGCATTAACTGCCTTGTAACCAAACTGGTTAATTAAGGTTAAAATGTGATAAGGTTATAACCATGCTTGATTGACTAGTATAAAGCACAACGTTCTTCAGGCTTCGAAACTGATAATGACATTTGTCACCCGTGGACGTGTAGGTCCCACTATAGCAAGCAGCAAGGTGTGGGCTGGTCAGTCCTGTATAGATTTATACACAAAATCATGCTCTCCCTCCAGGAGACTCTGGTTACAAAACGTGACACAACAAGTATATTGTTGTGCCGTGAAATAGTATCTCACATTTGGTTATCTTGTTCACGTAGAGTATGTAAGTTCCTTTTTGTTCTTGTAAATGAATAGTAAACTTTGTAATGAATAGTAATAATATGTATGTATTGGTCCTCTAAACTATACCTGTTATAGTTTACTAGTATGTTTGTTTGAACTGTAACTAATTTGGAGAAAAGACTCATTTCCCAATGTATGCAACTGAGTTAAGTATGTATTTTGAAAATGGAATTTAGCATTCATGTATATATTTAGCAAGTATAACTATGATTTAGCCGACATTCGGACTAGTGATCCTACCCTAAGCCCACAACTAAACAAGGAACAAGAGTCAAGATATTTAGCAATAGTCCAAAGCCATTAAAGCATACTTACACATAAATATATAAACGAATGTGATTTTAATAATAAACAACAATCTTAAATAGTTTAAAAGAGTTTTTGAAATGATTTTAACAATAATTATAAGCATAAGAAATCCTTTGTTTGTTTATTTTCACATGTAAATGTTAACACAATTCTATTGTGTTCTACTTGTATTCCCCCCTAAAACATTGAAAAAGGTAAATTGTAAGGGTATGAACTCACCTTGTGTAAGTGATTCTTTTGAATGTTCGATATAGGATGATTGTTTCCTTAAGTTAGATCCCAAGGCAAATCAAGTCCTAGAATGTAATTCACGTAATATATAGGCATGAAATTAGTGAATATAACCTCAAAGTTGTTAAGGAAACAGCCTAGGATGTAAGAATTACTTACAAAAGAAGTGTTAGAAGCGAAATCGAGTGTGAGATCTTGGTGTTCTTGGTGAAACCAAGGAGAGTCAAGGGTTTACGGCTGTAAATCCAGAAATGAAGGGTGTTTGATCGATGAAAAAGAAGAACAATAGATGTTCTTACCAAGATCCAATGGTGAATCAAATAATTCTCGGATGATAATTGAGAGAAAACTTTGGGTTTTCAGCTGAAGATCTTGATAGAAAAGCTTGAGTTTTCGGTTAGAAAAGTAGAAGTGAGGATTATTTCAGTCAAACACACACACACACACACACACACACACATATATATATATATATATATGGTAGAGTTTGCGGTCCGATGGGGTTTACGGCTACGAACCGAAGGTTTACGGCTGAAAACTATTTGCGGTCCGAAGGTTTACTGCCCATGCGAGGGTTTGCGACTCATGCGAAGGTTTGCGGCTCATGTGAAGGTTCTTGGATCCAAATGTTTCCCTTCTTAAACACAGAACACCTTTAAATATAAGGTTGATACACTTATAACTCATTAAACTAACAATGATAAGATAATTAAAGAAATAAGTTTGACCTTTATTTGATATGTTTGACTTTCGTTGACCAAGATTGACTTTTACAAGATTTGAAATTACGGGTTATCACATCATCCCCCCGTAAAGGGGATTTCGTCCCGAAATTAAGTCTAAGAGATACACATGGACTAAGGGAAAAGATGCGGATACTTATGTTTCATTTGATCATCCCGCTCCCAAGTGAATTCAGGTCCCGTTTTGCATTCCAGTGAGCCTTCACTATCGGGATCTGGCTTTGTTTCGTTTTCTTGACTTCCCTATCGTTGATTTCTACTGGTTCTTCCACAAAGTTGAGGCTCTCATTGATCTTGATTTCATCGAGTAGGATAACAAGAGTGTCAGCAGAGAGGCACTTCATTAAGTTCTAAATGTGGAAGGTAGGGTGTATGTTAGTAAGTTCCTGTGGTAGTCGGAGTTGGTAGGCTATAGCGTCGATTCTAGCGAGAATCTCAAAAGGTCCAATGTTCCTTGGATTTAGTTTACCATGCTTTTCGAAGCGTATCATTCCCTTCCAGGGTTAGACCTTCAATAGAACAAGGTCACCAACCTTAAATTCCAAGGGTTTCCATGTTTTGTCAGCGTAGCTTTTCCGTTTGTCTCTAGAGGTTTTCAATCATTCACGAGTTTGAACAATCTTTTCTATAGTTTACCGGATGATTTCTGGACCAGTGAGAATGCTATCAGGAACTTGTCCTCTAGCTAGTTGCGTGTCACCCACCTCAGCCCAACACACATAGGATCTGCACTTCTGGCCATAAAGGGCTTCAAATGGATCAACTTTGATACTAGTATGGTAGTTGTTGTTGTATAAAAACTCGACCAATGGTAAATGGATATCCCACGCTTTACCAAAGTCGAACACACAAGCTCTCAGCATGTCTTCCAACATTTGTATAGTCCTCTGACTCTGTCCATCAGTTTATGGGTAGTAGGTTGTACACATGTCCAACCTAGTTCCCATGGATTTTTGTTGTGACTAACAAAATCTTGAGGTAAATCTACTATCTCTATCAGAGATTATAGTTATGGGAACACCATGTAGTTGTACTATCTCCCTAATGTATGTTCTTGTCAGTTTCTCCATCTTGTCGGTTTCTTTGATTGGCAGGAAGTGTGCAGACTTCGTTAATCTGTCGACGATCACCCAATTGGTATCAAGTCCACCCATTCTCTTGGGCAACTTGGTTATGAAGTCCATTATAATCCGCTCCTACTTCTACTCAGGTATCTCCGGTTTTTGTAGTAAACCTGAGGGCTTTTGATATTCTACTTTAACCTTGGCGCAAGTAAGACACTTTACTACAAAGGTAGCAATCTCTGCTTTCATGTTAGGCCACCAATATAACTTTTGAGATCTAGATACAGCTTGTCTGAACCAGGATGAATGAAGTATCGAGTATTGTGTGCTTCGTTCATGACAACTTCTCTGAAGCCACCAAACATCGGTGTCCAGATCCGATCCCTGAGGTATAAGACTCCTTCACCCTTGACTTCTAAGTTCTTATTCATCCGCCTTAGGGTTTCACCTGCCACATTTTTAGGTTTCAAGGCTTCCTGTTGAGCCTCCTTAATTTGTATGGACCTATGTGAATGGATTGGCATAGTCAATGATTTGACTCTACGACCTGAGTACTCTTTCCGACTAAGGGCGTTAGCTACTAAATTAGCTTTACCGGTATGAAAACAAATTTCTCATTCGTAGTCATTTAGTAGCTCGCCCACCATTGTTGTCTCATGTTGAGCTCCTTCTGGTCGAATATATGTTGAAGGCTTTTGTGGTCGGTAAAGATAGTGATTTTCATACCATATAGGTAGTATGTCCAGATCTTCAGAGCATATACCATTGTTCCTAACTTAAGATCCTGAGTAGTGTAGTTGAATCCGTGTCTCTTAAGCTCTCTTGAGGCATATGCTATAACCTTTCCTCGCTGCATAAGAACACAGCCAAGCCCGTGGTTGGATACATCGCAGTACACCATGAAATCTTCTATCCCTTCTGGGAGGGATAATATCGGTGTGCTACATAAGGATTGCTTAAGCATTAGGAGCGCCATTTCTTGTTTCTCTTCCCAGTCAAAGGTCACACCTTTCTGGGTCAATGTGGTAAGTGGTTTCGCAATCTTTGAAAAGTTCTGAATTAATCTGCGATAGTAGCCAGCGAGGCCTAGAAATTAACGAATTTATGTGGCCGTCTTTGGTGTTAACCAGTTCTCAATGGCCTTGATTTTGGAAGGATCCATATGAATTCTTTCTTCACTAACCACGTGACCCAAGAATTCGACTCTTCGAATCCAAAATTCGCTCTTGGAGAACTTCACGTAAAGCTTCTCTGCTCGTAGTATTTCCAATATTTTTCGTAAGTGTTAACTATGTTCCTCCTTACTACATGAGTAGATGAGTATTTCATCATTGAATACGATCACGAACTTATCTAAGGATGGCACACCCGGTTCATTAAGCCCATGAACACCGCAGGAACATTAGTTAATCCGAAAGGCATCACTACAAACTCGTAGTCACCATAACGAGTTTGGATGACTATTTTGGGAACATCTTCCTCTAAAACTCGTAACTTGTGATACCCGAATCTTAAGTTAATCTTTGAAAAGTAGCTCACTCCTTGAAGTTGGTCTAACAAGTCGTCTATCCGTGGTAGAGGGTATCGGTTCTTAACGGTAAGTTTTTTTAGCTCGCGATAGTCGATGCACAAATATAATGATCCATCCTTCTTCGTCATGAATAAGACCGGTGCTCCCCATGGTGAGAAGCTTGGTCTAATGAATCCCTTGCTTATCAGTTCGTTCAGTTGACTGGATAGTTCCAACATCTCAGTTGGTGCTAGTCCATAAGGCGATTTGGTTATAGGGGTAGCTCCTAAAATTAAGTCGATTCTGAATTCCACTTGACGTTGTGGCGGTAATCCTGGAAGATCTTTGGGAAAGATGTCGGGAAAGTAGCGGACTTCGGGGATGTTCTTTATGTCATTCACCTTTTGGCTCATATTGTAACACCCGTCAAAATTAGGTCAATAACAATCACATGTGATTATGCCAATCATGTAATGTGATTTTGTTAAACTAGTAATATGATAAACTTACTATGTAATTCATGCTAAAGTATGAACTTTCATGATACAACTCAAAGTATATGTCCATACGATTCCAAAAATATAGAGAACGTCTAAATTTGACTTCGCGTGAAAAAGTTATGATAAACCAAACACTATTAAATCTCTATAATAAGTTGAATTTAAAATAGGCTTAGAATTAGCTATTGTAATCTATCAGAGAGTTGTAGTACTCAGAATTACCTACGCGTGCATATAAAGAACGTCAAAAACAGAGTTCATATGCAAAAGTTATGGCCTTCCGAAGATGTCACTGTCAGAAAACCCTAATTTGACTGAACTCACGAGGTGAGCATAAAAACTCACAACGTGAGTAGTCAGCCCGCCATATTTCGGATCTAGAAGGTGTGACGAGGATACGGGGGGATAAGATCCAAACTCACGACGTGAACAAGGCATTTTTCACGTCGTGAGGGCTCATTTTGCCACCTTCGCGCCAATATCTGCAATTATATGTCATTAGGACTCGTTTGTGTCTCGAGAATTCATTCGTGGAAATTCTCATCGTTACGCGCATATTCGTTTGAATCACCCACATAAGGTGAGTTCATACCTCTATAATCAATATTTTAAACTGTTTTAAATGCTTTTAAGGGGTGGGGGGATACAAGTTAAGCACAATGAAAATTGTGTAAATGTTTGTTATAAACATCTTTCAAAAGATTACTTATCTATTTTATAAGTGATCAAAACATTTCAAAAACTCTTTTTAAGTTATCTTACTTTATAGTTTATAAAACTCCGTTTTTAAAGTACAATCATAACTTAATAAATAAATGATTCCTTTCAGTAATAGTTCAAGTAAAGATACTAGTAACTTTAATAGGTATAGTATATGGGTTCAGTTCATACTAGATACTAGAACATACTATAAAGAGAATCGGGGAGGTAGATACAATACACGATAACATAGGGATCATACTATAAAGAGAAACAGGGAGGAAGATACAACACACGATAACTGAAAGAACATACTAAGATACTATAACAGAAAGAACACACTAAATGCTATAGAAGGAGAACAATACATGATCTAAGTATACCAATAATCACTAACTCATTGTTTAATCAAAAGGTGATAGTAAATTGGGTATTCATGATCATATAACTTTAATGTGAATTTACACAGCCTAGCAATTTGTTTGCAGAAGTCGTGTTTGGTCCCCAGAATCTCTTGCAGGGAGAGCGTATAGTATGGGGACTATCCATCACATTATGAACTTAATAAAACAAACATGTTTTAAGGTAATCGGTAAGTCAAGATGTCAATTCAAAAGTCAACTGTGTACTTACATTTTCCCATTACTTTCATATTGTGACAGTTCCACTAGAAAGTTAATGCAAACTATTTTCGAGTTAAGATAGTTATAAAATAGGGAAAACTTAGAATTTACAAATGAAAAAAAGAACAATCGAGTCTAGTACATTCAGTAGAAAGGGGGCCTATAATGCTAACCTTATGAGTACTTAGTGTATACAACAGGGATATATATTAATCATATCCGACAGGTAGTAGGATGTGTGCTTTCCGCTTTATTTACTGTTCCTTATTTGGTTGTGGGCTTAGAGCAGACTCACCCAACCTACTATCTATCCGATCTTAGCTATATGTATATATTTCGTATACACCAAGTAATCATAAGGAGTATCAAGTATGGTCCAGGTCATAGTATACAAATTCAATACACCGTTTTCTAGTACAAAACATACTTTTCAATTCGAGCATTTGATATACAAAACTAGAAACTTAATAGTAAAGGGTTTAATCCATTTTATTAAACCAATATAAACTTAAAGGACCTTAGTTGGTTAAGTCTATTATACCTGAGTTTATACATCAGGGTTATATATAATTCATACCTGATAGGTAGTTGGATGTGTGCTTTCTGCTTCATTTCCTGTTCCTTGTTTGGTTGTGGGCTTAGGGCAGATTCACACAATTAACTATATATTCGATATTAGATTATATTTAGCTAGTATAAACTAAGTGATTATAGAAGGAACCACTGTGGTTACCATATTTACTAAAAGAAATAAGGGTTTTCTTAAAGAATCTTTTCATCAAATATAAAGGAACTATTACAGTTAACTCCGTGAGTACCAAGTGAATACACCACGGTTATATACAGCAAAGATCTAACAAACAATGGGATGTGTGCCTTCCGCCGCATTTCCTGTTCCTTGTTTGGTTGTGGGCTTAGGGAAGATACACACAACCGATAGTTTGTTTACTCTGGGGTTTATATAACTTGTATCCATTTAGTATTCATAGAAAGGATTGTAGAGTCATTTTTACTTATCTTTCATCAAAGCAGGAAATATAGGATTTTCTAGAGGAACAGGCGAACTATTCTACAAGAACTTACAACTTACTCACAACTTTATTACAACTTACATTACATCACTAAAATCTTATGAGCTTACCAGCTTAAATGTTGATCTACGCTTTTAAAATAACTTGTATTCTCAGGAGACCAGTAGACAGGTACGCACACTGGGATTCAGAAGACGGAGCAGTATACCTTCAGGTCTTTTTTTTCTATTTACTTTGTAGTCTATGTTATATGAACCACATATTTTGTAAACACTTTCTTTCTAATGAAATGGTTGTTTATTTCTTTGATTACTATGATGCATGTCTTGTGATACTAAACATGACGTCCTCCACCCCCGAACATTTCCGCCGTTCCGGTTTTGGGGAGTGACAGATTGGTATCAAAGCATTGTTTATAGTGAACTAAGTATATCAACCGATAAAAGATATACAACTATAAATACAATGGGGCCGAAGTGCTGTGGATAATAATATATTTTAAATATATAACGATACCTCATAAAAGTATACATACATGCTTAAACATATATACATACTAGAACAAGTATCACAAGAAGAACAGAACAAAAGTATTTAAAGGTTGAACACTAAGGTCAAACCTAGACACTTATGTAATCATAAATAGGATCAATATAGCCTAATCAACTATATCCATTCGAGATGTGACCGACGTGTGTTTGGGAGTGATGTGGTCTTAGATCAGTCTTAAAACTTACCTAACTCTATTCAAGGCAATTCTAGATCAGAAGATAAGGATAAGATACTATGGGAGTATTTTATGATACTATAACATAGTAACAAGTTTAAAACATACCAAGTTCATTACATTAAAATACTATAGGAGTATTTTAGGCACTATATAAATAACTTATGTGATAATGTAAAGAACCTTACGGATAGATCTATAATTTTGGAGTGTATACTTCCAAGGTTTTATATAATTGAGATTTTATAGACTTAGAATTTGTGATCTATGCTTCACTACCTGTTCCTTGTTTGGTTGTGGTTTTGGAGTAGGATCACTTATTCGAAGGTCTATTTAATCTTAAATTATATACAAATTGTATACATTGTACAACTATAGGAGGACTCTGTAAGGATGACCCCATAATGTTTCACTTAAATCTCATAGATTCTTTAGACACTCCCATTCTCGCACGATAAACCCAGATAAATGCAACCACTTCCTCATAAGCGATCAACAGAGGAGTCAAGCAG
Source organism: Lactuca serriola (assembly GCF_051521515.1). Lineage (NCBI taxonomy): Eukaryota > Viridiplantae > Streptophyta > Magnoliopsida > Asterales > Asteraceae > Lactuca > Lactuca serriola. Next base: position 168,342,275 of record NC_136412.1, read on the forward strand.
GAACAAGAACATGGTCATGAGAAGTTTTCAGAGAAGTGATCAGCCAGGGAAACTAAAAACGTCTTATGCGTCATACTAATAAATAATAATCTTGTTTAACTTATTGAGTGAGTGGAGACGCTACTCATACTATATGTTAGGATTATTTTCTTTTCGTGCAACTGGTAACAATTATTCAAGTCACAGATATTCATTTGAGAATAGCCACTTCTGATTCATAAGGTTTATTTGTATAGACTTCCTTTTATGAATTGTTTCCAGAACCCTATGAAAGTCCGAACCAGATACACTCAGAACTAGGACAAGCTTGTCTTTCAGCTTTCAGCTTATATCCACTACTAAAGACTTATTCCGTCTCATTTTTGTATTCTTTTAGCAAAGATGCCTCCTCGCAGATCAAACAGACGCACTACTCCAATAACTCCCACTGAACCACCACTACCTTCTCCACAATTCAATCATGCTGCTCTCTAAGCAGTGATATCAGCCGCAGTGGCAACTACTCTAGCTCACATCAGCGAAAGTGGTACGTACGGGATTGGTAGCGGTACCCACTTAACAAACCCAGGAGTTACTCACAGACACCCAAGGCAGTGTTCGTACAAAGACTTCATGAACTGCAAACCCAATCCCTTTAATGGAAATGGTGGAGTCATTGCTTTGATGCGACGGTTCGAGAAAACAAATTCGGTCATCGAAATCTGTTCATGCCCAGAAGGGAGCAAATTAAAGTTTACTGTCTGCACCTTCTCCAACAGAGCCCTGTCACGGTGGAACAGCCATGTTAAGTCACTGACCCTATCAGTGGCAAACTCAATATGTTGGGAGAACCTAAAAGAGTTAATGCTAGAAGAATATTACCTGATGGGAAAATTTCAAAAGCTGGAACAAGAACTTTGGGAGCTCACGATCATCGGCTCAGACATAGTGGCCTACACTGATAGGTTCAGTGACCTAGCAGCACTATGCTTCGGGATGGTTACCCCGAAGAGCAAGAAGATAGAAAGATACATCTGGGGTCTAACTACCCCGATTTAAGGAGATGTGTTGTCTTCTAATCCTGCCACATTCGATAGTGCCAAACGCTTGACCCAGCGACTCATTGACCATGGAGTCTGCCATGCTGTAGTAGTCTCCATTCCCAAGCCATCAAGGGGAGAGGAATATAAATGAAATTCGGGGAACAAGAGGAAGAAGTGAACAACACAGGAAACCCTGCAAGAGAAACAAACGAGTAATATGTACGCCACTACAACACCTGCTATTCCAGCACCTGCCAGTCGATTCGCTGGAACTCTCCCAAAATTTAATGGGTGTAACTACCACCACAGTGGAGTATGTCGGGAAATTCAGTGCCTGAACTGCCAAAGAAAGGGACATACATTCCGTTTCTTTAGGGCACCGGCTCAACCGATCTCCCAAGTCCCCGGTGTTGAAGAAAACCAAGCCAGCTATGGCTGTGGTGAGATTGGACACTATACGATGGACTGCCTAATAACATAGAACTCAGGAGCGGATGGACGAATTCTGATGATCACCGCAGGAGAATGTACCCCGGAGTCGTCAGCAAGCAACGGTACATCTTCGAAATAATAATTACTTTAAAAAGTAATTTATATTTATATAAGATTTAAACCTGGGGAAAACATTTAAAAGTAATTTCAAATAACTCACTTTTCGGAACAAGTTACATTATTCAAGAGAACTAAAAGATATCTTTAGAGAAGCAATGATGGCTTAGTATGTACATCAGGGTTGTGCATAGCTAAGATTTTGCAGATTTAGAGTGAGTGATTCCACCTTAATTCCTGTTCCTTGTTTGGTTGTGGATTTGGGGCAGATTTACTCAGTCGAATGTCTTATTCATCTTAATTATCCATAACTTGTATATTTTAGGCGATCATAGTGGTACCAAGGAGGATCGTAGTATAAAGCGTCGACACTAGTTATCAAAACACTTGCATGGTATGTACTCGCTTATCGTGGTACGATACGTAGAAGTGTTAACATCAAGGAGAAAACAAAAAGAACTAGAACGTTTACAAAGAGTACATTGTCGAACACACTAGGGATACATCATCCTATAAGAAGCATTTCTTTCAAATCGGCCAAACTTTTGTTTAGTAAGGAGTCCGTTACTATCATTCGTCATGAGTTGGTGTGGTCCTCACCATACTAAGTTCATATGTTTCTATCGCCTCGACCGTTAAATTCATGAAACCCTCTTCATTTGTAACGACAGCCTGACCCAGATTTCGGAATCGTCTACCTCGTATTCTAAACCCCGAAGTACTCATGCGAAGAGTACTTTTCCCACCGAAACCTTGCCGCCAAATATTCAGCAGACCTTCCCAAACTACCACTCGTCCAGCAGGTCAAGCTCAAAGCACAGAGGCTAAGGAAGAATACATACCACATATTGTAACAACCCGAAGTTTTCGATCGTCGAAAAATCCATTCTACCCATAAAATTCGCAGTTAATCAATTCGTTTTGTTACCGTTTTGGGTTAAAGTAAATAAATTTATACGTTTATTATAATCCAATGAGTGTCCAAACCCTTTTAGGAACTCATGAATCTAGCCCAAAAATGTTTATTTCAAAAAGTTAGAAACGTCCCCGCCGGGTGACGGAAACTTAATCGGGTGCGACCTAAAGCCTCGTTTAAGGCCGGTATCGGGTAGAATTCCACTGTGTCCAAGTTTTGGGAACTATATAAACACGTTAAACATTTTATTTGAAGCTTTTTCCCTCTCTCTCTACTCTCTCTCTAACCTCTCTCCTAAAATCCAAGTTTAAGGGTCCAAATCATCAATTTTAGGCTCCAAATCTTTAAGGTACCTTCCAAACTTCATTGTATAGCATATTTGGCTTCCAAATTCAAGATTTAATCATGAGATTGGACACAATATATGAGTTTACGGCCCAGGAAGCTACCTAGGCCGTTAACACTAAGTTTAAAGGGTTTTGAGCCCTTAAATCCCTTCCTAGACAATTTTGGACTTTAGATATGGCTTAATGGCTTCATGAATTGGACTTATAACAATTTAAACATGAGTTTTGATGGATTTGAAGGAGTTTACGGCCAAGGCACAAGCTTGGGCCATAAACTCATATTTATGGGGATTTCTTGACCTTAAACCCTTCCAAATCTCTAATAAGGCTTAGATATGAATTATAGAATATTGGTTTTAGCATTTAGACACTTGAAACATAATTTTTGAAGGATGTATGTGAGTTTATGGGAAAGGCTTGTGCTTGGGCCGTAAACTCCTTAAAACTTGGTGTAAATTCATTTTAAAGTGTTGTAAAGCCCCTATAACACCCCTAAAGCCTTGGAATGAACTTTAGAAGCCCTTACATGCAAGTTTATAGCCTTAAAACATATGGATTTACCCTCTAAGAGAGTTTACGGCCATGAGAGGGGTCTCATAGGACGTAAACTCCAAAAACCTCTTCAAAACATCAAGAAAATGCATGTAAAGTCTTGAAACAATTTTACCAATCACATGTGATTTGTTTTAGCATCATTTAACACCATTTTCATGAGTATTAAGGAGTTTATGGCCAGGAGCCTACGCTAGGCCGTAAACTCCCATAAATTAATCATTTTGATGTTTTAAATCCATTCCAAGCCCTTAAATCCAAACCTAGAAAAATGCCCTTAAGTGTTACAAGCCATTTTGTGCCATAACTCATCCCACCATGAGTTGACGGCCGTAAACTCATGGGTAGAGGGTCATGTGGCCGTAAACTCCCTAAGGAGTGTTCCTTTGAAGTCCCAATTCATTATCCTCACTATATGTGTCCTTAAACACCACCCGGGTCCCTCCAAACACTTGTATCGGGGTGTTTTCGCAACTAGAAGTAATGGTCCCTATCAAATAATCAATCTAAGTCCTAATTAGATACAAATGTGTATCTTTAAATTATACTTAGGAACCTCGTGCATTTGCAAGCCCCGGACCAACGTTTAGCATCCGAAATAGTCACGTTTCTCGTCCGGTGAGTTCATACCCCTACCCTTTTTCACTGTTTTTAACTGTTTTCAGGGGGGAATACAAGCAAAAGTACAAGTGTGTCTTGTACTTAAACTGATTTACATCTTAATGATTTTAGTTTCCAAATGTCATGATTTCCAAAGAATATGATAACTAATGTTTCGAATTGCAGGTTAATTAAAGATTTCTTTTAAAAAGTGTTTTGATCTATATTGTCTTTTGTAAAAGAAATCATACTAATTATAACAAATATAACTAATAGGATAGAACGAATGTGAATACGAAAATAACTAAATACGAATACAAATAACGAATTTGAATACTAATAGGAATACGAATACGAATACGTCTACAAATACGAATACTAATACGAATACGAATGTAATTTAGAACGAATATGAATGTAAATTAGAATGAATACGAATACAAATATGTCTACGAATACGAATACGTCTACGAATACGAATACGTCTACGAATACAAATACGTCTACGAATACGAATACGACTACGAATAAGAAATGACGCATTTGGTTGACACTAAGACTTCGAATATACAGTTAGTGTACTCCTTGAGTGTCACCAGAGTTTCGAATTTATTACGAAAATACACCTCTGGACCTCTACTGAGTTTCGAATATATCCGCCTCAGAATGTCGACAGAGCTTCGAATACACAACTAATATACTTCTTTGGAACTCTGGAGAACTTCGAAAATACTATAAAGTACGCTTCTGTGTGATTCCAAATATTCAAAATTACAACTAATTTAGTAGATTATAGTCATCCGATTGTAGAATAACTAAAGAAGTAGAACACATAACTAATACCTCTCACATGCTAATTACTAGTATTTTGAAATCAGACTTAAGAACAAAACACCACACATAGGAAAATATGGGATTTTTCCTGGGATAACATTAAAATCAGTAACGAACCTAGATACTAATAGACAACTCAACACATAGGAAAATATGGGATTTTCCTGGGTAACACAGCAACACATAAACGAATAAAGAAACAAACGAATAACTAAAACTATTTTCATAAGAAAATATGGGATTCTCTTCATCAACAACTTTTCCCGAATGTAAAGGAACTCGCCTTTACAAAACTAAACCGCTTATGAACTCACCAGCTTTATGCTGATTTTCAAACTGCTTGTATTCTCAGGTCAGCATTAGACAGGTACATCGCAACCTTTTGGAGAAGAGGGAGCGTCCCGAAGACTCGTCTTTACTTTTTTTCATATTACATATGTAAAACACTTGTACAAATTTTCTTTTAAACACATGTAATCAATATTATGTAATGTAATGTTTTGTGATTACTACTTTACTATGTGCATTGGATTTGATACTCAACGTGGAGTCAACTCCGGAAATGTTTCCGCCTTTGGTTTTCGGGGTGTGACAGATTGGTATCAGAGCCCTTGTTTATAGTTAACTGGTATACCAAAGCTTACATGGTATAAGACTATAAACATTAAAGGGCCTAAGTGCTCTTAACTAAAAGTATACTCTACGAATATAAGTATTTTCTAAAGTATACAAGTATACCGACCCTCGAAATCCGTAACTACAAATAGAACAAAATATAAGTAAATGGGTGTTGTATGCTGCGGTTAAACCTGGGTAGTTTTGTAGTCGTGTCTTGGATCAATATAGCCTGGCCAACTATATTCATTCGAGACACGGCCAACATGTGCCTGGGAGTGACTGTGGTATGTGGCATGCCTAAAACTTACCCTAATATCACAAACATCGAATCAGCGTCGTAACAAATCACGAAATACTATGGGAGTATTTCTTGAGCCGATCTTTAGTAGATTCCTTCGTGTACGCATTGTTCCTTGATCATTCCTATAGCGATAAAACTTCCTGCTTTGATCCTTCCCTCCTGTTCTATCGCTTAATATGATTTTATATCTATATTGATGAGATATCCCCTGATCCATATCTCTTGAATCAATTCAGAGGACTTATGATCCTCTCTTTCCTAATCTTTATAGATCAAGATGCCTCCGAGAAGGAGATCTAGCACGAGGAACACCAACAACCCTCCGCCGCCACCGCCTCCTCTTCAAATCGATCTAGAAAGACTTCAGGTAACCATTTCTGCCACCATATATGCCCTCCTACCTCAACTAAACCCTAGTGGTTCAGGGGATGGTACCCAAAACCCGGAAGGTAGTCAAAGACACCGGAAGGAGTGTTCTTATAAAGACTTTATGAACGCAAAACCCACATTTTTCGATAGCACAGGGGGTGTCATTGCTTTAACTCGGTGGTTAGAGAAAATCAAATCTGTTTTTGAGATCTGTGCCTGTTCGAATTCCGACAAAGTAAAGTTTGCCGCCTGTACTCTCCTCGATAAAGCTCTAACTTGGTGGAACGGCCGAGTCAAATCCCTGACTCTACCTGTAGCTAATGCTATGGGATGGGAAGTTATGAAGGAACTACTATGTGCAGAGTATTGCCCTCGGGGTGAAATCCAGAAGTTGGAAAATGAGTTGTGGAACCTAAAGATGAAAGGTTCCGATATCATCTCTTACACTTCAAGGTATGATGACCTGGCACTCCTTTGTCCGGGAATGGTTACCCCAGAAAGAAAAAAGATAGAAAGGTTCATCTGGGGATTAACCTAGCCAACAAAGGGGAACGTTATAGCAGCAAAGCCAGATACCTACGACAGTGCAAAGTGTCTGGCTCAAACTTTGATCGATCACAGTGAGATGCAGGAAGAAGCAGAAACCACCCCCGAGCCCACAGAAAAGAGTGGCGAGAAAAGAAAGTTTTGGAAGAAGAAGAATAAGAGTCAGTCTTCCCTAGAACTCTCAAAGAAACAGCAAATAGCGGCAGTCCACGCTGCTACTATCCCTGCTGTTGTTTATGTTGTCAATTCCACATCTCAAGCACCTGTCACCGGATATGCCGGTATCCTCCCATGGTGTAACCATTGCAGCTACGACCATCGCATCCCTGGCCCTTGTCGTGCAAAGTTTTGTAGAAGCTGTGGCCAGGAAGGTCACCTCGCACGAACCTGCAAAACCCCAACCCCGTCAACTAGTCAGGCTTCCGGAGCAGGTATCGGTCAAACCTGCTACAGTTGTGGAGAGGTCGGACACTATAAGCGAAACTGTCCGAAGACAGTAACATCTGGCAACACCAGGAGAATCCTAACCATGGGTCAAGAAAGGACGGCCGCTGATCCCACTGTTGCTACAGGTATACTTCTCTTTGATAAATCTTGTGCCCGTGATCCTTCTCGATTATAATGTGGTAAAAATTTGCTAATCATTCATTCAAATATCTATCTAGACTAAATCCTTTGTCAATAATCGAAACGTGCACCGTCAAGATAACTAACCAGTGAGATAAAGAACACTAACTCCGTACCCGTAGATTGATTCATCAGTCCGGAGGATTATCCTGTTCCATTCGATCCAAATGGGAAATTTTTCACAAAACATTTTGATGTTATGATTGACATGAAATGACCGAGTCTCATTCATGTCAGTATCCTTAGATTTGAAAGGGGCGCCCGTTTAGATCTTTTCCTCTACCCGACTCTTGTGACCTTCGACATCAAACCTTTGTGTCATTCCATGCCTTAAAACTCAAAAGTGTTCCCGATACGAATTACCATGCATCCCTCGTTTCTGTGATCATTGAGAAACAGAAAGTTAATAGCTCTTTCCTCTAAATATCTTTCTCGAAGGATTCCCGAGAATTTCTTTCGAATGTCTAGTTTAATTCCACATCAGACCATTCGAGAAGTTCGTAGAAGTTGATTCTGCAATCTTCAGATTTCAAATACCCTTAGAGCTTGGTAACATCCATCCGGTACTTCGCGTTTCGAATCCTTAAAAGCATGTACCCAATGAAACCCTAATGATTCCTTTGAAGAAGTTGAAGTCGTCCAGGGTTGAAACTTCCATGAGAGAACAGATTGATATCGTAAATTGAGAGAGAGTCAAAGTACGACACAAAGACACGTCCCGATAAGGAGAATTCGTTAGAACACCCAGTAGAGACCTGATTCCACTTGAGAAAATGAAGATCCGAGGCAAGAAATCCATTCGTGTCTCATTCCAAATTCATGATCTATATCTTATTCTTTGAATTTCGGGACGAAATTCCCTCTAACGGGGGGGTAATGTAACAACCCGAAGTTTTCCATCGTCGAAAAATCCGTTCTACCCGTAAAATTCGCCGTTAATAAATTCGTTTCGTTTCCGTTTTGGGTTAAAGTAAATAAATTTATACGTTTATTATAAACCAATGAGTGTCCAAAGCCTTTTAGGAACTCATGAATCTAGCCCAAAAATGTTTATTTCAAAAAGTTAGAAACGTCCCCGTCGGGTGACGGAAACTTAATCGGGTGCGACCTAAAGCCTCGTTTAAGGCCGGTATCGGGTAGAATTCCACCGTTACTAAGTTTTGGGAACTATATAAACATGTTAAACCTTTCATTTGAAGCTTTTTCCCTCTCTCTCTACTCTCTCTCTAACCTCTCTCCTAAAATCCAAGTTTAAGGGTCCAAATCATCAGTTTAGGCTCCAAATCTTTAAGGTACCTTCCAAACTTCATTGTATAGCATATTTGGCTTCCAAATTCGAGATTTAATCATGATATTGGACACAATATATGAGTTTACGGCCCAGGAAGCTACCTAGGCCGTAAACACTAAGTTTGAAGGGTTTTGAGCCCTTAAACCCCTTCCTAGACAATTTTGGACTTTAGATATGGCTTAATGGCTTCATGAATTGGACTTATAACAATTTAAACATGAGTTTTGATGGATTTGAAGGAGTTTACGCCCAAGGCACAAGCTTGGGCCGTAAACTCATATTTATGGGGTTTTCTTGACCTTAAACCCTTCCAAATCTCTAATAAGGCTTAGATATGAATTATAGAATATTGGTTTTATCATTTAGACAATTGAAACATAATTTTTGAAGGATGTATGTGAGTTTACGGCCAAGGCTTGTGCTTGGGCCGTAAACTCCGTAAAACTTGGTGTAAATTCATTTTAAAGTGTTGTAAAGCCCCTATAACACCCCTAAAGCCTTGGAATGAATTTTAGAAGCCCTTACATGTAAGTTTTTAGCCTTAAAACATATGTATTTACCCTCTAAGAGAGTTTACGGCCATGAGAGGGGTCTCATAGGCCGTAAACTCCAAAAACCTCTTCAAAACATCAAGAAAATGCATGTAAAGTCTTGAAACAATTTTACCAATCACATGTGATTTGTTTTAGCATCATTTAACACCATTTTCATGAGTATTAAGGAGTTTACGGCCAGGAGCCTATGCTAGGCCGTAAACTCCCATAAATTAATCATTTTGATGTTTTAAATCCATTCCAAGCCCTTAAATCCAAACCTAGAAAAATGCCCTTAAGTGTTACAAGCCATTTTGTGCCACAACTCACCCCACCATGAGTTTACGGTCGTAAACTCATGGGTAGAGGGTCATGTGGCCGTAAACTCCCTATGGAGTGTTCCTTTGAAGTCCCAATTCATTATCCTAACTATATGTGTCCTTAAACACCACCCGGGTCCCTCCAAACACTTGTATCGGGGTGTTTTCGCGACTAGAAGTAATGGTCCCTATCAAATAATCAATCTACGTCCTAATTAGATACAAATGTGTATCTTTAAATTATACTTAGGAACCTCGTGCATTTTCAAGCCTCAGACCGATGTTTAGCATCCGAAATCGTCACGTTTCTCGTCCGGTGAGTTCATACCCCTACCCTTTTTCACTGTTTTTAACTGTTTTCAGGGGGAAATACAAGCAAAAGTACAAGTGTATCTTGTACTTAAACTGATTTACATCTTAATGATTTTAGTTTCCAAATGTCATGATTTCCAAAGAATATGATAACTAATGTTTCGAATTGCAGGTTAATTAAAGATTTCTTTTGAAAAGTGTTTTGATCTATATTGTCTTTTGTAAAAGAAATCATACTAATTATAACGAATATAACTAATAGGATAGAACGAATGCGAATACGAATATAACTAAGTATGAATACAAATAACGAATTTGAATAGAAATAGGAATACAAATACGAATACGTCTACAAATACGAATACTAATACGAAAACGAATGTAATATAGAACGAATACGAATGTAAATTAGAACGAATACGAATACAAATATGTCTACGAATACGAATACGTCTACAAATACGAATACGTCTACGAATACGAATACGTCTACGAATACGAATACGACTACGAATACGAAATGACGCCTTTGGTTGACACTAAGACTTCGAATATATAGTTAGTGTACTCCTTGAGTGTCACCAGAGTTTCGAATTTATTACGAAAATACACCTCTGGATCTCTACTGATTTTCGAATATATCCGCCTCAGAATGTCGACAGAGCTTCGAATACACAACTAATATACTTCTTTGGAACTCAGCAGAACTTCGAAAATACTATAAAGTATGCTTCTGTGTGATTCCAAATATTCGAAATTACAACTAATTTAGTAGATTATAGTCATCCGATTGTAGAATAACTAAAGAAGTAGAACACATAACTAATACTACTCACATGGTAATTACTAGTATTTCGAAATTAGACTTAAGAACAAAACACCACACATAGGAAAATATGGGATTTTTCCTGGGATAACATTAAAATCAGTAACGAACCTAGATACTAATAGACAACTCAACACATAGGAAAATATGGGATTTTCCTGGGTAACACAACAACACATAAACGAATAAAGAAACAAACGAATAACTAAAACTGTTTTCATAAGAAAATATGGGATTTTCTTCATCAACAACTTTTCCCGAACGTAAAGGAACTCGCCTTTTCAAAACTAAACCGCTTATGAACTCACCAGCTTTATGCTGATTTTCAAACTGCTTGTATTCTCAGGTCAGCGTTAGACAGGTACATCGCAACGTTTTGGAGAAGACGGAGCGTCCCGAAGACTCGTCTTTACTTTTGTTCATATTACATATGTAAAACACTTGTACAACTTTTCTTTTAAACACATGTAAACAATATTATGTAATGTAATGTTTTGTGATTATTACTTTACTATGTGCATTGGATTTGATACTCAACGTGGAGTCAACCCCGGAAATGTTTCCGCCTTTGGTTTTTGGGGTGTGACAGATTGGTATCAGAGTCCTTGTTTATAGTGAACTGGTATACCAAAGCTTACATGGTATAAGACTATAAACATTAAAGGGCCTAAGTGCTCTGAACTAAAAGTATACTCTACGAATATAAGTATTTTCTAAAGTATACAAGTATACCGACCCTTGAAATCCGTAACTACAAATAGAACAAAATATAAGTAAATGGGTGTTGTACGCTGCGGTTAAACCTGGGTAGTTTTGTAGTCGTGTCTTGGATCAATATAGCCTGGCCAACTATATTCATTCGAGACACGGCCAACATGTGCCTGGGAGTGACTGTGGTATGCGGCATGCCTAAAACTTACCCTAATACCACAAACATCGAATCAGCGTCGTAACAAATCACGAAATACTATGGGAGTATTTCTTGAGCCGATCTTTAGTAGAAACCTTCGTGTACGCATTGTTCCTTGATCATTCCTATAGCGATAAAACTTCCTGCTTTGATCCTTCCCTCCTGTTCTATCGCTTAATATGATGTTATATCTATATTGATGAGATATCCCCTGATCCATATCTCTTGAATCAATTCAGAGGACTTATGATCCTCTCTTTCCTGATCTTTATAGATCAAGATGCCTCCGAGAAGGAGATCTAGCATGAGGAACACCAACAACCCTCCGCCGCCACCGCCTCCTCTTCAAATTGATCTAGAAAGACTTCAGGAAACCATTTCTGCCACCATATCTGCCCTCCTACCTCAACTAAACCCTAGTGGTTCAGGGGGTGGTACCCAAAACCCGGAAGGTAGTCAAGGACACCGGAAGGAGTGTTCTTATAAAGACTTTATGAACGCAAAACCCATATTCTTCGATGGCACAGGGGGTGTCATTGCTTTAACTCGGTGGTTAGAGAAAATCAAGTCTGTTTTTGAGATCTGTGCCTATTCGAATTCCGACAAAGTAAAGTTTGCCGCCTGTACTCTCCTCGATAAAGCTCTGACTTGGTGGAACGGCTGAGTCAAATCCCTGACTCTACCTGTAGCTAATGCTATGGGATGGGAAGTTATGAAGGAACTACTACGTGTAGAGTATTGTCCTCGGGGTGAAATCCAGAAGTTGGAAAATGAGCTGTGGAACCTAAAGATGAAAGGTTCCAATATCATCTCTTACACTTCAAGGTTTGATGACCTGGCACTCCTTTGTCCGGGAATGGTTACCCCAGAAAGCAAAAACATAGAAAGGTTCATCTGGGGATTAACCCAGCCAACAAAGGGGAACGTTATAGCAGCAAAGCCAGATACCTACGACAGTGCAAAGTGTCTGGCTCAAACTTTGATCAATCACAGTGAGGTGCAGGAAGAAGCAGACACCATCCCCGATCCCACAGAAAAGAGTGGCGAGAAAAGAAAGTTTTGGAAGAAGAAGAAGAAGAAGAGTCAGTCTTCCCCAGAACTCTCAAAGAAACAGCAAATAGCGGCAGTCCACGCTGCTACTATCCCTGCTGTTGTTTCTGTTGTCAATTCCACATCTCAAGCACCTGTCACCGGATATGCCGGTATCCTCCCATGGTGTAACCATTGCAGCTACCACCATCGCATCCCTGGCCCTTGTCGTGCAAAGTTTTGTAGAAGCTGTGGCCAGGAAGGTCACCTCGCACGAACCTGCAAAACCCCAACCCCGTCAACTAGTCAGGCTTCCGGAGCAGGTATCGGTCAAACCTGCTACAGTTCTGGAGAGGTCGGACACTATAAGCGAAACTGTCCGAAGACAGTAACATCTGGCAACACCAGGAGAGTCCTAACCATGGGTCAAGAAAGGATGGCCGCTGATCCCACCGTTGCTACAGGTATACTTCTCTTTGATAAATCTTGTGCCCGTGATCCTTCTCGATTATAATGTGGTAAAAATTTGCTAATCATTCATTCAAATATCTATCTAGACTAAATCCTTTGTCAATAATCGAAACGTGCACAGTCAAGATAACTAACCAGTGAGATAAATAACACTAACTTTGTACCCGTAGATTGATTCATCAGTCCGGAGGATTATCCTGTTCCATTCGATCCAAATGGGAAACTTTTCACAAAACATTTTGATGCTATGATTGACATGAAATGACCGAGTCTCATTCATGTCAATATCCTTAGATTTGAAAGGGCCGCCCGTTTAGATCTTTTCCTCGACTCGACTCTTGTGACCTTCGGCATCAAACCTTTGTGTCATTCCATGCCTTAGAACTCAAAAGTGTTCCCGATACGAATTACCACGCATCCCTCGTTTTTGGGATCATTGAGAAACGGGAAGTTAATAATTTCTTTCGAATGTCTAGTTTAATTCCACATCAGACCATTCGAGAACTTCGTAGAAGTCGATTCTGCAATCTTCAGATTTCAAATACCCTTAGAGCTTGGTAACATCCATCCGGTACTTCGCGTTTCGAATCCTTAGAAGCATCTACCCAATGAAACCCTAATGATTCCTTTGAAGAAGTCGAAGTCGTCCGGGGTTGAAACTTCCATGAGAGAACGGATTGATATCGTAAATTGAGAGAGTTAAAGTACGAAACAAAGACACGTCCTTATAAGGAGAATTCGTTAGAACACCCAGTAGAGACCTGATTCCACTTGAGAAAGTGAAGATCCAAGGCAACAAATCCATTCGTGTCTCATTCCAAATTCATGATCTATATCTTATTCTTTGAATTTCGGGACGAAATTCCCTCTAACGGGGGGATAATGTAACAACCCGAAGTTTTCCATCGTCGAAAAATCCGTTCTACCCGTAAAATTCGCTGTTAATCAATTCGTTTCGTTTCCGTTTTGGGTTAAAGTAAATAAATTTATATGTTTATTATAAACCAATGAGTGTCCAAACCCTTTTAGGAACTCATGAATCTAGCCCAAAAATGTTTATTTCAAAAAGTTAGAAACGTCCCCGCCGGGTGACGGAAACTTAATCGGGTGCGACCTAAAGCCTCGTTTAAGGCCGGTATCGGGTAGAATTCCAACGTGTCCAAGTTTTGGGAACTATATAAACATGTTAAACCTTTCATTTGAAGCTTTTTCCCTCTCTCTCTCTACTCTCTCTCTAACCTCTCTCCTAAAATCCAAGTTTAAGGGTCCAAATCATCAATTTTAGGCTCCAAATCTTTAAGGTACCTTCCAAACTTCATTGTATAGCATATTTGGCTTCCAAATTCGAGATTTAATCATGAGATTGGACATAATATATGAGTTTACAGCCCAGGAAGCTTCCTAGGCCGTAAACACTAAGTTTAAAGGGTTTTGAGCCCTTAAACCCCTTCCTAGACGATTTTGGACTTTAGATATGGCCTAATGGCTTCATGAATTGGACTTATAACAATTTAAACATGCGTTTTGATGGATTTGAAGGAGTTTATGGCTAAGGCACAAGCTTGGTCCGTAAACTCATATTTATGGGGTTTTCTTGACCTTAAACCCTTCCAAATCTCTAATAAGGCTTAGATATGAATTATAGAATATTGGTTTTAGCATTTAGACACTTGAAACATAATTTTTGAAGGATGTATGTGAGTTTACGGCAAGGCTTGTGCTTGGGCCGTAAACTCCTTAAAACTTGGTGTAAATTCATTTTAAAGTGTTGTAAAGCCCCTATAACACCCCTAAAGCCTTGGAATGAATTTTAGAAGCCCTTACATGCAAGTTTTTAGCCTTAAAACATATGGATTTACCCTCTAAGAGAGTTTACGGCCATGAGAGGGGTCTCATAGGCCGTAAACTCCAAAAACCTCTTCAAAACATCAAGAAAATGCATGTAAAGTCTTGAAACAATTTTACCAATCACATGTGATTTGTTTTAGCATCATTTAACACCATTTTCATGAGTATTAAGGAGTTTACGGCCAGGAGCCTATGCTAGGCCGTAAACTCCCATAAATTAATCATTTTGATGTTTTAAATCCATTCCAAGCCCTTAAATCCAAACCTAGAAAAATGCCCTTAAGTGTTACAAGCCATTTTGTGCCACAACTCACCCCACCATGAGTTTACGGCCGTAAACTCATGGGTAGAGGGTCATGTGGCCGTAAACTCCCTATGGAGTGTTCCTTTGAAGTCCCAATTCATTATCCTAACTATATGTGTCCTTAAACACCACCCGGGTCCCTCCAAACACTTGTATCCGGGTGTTTTCGCGACTAGAAGTAATGGTCCCTATCAAATAATCAATCTACGTCCTAATTAGATACAAATGTGTATCTTTAAATTATACTTAGGAACCTCGTGCATTTGCAAGCCTCAGACCAACGTTTAGCATCCGAAATCGTCACGTTTCTCGTCCGGTGAGTTCATACCCCTACCCTTTTTCACTGTTTTTAACTGTTTTCAGGGGGAAATACAAGCAAAAGTACAAGTGTATCTTGTACTTAAACTGATTTACATATTAATGATTTTAGTTTCCAAATGTCATGATTTCCAAAGAATATGATAACTAATGTTTCGAATTGCGGGTTAATTAAAGATTTCTTTTGAAAAGTGTGTTGATCTATATTGTCTTTTGTAAAAGAAATCATACTAATTATAACGAATATAACTCATAGGATAGAACGAATGCGAATACGAATATAACTAAGTATGAATACAAATAATGAATTTGAATACTAATAGGAATACGAATACGAATACGTCTACAAATACGAATACTAATACGAATACGAATGTAATATAGAACGAATACGAATGTAAATTAGAACGAATACGAATACAAATATGTCTACGAATACGAATACGTCTACAAATACGAATACGTCTACGAATACGAATACGTCTACGAATACGAATACGACTATGAATACGAAATGACGCCTTTGGTTGACACTAAGACTTCGAATATATAGTTAGTGTACTCCTTGAGTGTCACCAGAGTTTCGAATTTATTACGAAAATACACCTCTGGATCTCTACTGAGTTTCGAATATATCCGCCTCAGAATGTCGACAGAGCTTCGAATACACAACTAATATACTTCTTTGGAACTCAGCAGAACTTCGAAAATACTATAAAGTATGCTTCTGTGTGATTCCAAATATTCGAAATTACAACTAATTTAGTAGATTATAGTCATCCGATTGTAGAATAACTACAGAAGTAGAACACATAACTAATACTACTCACATGGTAATTACTAGTATTTCGAAATCAGACTTAAGAACAAAACACCACACATAGGAAAATATGGGATTTTTCCTGGGATAACATTAAAATCAGTAACGAACCTAGATACTAATAGACAACTCAACACATAGGAAAATATGGGATTTTCCTGGGTAACACAACAACACGTAAACGAATAAAGAAACAAACGAATAAATAAAACTGTTTTCATAAGAAAATATGGGATTTTCTTCATCAACAACTTTTCCCGAACGTAAAGGAACTCGCCTTTTCAAAACTAAACTGCTTATGAACTCACCAGCTTTATGCTGATTTTCAAACTGCTTGTATTCTCAGGTCAGCGTTAGACAGGTACATCGCAACCTTTTGGAGAAGACGGAGCGTCCCAAAGACTCGTCTTTACTTTTGTTCATATTACATATGTAAAACACTTGTACAACTTTTCTTTTAAACACATGTAAACAATATTATGTAATGTAATGTTTTGTGATTACTACTTTACTATGTGCATTGGATTTGATACTCAACGTGGAGTAAACCCTGGAAACGTTTCCGCCTTTGGTTTTCGGGGTGTGACACATATCACTAATAAGTGTGTACGCAAGTGTAATATATAATTATGATTATGCAGATTTAGTGTGTGTGTTTCCACTCTATCTCCTGTTCCTTGTTTGGTTGTGGACCTAGGGCAGAGTCGCACATTCAAACGTCTTACTAATCTTAATTATATATGACTTGTATCCACGAGTTAAAGATATATGGACAAAGTATGAACCCTACTGTGAACAGATAGCAAGCTGCCCAGATCTATGAGTGAGTATCCCGCCAGTCAGAGGAATAGTAGTACTATAAGAAAGCTAATTTCTGGACAAAATTGCCTTTAACAGGGGTATGATGTGACAACCCGAAAATTTTTTCCTTGGAAAGTCAGTATAATCAACCTTAAGTCAGACTCGCTTCTGCTATCTTTTAGAAATATTTAGAGTCTGTTTGAGTGTTCTAAGCCTAGTATATTCAAGGAATAAGTGTTAGAAAGTACCTGCTAGAGTCACTGTACAACATTCAAGCCTTAAACACCACCAAAAGTAGTTCACGACCATAACTCATGAGTTTACGGCCGTAAGCTCATGGTTGGCTGTAAACTCCCCACTTAAGTCTCATTTCCTTCACTTTTATTTCATTCTTACACTTACATCTCAAGAAACTTCCATTCTCTCTCAAGTATCATTGAGCCTTTCACGTTGATCTTCAAATATGTAAGTGAATTCTTCCTTTGTTTAGTTGATTCACTCATTGATCTAGTATCACTCCATGATATCATCAATGAAAATAATCTTTTTGGGTAGATCTTCAAGATCTTCATCTTTCACAAAGAACACCAAGAACACATACTTGTTCTTGGTGGCCGTGAACCCTCTTTTAGCTTCCAAATCATAAGTATCCATTCCATATACTTGATCTCTATTAGAAGCTCTTTATTTCATCATTGAATCAACCACCTTAGCATAAACATCAAGAGTTTACAGCCATGGAATCTCCCTTGGCCGTAAGCCCATGTTTTGGTCACATGTTGGCCGCAAACCCTTCTCATATCCAATCATTAGACCATGACCCACTAATGGATGATAGATAGGACTTTAAAACACCATCTTGTGCATGATGTTCATGAGTTTACATTCGTAAACTCCTTGCTTGGCCGTAAACACCCAGTGGTGGCCTCAAACTACCTTTGATCAATCACATGTGATTTCAACAATTCATTTCAAGTGCTTCTAAACACTATACTCATGCCAATATATGCCATTATATGTAATTAGGACTCGTTTGTGTCTCAAGAATTCGTTCGTGGAACTTCCCATCCGTACGCATATATTCGTTTGAATCACCCACATAAGGTGAGTTCATACCCCTATAATCAATCTTTTAAACTATTTTAAATGCTTTTAGGGCGGGGGGGGGGGGATACAAGTTGAACACAATGATAATTGTGTAAATGGTTGTTATAAACATCTTTCAAAAGATTACTTATATCTTTTGTAAGTGATCAAAACATTTCAAAAACTCTTTTTAAGTTATGTCACTTTATAGTTTATAAAACTCCGTTTTTCAAGTACAATCGTAACATAGTAAATAAATGAGTCTTTTCAGTAAAAGTTCAAGTAAAGATACTAGTAAACTTTAATAGGTATAGTATAGGGGTTCAGTTCATACTAGATACTAGAACATACTATAAAGAGAATTAGGGAGGTAGATACAATACACGATAACAAAGGGATCATACTATAAAGAGAAACAGGGAGGAAGATACAATACGCGATAAATGAAAGAACATACTAAGATACTATAGCAGAAAGAACATACTAAATGCTATAGTAGGAGAACAATACAGGATCTAACTATACCAATAATCAGTAAATCATTGTTCTAAAAAAGGTGATAGTAAATTGGGTATACCTGATCATATAACTTTAATGTGAATTTACACGGCCTAGCAATTTGTTTGCGGAAGTCGTGTTTGGTCCCTAGAATCTCTTGCAGGGAGAGCGTATAGTATGGGTACTATCCATCACATTATGACCTTAATAAAACAAACATGTTTTAAGGTAATCGGTACGTCAGGATGTCAATTCAAAAGAAAATTGTGTACTTACATTTTCCCTTTACTTTCATATTGTGACAGTTCCACTTGAAAGTTAATGCAAACTATTTTTGAGTTAAGATAGTTATAAACTAGGGAAAACATACATTTTACAAACGACAAACAAAACAGTCGAGTCTACTACATTCAGTAGAAAGGGGGCCTATAATGCTAACCTTATGATTACTTAGTGTATACATCAGGGATATATATTAATCGGATCCGACAGGTAGTAGTATGTGCGCTTTCCGCTTCATTTCATGTTCCTTGTTTGGTTGTGGGCTTAGAGCAGATTCACCCAACCTACTATCTATACGAGCTTAGCTATATGTATATATTTCGTATACACCAAGTAATCATAAGGAGTACAAGGTACGAGCGAGGTCATAGTATACAAATTCAATACACCGTTTTCTAGTACAAAACATACTTTCAATTAGAACATTTGATATACAAAACTACAAACTTACAAGTAAAGGGTTTAATCCATTTTATTAAACGAGTATAAAATTAAAGAACCTTAGGTGGTTAACTCTATAATACCTTAGTTTATACATCAAGGTTATATATAATTCATACCCGATAGATAGTTGGATGTGTGCTTTCCACTTCATTTCCTATTCCTTGTTTGGTTGTGGGCTTAGGGCAGATTCACACAGTTAACTATCTACTTGATATTAGATTATATATAGCTAGTATAAACTAAATGATTATAGAAGGAAGCACTGTGGTTACCATTTTACTAAAAGAAATAAGGGTTTTCTTAAAGAATCTTTTCATCAAATATAAAGGAACTATTACAGTTAACTCCGTGAGTACCAAGTGAATACACTAGGGTTATATACAACGAAGATCAAACAAATAATGGGATGTGTGCCTTCCGCCTCATTTCGTGTTCCTTGTTTGGTTGTGGGCTTAGGGAAGATACACACAACCGATTGTTTATTTACTCTGGGTTTTATATAACTTGTATCCATTTAGTATTCATAGAAAGGATTGTAGAGTCATTTTTACTTATCTTTCATCAAAGCAGGAAATATAGGATTTTTGGAGGAACAGGCGAAGTTTTCTAAAAGAACTTACAACTTACTCACAACTTGCTTACGAAATAACTTGTATTCTCAAGAGACCAGTAGACAGGTACGCGCATTGGGATTCAGAAGATGGAGCAGTATAGCTTTAAGTCTTGTTTTGTTATTTACTTTGTAGTCTATGTTATGTGATCCAGACACTTTGGAAACACTTTCTTTATAATGAAATGGTTGTTTATTTCTTTGATTACTATGATGCATGTCTTGTGATACTAAACATGACGTTCTCCACCCCCGAACTTTTCCGCCGTTCCGGTTTTGGGGTGTGACATAGAGCCACTTGATCATTGAATCTAGTCATGTAGACTACTATGTCAGAGCCTTTCATGGTCAGGCTCTAAAGTTCATGTTCGAGCTTCTGAACTTTGCTCCTTGGGCAGTATTCTCCTACCATCAGGTCTTTTAGTGTATCCCAGGCCATCGAGTTAGCCATTATCAGAGTAAGTGACCTAACATGGCCAATCCACCATGTGAGGGCTCTGTCTGAGAAGGTACAGACAACAAATTCTACTTTGCTTCCCTCTGGGCAAGAGTAAATCTCAAAGATAGACTTTCTTTTCTCTATCCATTGAGATAGAGCGATGATACCACCGCTACCATTAAAGGCTTTGGGTTTGCAGTTGGTGAAGTCTTTGTTTCCACAAGTTAGATCCCGAGACATGACAGGTCCTAGAATGTATTTCACGTGATATATAGGCATGAAATTAGTGAATATAACCTCAAACATGTTAAGGAAACAACCTAGGATGTAAGAATTACTTACAAAAGAAGTGTTAGAAGCGAAATCGAGTGACTTCTTCGAGTTCACGGCTGGCTTTGGTGTTTACGGCCGTAAATTGTTTATCGCCACTTGAAGATTCAATTGTTTTCGGCTATAAACACAAGTGTGAAATCTTGGTGTTCTTGGTGAAACCAAGGAGATTCAAGGGTTTACGGCTGTAAATCCAGAAATGAAGGGTGTTTGATAGATGAAAATGAAGAACAATAGATGGTCTTACTAAGATCTGAAGGTGAATCAAATGATTCTCGGATGATAGTTGAGAGAAAACTTTGGGTTTTCGGCTGAAGATCTTGAGAGAAAAACTTGAGTTTTTGGTTAGAAAAGTAGAAGTGAGGATTATTTTAGTCAAACATATATATATATATATATATATATATATATATATATATGTATATATATATATATATATATGAGAGAGTTTATGATCCAAAGAGGTTTACGGCTGCAAACGGTTTGTGGTCCGAAGGTTTATTGGCGATGTGAGGGTTTGCAGCTCATGCGTAGGTTCTCGGTTCCAAATGTTTCCCTCCTTAAATACGCAACACCTTTGAATATAAGGTTGATACACTTATAACTCATTAAACTAACCATGATAAGATAATTAAAGAAATAAGTTTGTCCTTTATTTGATATGTTTGACTTTCGTTGACCAAGATTGACTTTTACAAGATTTGAAATTATCGGTTGTCACAATCTACCCCCAGTACCTGATTGGAGACACTAGCAGAAACACACAAAATTGATCCTTAAAAACATACCAAACGCGAACTCCAAAACCAACCATATGATGTACCCAAACTTAATAACCCTTGACCCTTTGCTATGCCATTACCAACCACTGCCTTGATGGTCAAGGGTGTTCAGACCAAAGATTTTTGTGATACAACCAACTCCTGTCGGCTCAGATGGATCTCCACCTGAACAACCACTCGAGACATCACAAATAGCTTATGACTTGCAATTTCATAACCAACTCCCAATTTTAAAATCACAATCCTAACAATAACTTGCGATGAAATGGAATTATAACACATACACCCCATAGTGACTTTCTGATTCATGATTGATACTCCACACAACCCTTACTGCTTCCTTTATCTAACCAATAGATTTGTTGCTCGCTCGACTCCCGTTAGCGCATCAATGCCAAAAGCACTATAAGCAGAAGAAATGAACTATCATGATTACTAGACTCACAGCCCATGACTGGAATGCTCCCGATGAAACAACAACCTCGTCGACATCGCATCATTCTCCCAACACTCTGGGTCTGAAAATACCCACCTCCTTCGATTATCTTGAAGGGACCTAATCAACTCCCTTACAACACTAATTGAGTACCACAAAAATGCTACCAAGCAAACCCTTACAAAAACATGGTCGCACGCGACCTGAGAATAGGATCACGACTGCACTCTTGGTCCCGTTCAAAGGCTATTACTCAAAAGAACCATGCTCAATAATTCGAACCATGGCTCCAATGCTATCTTTCCCAGCTCACATGAAACACCACCATGCACATCCCTAGGGAACCCATATTCCAATCCAAAGAGAGAAGAAATACCGAAGATAACTGAAATAACGCCTCAATCAATAACAAAAAACATCCACACGATCAGTCTAAACAAGATCCCAAACTTGATTGAGACTGAACGGATTCCTCCACCACACATCTAGCTCGAGAAGACGTCCAAGATGATCCCAGTCACACCCTTAAACCAGAACGGCGGAAACGTTCAGGGGTAGAGGACGTCATGCTCAGTATCACAACACATGCAGCATAGTAAAACAAGCAACCACAACCATTGTATAAATAATAAAGTGTATACAATGTATTAGATTCACAAAAGATTGACTCCAAAATTATATAATAAAAACTAAGACATGAAGCTACTATGCTCCGTCTTCTGAATCCCTATGCACATACATGTCTACTAGTTTACTGAGAATACAAGTTATTTTGAAAGAGTAGATCAACATTTAAGCAGGTGAGTTCATAAGTATTTTTGTTATAAAAGTACAATTTGAGTTCTTTAGAAAAGTTCGCCTGTTCCTCTAGAAAATCCTATTATTTCTGATGTGACAATATGATAAGTAAAAATGACTCTACAATTCCTTTTATGAGTACTAAATGGAAACAAGTTATATACAATCAAGAGTAAACAAACAATTGATTGTGTGAACCTGCCCTAAGCCCACAACCAAACAAGGAACAGGAAATGAGGCGGAAGTCACACATCCCATTGTTTGTTAGATCTTCATTATATAACCATGGTGTATTCATTTGGTGCTTACAGAGTTAACTGTAATAGTTCTTTTATATTTGATGAAAATATTTTTTTAAGGAAATCATGTATTTCCTTTAGTAAAATTGGTAACCACAAATAGTTCCTTCTATAATCACTTAGTTTGTACTAACTATATATAATCGAATATCGAACAGACAGTTAAATGTATGAATCTGTCGTAAGCCCACAACCAAACAAGGACCAGGAAGTAAGGCGGAAGTCACACATTCCACTGCCTATCGAATATTAATTATATATAATCCTGATGTATAAATTAAGGAATTATAGAATTAACCATTTAGGTTCCTTTCTGTTATACTAGTTTAATAATGCTTATTAAACCTTTTATGTATAAGTTGCTAGTTTCACAAACTCAATTGTGAAACATTGATTTCGGTAAAAATGCTATTGTTTTCAGGAAGTTCTATCGAAAGATGTTTATCTTAAAAGAATGATGTTTACCATATAATATCCTATATTTTTTATAAAACTGACTGGTTGTCTATGTTGTTCCAAGATTGAAAAGTACAAGTATACTCAATATACTTACTCAAATGAGATCTAGTTTCATTGATATGTTAATATTGAATAAAGTCTTGGTTGTTCTGGAAAACCTGATGTGACGATACTACCCTCCTATAATCACTTAATACATACAAGTTGTATATAACCGAGATCGAACAGACAATTGAATGTGTGAATCTGCCCCAAGCCCACAACTAAACAAGGAACATGACATGAGGTGGAAGTCACACATTCCACTGTCTATCGGATTTTAGTTTTATCTAACCCTATGGTATATAATGAGTAATCACATAGTCTTTATCCTTTGATATTGTTCATGAAAAGTATATTACTACGTAATATATCGTTATTACATATTGTGAGTTTTATGACCATACTAATTTGACTAGTGTAAAACACGACGTATTGTTGATGTCGAAAAATATGACATTTGTCACCCACAGACCTACCGGTCTGGCTGTAGCTAACAACAAGGTGCAGGATTGTCAATCCCGTATAGATCTATACACAAATTTACGCTATCCCTCCAGGAGACTCTGGTCGTAATGGTAGACTTTCACTGGTACTTATATGCGTACTCAAAGACGTGTCTCACAAACTAGAATAACGACTTTACAAGTAATAATGTGGAAAACCTTTTTTATAATTAACATATAAGTTTATAAAAAGATCCTTTTGTTCCTTAAGTTAAACTTATTAAGGTTTATAAGCTTATTTCTATGTTCTATTCAAAGTTTCAGGTTCTACATACTGTTCATTGGTACAAAGACATAATAAGCAATTTATATTTTAAAACACAACATTTCTTGTGTTATACTTGTATCCCCTCCCCTAAAAAGTTGGAAAAAGACACGGGGGTATGAGCTTACCTTATGTGGGTGATTTAACTGAAGGTTCAATATAGAGTGACAAGTTCCACAAGTGAAGTACCAAAGCACAAACGAGTCCTAAATGACATATAATGATACGTATAGGCAAGAAATTAGTGAATCTAACTACAAAGGTGATTGGGAAACAATCTAGGATGCACGAATAACTCACCAAAGGAGTGTTAGAGGCAAGATAGGAGGCTGAAAGGGAGTTCACGGCTGGGCTTGATGTGTTCACAACCCTAAGAGGTTATCACAGCCCTAGAACACATGAGTTTTCACAACCCAATGTTGAAGGGTTTATGTCCTTGAGGAAGGGTTCACGGACCTATGAGTTGTTCACGGCCTAAGAACATGAAGAACACTTGAAGATTTTTGGTAATTGGTGAGTATTTGAAGATCCTAAGTTGTATTCTAAGGAGATACAAAGGAAAGAGGGTGAAAACAGTGAGAATGGTGTTCTTGATATATTATACTTGAGAGAGAAAGGGATGATTGCGGCCAAGAGAAGAAGAATTGAAGGAAAAGTGAACCAAACTCATATATATACCAGGAGCTCACGACCTAAGGTGGGTTCACGACCGTGAACCTCACTTGAGGAGGTTTTATGGCTCGAATGTTGTTCTATGCTCTCGATTCTTAGGTGGTTCACTTCCTAATACACAACCCTTATGTTTACTCGGTCTAGAAACCTATAACTTTGATCTGAAGTTGATTTGTTTGACCTTACAAGATAGAAACTTTTGGGTTGTGACAACCCCGCAAGTTACCAAAACCTGAGACTGATATGAACCAAGATCCCACTCCATCATTGAGGGTAACCATACCTGAAGACAAACAATATATAGAACACACTTAACTTGATGACAGATTTACCCGACCAGTAGATTTCGGCTGCCAAAATTAAACTTTTGAGAGAACCTCTGATGCATAATGATCCCCATGACCATAAATAAAGCATGCATTGACACTTAATCCAAAAGATCAAGACTCACATGGAACTAAACATACCTGCTTCTGGAAAAGATCCACCAATCAATATCTGCCCAACTAATCTGAAAACAACAATCTAAACAATGAACTGGAAAATCCCTCAACGGCTAAAATACTCAACCCGAGAATCCCAATTTTCCCCCACTTAGGGCTCGAACTACCACTCGTTGGTGCTAAACCAATCGTAACTCAAACCAGCTTAAGCATGTATGACCCTTCCTAACCATGGAAATTATGACCCTGCTCTCACCTTCCCTGAACTCGGAACAATTGAAAAGACATAACCCTTGCCACAAATAATGACATTCCAATCCAACAATCAACCATCCCACTTACAGCTGCAGAACCCAAGCCGGTCTTAATCATCGCCCCCTTCATGAGTCCCGCGGCTCGAATTCCTGACCTTGAGCAAAACCCCTGAGGCCTCAAACCAAAAAGCTCACTAGGTCTGCACCAAACAACCCAAATCAATAACGCCACTGGGGCTCATAACACTTACCAGATCCATCTACATGCCTGGGCAACTACAACTAAAAGATCGACATGGATGGAAACACTACCATGAATCATGGTATCCAACCATGCATCCCTCCAAAACTAGCCCTTAGAATCCCTGAAACCTTCCTTTATTCGAGTATAGATCCTATGCTTCCGGTAGTACGGGCCCAATACTACCTTCCACTCCTATCCATAATTTCCTCAAGAACCATTTCGAGTATCCTAGGACTCACCCACACCCCCTCTACTATCAGCGGCTAAAGGACCCCTACCAATGCCAGCTAACCACTGCACGAATACAATTACATGCAACCAAGCTTATATAATCCTTCGACTAAAGTACTCAACACTACAACGGTTGGACTCAAACAAGAGCTGCGCAATAGGTCCGAGTCCTTCATTCTAAGATTATTTAACATTCATAGCATGTAATTTATTGTATTCATTTGATGGTTAAATCTCATCCACATGGGTCCCACAAAGCACAAAGCACACAACATTCGAGCAGAGAAGCCGATAGGCACTAAAATACAATAAAATCAGATAGATTCTCGTACGAACTCTTGATCTCAAACTCCTAGCATCTCGAGCGCACCCTTGCCCTGATCTCAATCTACCTAGAGTGGCTAATCATTCCTCCCGCTGACCCGCTATCCGCAACACCCACTCATGAACCTTCCACCAACCCTGCAGCACTCGTGTATGCTAATCATATATAACATTTGATCCTATAGACAATCGAATATTGGATCCAACCCTAAGCTCACAACCAGACAAGAAACAATAAATAAAGCCAAAGCAAATATTCTTAGGCTATAGAATCTTAGTTATGTACAACTATGATACATACACTAAGCAACTACAATAATGATGGCAATTTCATATAAGTAAAGACCCTAGGCTATCAGACATCATATAATCATGCAATTCTAACAAGCAATTCTTGAAGATCCCTAGCCTAACACTAGCATGTTGTTCTTAAATATCACAATATCAAAGAACGGTGTGATAGTTTGGGGTCAACTTATTGGCTCCGGCTAATCATACACATCATATCCTCTGTAGTTATTTTGAAAGCAACTTTGAAATATATTTTTTTTAATATTTTTTAAAAACCCTTTACTTTGAAAATTATTTTTAAAACCCTTTTTCCTTAGTTTGAGACTGGATTCACACGAGTGTTCCTATAATTCACTCAAACCAAGGCTCTGATACGAACTTGTAACGTCACTAAAATTTCAACAAAATTGAGCTATTCGAAACAGCCTATTCATTAACAAAAATTTTTACTAAAACATTGATTCGCAAACATGATTTAAAATCAGAGTCTCCCAAGGCCCAATCTGTTGTAGAACCAAGGATGTGTACGGTCACGCCTTCGCCTTGCCACGAATCATCTGAAGAACCTAAAACCATAAAAAAAAATAGTGACCATAAAGCTTAGTGAGTTCCCCCAAAGTAGCAACACATAACATATAACATATACAACAGAAAACATGTATACAGAGCCTTCAACCTGTCTGGACTACCTCACCGAGCCTTCAGCCTGTTTGGACCGCTCATAGAACTTTCAACATGTTTGGACTGCCTCAATGGGCTTTCAGCCTGTCTGTACCTTTCCCAGGGCCTTCTGCCTGACTGGTAGTCCCCACTAGCCTACAACCTATCCGGGCATCCCTAGGTCTATTGGCCTTCATCACTAAGCATGACCGCCTTAACCTACCTATACACACAAACCACGTCGACATATAAATAATAAATACGCATACATATAACATATCGATATAAATATCATCGGGTTTGTTGACTGGTAGCACAAACCAGTACAGTCTCAACCCAAGCACACTACATCAACACATGTGACATAAAGCCATAACAGATAACAGACAGGTCTAACAGATCAGTAAGCATAACATCATCCTATCTACCAGGATACAGATCTAACAGATCACCACAATACTCAACCATACGATAAACAAGGATAACAATCCAAAGGGCCGACATTGGTGCCTTCGACCTGAGTGTACAATGAGGCCAACTCACCTCGCACTGCCGAATCATACAGACGATTCGTGGTTGCTGGCTGATAAGTCCCTGAACTGCCAACATCAATAAGATACCCTAACAACAAATGATCCCACAAATGACCTCTGACTGTATCCATTAAAATACAAGCGCTATCAGATACCACAATGACAAGCTGTCAACATCCAGCCCCTCGACTCACTCTATGAGTGCAACTTACGATAAAAGTCCTTTTTACCCTTCCACAAGCTTGGCCCAAAGCCAAGGTACAAACTAGATGACAATAAGGCCTAAAATCCAAAATAAACATCTAAGGCCCAAATATGACCCAAGTTTCCAAATTGGGCCTAATTCCTTTCATGGGCCTTTGTCCAAGAAGGATCAAAAAGATACAACATCCTAATAAATGAAAATCAGATGGTCCAACATGGCCCATCACAACCCAACCCAAACTGAAACCCAAAACACAACAAGGCCTAAAGTATGTTGAGTACTCGGGGTGTACTCAGCATATACGCTCAGCGTACTGCTTAGGAGGCTTGTATGCACATCGTACATTCTTGTATGCCGAACGTACTCACCAGCCCAAAGCCAACTTTCCAATTATGCACTTAATCTGTTAAGACTTGGATCCAAACTCAGATCTGACTTCCCCAAGGTGGTTAATCACATAATGTTGCCAACATTATGTGTATGCACTGCTAAATGGGACTCTAGAGCTCAAAAGAGCTTAATACTCGACTTAATACATGCATGAAACCAAAACCACCATAAAGTTTGCACGTTGATGCCCAAAGAAGCCATGATATAACTAGATCTACAACTTCAACCTTCTCAAATGACTTAGACTCCCAATCGTCCTCCAAAAGGGTCAAAATGAACAAAAATGAACCAAGAAGAAGATCTATGAAATGAAAAGGAAAGGTTGTGAATTTATACCTCCCACGCTAGCAAAAGGAGGTGCAAATGTTGGATCTTAAAGCTTTCCTTCAAACAACAAGTCTTTAATATTCCCCTTCTTCTTCTAGATCCACAAAACCATCCATAAATCTCACAAGAGCTTCCAAATCACCAAGCATGGGCTAGGGGGTCGAATTAGGGTTTTAGAGCATGAAGTTTGTCTTGGAAATGAACAAAGTGGATCATCATTAAGCTTATATATGGCACAACACAAAAATTAGGGTATTCCAATCTCACCCTCGTATGCCTAGTGTACTCCTCGTACGGCCAACGTACAAGGCTTCACACCCCTGCACCAACCTTCACATTACGCCCATCGTATGCCTCTCTACGCCATGCGTACTGGTTTCCACAGTTGTACATCATGCGTACTAGTCTCCATAGTTGTACGTCATGCGTACTCCCTTGGTAAGCCCCATGTACCAAGGTTTCTCCCAAAACCCTAAATGATTCGAAGGCCATAACTTCCTCGATATATGTCCGTTTATGACGAACTTGATATCCACAGAAAGGTGGCGAGAAACCCGACACTTCTAGCAACCCATCATAGCCTTGAAGTTCTCCGAACCAAACCCAAAATTCATAAAGGACTGAGATAATCAATTATGGTTATGCCATTGGGCTCCGAGGCACTATCGAATATTCGGATCACATAGAGTTTAACATCCTCATCCAAAAGGGCCAAAACCTTTCTTTCCTATGCACCCAAGCCTTATGATAAATGATGATCGGGCCATAGCCCCAAATAATGAAGTGATTCGAAACTGGGTGTTACCAAAACACAATGTCTGTAAATATAAACGGTGACTTTTTGTTCTTTTTCTAAGGTGTCTTTGAATGTTTTTCTTCCCCTTATGTCTTGCAACGTCAAGCCAATCATATGAGTGGCACACAGTGACCAATACAAACAAGGTCTCTCTTGCTTTGACTTTAAACCGGCTAACACATAAGTCGAAGCACAATCAATGATAACTTAAACCACATTTTCCTCCCCAATTTCTTCAATGAGTGCATTAAGCATTTCAAGTAACTTATTTGTATCTTTATCAAACGAGGATATTTCAATCGATCTCACAAATTCCTCATCACTTGGATTGTTCACAAGAAATTTTTTTATAGACCTTTATTTTCCATCCGTCAAACTGTCAGGCATAGGAGTGCATCCATTTTTTCCACTCTTTGTTTTACTTATTCAACCCTTCTTCAACACAGTCTACATATTTCTTTAGGTATGCCACTCTCGCCTCATGATAGGAAGGAAGTTTCAATCCTTTCCCATACTTCCCAACAAGTCTCAAAGATTCTTTCCATAATGGCAACTTCACCAACTTAAATGGGAACGCTTCATTGTATATAAGTCGACATAAAGCACGAGTTATAGTTTCTCTATTCTTGAACGCCTGATTCACTGTTTTTTTGTGTCCCTTTCTTGACAAAGGATTTCATAATCCTCACACTCTCAACTTCAAAACATTCATCATACATTGCCTTAGAGTTTTTTTCCTCAATACATGTCAATATTTTTTTGAAAAATTCTTTTATAACTTCATTAACCATCTGGGAAAACGGAAATACCTTTTTTTGTTACAGCAAAGTGATTCTTCATTCAATTCTTTATTCTATTTACACCACACATTTTTGATTTACAATAGTTAAATTGCACTTTAGTTGTATATATTGGGTCTAATTAAGAATAATGTTCCCAAGTGATATCTGATTTGGATTTACTTTTGGCATAATTAAAATCTACAAACCAAGGAAGCAAAGACAATGACACGTTATTGAACAAGTGAATCACTGGAAATGATCAATAACGCATAAATATAATCACTTTAACACATATTTACATTCATATAATAGAAAATGGCTTATAGGACCCGATTAAATCAATTAAGAAACCTAGTTTTGAATCGGGTCTGATAGTCGGTGAGTCCTATATATGTAAAAAAAGAGATACAACCCGATTTTAAAACCGGCTCATATCAATCTCATAAGAACCTGGTTGACTACAGAACCAGGACATATAACGCGATTATAACACACAAAATCATACCATTAAGGATATTAGGACGCATCTCTATCACCAAAAACGGGTCATATAAGGATACAAGAGCCCGATTCCAATACCCAAACCGGGTCATATAACGATTAAATATGCACCGTTTCTATTCAAGTAATCTGGGTTTTTTAGCCTTAAAAAAACTGTTCCATTTAAATATATAGAAAACACAGTCGGTTTTGTTTTTATGTTACTTTCTTTGTAGAAGTAACTATTGAGTTTTCCAATATTATAGTATGTTACAATTAGCCATATATAAATGCATGATACTTACATCTAAAACACACATTCAAAACAAAACAAAAGGTATGCATTGATGAACAAATTATACTAATATAGACATGCTAAATAGCCAATCATTCTAGTCATTGATAAAAACATGTCACAATGTTGCTAAAAACTCCTTCATTTGGTCATTTCATACTATATAAAACTTACATAAAAAATTCAAATAAGAACTTGTTATCACATGTAGAGGTATTGTCCCATAATCAAGCGTTGCAGCTATCCTCCATCCTTAGTGAAAAAAACACAACAAATAATTAGTTTTTGTCTACATTTCAAAATAGTTGAATTTAACAAACAATCAATAAATTAGAAGCAGCATGTTATAAAAATTAATAACTAACCTTAAATGTACTTTTAGACAACAACATCATTCATAATGTTTTTCAGAAACTCTCTAGCCCATGTAACAATAGATGTAACCAACACTTTTTCCTCCAAGGGAGTTTTGTCATTCCAAAGGGTTCCAAAGGTCATCCCTCTGGTGAACTCTCAGTTCAGCCAATTGACGTTCCATTATCAAGAAGGTGTCTTCCGTACTCTCTCTGGCGTACTCGTATCTCTATGACTCCGGCTCGTGCTTTAGCTAATGCTTGCAGCAGGGTTTCATGGTCTCTCTTAGATCTCTCACGAGTGTTTTCAAGATGATTGGTGTAGATGGTGTGCATTCTTCCGTTCGTATTTAACCTCTTTGATACAATGGAGAGTCGTCATGCCCTAAATTTCGTTTCGAGCAACTCAACGGATCAGGATTTGTAGAACTTTGTCTGCTGAGCTCCCCTTAAGTTGTAGCAGCTTCGGTCTCCTTTAAACGACATAGGTTGATCTTGCTCTTTGCTCCATGTTTCCAGGTATTCTACCCAAGGAAGCGTCGAGCCATGAAGAGCTGGACGAGGGTTAGGATTTGAATTGGGAGTTACCGGGGGTAGGTTCTCCTCCTAAGGTTCGGAGTTATCATCATCCGAAAGGTCTTCAGTATGGTGATCATTCAAAAGGGATTGGATGATCATTCTTTGGTTCTTCTCTGAACCAGCCAGCATTGCCTTTGTTCGGGAAGTACGGGTCGTCGTGGGGATGGGGTCCAGCTATGTTATCTATGCGGTAATTGGGGTATAAGAATCTAACACATAAGTAGTTTATAGTAATGCACAAAATACTCCTATAGTATTTTAGTTTTATGTTCTATTGTTCTCATTATGGTATTGTGGGTAAGTTTTTAGACTTGTTGCAACTCACAACCACACCTAGGCACATGCTAGTCAACCCTCAAAAAATATAGTTGATCAGGCTATATTATCCTAGTTTTGACTATATGTCTCTAAGTCTACTTGTGCTGCCCAACAATCGTAATACATTTGTTCTGTCCTAGTGACATTGATTTTAGTATGAATGCAGGCACGTATACTTACTTAAATATTTTATTATATAAAAGTATAGGCTCTTTATCAGAGTATTTTAATCCCTATTGTATTTATAGTTTGTATATCTTTAATGGGTTGATATACTCAATTCACTATAAAAAATGCTCTGATACCAATCTGTCACACCCCAAAACCGAGAACGGCGGAAACGTTCTGGGGCGGAGGACATCATGTAGTCTATCACAACAATGCAAAGTAGTAAACAAGCAACAAGATCATCCATTGCATTAAAAGTATAATTTTAATTACATTTGAGTTCTTTCATAGTATAATTCTACAAAAATGAATATTCAAAAATAAAAGACGAGTCTTGATCGCTCCATCTTCACAAAACCTGGTAGTCGTACCTGTCTATCCGTGTCCTGGGAATACAAGTTATTTTCAAAGTGAGTATCAGCAATAATGCTGGTGAATTCATAAGTATTTATGTGACTTTGATTTGTAAAGCTGTAAAGAAAGACCTGTAAATGTTTTGAAGGGAAGTTTGTACCAACGAACATGTTTGTAAGTAATTGTAAATGTTTGAAAACCCTAGAAAATCCCATATTTTCTACTAGTATAAAATGTAGCCTTCTACCAAGACCCGACTGTTTTGAATGTTTGCTTCAGAAATCCAATATTTGTTTATAAGTGGATAGTAGTTTAAAAGTTCCAAAAAGTGAACTACCATAATGTTTTTCATGTCTAAAATAGTAGAATTGTGTACATATGTAATCGCTAAAGTGTATGATAACCCCGTAAATCAACATGTTTTTAATACTCCATGTGAGTTTTATAACCATGCTAATGACCCAGACTGCCTGTAACAACGTTCTTCAGGCGTTGGAATGTTATGACATTTGTCACCCCAGACCTGCTGGTCTAACTGTAGCTAACAGTTTAGGTGCGGGATTGTCAATCTCGTATAGATCTATACACAAGTATCACACTCCCCCTACAAGGGATTATGGTATATAATACAGGACTTAATAATGCATACCTTTGTTTGAAATACGATTCTAACAATGTTTGAAAGGAAACATAAAGTATGTAAGACAGTTTGATAAAGAGTATTTAACATGTAAAAAATTTTGTCGTAAACCATTATAGTTTTTCCAAAAGTTTGTTTCGTTTGTATAGTAAACCCCAGTGAAATGCTCACTTGTTATGTAATGTGTAACTTTTGTGGTGACATAAATGAACACATATACTCAAAGTATAAATAAAGTGTTTGGTTCGTATATGTAAAACAACATATTTAATTTCAAGAGACAAGATGATATCGTGATATGTTTCGCGTACGAAAGGTTCCATGTGGTGTTTATGAATCACATACGATCTACTTGATAAATATGAGTATTTAGTGAAACTTTGGGTTACACACGATAATAATCGTTTGTTTACTTGTATCCCCCCCCCCTTAAAAGTGTATATAAAAAGTATTGATAACACATTTAAAATGTAGTTTATAGGGGTATGAACTCACCGAAGAAAGTGCGTGATTTGAAGGAAACGAGATTTTCTCCGGCGGCACCTTGACCGGAAAGTGACGAGATTCTCGGGAATCCCGGGGCTTCGGACCTTCGTCGGGGCTTAGATATCAAACCGGTAAGTCGGGATGTTGTCGGCATGAAAAACGAGATGAAAAAGTGAGAGAAATGAAGGATTTTAGCAAAGGCAGCCGGCACCCTCGCAATCTATTTATAGGAGCTGGAGGTCCTCGGTACGCTGGGCGTACTTCGGACTTATGCGGGGCGTACCTCATACGCTGGGCATACTCCGAGGTTACGCTGGGTGTTTGCTTGCACCACTGCTGACCGCATCCTCAGGCGAAGTGTCTGGCCGACATGGACGATCCGGAGCCTAGTATCCGAGTACGCTGGGCGTAAATCGTTTCGGTGTGCGTGCCACGATCTTGTAAAATCTGTAACTTTCGCATACAGGCTCCATTTTTGACGTTCTTTATATCCACGCGAAGGTGAGAAAATACTCTACTACTTTCATTTAGACTCCGTCGGCTAATTTTGACTTTATTTTTAATCATATTTTAATTAATAGGCCGGGACACGATAACTTTGTTAAAAAACCATAACTCCTTCATCTAGTGTCCATTTTCGTCAGACTTTTTACTGTTGAACTCCTATTGTCGGGGTCTTCAACTTTCGTTTAGATTGTGTCGGCTAAAAGTCACTCGATCTTTATTTCGAGTTGTTAGATGTCCACCGTTGTTGCAAAACTTAGAAAATTTGTATCTTCTTCGTACGAAGTCCGTTTTGGGAGTTCTTTTTAGGCATGATCACGTCTTAATGAAATCTATGACTTTCTTTTAGATACCTAAGGCTAAAATTATTGTATTAAAACTTTGCGTTTTTCGCTTAAATCGGTGTTGTCGGGTTTTGCCGCGAATCTTAGATTGGTGATAACTTCTTCGTTATAACCCGGATTTTAGTGTTCTTTATATGTAAGAATACCTTGATATCATTCCTATCACTTTATTTAACCCAAATAATATTTTAGGAAAGTTATATTTTGGCCTAAATTTGACTGGTGTTACATTATATTGTCTCAAAATGTCGGGTTGTCGCAATAGTGGTAGTGGTAGTAACTGATCATTCATCATATTTATCATAGATGATTTGCGAAAGGCACAATTACATACATGAATAGATTAGAAAAATAGTTCAACATGATATCATAATGCCTATTAAGCTTGGTTTAGGTTTTGGATTTAGTATTGAAAATATATAATTCATTAGTTCTTATTAAAAGATAAAGCCTCTTAGATTTGAAAATTAACAATATCATATTTTAAATCTCTTAATGTCAAACCACCAACTCACTTAAATAATCTACTTAAATAATTTGGAATATGTTTTCCTTTGCCTTTATTTGCACTTGATTAGGCTAGGGCTAAGTTTCATTGTTCTATTAGATCTATACATTTGTTGTTATCCTCTTAACAATATTAATGTATTCTTTAAAAACAATATGGATGCTAAATTAGAAGATCATGCATTGAAGCATCGATGTCTAGAAGAGACCATTAAAATGGGTTAAAAGTGAACGCTTACCTATTAATAGTTTTCAGAATCATGAAAGTTAGGATGATACCAAGTCAAGCTATGGTTCCTAGACTTAAAAATCAACAAACAAAAGGTTATGAATAAGAACCATAAACTTTAATAATACAAGATTGTTGTCATTGATAATCTAAACACTCGAAGCTATAATAATTACTAGGTATAAGAAAAATGTATACCAATTAGTAAACCTACAAACTACAAAACCAATAGAACTGTCGAGTTGTCTAGACGCTCGAATACTGCTACACACACTAGAAATGATTTGGCGACCTAGCTAGTGACACGAGGAATGAGATAGGGTTAATATAGGAGAAGTTAAGGGTTTGACGGACCAATGTGGGTGTCGACACGATGAAGTGGAGTCGTATAGGTTGAGGCACAATAGAACGGGTTTGAGGCAATAAGTCCCTCAAAATCGTCGATTGTGGTGATGGAAAAAAAAAGAGTGGTAACTAAGGAGTATGTAGTGGTGTGGGTTCTGATCGATTGGACCTCAAAATTCGTGGCGGGATATCGAATTTTCATGGTGGGATATCCAAAATTTTACCTCAAAATAAGTCAGCTAAAACCACTTTATCTTTACATATTTTTGCCAAAAATTTTCACAGTACAAATGATATGCATTTCCATTTTTATAAGTTAGTTTTTCATAAAACCATTTACCAACTTTGGAGAACTTTTTTATTTTCTAATTTACATTGTATATTTTGATCCACATTTCATTAAATACTTTTGTTATTTTTATGTGCCAATGCTTTTAAATATTACAGTAGGCTAAAATAATATTGATGAGCTTTTTAACCAAAAAAAACAAACCGAACTGGATAAAGTATCGATTTTCAAAATACTGATAGGTTATACTAGATTATTGCAAATTTAGAATCACTTTCATGTTTCATATTGAATGACTTGTTTTACTTTTCAAAGTATGTTGGCAATAGGTATTAGATTTGGTCCCTAGGGTTAGAATTGATACGCTTAAATTGGATAACATGTAATCTCCAAAATAATATTTGAATATAAATTGCATAAAAATAAGAATCAATGATGCACCTTATTTATAGTGACCAACTAAATAATCCCGGACAAGATCCTATAAATTAGGAATAAGTATCCTAGTTTGAACAGATAACTAAATAACTGTACAATAATAATCCCGATTCAGATAAAAGTCTCAAACTAACTTTCCTATTTATTCCTTAGCCTTGAAGCTACCCTACTTTTTCCTTTCATAGACTTGAGAAAATTGTACAAGCTTTATTAGTGGGTTATGATATCCATAATCGTTCATTCTAATCTGACGGTGAGTAAGTGGTTTCATCAACATCATCAATTGAAGATTGAATGGTTCTAAAAAATATGGGTAGCTTGTCAAACCGATCACCTGGATAGTTGTCAATCATTTGAGTAATTTTCTAGGTGAGTTATCTCACTATACCATGTATTACAATATATGTCTATGTATGTTAGGATAGAGAACTTGTAGAGAAAAGTTGGTAGTATAATATGCTTAAGTGTAAATGTACTTGAGACTAGTAGTCTAAGAAGTATAAATGTCCCCGTACTAGTAGATTCTAAAGTGTAGTATATGTGTGTAATTTTTCTGATATTTTATTTAGTTAGGGGATGATGGTAGAATGACAAATAGGTCGGGAGCCTATAGCCCTACGTGTTGATGAAATGACATGTAGGTCGTAATTACACATATACTTGTGTTGATGAAATGACATGAAGGTCGTAAGTACACTTAGACGCGTGTTGAAGACAAAATGGTTGGGTCGTAAGTCTAAGATACACGTATTATTCGCAGATAATGAGCCATTGTTTTTATGCATATATATATATATATATATATATATATATATATACATATATATATATATATATATATATATATATATATGTGTGTGTGTGTGTGTATTGTAGTATATGGTATTTTTGGGAACTCACTAAGATTCATGCTTACCCAGTTGATTGTAACTGTTTTTTAGGTACTTCATTAATTCGTGAGAAGGGCAAGGTTCGACTATACACACGCGTATTCGGAACATGTTTCTGCATAATGTAATTACACTCTGATATATCAAATAAATTAAAATGAAAAAATTAGGTTGTAAACGGGACGTTACATAGTGTCCCAAGAAGCTTTCTAGAAATTATGAGTTTAGTTTTTAATGAATTGAGAGCTTAATACATTAAGTTGTCCACTATGTAGTTGCGACGATGTGGTGATATGATTGGCACAACATGGTGATTTCACTGGTCGTGACTGTTTTGTCAAGAAGGTGCCATGATGTGGCTAAACGATGACCATGATGTGGAGATCAAATAATGTTAACTTTGACCATTGACTTTTGGCCAACTTTGACTTTTAGTCAAATTGCTAGTTTTAGAGGGGTAGACTAACAGTTTACCTTGTGAGATTCAGTAGGTGGTGTATGATACCCATTTCTTGGCCGAGTGAACTACTTAGTTGTTGACTATGTTGCAAGGTTAGTCTTTTCACTACACTGCCTAGGATGTAAACTATCTTTGTTACTATTGCATGAAAGATTGTGGTTTAATCAAAGTACTTTTATGAAATAATGTGGTTGGATCACAAAACTTGTATCAAATATTGTGGTTGGATCACAACACTTGTTTGAAGGACCATGGTCGGATCATGGTAGAAATGACTGTAATTGGGCTGTAGCAATGGAAGTAATTGTAAAACTATTATTGGATTGTTGCATTAACATGGGTTGAAAAATACCCTCAGGGTTGGGCACAATGATATGTGTGGTATGAGGTATTTTGGGGAACTTACTAAGCTTTGTGGTTACAGTTTTATGGTTTAAAATTTTCAGTTACTTCTGGTTCAAAAGGGAAGGGTGTCGTTTGATCACACTGCATCCCGTGGAGTTTTATTCCACACCGACTATTTTAAGATTTTTCTATGTTGTTTTGTAACACCTGATTTTGAAAGGGCTTGTTTGTGTCTTCAGAGGACAATGTTATAAACGTAATCTTGCGATTCGGTCTTTTATGGGTCTCAGGTTTTATCCGAAAGGTTTTAAGGCTTGGGGTGTAGTTGGGAGCGTAGGGCTTCATGCCACCTTTCGTAGATATAAAGTTTTTCGGAAACAGACTTAGAACGAAGAAGTTATAGTAATTCGAAGTTGTTGGCAGAATTGATCCCTGATTGGAAAAGTTTTCATGCAAGGTGGTAGCCAGGTGACTACCCCTAACGTAGGGGTGTAAGGTGTACACGGGTATTGGAGGCGTATGCCCAACATACGAGAAGTACGCCCAACGTACGCTCAGAGTTTCTAAGCCCTAATTTTAGGGCTATGCCACTATAAAAGGAATAATATGCCTCATTGGTCATCCTCCATTTCGTCTTTAGACAGCCACCACGTAACCCTAATCCTTCCATGAGTGTTCTTTGTGCTTTGGAGGCCATTAGAGAGCATTATGGTGTTGTGAATCTATTTTCCAAGCAAGTAAAGAGCAAGGCATGGTAGTGGTTTACAGGAGAGGTTGCAGATCTAGGATTGCTGCTTCATTTCTAACCATTTCAAGGTATAAAGCTCTAAACATGGTGATTATCTTCTTCGATCTCTTAGATTGAGTTCTTGGACCATTTTGGTCCAAAGGTTGAAGCTTTGTGATTCAATCCGATTTCTAGGACTTGGAGTTGCTACTCTCAGTTCTAAATGGGTCCCTAAGACAGAATGTTGCCATCTTGGAGGTCTTAATGTGTTCATACATGAGTTAAGACCATTTCCATGGAAGTAGACTATCATTTTTGGAGTTTGAGCTTATGCGGGTCATGCAAAGCCATCAAGTAAGAAACTTTATGGTTTTAGATGTCGAAGAGGACTTGGATCTAAAATTGTAGCTTATAGAGTAAAGTATTAAGCACTTAATGGAAAAGTGGCTTAACAGAGGAGTACGTTGGGTGTACATGCAGGTACGCGCAACATGCACTACCCTCAGCTAGTACGCTTAGTGTACAAGGGAGTATGCCCCACATACTCATCAGTTATGGGCTTGGAGTGTTTTGGCCCTTGGGTTAGGCTAGGCAATGGACTTTGGGCCTTTGGGCCTTAGTGGATCATCATAACTCAAATGTTTGGGCTTAAGGTAAGGCCCATTGTTGGGGTTGGGCCCAATTTGGCAAATTGAGCCATTAGTGGGCTTGGAAAGCCTACCTAGTGTTGGGCTTTTGCTTTGGGATTGGGCCTTATTTTTGGATCGTACTAGGCCAGGGGTAGAATGGTCATTTTACCCCATGCATGGATTAAGGATTTTGGTATGGGACCCAATCGCTAATTGGGTATATTGTTTGGTAGTGACACCTCGGGAAGCTGGCGGGGCAGCAGCTAAGGAATTAATATGGGAAGCTTCTGCAGTGCAAGGTGAGTCTTTTCACCATACCAATGGGTCTAAGGCACCAAGGCCGGTCCATTTTATGTTATGTGGTATGCTAGTTGTAGTAGATATGTGTGGTATGATAGTTAGCTTTATGCTAAGTGGTATGCTAGTGATTATATGATATGTGGTATGCTAGTTGTCTTTGTGATACTTGCATGGAAGACCATGTGGGGTAGCTCATGGCATAATGGTATAAGACCCTGGGAGGAGCCCACGGCAGCCTTACATGTTTATGTACGTGTTATGTGTAGATATTTCTATGATATGTGATATGCTATTTGATTATATATGATATTGGCAGGGAAAGACCATGGGGGGAGCCCATAGCACTTGGATGCAAGACCATGTGGGGGTACCCATGGATGTCGGGCAGGGAAAGACCATGGGGGGCCCATGACACTTAGGTGTAAGACCATGTGGGGGAGCCCATGGCGTCCTTATGCAGGGATATGTGGTAGAGATAACTTTTTATAGCTAATGTTATATCGTAGAGATAGCTTTATGGCTGATATGTTATGTGATATGTGGTAGAGATAGCTTTTATAGCTAATGTTATATGGTAGAGATAGCTTTATGTGGATTGTGTGTGGGGTATGCTCTGGGGGACTCACTAAGCTTTGTGCTTACAATTTCAGTTGTGGTTTCAGGTATCATTGGTTTGGAAAAGAAGAGGTCGGATTGATCGCAGTGTACACACATATGATTTCCGCAATTAATGATTTTGGGATGAACTTTGATAAATGATTTAGTTTTCGATGATTTGAAACGTTTAAAGTAAATGGTGTCAATTTTTTAGCTATATTAAAAATGAAATTTTTACCCTTGATTTTTGGGTCTTTACATGTTTGGGAATACATTATACTCTGATTATCTTTTGAACAAATGAATGAATGGTATAGGTTGTTTGAAAAATGAAAATTTTATTTGGTACTTTTGGGACGTTATAATGAACAAGGAGATTTTCGAATTAGTGACTTAATCCATTATGTTTTCTCTATGTAGTTGCCACGACGTGGCAAGATGGGTGTCACGTCGTGGCAATAGAGAATTTCATGACGTTTTGGTCGGACTCTGTCACGATGTGGTGGCATGCCTGCCACGACATGGTGGCATGTCGCCACAATGTGGTGATATATTTTGATCGGGATCAAGTTGGATGGCCACAAATTGGTCATTGGTTGGCCACGACGTGCAGGGTAGTTGGAGTTGACTTTGACTGTTGACTTTTTGGCCTGATTCGACTTTTTGTCAAATGACAAGTTTTAGAAGGTAGATTGAGAGTTTACCTTATATGATTCTATAAGAGATGTGTAGCACATGCTTTTCGACTATGAGATCCTAATATATATCGATTGTGTTTGTGAGTTGAGTCTTCTCACTATACCATGTATGATGGTAGTAGTCTTTGTGACTTTCGCATGAAACCTAAACTTAAACTGAAATAACTTGTTTTCGGTTAACTTATTTTTTCGATGGTGTTCTGGTTAACCAATGATTTGTTACTAATAAATAAATATGTTTTTTAATTAAAAAACTTAATAACGAATTTTCAAAAGAAGAAAACTCGTTCACGATATTGATAAATATGGTTTCTTAAATTTGGAATATGTACGGTATTGATATTCATAATCGATTGTTTTAATAAAGAAAACATATTATGACATTAGATCATAGGCTCGGATTTTATTGTAAATCTAGATACTTGATGCCAATTTTATACAAAAGGTCAATGTCAACGGATAATGTGATTATTAAATAAAAAATTGTTTGGTGACTTATAGCAAATTCAACAATCTCAAACACAAAGTAAATAGCGAAGTACTTATAGTAAAATCAACAATGCATAAATTAACAAAATCAACAAACTTAAACAAAATTAGAAATAGTTAATACTTATATCATTTACTCAATAAACAATTACATCCCATATAGGTCTGAGAAGAAGCGGGATTGTATTGTACAACTATATAATGCATTTGTATATATTATTTGGAAGCCGATCCGTACACAAAAAAGTTTCTCCATACATAGCAGTTAGTGCTTTAAAATGTTGTATTGTACAACTATATAATGCATAAATTGTTGTCTATGACAAAAACTGTTGTGTACGAATCACTTCCCATTATGTATATATGCCTTTTTCCATTCCTCCCTATAGAATTAACAATGATTTCTTTTCCCCATATAAACAAGCACTGATTCACTCACAAAGAAGATAGAGAATTTAAGAGAAAGGAAAAAAATAAGAGACCCATTCAGGGGATGAAATCGAGATGGGCACGGAGAGATAAACACACATGAGATCATAATTTAGTTTCAAAAATCATATATAGACGCTGATGACAGGATTTCCATACCGAAATCATCTACATAGCATCAAGTTCATCCATTTCTATTATGATTTTGGGGCACTTTAAAGTTAATTATTTATTATGATACTTGTGTGCAACTGATTTAATTAATTAAACGAGTGTAAATCACAAAAAGGGCAAAGCTAATAAGAGTAAACTACATACCGATATGTAAAGAAATACGTGTGTTGTTGATTTCACTTGCTATCACATTTGTATGACGTGTATTGGCATTCTGTATACATAAATAAACAATAAACTTGTGTACATATGTATTAAACGAGTGGAATTAAATATGCTTTTTACTGAAGATTTTGTTTCTTTTTTGCAGAGTGAAGACAGCGAACAATTTTCCAACACCACTTATTTTTTTTCGATAGGGATATCAAAAAGTCTCTTGGACCACATTCTCGTGGGGACCCCATCCCGTTAGGTGTATTTATTTAAAAGAATTGGGGACGGGGATGGGGGAGGGGAATATGTTAACCCCGGTTTTAATTTCGGAGGCTGGGGCGGGGGCGGGTAGTCCCGTCCCGAAACCCCCATGGGGTCTGTTAATAAATTATACATATATTTATATAAATATAACAAACAAGAACATGATTTTGAGCTTTCAAAATTCAACAAAAAACATGTTTTTAAATTGTTAGTATAATGTTTTTAAGATGCCGTAACTTTTTGTTTTGAACATGTAAAATTATGCTATGAATAATTCTTTGTTACCTAAAAATAACTTCTTTTAGCCGAAAAAGAGGCAGCCCAACATCAATCGGAGACGGGGGCGAGGTTAATATGGGGGATTTGGGGGCGGGGGCAGGGAGGGAGATGTACTCTCCGTCCCCATTTTCCCCTGCTGACATCTCTACTTTTCGATGCTACTCCCCTAGCTACACACAAGATTAAAGACTTATCTGGTGTTTTGTTCTTTTTAGTATTATTAAATTCCTTTTGGTTCTTCTTCACATTCTTACCTTTGTTGATTTCTAAGTCGAGGATTCAGTCAGAATTGATTTGGTATCTACCTAGCTAACTTTCATGATTCATGATTCTGGTCTTCGTATGATTCTATCTATTTTGCTCTAAATAATTTCTGATTTGTTAAAAAAATAGTGGTCAACAAAAATTAAAATTTGTGGGGTTTACTGATATGGTAATATTTCTTTGTCCTTTAAGCTTTATTTCGATCAAACAATCTTTGATAAATAGATATACTAGGGACTAAATAACATTATTGGACAAAAGCTTCAGTCCAACTCCACATGTAAGTAATTGAGTGGAACTACATAAAAATGGTAAACAAAACAATCCGAGATTAACAGAAAGTAGAGATGCATAATGAGATATAATGGAGGAATAAATAAAATAAATTACAATAAACTAAATAATCCGAGAAATTAGTGGTAATTATCCTCGGAACCTAGAATTAGAATATTGACTCTTGATCAATTTTCTATTGTTGGTGGTACTAAAAAATTGTTGTGTTGTAGATTTTCCTTCTAGACTTGCATAATTGCTGCCGGTTGGATGCCCTTTCATGAAAGTTGGTTGCTTTTTCATGACAGTTAGTTGCTATTCTGGTGCTACCGAGTGTTTGTTAATGCTATTTGGGTGCTTCAAGTGTCGCTACATACAGGCTGAGATATGACTTCCTCCCGTCAGATCCAACTTTTGACCATTTTGCCCCTAATGCTACTTTGGTGAAATTCAATTGTTTTTTTGGGGCTGCCCTGTTATCAGCTCAAGG
The DNA here is from genome assembly GCF_051521515.1 of Lactuca serriola. Taxonomy (NCBI): domain Eukaryota; kingdom Viridiplantae; phylum Streptophyta; class Magnoliopsida; order Asterales; family Asteraceae; genus Lactuca; species Lactuca serriola. Next base: position 168,386,554 of record NC_136412.1, read on the forward strand.
CTCCAAATGCACAATTCATACATGCTATGCATAGATCTCAATGCTTATAATTTTCTTAGTGTTTCTTGGATTCAAGACTTCATTACCTCTTCTTATTCTTGTTGCCGAATTGGGAACAAAGCAGTTTGTTTCTATTTTCTCTTCTTTTGTACAAACTTCGTGTATTGTTCCAGCTTCCTGCTGGTCTTGTTTTATTTCTAATACATTGTTGTTAAAATAACCGGTGCGAGCTTATGGACGATTTTTCCCCTGCTTTCACTTAGCCATTCAGATGGGCATGAATTTAGGCGAAAATACTCAGTGCAGAAAGTGGTTACCTGGTAAAGTTACGTATTACATCAATCTTCGTTATTGTATATATGGTTATCGGATTATAGATGATTCAATATGTTCCCATGTCTATGTGAAGTTGATCTTCTTTGTTAATTATTTCATTTAATTGATAATAAGTTAGAGATCCCAATTTTAGATAGCGCTTACCTTTTCCCCAACATTATGTTTCTAATTGTTCCTGATGTGTAAGCAAACCTTGTTGACTTAAAAGGTGATAATGTAACATGTTGAAATGTATATATCTACTTGTTGACAGGTAGAGTTTATGATCTTTGTTTATGGTTGTGGTGTTTCAGTTACAACAAAATTAATGGAGGGATTGAAGTTATTTGATGCAGAATTGGTAAAGTTCAATTCTTGTTAATATATAGTCTTCATTTGATGTAATTTATTGAACTTGACTATGTTTTCAAGTAATTCTACACCATAGGGAGAAAATAATATATACACGTAAGTAAACTGATGTCTATACTTTAATTGCTGAAAAAAATCGGATGCCTATACAAGTAATAAAATATACAATATAAGCATCCCCTGAGTGATTACTTGTGTTCTACTTGACAAAAAAAATCAATATAAGAAAGAAACAGCATATGAGCATCAACTTGATTAACTGGAATATAAATGAGTACTTCTTGGTCATAAAGATAGCTGGGAGATATGGTTGATCAGTCGAGATGAATTTGTTAGAAATTTGGGTATAGAAAGGCTTGGAAATTATGAGAATCATGTTAAACACTTTCAGATTAAAGTATTTGAGTGGTACTCTCAATATTCTTTAATCAGATAATACTCAGAGAGACAAGAACATAGAATGTTTTGATGATATTTTCGTATGTACCAAAAGTAAGACCAAAACTGACATTTAGATATCTCTCTGAAAAGTGTCATATGACCATTTCAAACTGTCATAAAACCATAAAACTGACATAAAAAGGGATACTTGATAATGGTTAAACCAATGGTCAATTCTCTGAAAAACGAATATTCGACCCAGCTAGGGGCTCTGCCCCTTTGTGACAACCCGTTATTTTCTGTCTTCTAAAGTCAACGAAAGACAAACTTATTGATTTGTTAATTTGATAAAGTTAAATTAATAATTTTGAAATATATAAACATTTTAGTAAATGAGTTGTAAAGTTTGGAAGTGGAATTACTCTAAACTGAGAAGCCTCGCATGAAGAGCTTCCCAACCACAAACATTCGCAATTCCCTACATTTCGGACAACAAGCCTCGAACCGCAAACCAGTTATCGGCCACAAACTCCTTGGACCGCAAATCGTTTGCAGACGGGAACCTTGGACCGCAAACGAGTGAAGTAGTAGAAAACCACCCCGGAGGGTTTCCTCCTCACATGCTTATCCTCCTCGATTTGAGTTCCCAACCGAAAACCCTTCCTCGGTTTGTGTTCTCGACCGACAACCTCTAACCACCACTACTTTATACTTCATATATATATATATATATATATATATATATATATATATATATATATATATATATATATATATATATATAAACCGAAAAACTTCCTTCATTCTTACACATTACATCCGAAAACTCCAACTTTTCTCTCAAGGAATCTAACCGAAAACACATCTCTCTTCTCAAGAACATGTGAAGCCTCTTATTTTCTTGATCATCATACGAAAATCAATTGATTCTTCTTAGAATCTTACAAGTATCAACTATTGATCTTGTTTTCATTACAAAAACACATTCCAATCTTCAAGTATTGGCCCGGAAACTCATAAAATCACTAGCTTTCTTCAAGAACACTCGAAGAAACACGAAGAACACAAAAACACCCACACCCTATTCTAAGGATTATTTTAAGTATTTTTACAATAATTAAGTGTTGTGTAAGACTTTAAACATCATTATATTGTCTAATTTATACTTAATTTTATGTTAATTTAAATTAGGATTCGGTCTTAATCAAGAGTTTAACTTGTGGATTTAACTCTGTTACACCGTATCTACAACCGGAAAGTCACAAAAGGTGAGTTCATACCCCTGCATTTTTACTATTTTTTACTGTTCTAGGGGGAGATACAAGTCTAACACAAGAATATTGTGTTTACAATCAAATGGTTTCTAAATATTTCTAAAACGACTTTAAATTACTCAAACTCTTTTAGATATTGTCAAACTCTTTTAAATGTTTTAAAAACTCTTTTAAACTTATATTTTTCCAAAATAATATATATATATATATATATATATATATATATATATATATATATATAAGATTTAAAGGGCTTAAGACTAATAATTCGCTTTATTTCGTTTTCCTTGTTTGGGTGTGGGCTTAGGGTAAAATTATTTATCTGAATATCGTTTATATTTTAGTTATATATATATATATATATATATATATATATATATATATATATATACATATATATATATATATATATATATATATATATATATATATATATATATATATATATATATATATAAAAGTTATTTCAATCAGATTCATATTCCCTTTGTAACATGTCGATCAAAGAGGATACTTTCATGAATATTACATATCAAGCAGAAAACACATATAAATTATAATAGGTATAATTTATGGAACTCTCAAACTGTTTTCACTAATCATTTATACAAAGTTTAACAAATTAATCTCGTACAAATACTTACATTCAAGTATACTAGAAAAGGAATCATACTATCAGTTCATTTATTTCCAAATGACTTTTCATCATTATTTTATACGTAATCGTCAATATGGTTTTTGCAAGACAATGTTCAGTTGCTTATTCATTTAGGCAATACTATTAAGGTCCTAATATTATAACCAGAATCTTCCGATAGAGAGCTAGACAAATGTGTATAGATCTATACGGGATTACTAATCCCGCACTCAGATTGTTCGCTACAGTTAGACTGGTATGCCTATGAGTGAAAATGTCGTTATAGTTTTGGCGCCTACAAAGCATTATATCAGGCCATCTAGTCATAGCATGGTTATAATAACTCACAAAAAGATATGCACAAATACAATTAGCTTATAAATAATTAAACCAAAGAGTACGAATACAAAGTACTGGTTTTACAATAATGCGATTTACAGTATTACATTACAATTTACATTTACAGCTGGTGGAGCCAAACATACTTACTTTTATAGGGTTTTCAAAGAGTACAATTACAAAACTTGGAAAACATAAACAATACATAAAACATTCTTTTTATCATTTTATTGAATTAAAACTATGTTACACTACTTTATAGTACAACAACACTTATATAGAACGGTTTTATGGTATTAAAACTGCTTTTCAGTTATATTAGAAAATATTGGATTTTCTGGAACAATAAACATTAATACTTTTTCAAGAAACAAACAACAAACTTCTAAACATAAACACTTATGCACTTACCAACTTAAATGTTGGTACTCTCTTTTTCAAAACACTTGTATTCTCAGGGAACCAGTAGACAGGTACATCCCCAAGATTTTTAGAAGACAGAGCAGTATAGAGTCACGTCTTCTATCTTTTGCTATACATAACTTTTGAGTTATATATATAATCACTTGAAAACTATGTAATACTTATACATAATTAATGCAATGGTTGTTGTACTTTTATTACTATGTTGCATGTGTTGTGTTACTTAAACATGAAGTCATCCACCCTCGGACGTTTCCGCCGTTCTGGTTTGGGGGTGCGACACCCTTGGACCCCGCCAGGGGCTGCTACCCCTTGGACTCCGCTCCCAGGGAGTTGCCTCCAGACCCCTGTTCGTTTAGGGGCTTCGTCCCTAAATAATAGTGTAATTTGAAACTTGATCAAACTTAAATAAGCGTGTACTCCACACTTTCCTTACTTATTTAATATTTATCAATATCACTTTTGGTCAACAAAGTAATCCCATTACACTTAAATAACATTGATGATAACAAATCACTAACAAACCTCCCCCATTTAAGCGTAATCTTAATTAACTTAAAATGAAACATAACACCAACAAACTGATGCATAAATGAAATGTCGTGACAATTGAATTTCACATTAGTATATTATACAATCCAAATATTCGAATATCAAGGTGTCACTAAGGATTGAACCCTTTCTATCCATGGTGAATACACAAAGATAATACACACAACAGTTTACACTCTCAAAAGTTGTAACTTGATACTATATTTTACTAGCTCGTGTCCCATCCTTCAATAAGCATATCAAAGCCAAGTCCTAACTTCTTCAAGCGGCTAAACTTCATGCTTAATAGGTAGTCCCTTTATTCTTGAACCTGTAAATGCAATTTTTCAAAAGAACTATTAAGAATATAAATTCAACCTCCTTTACTTGTAGTACTGAACACATACCTTGGGATGATGATAATAATGTGTTCCAATCTTCAAATATCAAGCTTTCCACAATGAATTTAGCATCTAATATTACATTAGATAGGAATTGGGTATCTCTATAAAAGATTTTAAGCGGACTTTAAACCCATTCCTACAGTCGCCTTGGGCACAAGATCTCTTGCTAACCCTTTGGTTAGATGATCGGTTAAATTCAATTCATTTCTTACAAACTCCATAGATGTCTCACCAGTCATTATGCGCTCATGAATCATTCGATGTCTAACACCAAAATGTCTAGACTTTTCCATTGTACACTTGACTATAAGCCTTAGACAAGGTTGCAGCACTATCACATCTGATAGAAATGGTAAATATCAGTTTGGGCCATAATGGAATTTCATAAATCAAATTCTTTAGCCACTTAGCTTCTTTACCAGCAGTAGACAATGCAACAAACTCATATCCCATGGTTGAGTTAGTAATACAAGTCTGTTTCTTAGATGCCCAAGAAATGGCACTTCCTCCAAGAAGAAATACATAACCACTAATGGAGGAGTGATCTAAGTTGTTAATCCAGCTGGCATCTGAATAACCTTCCAAAATAGAAGGATATCCACTATACGTTAAACCATAATTCAAGGTCCCTTTCAAATACTTGAATACTCTACTCACAACTTGCCAATGATGTGTACTAGGATTACTAGTATATCTGCTAAGCCTTCCCACAACATATGCTATATCAGGCCTAGTACTAATCATGACATACATTAGACAACCAATAGCTCTTCAGTATTCAAGTTGAGACATTGGAGATCCTTTATTAGGTAGAAGCTTAAGACTAGGATCTATAGGAGTGATAACATGAGAACAATTCTCAAAATTAAACTTTTTCAATATCTTCTCAATGTAATGAGATTGAGAAATTGAAATCCCACTGTTTCCGTGTTTAATTCTTATACCAAGAATTACCTCAGCCTCCCCCAGGTCTTTCATTTCATAACTAGATGATAAGAATTTCTTGGTTTTATTAACTTCTTCTAAATCAGTACCAAAAATCAACATATCATCCACATATAAACAAATCATGACTCCGTTACCAGAAGTATCAAATTTGCTATATACACACTTGTCAGCTTGGTTTAATGCAAAACCATTAGACAAAAAAACATCATCAACTTTTGATGACATTGTTTTGGTGCTTGTTTCAAACCATATAATGATTTCTTTAACTTGCACACCTTGTGTTCATTTCCAGGCATCACAAACCCTTCAGGTTGTTTCATGTACATTTCCTCATCCAATTCTCCATTGAAGAATGCGATTTTCACATCCATTTGGTGAGTCACAATATTATGTATAGCTGCAAGAGTTAATAATAATCTAATAGTAGAAATTCTGGCAACAGGAGCTGTCACACCCCGAAACCGATGGCGGAAACGTTCCGGGGCGAAGGACGTCATGTAAAGTATCACAACCAATGTACATAGCAAGCATAGTAAACACAACCATTACACTACATAGGAATATTTACGTTTGTTTGAAAGCAAAATGACACATGTTTTATATATAAATTAGTATAACAAAAGTAAAGACGAGACTTCTACATGCTCCGTCTTCTCCAAAAGAACGCGGGATACCTGTCTAATGAGAACCTGAGAATACAAGCAGTTTTCAAAATATCAGCATAAACCTGGTGAGTTCATAAGCGGTTTGTTTCTGGTAAAAGAATAAGTTTTCCTTTGGTTTTATGAAAAGTTGTTATCCAAGAAAATCTCATATTTTCTTATATAAGATGTTTAATTATCCATTTATTAAACAGCATGTTTATGAAAACTTAAGTTATCCCAAGAAAAACCCTTATTTTCCTTAAAAGTTGGTGGTTGGTTATCGATCTGGAATGAAGTGTACAAGTATCTACCATACCTATATCATTAAGTAAAGTTTCCCTCAAAGCCTAGTTATCCTTGAATAGTACGTTAGTTTTAACATGTATATAAAACTAATAAGTAGGTAATAAACTAATTACTAAAGTAAATCTCCATTATCTAAGTTGCGAGTTCCATAACCATACAATAAACTAGATAAAGCTTGTAACGGGGCCAGTATCATTTTATGACTTTTGTCACCCGTGGATCTGTCGGTCCCACTGTAGCTAGCAGCCAGGTGCGGGGTAGTTAGTCCCGTATAGATCTATACACTCAATTCACGTTCTCCCTCCAAGAGATTTTGGTTACAGGGGCGGTCCTCCACTCGCGTATCTCCGTGGAGTGTTACTAAGGATGTGTCTCCAATCTTAAGAATGATGAATTTACAAGTAACGGTATGGAAAATCCTGTTTTATGAATGATATGAAATCCTATGTGAAATATTAAATATAACAATATTATAATGAGTTTCACAATTAGTTTGAAAACTAACTCTGCAAGTTAAACAGTTGGTAAATACGGTTTTCTATGTTAAAATCATACTAACATGTAAGTATAACATACGAAATAATAAGTTATGAGTACAAGTTTCCTTATACTTTTGCTTGTATTCCCCCCCCCCCCCCCCCTGAAAACATGAAAAACACGGAAAATGGTGTAGAGGTATGAACTAACCAGACGAGAATGTGCCGGGTAGGATGCTAAGTGTCAGTTTAGGGCTTGAACACGTGCGAGGATCCTATGTAACATGAGGAGATACATAATTGTATCTAATTAGACTTTGGACCACTAATTAAGTAAAATCATACACTCCGATGCGCGAAAACACTTTATCTCAAGCGTTAGGAATGATACGGGTTGCATTTAAGGGGGTGTATGGCCTAGTTAGGGAGTTTACTCTCCGAGAGTAAACCCTTCGGGGAGATTTCGGACCAAAGACCATATCCCCATGAGTTTACAGATGTAAACTCATGGGTGGGATGTTTTTGGTTGCTCAAAGGTCTTATATCACTTGGGGAATTAAGCTAGATTCATTTCTAGGTCATAGGAAGTGACTAGAGCTTCAAATGTGCCATTTAGGGGAGTTCATGACTGTAAACATAGATTTTACGGTCGTAAACTCATAGTTGTCCCCTCACTTCATGTTTTGATGGTTCTAGGTTAAGCATACATGTTTCTAGTCCATTATACAAACCATGGAGGGAAGTTAGGGCACCATTTGACATCCTTAAGGGAGTTTACGGCCAAGGAACCAATCCTTGGGGGATTTACGGCCGTAATCTCTTAAGGTCTTGGTTACTTTGATGTTTAAGGTCCCTACTTTGACGGTGGTTGATTCTAGATATTAACCCAAGCCATAGGATGTGTTTAAGGGGAAATTTAACACCTTAAAATGTGTTTACGGCCTATGAAGGGGTGTTTATGGTCCAAGAATGTTCTTGGGCCGTAAACTCATTTTTACTCCCCAAATGACAAGATTTTGGTGTTCTATACTCGTTTAAGCAAGTCCCTAAGTCATAGCTAAGCACTAGAAAGGGTTTGGAAGGGTTTTGGGGCTTCAAAACCCCACTTATGGGTGTTTGCGGTTTTGGAGTGTTCCATGGCTGTAAACACATGATTTTGAGGGGTTTGGATGATTTAACCACAAATTTGCATATATAACAAGCTAAACAACAAGCTAGGATAGATCACTTACGAGTTTGGAGCTTGAAAGATGTGTTTTTGGATCAAAATCACTTGTAGAGAGAGAGAGTAGAAGAGAGAAAGAGGGTGTTAAGAGGGTGGAAAAGCTTCAAATGTGACCACTCAATCCCTTATATGAGGGTTGAGTTTGCGGCCCGGTGGGAATCTACCCGATACCGACGTTAAACGAAGCTTATGGTCGTACATGATTAAATGTTCGTAACCCGACGTGGTCGTGAATTAGAAACTTTTAAAAAGAATATCGAGGGTGTTTCACGTGTTTCTAATGTGTTCTGACACTTATGACGTCATAATAAAAGTCCCAATTTAATTAACCTAATCCAAAATGTCGGCGGAAAATTTAATAAAAACGGGTTTTAATAACGGAAACGGGTTACAGTGACGGAATAAATTTCAAGCATTAATATCAAAGAAATCAATACCTTCCTTTTTTCTAAAGCCTTGGATAACCAATCTCGCTTTATACTTATCAATTGTGCCATCCACCTTAATTTTTCTTTTAAGGATCCATTTACATCCTAATGCCTTGCAACCGGGAGGTAAATCAGACAATACCCAAGTATTGTTATGCATGATAGAATCAATCTCATCCTGAATTGCCTTTTCCAGAAATAAACATCCCTAGAAGCCATAGCTTTACTGAAAGTCTTTGGATCCTCCCAAATATTAAAACAATATTGATGTTGTGACACGGTCTCATGCCTTGTTCCTTCAACTAAATATAGTTGAAAATCGGATCCAAATGTTTTAGTTTTTCTAGCTCTAGTACTCTTTCTAAGTTCAGGCACAAAGCTTGTACCACTAGAAGCATCTTCAGCTTGATTTGTGTTCTTGCTGAAAGATTGATGAATCATGTCCCTTGGTTTAGGTATAGATGTAAATCTTTCTTCATTAAAGATAGCATCTCTTGATTCTATAACAATGTTTACACACACAGTCATTAGATTCTCAAACATAGAATCTATAATCTTTGGAAAGCTCAACATATCCAATAAAGATACAATTTATACCTCTTTCACCTAATGTTTTCCTTTTGCGTTCAGTGAGCATCAAAACTGCTTGGCAACCCTAAACTTTGAGATAACTCAAATTTGGTACCTTTTCACACCAAAGTTCATAAGGAGTATTCTTGTTCCTTTTATTTGGAGTTCTATTCAAGATGTAACATTCAGTTTAACATTGCCTCACCCTAAAATCCTTCACTTAATCCAGAATAGGACAACATAGAATTAACCATTTCTTTCAAAGTTCTATTCTTCCTTTCAGCTACACCATTTTGTTGTGGTGTATAATGAGTTGTGGTTTGATGTATTATTCCACTTAATTCAAAATAAACTGGATCATAATACTCACTATCCAATATTCACAGTCGATCATTGTGACAAAATCTCACCATATTGTCACATTTAATTATTTATGTATATCTAAAATTAAGAATATTCACAATAAAAGAAAAAAATAACATGTGAGTATAAGTATCTTATGCTCGCTATTTAAAAAACAATATATATATATATATATATATATATATATATATATATATATGATTATAAGTATTTTATGGTTACAACTTAATGATTTATGTGTATCCAAAAGTAAAAAAATAATAGCGATAAAACACTTGTGACTAAAAGTGTTTTACAGCAACAATTGAATGTTGAAAAACTGAAACACGGAGATTTGGAGGGAGCTAAACATGACCAGGTATACTGTTGAGATCCTGCTAGACTGAGTCGATGTTATTTATAGAAGAACCTAATGTTTGTATGATAATGATTTTACCTGAAACGGAAAATAGATGCACAATGATCAGCATTCAAACAAATTATCTGAACAGTGTATGGGGTGTCCATGGGTGAAGTTGTTGCTGTTCTTGGAGGACCCATATATGAAACTTGGGTCATCCTTTTCTGGTTTTTAAATATTCCAGCTATGATGGGTATTTCTGCCGGTTGACTCTCTATGTTTGACACAGAGGGTAGACCAAAAGAACTACCTAAAACATTGGGTTGTGAAATTTTGAATGAACCAGTTAGTAATTGATTCACAGAACCAATTTTGAAATGAAGCATTACTGAGTGGTTTTTTACATTGCTAAAAACCCATTTTTAACTAGTGACAACACATGCGCTTCAACAAAAATTACGCTGGACGATACTTGTCGATTTCTTTAGAGACTTTCTGAGCCGAAGGCAAATTCCTTTAATACAAGATTTTTCTTCCAATAATACCAATTGCAATAAATACCGATTGCAATAAATATAGGAAGATCTGAACTTAAGGAAATTAAATTCATGTATTTTTCTTCCACAAAAAGAAAAAAAATAAATTGAGAAGAAGCAAAAGGCCTTAGGCCTAGCGGCATGAAGAGTTGACATATAGGTGGCCCTTAGGTTTAGTTCTCATTTGAGATGAACGATATAGATTTAGGAGTAGAATAATGGATGTATGAAAGAGGTTCTAAAAGAAATAAACTGAAAAGATCATACATATGTTTATAGATATGGAGGTTGGATGACACAAAAATTATGTTTATAGATATGGCGGTTACAGGAACACCTAAGAGAATTCAAACTATTAGATGTACTAGAAGATTGATGAAAAATAATTGATGGGGGTATGCTTTAAAAACAAACAACATAAAAATGGAATGGGAGAAAAGGGTGAATAATTGATGAATAATCTGTTGGGAGAAAAAAATGAATTATTGATGAAAAATCTGCGACTATTAATATTCAAGTTATTAGACCGTTACACAACGGCCATATTATTTGTAGTGCAATTATAATTTGAATATCGTCAATATTTTGGAAATATTCTATTTGAAAGAAAGAAAAAAGTGAATAGTTGATAAAGAATACCTCACTATTAATTTGCAATTTATTAGACCGTTACATAACGAACATATTCTTTCTAGTTTTTTTTTTTTTTTTTTTTTCTTTTTTTTTTTTTTTTTTTAGAACTGGCAAATTTTATTAACTAAGCACCACCTAGCAAGGTGCTAGGCAGACCCAAAAAGGAAGGCTACATTTGAGTTTGTATTACAGACAATTTAAAGGGCAAACACACCGGTCATCCCATTTGAAATGACAGTCTACTCTCCTATGCCTAATCCAATTGAATACAATAGATTTAACACTATCGATAATCTGGGAGTGTGAGTATCGTATGCTCCTGAACACCCATTCACATCTTGTTTTCCATAGTATCCACATCACCCCAAAACATATACAAATTAGGTTGTTTCTCCTTCTTCGACATCTCCCCCAAGTTTTCACTAACCCAATAAGATCACCGATGGTTTGAAAATCCGGTTTCAGATTATTGCACCATTTAAATATCAGCTCCCATACCTTGTTCGCCAACGGGCAACGCATCAGGATATGTTCTGAATCTTCATCCTCGAGATAACATTGAGGACATGATGCATTTATATTTGCAATTCCTCTCCTTTTTAACGTCAGGTTGGTTGGGATATGTCCCAGATTAGCCTTCCAAATAAAGGTATTGACCTTTATAGGGATATCGTGAAGCCATGGGGAGTCGTGAATACTCACAAAGCATTTAAAAACCGAAAATATGGGGAGTCGTGAATACTCACAATGCATTGGATAGATCCCAGAGTTTGGATCTGGAGAAGGTCGATACTCACCAATGGCCTCAAACAACATCTGAAAGCTATGAGTTTGAGCACTAGTTGCAGGGGCTGATCTCCATTCCCAAGTATAGCCTTCCAATTGCACTCTTTGGCTAAATCTGCAAGTTTTACGCCTTTCAAGTTGGTATAGTTCTGGGAACTGATCCTTTAGTGGCTTGCTATCACACCATTCATCCATCCAGAAGAGGGTATCGATACCATTCTTCACTTTTTTCTTTAGAATGTCTCGGAAACTTATCCCAACTTTAGTTAATTCGTTCGCCACCTCCGCAATATTGTTCCACACACCTGCAAAAGTTCTTTTCGATAAAACGTTAGCAGGTTTGTTTTTCAGATTATGAATACCCGTAATTACACGACTCCATAAGGCTGTTTTATTTGTTTTTAATGCCCACCACCATTTGACAATCATTGATATGTTGAAGGCCTTGAGAGATCCAAGACCAAGCCCCTCTTTTTCCTTTGGAGCAATGATCTTTTCCCATGATACCCAAGCAATTTTATACTTGTTATCGCTCTCGCCCCATAAGAACTGTCTACGAATCTTTTCCAGGAGATTGATGACCCCCACTGGGGCCACGAAAATAGAGAAATAATATGACGGAAGACTGCCCAGGACAGCTTTGGCTAAGGTTAATCTCTCTCCAAAGGATAGTGCTTTCGATTTCCAAGGCGAGAGCTTGGAATAAAAACGGTCAGTTATAGGCTTCCAATGTTTCTTTAGCTTCATGTTTGCGCCAACCGGGACCCCAGGTAAGTGAAGGGTAACGACGCCGGTTGGCAGCCCAAGGGAGCAGCCCATCGAGAAACCTCAGCTGTGTCAACACCAACACTAAAAACCCTGGATTTGTTAAAGTTTACCTTTAATCCTGACGCTACTCGAAAGCACCTTAACACCCTTGCTAGATTTTTTATGTTACTTTGACTCCACTCACCCACGAAAATGGCGTCATCAGCGTAGAACAAATGAGATATTGACAATTCTGTATTAGGAATTTTAAGACCTTGAAAAAGGCCTTTCTGACAAGCTGTTTTCATCGCGATGTTAAGTTCCTCCATGGCAATTATGAATAAGAAGGGTGAGAGTAGTGTTATTATGATTTGAATACATTTAATATCTCTGAAATATTCGATTTGAAAAATCAAAGATAAAAATGAATAATTGATGAAGAATTTGTTGGTGAATACATTTAATATCTCTGAAATATCCAGTCGATTTTAAGTCCAGGTGAATGTTTCTTGTTATGGTTGCCTACATATTTATTAATTTTTTTATACTTCAATACATGGGACATGTCGCTCCGACGCGTTATTGGGACAAGTACTTACTAATTTTTTTGCAACAACCTGTGCAGCGGACAAGTCGTTTGGACATTTTTTTCTTAAATTTATTCTTATAAAAAAAAGAATAATCATCATAAAATTGAGGTGACGACAAGTCGCCTGATAAGGAAACCCATAGCAGCGAAAAAACGTTATCATGAGGTAACTATAAATTGTTTGAAAACCAACTTTGACATTTTTTCCAGCTTAGATATATTACCTAACAGTGGCACAAAATGTTTGGTGAATTTTATAAACTGTTTCCTATTTATTTCGAATTTGTGTTTATTTGAGCATTTCAATAGAGGAAAAATATCTATGCATATATAAAATTCATGGAAAAGTTTATGGAAGTCCCTAACTTCAGATGGAACACAAATAAAAAGTTTTGTGATTTTTTACCACTTTTTGTATTTAATTAAAATTTCTTGGTACAAAAGATTATTAAATTATAAAGTTGGGTTTTATTCATCAAAATTGGCAATTAATAATTTTCCCGGTTTAAGGACATTATGAAGCAGTAACACAACAATTTTCTATGATCATTTACTATTTTCCCCAACTTTATGATGTTTTTTAGGAATAAAATTGCTGAAAAATAGTTAGACAAATAAAAAATTCTAGAAATTTTATTTTAGTGTCTTTGACTTCAGTTAAAACTGAAATAGAAAGTTTGGGAAATTTTATAACTTATTTAATTTAGCTTTAAATATTTAACCATTTGAAACACTATCCAAAACGTTATAGTTACACTTCAATTAACATTGCCAAAAATAGGATTTTTCACTTGAATTTTTTATACAACAAATTGATTCATATAAATCTAAATTTCACAGAAAAATATTTGTAACTTAACAATATTAAATTTTGACACAATATTGACATAATTCTATTATAGTAGTAAGTATACTAGTAATAAGTTTTGATTAGAGACTCATTAGTGTGTAACATCGTTGTAGGAATCGATAGTGTTTCAACTAGAACATAGTTCAAGACATTTTTTGCATCATCTCAATGCATTGTGAGTATTCACGACTCCCCATATTTTCGGTTTTTAAATGCTTTGGGGTGGAAAAGCATGTCCGAAAAATGTTTATTGTTCGTTGTATTTAATTTGACTTGTATCAAAATTGGTTGCTATATTTTGTTGTGTATGTGTATTTTATTGTTAATTCATGAAGCCTTATCGCGTTTAAGTCCCGGGAATCAGTTCACACAACTCATTAACTCATTTGAGCCCATGGTCATTATGGATAATGCTATCAGGAGGTAGACAACTCCTCGCTCACACGTTTCGCTTGAGTGCGTTTTACCATATTTCCTTATGTTAGCGATAGACATAGAAGAGGGCACCCCCAGTCATTAGGCTTGGGTTGTAAACTCATAGTATAACCATTATTCACATACAAACCTTGTTTCTTGTTTTAGCAACAAACTTAATTTGCCATGAGAATATGAACGTTGCATCTCATTTGGGCAAGATACTTTATCTCTCATGATGACAACGAACCTTGTATCTCGTTTTAGCAACAAACTTTATTTCCCATGAGATATGAACGTTGCATCTCATTTGGGCAACATACTTAATCTCTAATGATGACAACGAACCTTGTATCTCGTTTTCGCTACAAACTTTATTTCCCATCAGAATATGAACGCTATATCTTATTTGGGCAACATACTTTATCTCTCATGATGACAACGAACCTTGTATCTCGTTTGAGCAACAAACGTTATTTCCCATGAGAATATGAACGTTGCATCTCATTTGGGCAACATACTTTATCTCTCATGATGACAACGAACTTTGTTTACGCAAACTTAACTACTCATTTTTTCAATATATTTCTATTTATGGATACTTTATTTCCCATGAGAATATGAACGTTACTTCTCATTTGGGCAACATACTTTATCTCTCATGATGACAACGAACTCTGTTTATGCAAACTTATTTAATCATTTTTGCAATATATTTCTATTTATGGAAACTTTATTACTCGTTTTAGCAACGAACTTCTATTCATGAAAACATATTTACTTATCTTAGCAATGAACATTTGTTTATGGAAACTATTATCAATATTCTAATTATCATGACTTCAAACTATATTATGTTTTAAACCTGTGAGTACTCACCAACTATTTTTATAGTTGACTGTAACAACCCGAAGTTGTTCATCGCTGAAAACCCATTCTACCCGTATAACTCGCCGTATATCGAAACATTCTGATGTCGCTTTTTGGGTTAAGTTAATCAAACTTATATGTTTAATTGATGCTAATGAGTGTCCAAACCTCTTATGAACTCATGAATTTAGCCCAAAATGTTTATTTCATAAATTTTAGAAACGTCCTCGCCGGATTACGGAAACTTAATCGGGTGCGACCAAAAGCCCCGTTTAATGCCGGTATCGGGTAGAATTCCACCGTGTCCAAGTTTTGTGACCTATATAAACGTGTTAAACCTTTCATTTGAAGCTTTTGCTTCCTCTCTCTATTCTCTCTCTAACCTCTCTCCTAAATCCAAGTTCAAGGGTCCAAAATCCAAATTTAAGGCTTCAAATCTTTGAGGTAACTTCCCTAACTTGCTATACAACCCCTCTAGCTTTCAAATTTGAGTTTAAACCATGGATTAGGACCATTATCATGGGTTTACGGCCCTAGAACTATCCTAGGCCGTAAACTCATATAAAAGGGGTTTTTTGAGCAACAAAACCCTTCCAAATCACAACTAGACTTGAGATATGGCAAAATGACTTCATGGAATGGACTTAGAACACTTTAGACATGGATTTTGAGGGATTTGAAGGAGTTTATGGCCAAGGTACATGCTTGGGCCATAAACCCCTCAAACATGAGTATAAACTCATTTTCAACATGTTAGGAAGCCATATACCTTCACCAAAAGCCTTGGAATAAATCATAGAACCAACTAAAAATGGTTTAAGGGCCTTAAACATATTATTTGAGGGACAATTGAGAGTTTACGGCCAAGACTTATGCTTGGGCCGTAAACCCTTCATATTGGGGAGTAAACTCCTTTAAAAGTGTTAAAATGCCACTTTAACACCCCTAAAGCCTTAGAATAAATTCTAGAAGTGTATACAAACAAGTTTTAGACCTTTAAACATAATAAATCATACACTAGGGGAGTTCACGGCCATGAGGGGGTCTCATGGGCCGTAAACTCCAAAAATGTTGCCAAAAGTCCCTTAAAACTTCATGAAAGGCCTTGGAACAATTTTAGGAATCACATGTGATTAATTTGGAGACATTAAAACACTTATTCAAGGGTGTATAGGAGTTTATGGTTGTAAGCTCCATGCTAGGGCCGTAAACTCCCTTAAGTGTTGTCATTTGGTGTTTTAAATTAATTCCAAGCCCTTAAACCAACCTTAGAAATTTCCCTTTAAGTGTTTCAAGCCAATTTGCACCATAAACCACCCCACCATGAGTTTACGGCCGTAAACTCATGGGGAATGGATGTTATAGGCCGAAAACTCTTGTAAGAGTTTACTCTTGAAGAGTAAACTCCATTTCCCGGTCATTCAAGTCCTTAAACGCCACCCGGGTCCCTCCAAACTCTTGCAATGGGGTGTTTCCACGACTAAAAGTGTTTGTCCCTAACAATTAAATAATCTAAGTCCTAATTAGATACAAATGTGTATCTTTTCATTATACTTAGGAACCTCGTGCATTTTCAAGCCCCGAACCAACGTTTAGCATCCTAAATCGTCACGTTTCTCGTCCGGTGAGTTCATACCCCTATGCTTTTTCCGTGTTTTTCAATGTTTTCAGGGGGGAATACAAACAAACTATAACTGTTTTCAAAACATAACATTGATGTGTTTCAAATAATATCTGGCAAACTTATAAACACTTTTACTCCTTATGTATTATGTTGAGCATAAGGGATGATTTATCAACTACAACTAAATGGATTTTAGTTAAGAAAATAACCAAACTAATCAAATTATTATGGGAATAATTTGGGGTTCTTTAGTTCTTGTTTTATCATGTACTGATATGTGTATAAAGTTATTAGGTAAACTATGTCTGATTCATTTTATCTCTGTATCATTTGAATGTATTGCCAGATAGTTTCATTGTATGTATCTATATTCACTGTATTATGTTTCATAATCTTTTGTATGTTTGATATCGTATGAGAACCCTGTGAATAGTTTAGTACTAGTTTGTGACTTAGTCACTACCCTTTATGGATGATCAGTAAATCCTCCCCGGAAGTGTACCCAGAGTCTCCTGGAGGGAGAGCGAGGAATTTGTGAATAGATCTATTCGGGACTGACAATCCCACACCTTAACTGCTAGCTACAGTTAGGCGGGCACGCCTGGGGTGACAAATTCTGGATATCGTCCGACGTCTGACAAGCGTCAAGGAGGTCTCGTTGTCGTATCAACATGGTTACCCGACTCACAATACGTATTAATATAAGTTTATTCACGACTTTGGTTTTGACTTAGATTTTATATCAATCTTCTATCTTTAGATCTTATATCTAGTTCGGGACGGTAATCCCATGGTTTTAGTCTATAGGGTTCATATCTATTGCAGGATGTTATCTAGTTCGGGATAGTGATCCCATGATTTTATCAAACTATCTTATATCTAGTTCGGGATAGTAATCCCATGGTTTTTAACAGACTATTTTGTATCTAGTCCGGGATGGTAGTCCCATGGTTTTCAGTCTATATTTTCAAGTATATCAAACTATCTTGTATCTAGTTCGGGATGTTAGTCCCAAGGTTTTCAAACTACTTTCTATCTACAGTTCGTGTATATTAAAGTATTTTATATCTAATTCGGGATAGTAATCCTATGATTCTTAATATATAGTTTTGTGTATTAAACTATACTCTGTGTTATTCAATCAGTCTTGCATTTAGGAAAATATGGGATTTTCCTGGGGTAACATATAACGCATAATGGAACTGGTAATGAAAGATAACTAAACTGTTCTACATAAGAAAATATGGGATTTTCTTGGATAACAAACCTTTTCGGAAAACTAAAGGAAACTGGTACATTTTTAGAAAACAAACATCTTATGAACTCACCAGATTTATGCTGATTTTCAAACCGCTTGTATTCTCAGGTCCACTTTAGACAGGTACCCGGTGATATCTTTTGGTGAAGACGGAGTGCTCAGAAGACTCGTCTCAACTTCTGTTGACATGATATATGTATAACACTTGTACAATTTACTTTTGAAACAAATGTAAACTTTCAAATATATGTAATGTAATGGTTGTTTACTGTGATTACTATGTACATTGCATTTGATACTCAACGTGGTGTCAACCCCGGAAATGTTTCCTCCTTTGGTTTTCGGGGTGTGACAGATTGGTATCAGAGCCCTTGTTTATAGTGAACGGAGTATACCAAACCTTACATGGTATAAAACTATAAACACTAAAGGGCCTCAGTGCTCTGAATTAAAAGTATCTTCAAACTATAAGTATTTTCAAAAGTATACAAGTATACCGAACCGTCGAGATCCGTAACTACAAGTAGAACAAAACATAAGTAAATGGATGTTGTATGTTGCGGTTAAACATGGGCAGTTATGTAGTTGTGTCTAGGATCAATACAGCCTGGCCAACTATATTCAATCGAGACACGACCAACATGTGCTTGGGAGTGACTGTGGTACGCAGCATACCTAAAACTTACCCAATACCCCAAACAACGAGTCATCGTTGCAGCGAATCATGAAATACTATGGGAGTATTTCTCGAGCCGATCCTTGGTAGAAAGTCCTCGTATACGCGTTGTTCCTTGATCATTCCTCTAGCGATAAAATGTTCTGTCTTGATAACTCTTTCCTGCTTTATCGCTTGTTATGATGCTATATCTATCTTGATGAAATATCCCCTGTTCCATATCTCTTGATTCAATTCAGAGGACTTATGATCCTCTCTTTCTTGATCTTATTAGATCAAGATGCCTCCAAGAAAGAGACCCAGCTCAAAGAACAACAACAATCCTCCTCCGCCACCACCTCCTCCTGAATTTGACCCTGTGATGTTCGAGGCAGCTGTCAATGCCGCGGTGGCAGCTGCTTTATCTCAAAGGAACTCAGATGGTTCCGGTGGTACTCAAACCCAAAACCCAGAGAACAGTCAGGGACACCAAAACGGGGGTTCCTATAAAGACTTGTAGGAGCATTTTCATGTGTTGACTTTTAAGTACATTGTAATTTTTTTTAAAATTTTATTCAAACTCATTGTAAATTTGTAAAGATTTTTAATACTATGGTTGGTGTTGTCTTTTAACTTTTACTATGAAACCCTTTGTACTACCACACCCCGTATTTTCGCTTTTGCGGGATGTGGCACTTTCAATGCTTACACAGATTTCTTCTCAAATGTCAAGTGTAAGAAGCGTACGTAGGAAATCTTTATTTTGAGACCAAGAATTTGAAGAATATCAATGCAACTTCAAGGTCGTTTGTGGATAGCGATCAGACTAATGTCTTAATAACATCATCTTCAGTTGGGAAATTCCCATTTATTATATGATTACCTTGCCTAAATCTTTCAGAAATTACCTAAAATATTGAGTGTTTGTAATTGCTAGTTCTTGGTGCCACCCCAAGCTTTGTCTTCATCTTCAAGACTTTCGCAACTTCGACTACATTCGGTTGATTTAAGGGCTTCTGTAATGATTCTATGTGCCATGAAATCAAGTTTGCAATCTCTTTTTATCAACATCAAGCATATACATCGCCTCATGCACGCTATTCTCTAAACACAACCCATGAAGAATTAAAAGTGCAAGATTAGAATAAATTTTTTATAACGACAATTTTATA
This sequence comes from Lactuca serriola, assembly GCF_051521515.1. NCBI lineage: Eukaryota > Viridiplantae > Streptophyta > Magnoliopsida > Asterales > Asteraceae > Lactuca > Lactuca serriola. Next base: position 168,406,664 of record NC_136412.1, read on the forward strand.
GTAACAAACTGTAACAACCCGAAATTTCATATCACTTCTTGTAACTCAACTTGTAAATCCAATTCGATCAACCAAACGTTGTGGGACAAAAGAGAGTTTACGGCCAAGGCATGTGCTTAGGCCGTAAACTCCTCAAACATGGGGAGTAAACACATTTTTGCATGTTAGTTTGCCTTGAAACTCAACCAATAGCCTTGGAATAAATCATAGAACCACCTAAAATTAGTTTGGGAGCCTAAAACATAACAAAACACTACATTTAGGAGTTTACGGCGATAGAACATACTCTTAGGCCGTAAACTCATAAAAGTGTGTCAAATGATGCCCTTAAACCACCCCAAGGCTTGGAAAAATTACTAGAATCACATGTGATTACTCTAAGTGCTTCAAAACAATTATTCTTGACCATGGGAGAGTTTACGTCCGTAAACTCCATGTTTACAGCTATGAACTCCCTTTTAATTGGTATAAGTCACATTAAATCATTCCAAGGTATTTTAGAAATTCATTCCATAAATCCCCAAGTCCAAACAAGGCATTAAACCCTTAAAATCACACCCACATGAGTTCACGGCCATGAACTCATGTATGTGGGTGTTATTTGGCCGTAAACTCCCTAATATGTTTACTCTTGGAGAGTAAACTCAAATCCCAAGTCGCTAGAGTCATTACACATCCGAAGATGTCACCCGACTCACTCCAAACGCTCGTTTTGAGGTGTTTAACCTCGTTGGAGTGTAATGTTCCATATAATTAGTAAATGTAAATCTAATTGGATATATATGGACATTATTATATTTTACATAGGGACATTGCGAGTAATCAAGCCCCGAACCAACGTCTAGTGTCCGAAACCGTCGCATTTCCGAGTCTGGTGAGTTCGTACCCCTACCCTTTTTCACTGTTTTTAACTGTTTTCAGGGGGAACACAAGCAAAGTACAAGGGTTTCTTGTAATCAAAACTTATTTTAGTGTGTGTGTTTTACAGTTCATATGCTTTTAACACTGATATACACAACTGATAACGGTATGAACATGCAGATCACGTAACATATTATTTGTGAAATGGGTTTTATAAACTGTTATGTTTTATATATTTCACAAATGGTTTTTCCACATCTTATCAGTTAAAAGCATGACTTTAGAACATATGAACATGAAACTTGTACACTGTTTGTCCTCGGTAACACTCCACAGAGATACGCGAGTGGAGGACTATCATATTATTACTAGTAAATTTGTTATTCCTGTATGATTGGAGACACGTCCTCGACGAACACTCCACAGAGATACGCGAGTGGAGGACTACACCCGTAACCAGAATCTCTGGGATTTAGAGAGCGTGACTTGAGTGTATAGATCTATACGGGGCTGACTACCCCACACCTGGCTGCTAGCTACAGCGGAACCGAAATGGTTCAAGGGTGACGAAACAGGTTCAGTCTATAGTATGGTTATGGAACTCGCAATTAGGATAACAGAGATTTACTTACAGTAATAATGAATAACTTTATACATTTCACAAGATAACCAGGTTGGAATACATCTTTTACATTGATAACCAACATTCAGGAAAGTATGGGACTTTCTGTAACATCCCTCTCTGGCACGTATTACAATATTGTCCGCTTTGGGCCACTCGGCACGAGGACTTCCCAGGGGGTCACCCATCCTGGTACTACTCCCGCCCGAGCACGCTTAACTGCAGAGTTCTTATGGGATCTGCTGCCCTCACGGCTTTAAAACGCGTTGTTATAGGGAAGGTATCCACACCCCTTGTAAGGAATGCTTAGTTCTCCTTCCCAGCTGATGTGGGATCAGATCTAACCCACATAAGAACTCTGCAGTTAAGCGTGCTCGGGCGGGAGTAGTACCAGGATGGGTGACCCCCTGGGAAGTCCTCGTGCCGAGTGGCCCAAAGCGGACAATATTGTGATACGTGCCAAAGGGGGATGTTACAAATGGTATCAGAGCTAGGGCACAGGTCGATGTGTTCGACGGGGACGTCCCGCCCGAGCACGCTTAACTGCAGAGTTCTTATGGGATCTGCTGCCCTCACGGCTTTAAAACGCGTTGTGACATGGAAGGTATCCATACCCCTTTATAAGGAAATGTTTCGTTCTCCTTCCAAGCCGATGTGGGATCAGATCAAACCCACTTTCACGGCTTTAAAACGCGTTGTGACATGGAAGGTATCCATACCCCCTTTACTACCAACTTGCACCGGTGTCGGGCTCCCAGAAAGACATGGTGGTTTGGATGCCATGAAATCCTTGTACTTGCATCCACGTCCATCATTTCCTCTATCCTGGTTGTTTTGGCGAACTATTGGTGGGTTGGCTTGGCCAACGGTCCCACTATAGTTTCCTCCTTCAGACGGCCCTCCATTTACTTCGGGCTCTTCAACTCGAATTGACAATTCCTCGCGATTTTGTCTGATCAGACGTCTAGTTTCTTCCATCTGATTATTCAACATTGCCTGGATCATCACTTGAACTCCGGCCATTGTCATTGGTTCAGGCGCTGCTGCCACAACAGGTATTTGTTCAATTACTGGTACTTGATTCCTGTTTTCATCAGCATTTCCAACTCCACTCCTCGTTCTCACCATTTTTGATCTATACACCGAATATGGTGAAATTAGATCCTTAATCATGATAGATATTCAAATCATCCTTATCACTCCGAAACGTTTATATGCTAGTTCTAATATCATAGACGTACGCTTAGAATCCTATACACATAAGGTTTCCAGATCCGGTCGGCAACAGACCATAGATCCGAACAAATAATAGCATCAATATAGCTATCACACAAAACATTTAGCACGTAAAAGCATTTTAGGCAATTTTCCTAAAATAAAATAGTGTCTGTGTCAATTTAGGTGTACTACCTAAAATATAATGGACACACTCAAAAGGAGTATATTAAAAGTATTTAACTTGTGTACTACCAACTGTGACATAGTCGTCGGGGTGAAAGTGTCAATTTTCCTAAAATAAAATAGTGTCTGTGTCAATTTAGGTGTACTACCTAAAATATAATGGACACACTCAAAAGGAGTATATTAAAAGTATTTAACTTAACAAGCTCTGATACCATTTGTAACATCCCTCTCTGGCACGTATCACAATATTGTCCGCTTTGGGCCACTCGGCACGAGGACTTCCCAGGGGGTCACCCATCCTGGTACTACTCCCGCCCGAGCACGCTTAACTGCAGAGTTCTTATGGGATCTGCTGCCCTCACGGCTTTAAAACGCGTTGTGATAGGGAAGGTATCGACACCCCTTATAAGGAATGCTTAGTTCTCCTTCCCAGCCGATGTGGGATCAGATCTAACCCACTTTCACCCCCCATTATAGGGTTCGACGTCCCCGTCGAACACATCAACCCGTGCCCTAGCTCTGATACCATTTGTAACATCCCCCTCTGGCACGTATCACAATATTGTCCGCTTTGGGCCACTCGGCACGAGGACTTCCCAGGGGGTCACCCATCCTGGTACTACTCCCGCCCGAGCACGCTTAACTGCAGAGTTCTTATGGGATCTGCTGCCCTCACGGCTTTAAAACGCGTTGTGACATGGAAGGTATCCATACCCCTTTATAGTGGGGGGTGAAAGTGGGTTAGATCTGATCCCACATCGGTTGGGAAGGAGAACTAAGCATTCCTTAAAAGGGGTGTGGATACCTTCCCTATCACAACGCGTTTTAAATCCGTGAGGGCAGCAGATCCCATAAGAACTCTGCAGTTAAGCGTGCTCGGGCGGGAGTAGTACCAGGATGGGTGACCCCCTGGGAAGTCCTCGTGCCGAGTGGCCCAAAGCGGACAATATTGTGATACGTGCCAGAGGGGGATGTTACAAATGGTATCAGAGCTAGGGCACGGGTTGATGTGTTCGACGGGGACGTCGAACCCTATAATGGGGGGTGAAAGTGGGTTAGATCTGATCCCACATCGGCTTGGAAGGAGAACGAAACATTTCCTTATAAAGGGGTATGGATACCTTCCATGTCACAACGCGTTTTAAAGCCGTGAACCTTGTACATAACCAGGTCTAACTAGAATACATCTTTTACATCTTTTACAAATGGTAACCGACATTCAGGAAAGCATGGGGCTTTGCTGGGGAAAACATTTACATAACTAGAAAAGTGTAACAAACTGGATAACCTTACATCTTTTACAATTGGTAATATACAATCAGGAAAGTATGGGACTTTCCTGGGAATCCATTGGTACATAATCAGAACTGAATAACAAAACGGATAACCTAAATGTACAATTTCACAAAAGTAAACATGTTATCAGTGTACAACTTTACTTTACATAATATGAAACAACCAACCAACCATTTTAAGAAAATGTGGGATTTTCTTGGCGTGTGTTACATTTTCAGAAACAGAAAGGAATCATGAACATTTTCACAAAACAAAAACCACTTATGAACTCACCAGCGTTATGCTGATTTTCAAACCACTTGTGTTCTCAGGTCATTGATAGAACATGTACCCGAAGATCCACTTGATCCAGGTTGGAGTGCGTACAAGACCCGTTTGTTTTGTTTCTATATATATATATATATATATATATATATATATATTATGTATCACAAACTGTACAACTTTACTTTTGAAACAATGTAAAACTTTTCTATATGTAATGTAATGTTTGTTTCACTTTACTTACTATGTACATTGGATTTGATACTCAACGTGGAGTCAACCCCGGAAATGTTTCCGCCTTCGGTTTTTAGGGTGTGACACAAAAGTAAACCATAAACCTTAATAAAACATGGATGATACCGGAATGGTTCCCCCAACATTGCTATGAGACCATCCTTATGCTTAATAGATTGTAGCCAATCTACAACAAAAGTCCTGGTTTGTAAAATTTGAAATTGGCATTGATACTTTATAAAGATATTAATGAAAACATGATATATTTCTTGCATTTTGGATGATTTTTAACTTAAATGATAGAAGAAGTTATATATATACCTACCACATAGGCAAATTTCAAAGTAGGTGCTTATGATTACTGCTTTCATTGGCAGGTTAATTAAGCAAACTGAAAGTATATAAAAAATTACAAATAAAATACATGAACAATGTTGAGGGTAGCCAATGTAACAAGCTTCAAGAAATCACCTCCAGGAGGTGATACAACACTCACAATTGTAAGACTACCAATATGTTGTGGAACATACATGAACAACTTATATCACTTTACATTCTATATATCTCATGAAAACTTGAAAAAAATCATACGTAAACTGATATTTAAATATTTTAATATGATGTCACAACTAATATCAATAAGGTGAATTGAGTTATTTAATTTGGTGTGCATTTCTTGGATTATTTACGTTGAACTTATTTCAACACAACAATAGTAGAAACATGCACCTACATATATCATTTCTTGGCAATGACTTTATAATTTCATTGGATGTTTTATGCTTATACACACAAAATCATATATATATATATATATATATATATATATATATAGGGTTAGGTTATTTTGTTTTCACTATCTATTGTGTGCATGTATGACTGATTCTGGACCAATTGTTTTAGTTATTTTAAGAAAGTAATTAATGCATACTACAAGTTGAAGATATAATAGGTATTAATTACAACTTCAACATTTAATAAGCATTAATTACTTTCTTAAAATAACTAAAATGATTGGTCCAGAATCAATCATACAGGCACACAATAGATAGTGAAAACATTTGAACCTAACTCTCTCTCTCTCTCTCTATATATATATATATATATATATATATATATATATATATATATATATACTGCGGAGGCTGGGTGTAGATTCATATGCTCTTTAATTGGGTTTTGATTTGGTTCTATATATTTATAGCTTTGTAGGTATTCATTTTCATAAATTTAGGTTAATTCTATTTTTCCTTTGCTGTAATAACTAATCGGACCCTTGCATGCCACTTGACATAAATTTATAGGTTCTTTCATTTATCTTAACTATATTATTAAACATATTGCCCATGTCTTGAAAATTAAAAGGTATACATTTTATAACACCATGTACAATCTATTAAGCTTACAATGTATACGTATACACACATATCATTGTAATGTACGATCAAAGCTTCTCGTGGAAAACCCTAATACCCTCTAGACACTATCAACCAACGTTTCTTCCAAAAGCTTCTTCCAAATCTATTCCGTCTACCTCCTCAATTTCTTCAATCTCCGATAGGCTTCCATTACCACCACCCTCCTATAGTTGTCACTATCGCCACCCTACCGACGTTGTCGTTACCTTCAGTCGTCATCAACAGCAACACTTCTACCTACAAACCCTAACTCTATCTCGCTGCCATCATCGGACATTATTAACTGCAAGCCCTAGCCCTAGAGTATCCCCTCCATCGCCACCAGACATCGCACACCATAAACAAGAAAAAGCCCTAACTCTTCTAGCTACGACTGAGGACTTTTCTTCGACCTTCGTCTCTCTATCTTAGAGCCTGTGATTTCGATTGTTCTCCTCAACTCTTGCTGGTATAGCATATTCTATTACCTGAATTTTATGTTGATGTTTTGATAGGTCGACCAAGATTTGGGTAATTATGAACGCTTCTTAGACTTGATGCTTACTAGAGATAACAACATAACCACTGGAAAGATCTATCAGGTATCATTACCATTTACCAAAATTTATGTTGTATCATTTCTATACTCTGTAGTAGTGATTAGTGCCAGTCTGTTCTTGAGAAGGAACGAAAAGGAGATTATCTTGGAAATTTCGTGATTTTTTAGACGGAAGCCAGGATGAAGGTGGGGATTCAGGGTCAGAAATTTCGTTGGATGGGGATTCACTGGTATGACTATGAACAGCTTTGGAGCCATTCTTCAGTGCTGCAGCTTCTCAGTTTGTTTTAGGGCACCAGATTCCCTTTTCACTATGGTTGTCGTTGGCCCCTGTTGTGATTGGTATATCTTTTTTTACTATTATCATTTTGTTTAATAAACTTTAATGAAAAGAATTATAAATTTTAATGATTTAATGACATAAATGTTTTAGGTGTATCAATGGCCTCATTGACCGAACTTTCATTCAACTGGCTTGGATTCAGAAGTGCCATGATTTCTAACATTTCTTTCACTTACAGAAGCATATATTCAAAGAAAGCCATGGTAACATCGATATTGTGTTAATTAGAATCAACGAATTATCTCGAATATTAACCATTTATAAATCTGCTTGGTTTTTATTTGACAGATAGGTATGGATAGCACGAATGTGTATGCTTACATTTTGATAATCGCACTTTTATTTTGCCCCACGCCAGCAATACTTGTAAGATAGCTTATTAAGTTTTTCATATTCGTTTTCTTCTTTTCTTGATTCGTTTTCTTCTTTTCTTGATTTAAGAATTGGGAATTTTTTGTGTTTTTTTTTCTTTTTTAGATAGAAGGACCTAAATTGATGCAATACGGGTTTAGGGACGCGATAGCGGAAGTTGGAATGGTTAAGTTCGTATCCGATTTGTTCTGGATCAGAATGTTCTATCATCTATACAACCAGGTAAATAACATATCATTCGAATGTCAATTATCATTATTAGGGTTTTGGGTGACTAATTATTTGTTTTCCTTGTGTGTCAAGATTGCAACCAACACTTTAGAGAGGGTTGCGCCACTTACGCACGCTGTAGGAAACGTGTTGAAGCGTGTGTTCGTGATTGGTTTCTCCATCATTGTATTTGGCAATTGATCTACATTACAAATACACCATGTTTGATTGAAAAACAATCCAGATTTTTTGTTTCTTTTTTTGATATTTTCAAATTGTAGGGAATAGGATTTCAACACAAACCGGAATTAGGACTGCAATCGCCATTGTTGGTGTTACAATGTATTCTTTGATCAAAGCCAACCTTGAAGAATAGAAAAAGGTATAAATCTTTACCTTCATCTTGGAAAGGTTTGTGAAAGCTACCTACTTTCACAAAATTAAAAAACTGTGAATTTTCTTGATTTCTTCTTTTACTATGGAAAATCTTTACCCTTTTTTATAGGCTGATATTCTTGAAAAAAAAACTTCTCTTACATTTCTTTATAAAAAGTAACAACATTTACATTTGAGATTTATAATTGTTCACAGAGCAAGATATTAAAACATGGTGGAGACTTTACAGCTGTGCCTTAAAATAGTTGATTTTGCAGGGAACTAAGAACACTTTGATATTGCGTAAAATTTAAGAAGATGATGTCAAAGAGTTTCTATCTAGCAAGGAGTCCCCTACTGTGGTAAAATTTGAAGTCCTAGTAATATCTTTATTTTTATTTCAGTTATTATCGAGTTATTTTTTTACATTAAGAATTATTTTGTTTTGTTTGGTATGATGGAATCGGAAGAATGGAATGGAATTGAGCATTCCCAAAGGCATTTGAATTCTGATTCCTTCCATTTTGTTAATTTCCATTCCGTCTTGGATTTAAAATAACTAGAAGGAATTATTTTTATTTGTAAGTTTTACTAACATTTACAGTAATTTTCTGCTTCTAATATATATATCTATATATATATATATATATATATATATATATATATATATATATATATATATATATATATATATATATTATTTTACTATGATATTATCTGAATGAAAATATCATTAATTTTGGTATAATTTTTGACAGTTAGTATTTACGGTATGATTTAAAGTATTTTTGGTATGACTTTTTACAGTTAGTATTTATGGTATGATTTAAAATATTTTTGGTATGATTTTTGACATTAAGTATTTATGGTATAATTTAAAATATATTTAGTATGACTTTTGAGTGATTAGTAATATCTAAAAATACATCATATGATACATTATTCTATTTATAAATCTAATATATTATGTTGTTATTTTATACTTTCACAACACAATTCACCAACAAGGAATCGGGAATAAGAAGATTACTTCATTGCATTGGATTACATTTCGTGACACGAATTTAGGTTTTCTTTATTTCTTCTATCTGTTTGATGAATCTTCTTTTGTCTTCTGTCTTCTTTACTTCTTCTACTTTACTAGATTGAATTTGGTGTAAGCAGGTGAAGATTGTTTTTTAAAAATTGCATTCAGGATGAGGTTTAGTTTTTATTGTTTGCATCATGATTGTTTGTTTGATTATCAATTCAATATATTGGTGTTCATGAATGGCATAAAGTACTTTGATACATATCTATCATTCACAGTTAAGTATAATTTACCAGGAAGCTTTAAAGAGACATTGACTTTTCGTTTGTATCACGTTTGTCCCTATGTTGCTTTGTCCCTGTGTGGTAAGATAAGAGATGACAAAGACGATGAACACAAGTTTTTCTCCCAAATAAGTCCCAAATTTTCTTCTGTTTCATCTTAATATGTCATCTTTATGATCTGGTTATCAAAATTCTTCAATAAATGTGGTCTAAATACATATTATTAATAACATAAGGCATATAAATTCGCAGAAGTTAATTCATTTTCTAAGAATCTCAAATGATTGGTAACAAATACTTAAATTATTTTGAAATGCTTCCTTTCTCCAAAAAGATATATTTCTTTTATAATAAACGTATTTTTTTATCAAAAGTATATATCACCAAACACAAGCAATAATAATCAAGATTCTTTGCACAGTGCTTTTGATTACAATTTACAAACCCCGGCCAATTGAAACATAATCCATCACAATGATTGTCAATTATTTGTTTAATTTCCTGTAGGTGTAACCTCTCTAATTCTTTTTTTACTTAATTGTTTGATACTATTATACTCTTTTAAGTCCAAAGAAAATTATTAAAATTAGTTTTCATAATATAGATAAGATCAAGAAGTCTTGCCGGTGATATAATAAATACTAAGTGAATCCTATATGGTATATTAAATCGTCAAAAACTTCTTATTTCATGAGTAAATTATATAAAAAAATGTCCTTTATAATTTTATATAACCAAAACTATTTTACAATTAAATTCATTCATATGATAAGTTCGAAATAAAGATATATAAACCTAGCAAATAGGCCATCTAAATATTAAATTGTTTCTATTATATTAAAGGAGAAAAACAAAATGAGAAGGATAGCTAACGGTGAAGGATGTACTCAACCTACAACACTCACAAGTTGCACTACAATGGAGACAAACGAAAAAAATATCAACGAAGATTCCTCTGTGAGTGTTATAAGTGCTGCTCAGAGAATGAGTACTTATAATAAAGAATATTATCAACGAAGAAAGGAACAAACTATGTTGACAAAAAGAAGAGTATACGCCTTTCAGGAAGATCCATATGATTTTGTTTACAAAAATATCCGTATGGAACATCGTATATTAAAGGCTCAAAACCTTTGTGTTTATTGTGGAGCAAAGTGACTACAATATGAATTCCCTACCTTTTGTTGAATGAGCGGGAAGACAAAACTGACACACTCCCCTATTGCCACAAAATTGCACCAACTCTTCACAAGGAAAGAGCAACTAGAAGAAAGCTTCAGGTACAATATAAGGGTGTATAACTCAAACTGGCGTATAACTCAAACTTTTCTTTCGCATCATTGGGTGTAAAGGTGGATAAAGAATTGGCCAATATGACTTCTGGAGTTTACACTTTTTGTGCGCACGGAACACTCTATCATAATATCAATCGGTTAATTTCAAGTGATGGAAAATCGAGGTATTTACAACTGTATTTTTATGACGGTGAAGCTGAAATATCACAGAGATCCTCCTGGAAGAAAGTTGATAGTAGAATCATCCAAAAACTAACACGTTTTCTAGCTTCAAATCCGTATGTTAGAACGTTTAAACAACTTTCTGATTTAGGACCGCTTGATAATTATAGAATGACTTTGAATGCATCGGTGGAACTTGACCAAAGGGTGTACAATAAACCGACCACATCTGGGGTGTGAATATTAACATTTATCTTTATTCATTTTAAAATTAAATGTGTCATATTTATTATTATACATATCATATTAATCACCATATTGAACTACACCTTTGCATAGGTTGCTGGTATTTGGGTTGAAAGAAATGACAACATCACTGCATATAAAAGAGGTATTATTGTTTGTGGGAGGTCTAACTATAGTACTGAAATTCAAACTCACTTTGGTTGTTATGATCCTTTGTCGTATCCTTTATTCTTTCCCAATGGCGAGTCTAGATGGCATCGTAAAATACCAAGATATGGGGTCGCCATGGATGAAATTAATATTGCCAATGAAGATAATGATGAAAGTTCAGAAGGTATGCCTTTAACATTTTTTTACATATTTAAAATATGTAACATATATTGCCTTAAATATTTGGATATTAAACTTATATTTTTCACATAAATTATGATATCATAGGATCTACTTCAAAAAACGGCAGAAATACTGTAAGTATGCGGGAATACTATTGTTACAAGTTCCAGATACGGTCGAATGATAATGTGATTTTGATGGGAGGGAGATTTTTCCAGCAGTTTGTAGTAGATACCTATATAAAGATTAAGACTACACGTTTGGTTTTTGTTGAAAAGAACCAAAGAAAAATTAGAGCCGATTTACTCCAGGGCGTTGTTGATTGCTTCAATGCCGGTTAGGCTCAACCAAGTAGGGTTGGACAGAGAGTTGTGTTACCTGCAAGTTTCATTGGAGGTCCACGTGACATGCATCGAAGATTTCGGGATGCCATGGCTTTAGTTCAAGATGATGAGTTATTGCCTGGACAGTCAGCTCAAGATCGACCAGACCTTGTTGCAAGAGTTTTTTAATGCTAAGTTAGAGGATCTCAAGGTACAATTATTCCCGAGATATATAATCGGTGTGGTGGGGTCATATGTGTATGCAATAGAGTTTCAAAAGCGTGGATTGCCACATGCACATTTCCTCTTAATAATGACACCTGGATATAAGATGAACAATCCAGACGATTATGACAAACTTGTGTGTGCGGAAATTCCCGACCCAATAAGGTTTCCTAAAATGCATGATCTTGTCAAAAGTCACATGATGCACGGTCCTTGTGGTAGCTTACGAGAAAAAATTCCATGTATGCAGGGTGTGCCAAAAATATGTCGTTTCAGATATCCTAGGCAATTCAAGGAAAAGACATCACAAGGAGACGACTCATATCCATTATATAGAAGGAGAAATAATGGAATTGAGGTGACTGTAAGAAATACATCATTGGATAACAGATGGGTGGCTCCATACAACCCAAAGTTTTTAATGATTTTTAATTGTCATATCAACGTTGAGGTTTGTTCGACTATAAAGTCTATGAAGTACCTCTTCAAATATGTTTATAAGGGCCATGACAAACAAGTTATCCATATTGATAAAGACCAAGAAAATGTTGTTATTAATGAGATATGAATGTTTCAAGGCGCACATTATGTGTCCCCTCCTGAGGCATTATGACGAGTTTTTAGCTTTCCTCTTTCAAAAATCCAACCTTGTGTGATGGCCTTGAAAATACGTCTCCCAAATCAACAGTTGGTTAGGTTAAAAGACGGTGACAGAATACAAGACATTGTTGATAGGGAGAAGGAAAAAAAATTCAATGTTGACGACATTTTTAAAGAAGAATAAAGAAGATTCCAATGCGAGAAAATATTTGTATAAGGATTTTCCCAAACATTTTACATGGAATCGGTGCAACCATTGATGGAGTACCAGGTAACATAAATCGATGATTGGTCGACTTGTTTATGCTTATCCAGCTGAAGGAGAGAGATACTACCTACACATGCTTTTATGTCATATCACTGGGCCTACCTGCTTTGAAGATTTATACATAGCCAATGGTGTATTACACCCTACATTTCGAAAAGCAGTTCTCGAAAGACGTTTAATAGAGACCGATGATAATTTATCACAATGTCTTGTAGAGACTTCCTTAGTGCAATTTCCCAGTGCACTTAGAAGGTTATTTTGTGAACCAAGAAATGTTCGTAAGTTATGGTATGACCACTATGATTCTCTTTCTGAAGATTATAGGAAACAATATGGATGTGCCGAATGAGTGCAAAATATGGTCCTCATCGACATTAGAGTCTTCCGAGAATCTTTGAGTAAAAAGCTTAGTGATTACGACCGTCCAAATGTCAGTGCACACAACAATTTACAATCAAGAGGCTATCGTGAGGTGCAAGAAGAATACTCTATAAATGTGGAATATGAAGACTTACATGCACGAGACTCTCTCAATCGAAGCCAAAAGTTTACATATGATGAGATAATGAGGCATGTGGATCAAAATATTTCGGGTGTGTTCTTCATAGATGGTCCTAGTGGAACTGGAAAGACATTTTTGTACAAAGCTTTGTTGGCCAATATTTGTGCCCATGGTCTTATTGCACTTGCAACTGCCACGTCAGGTGTTCTAGCTAACCACATGCCAGGAGGGAGAACAACTCATTCACGATTTGGAATTCCCCTCAATCTTGATAATAACTTGATGTACAAGATCACTAAACAAAGTGGGAAGGTTCAGATACCTTGCGAGGCAAAGGTAATCATATGGGATGAAGCAGCAATGGCTAAGAGGAAGGCAATAGAAGCAGTTGATCGGACAATGCAAGACATCACAGATGAGAAGCTCCCTTTTGGTGGAATGATAATGGTTATGGGAGGTGACTTTAGACAAGTGTTGTCGGTCGTGAGACGTGGCACTCGAGCACAAATTTTCGACTCTAGGTTACGAATGTTACCTCTATGGGCTTCTGTTAAAAGGCTTCAATTAAATATCAACATGAGAGTGGTAAATGACACATGGTTTTCTGATTTTTTTATTACGAGTCGGTGATGGAAAGGAGGAAACATTGGACGATTCCTATATTCGTATACCTGATAACATGTCCATTCGATACACTAATAAAACTAAATCAGTGGACGCTCTGATTAATGCAATATTTCCTTCTTTGCAATCCCATGATGCCGATTCAAAATTTATCATTTCGAGGGCGATATTGTCAACTAAAAATGAAAGTGTTGATCAGATTAATAATTGATGGGTTTGAGCCATAAGAACTTTCCTATGTGCAAATGCAACCCCTAATTGCTTGGATCTAGGTTTCTCTAATTGAACATGCATGTATTCAAGACTTTCATTCATAGATCTAGTGTAAACAAACAATTCATAACATATGAAAAACAGATCTAGAAGAATACCTTGAGTTGCTTGTTTGATACTTCTTCTTCTTGGAGCTTAGAGTCACAATTGTCACTCCTCTAATGGCTTACAAACACCAACTAGCAAGAAGATGATTTCAGAGAGAGAGAGGAAGGAGGGTGAGAAATCTGCCCTAGGGTTTCTTGCCTTGCATGAGTGCCGATTTCCCTCACCCTAGGGGTCTATTTATACTATGGGATACTAGGGTTTCACCTTTAACCCTAATTGAATAACTTAGGCCCTAAGCAATCCAAGATCCTCCTAGATATTAGGCTTGGACGATTTTGAGGTTCCTAAACCCTAAATTTCATCCACCCCATTATCTATAAGGATACATAGCCCAAAACACAACTATCACACATTTGATAGTTTATGCCTCATTATTCAATTAACCTCTTTAAGTCACCAAATTAATTCTTAACTAATATATAACTTATATTAATCAAATAATATTATTAATCCTTTAATATATTATTCTCATAATATATTAACAATAATATTTCTTCTCTCTTAACAAATCATCATGTCAAGTTGCTATGGTGAAGGCAACCCAAAAGGACCATGCTCAACCGGGTTAAGTACTTACCAAATATAGTTACTATTGGATTAGTGTCTAAGTCCATAACTATTTTGGTATGTACTTGACCCGATGGTGCATGGTCCTTTTGGGTTGCCTTCACCAAAGCAACTTGATTGGAGAAATAAATAAAGAGAGAGGTTATTATGATTTATTAATATGTTATAAGAATAATATATTAAAGGAGAAATCATATTTGTTTAATTAATATTGGTCAATAATTAATTAAGAATTAATTTTGTGATCAAATGTAATTAATTAAACTAGAGGGGCTGAATTGTAATTATGTGATAGTTGCAAAATAGGGCAATGGTTATCCTTGTTAAAGGATGGACGAATTCAAGGATAAAGATATCCTTAAAATCGTCCAAGGTTCAAGAGATAGGGATTTCTAAGGCTTATCTTATGGTTGCTTGATGGGCAAGTAACTAGATAAGGATAAGGACTGAAAACCTAATCCCAACCCTATATAAAGACCCCTAAGGCCTTAGGATTTCGTAAACGTCATGCCAAGAAGTCCTAAGGATGAATTCCTACTTCTCTCCTCTCTCTTTATACCTTCTCCATTTTCTCTTGGTGTTTGTAAGCCATTAGAGGAGTGACACTTGTGACTCTAAGCCTTCCAAAGTCAATTCAAGGAGGAATTGGGATTGTTATTACTACATAACAATCAAGGTAATATCTTAAACCTAATTATATGTCAATATTGATTTCCATATGCTAGAATTAGGGTTTATAGTCTTGGATTCAAAGCATGTACAATAGAGAAACCTAGATCCAAGCATTAGGGTTTGTATGAGCACATAGGATGTCTTATGACCAAAACCCATCAGTGGTATCAGAGACTAGCTTGGTTTCAATTGTATTGATGCTTGATGTAACTGAAAAAAATGTGTTTTGGCCTCTTTGTTCGACCTGACTCGGCGAGTCACTCTTGGACTCGGCGAGTCAGCCCTACTCGGCGAGTTCCTGAGGGTGACTCGGCGAGTCGGTGCGTCAGACAGAGGTATATCCGGGATTTCTTGCTGTTTTGCTTATGGATAGTTACCTTATCATGTTAGATCAATATTAATCCGATTATATGATATATTTGACTATAATTTTGATCTAATTGAAGATATTTATCAGTTAATAAGATAATTGTTTCCTTATGTGATAATTGATTAATTATTTTGAGTAAATTGATAATTTGTTTTGCAAGAAATCATTAAATAAATCAAATATGGATAATTATGTGATTAAATGTTAGTTTGAATTATTTGTTCTTTGATCCTTGTTGTTATGAAAAGTTTCATATTTTGCCCTTTAGGTTTTATAGTTTAAATTTGAACCCAATAGTTTTGTAGTTTTGAAATTTAAATAGTTGAAACCCTAACGTTTTGAAAAAAGGTTTCAAAACTTGCCCTCAAGTTTTGGAATTTAAAAGTTGATTAAAAGTTTAATTAGGAATGTTAAATTCTAAAACTCTAGTATAGTTTTGAAAAAGTTCAAATCACACCCATATGGTTTTATTAATTAATTAAGGTGTATAATTAAAGGAAGTTTAATAAGTCCATAAGAGTTTAGGTTTACAATTTAATTGAATTAAAAGTATAATTGTTAAATTAGACCACCTAGTATTTTGAAAGTATAAAATACACCCTATACTATATATATAACATTAAAAGTCTAACATTATATATATGTATGAGTAAAAGTCAGTCTTACCGTTAGTAGGCCTCATTCACGAAGCTAGTCTATAAGGGGTGTTTAAGGAAATTGCCTATAAAATGGCGACTGAATGGGTATCCACTCTTACCCACCGCACTCTTGACTAGTGGAGGGTCGTTAGCCGAACGGGTAGGATGGGACAAAACCTTCCATTATAAGTATAATGAAGTATAAAAGTAACTAAATGTTTTCATAAAATTCCCAATCTTAGTTACTTAGGCAAAAGTGAATTGATGCAATTCCATGAAACTACACTTTGTGCCCTTGCGAAGACGTTAGTGGAGCGTGTGTGGTTTACCGACACACTAATTGGTTCTAAGCAAAGGTAGCAAAGGGTGACTAAATGTTTGTCATAGTTCGGTGGAGCGTCTGTGGTTTACCGGCACATCGAATAGGTGACTGTAACATGTGAGGGCACCATGTAAGCTTGCATGGTTATTCACACCCGCTTTGTGATCCTCGGCATCCCAGTCACAAACTAAAGGGGCATATCGAGATTTAAACATGCCATTGAAAGTTCAATGAATCTCAAAGGATCTAGGAGTTTTCATAGATTTAAAACTTAAATTTCTTTTTCATTTTTCATGGTGGAAATTAGTGAATCGTCATTCACTTACCTTCAAATATTCTGCAATTAGGATTACGACATCCCTCTCCCGAGTTGTAGAATATTGTGTTGGGTCCTAGCCTTAGTATTTCATTTGGGTGATTTACTAAGGACTCAATCAATCAACTAACGTGAATTCGTTTTTCTCCCGTTTTGTAGATGTCAAAGTTCGACAACTATGGTCTTCCCAAATCCCGTGGAACAAGCATTTCACATGAAGATGATATTCCACGATTCGATTGAGGAATAAGAAATCATGCTTCACTTCCTCCACCTCCTCCTATTATTCTCCCTAACCCACAAGTTCGAAGGCTTGAAAAGTTCAAGCTCACTCAAGCCCTTTTGGCAAGTAAACATAAAGAAGGAAAGTCCGTGTGTGCACACGTCCTAGGTTTGAAGTCACACATTGATAGGTTAAGAATGTTGAGATCCGTTGTCTGTGAGGAAATGGCTGTTGATTGGGTTCTTCAGTCACTTCCCAACTCATATAGTGAGTTCGTAAGAGAGTACTATATGATGAACTACGACGTGACCCTTATAGATCTCACCTATATGCTTATTGCTGCTGAATCAGCAATGATTTTGCACAATAGAAAAGCAAAGTTGATTGGTGAATCAGCCTTCGAGACCTTTATGGATATAGACAATGGCAATGAAAGACATGCCATGATCGAAAAGTTTGATCATAAGAGAAAGGCGATGTCTGAAGTAGTTCCATGTCATGTTCCAAAAGAGTCAATTTGCTTTTATTACCAAGAGAAGGGGCATTGGAGACGAAGCTGCCCTATTTACCTAAGAGATCTAAGAGATGGGAGAGTCGAAACGTATGGCCCTAATTTAGGTAAAATCCATTGAATAACTCTTTTAGGCTTCTATTCTAGATTCTTAATACATAATTTGATGAGATTACAATTGGTGTTTTGTAGGATCGAAGAAAAGAAAGGAAGCTTAAGGGAAGAAGTGAGCAGAATCTAACCGTGAAGGAATGGATTTCGATCGCAATTCTCGATGATTAGATTCTTGAGCTACTACTTAGAGTTAGAATTAGATTGCTAAGAAAGATGTATTAGCATAAGTTTTTCAATGAGTTGCATTGTAAGGACAAATTTTTCCGCAATATAATAAATTTTGATTTTAAATTTTATTTATTTATCCTTACAATGGCGTGTATGAAAAATTGATGTTAAAATGTTTCTATTATTAGCAATAATGGATTTGGTTCTTATTATGTTATGTGAAAGTCGAGATTTACCAAATAGGGAGAGTTTCTCATCGCCCAAGTTTCAGTTGGACAAAAACTTGGAATCATGCAACGTGGATGCACGATGAATGAGAAATTTTGTATTTGGAAATTAGACTAATTCATTGACAAAGTGTCAAGTGAAGGACTAGGAGATCGAGTACACAAAGTTGTGTGTTGATCAAAGTCCACCATAAGAATAACGAGATATTTGTCATGATTTACTAAAGGTTTAGTAAATATGATTATACTTACAAGATTAAGTGTAATTCTGAATTGATTAAAGGGTTTAGATCAATAGTAGAACGAATAAGAAGAATCAAGTAGGCAGAAAGATAAAAGTTTCTACATTCTAAGAAGATGGGAGAGTAACTTTTATGCTTTATGATAGGTCTTAATGATTAAGAACCATATCTCAATTGATCCTCTAAGTGAGTCTTGGTACAATTATATGTCCAAGAAGAGGAATCAAAGATTGAAGAAATGGTAAAATCAAGAAGTCAATCATACTTCATTCCAATAACAAGTCTTAAAGTTAAGATTGTGACATTGAGTGAAAAAGTATCAAGAAGGTTTATAACATTCATTAAATGTGGTAAGTTGTGATGTCTTGGACAAGACAAAGACCAACTAGGACCAACTTATGAAGTGTTTTGATAAAAGCTACTCTAACTCTTGAATATTTGTTTGTCAAGAAATGGTTATTGACAAGAGAATCTTATATGTCAAGGTGTCAGTGGGAGTCTTAATGGTCTTGAAAGGTTTCAAGAACAAATCAAATAAACCTTATCGATCATCACTAGCACACGAGTTGAGGTTTACAACCTATCGTGAAGACATTATTTTGTTTCTGTGCCAATCCAATCAAGTTAATTATGCATGTGAGTCCTATGAGTTCTCATTTGAATGCATAAAAGGCAAGGACCTTGTTCAATGGAAAGTACATTGATAGGAAAAGGTGAGCTGCTTAACTACTTGGAAGACGTGGTGGGCAGCTGTGCTACCATAAGGCAAGAAATCAAGATTAAGAAAGTTCGATCCATATGAGTTTGAATTCGTCGTAAACTTTGGTTTTGACAAAGTCACATGGATAGGAACAAATACATCGTTTAAATCTAAGTGTCATTATATTTCCTCCTTCATGAAAATGATTGTGAGGAAATGCTTAGTGATTATAAAATTGCATTCTCGAATTCGATTATGGTTACGGTATCCCTTTCCATAATTTGAATTGTGAGGTTTGGCAATTAGTCTTAATTGTCTAGCCACACATATGAACTATCGAAGGCAAAGGTGTATAAGTTCAAAAAGCCTTGATAAAAGATTATCAAAGCACTAAGTATTAGAAACATGAACTTAAGAAATTCAATAAGTATTGTCTTTCTGGAAGTTGAGATGTTTATGAATACATGTCGAAGCTAGTGGGAGCATAAGTGTTATGTTTTATAATAATCATCATGATAGTGGGAGCATAAAAGTTATGATTGTATGATTATTAAGGAAAGTATTGCAAGGTTAGCAATATTAATTATAGAAAACAAGAGTCATACTTTGCAAAGCTGTAAGATTTGAAAGGTTGTTTTGCTATAATTAAGGGAGAGAATATTATGCTTCATTTCAAATCTAAAGGATTAGGTTGAGAAATGTTAATAAACTTAGTCAAAGGTACATAGTGTGTTCTTAAAATTTCGATTATGATTACGGCATTCCTCTTCATAATTCGAATTTTGAGAACATAGCCAAATAAAACATTATGCGTCGTGTCCCATACGCTTCGGGTATAGGACCGATTGCAAATGCTTTAATGATTGACCATTCTAAATTTTTCCAAATGTCTAGTGCATTTAGAGGGAAAAAGGACTAGAATCGGTTTTGACTAAAATAATTAAACAACTATCAAAGGACAATCCAAAGTTCGACGAGGATTGGTCGCTTGTGAATAGTTGGAAGCATGGTATTGGATGGACCATATCGACATTATTATGAATAGAAAAGATTCTATTAAGAATGAGTTGTCATATGGAAATTATGGAAATGTTTCCATACCGGATGGACCATATTGACATCATTACGAATAGATAAGATTCTATTAAGAATGAGTTGTCATATGGAAAATATGGAAGCGTGTTCATATTGGGAATTGAACATTGAAAATTTATGTCTAGATTAGAAACTTCTATGCAAAAGGATGTTCAAAGGAATGTACTTTGAGTGAGAGACATCATATTTAAGGAACTGTCTTGTAACAATCTCTGATAGAGGACTTTGTATGATCATTGGCAATAGTCTTTGTGACTTTGGTGCAGTGACATTACGAAAGGGTAAGTTGCATAAAATGTTAGAATCTAGCATATTCTATAAATGGCAAGAATTTGATATTCTTAAACTTATGAAAAATGGATTTGGAGTTGTGAAATGAGAATGATTGGAAATGTGTTCAATGTGATCTATTTCACAAAGTAAGAACCATAGGTAAACATCGTGTGCATGCTAAGAGCATGGGACAAATGTAATAATTCAAGTACGAAGTTGATTACCCGAAACGACAAATAATGAGTAATCAATATGGTGATAAATAAAAGGTGTTTTATTTATACTCAAAGGTTTGAAGCCATATGGGATTAGTATTATTCTTGTGTTTCACAATTGCATGTTTTGACTTCCAGAATAATTGAGTTTATTAAGAATAATCGAATTATTCAAATGGGTCATAGTCGTTCATATGTTGGAAGTAGATATGAATGAAGACTGTCATGAATTGGTGTGTGGATTGTCTAAAGAGCATTAGACATAAGCAAATGTTTGTTGCAACGTTCATGAGTGCTTATGAATATGAATTTGTGCATTGGATCAAACCCACGCTCACTTGGATCACTCCCTGAATTGTATCACGAGTGATTGGTGAGACGATAACATCTTATATTCTTGAAACCAAGATGTGTGAGTTGTATCTTACGAATCGGTTGCACATTGATAATATGTAAACGCACTAGTAACTTGGTGTTATAAAACATATTTTTGTGTGTGATTTGGTTAGTGAGTGCAAGCAAGCATTGTATCAATGTTTATCCGTTCCTTTTATCCAAAGTAGGATAAAAGCGATATCTTTGGGCCCCTCGATGATTTAATGATGACAAACGTAAATGCTCGGCCGGGCTAGGGCTAATTTGATTTGTTTAATTAGTCAGTAGTCATAAATCGGGAATCGAGATATAGTACAAAGAGAATGATTTGAAATCATATCTCATATGATATCTAGAATGGAGGAATATATGATCCCTTATCTAAGGACACGCATATCTGATATGATCAGAGTTGATAGCGGCTTTGGAAAGCTACGATTGCAGATCAGGATCTGAAGTCATACGCAGAATAATTGTTAAACTTATCCAAGTGGGAAACTGTTGGATTAGTGTCCAAGTCCATAACTATTTTGGTATGTACTTGACCCGATGGTGCATGGTCCTTTTGGGTTGCCTTCACCAAAGCAACTTGATTGGAGAAATAAATAAAGAGAGAGGTTATTATGATTTATTAATATGTTATAAGAATAATATATTAAAGGAGAAATCATATTTGTTTAATTAATATTGGTCAATAATTAATTAAGAATTAATTTTGTGATCAAATGTAATTAATTAAACTAGAGGGGCTGAATTGTAATTATGTGATAGTTGCAAAATAGGGCAATGGTTATCCTTGTTAAAGGATGGACGAATTCAAGGATAAAGATATCCTTAAAATCGTCCAAGGTTCAAGAGATAGGGATTACTAAGGCTTATCTTATGGTTGCTTGATGGGAAAGTAACTAGATAAGGATAAGGACTGAAACCCTAATCCCAACCCTATATAAAGACCCCTAAGGCCTTAGGATTTCATACACTTGATTCCAAGAAGTCCTAAGGACGAATTCCTACCTCTCTCCTCTCTCTTTATACCTTCTCCATTTGCTCTTGGTGTTTGTAAGCCATTAGAGGAGTGACACTTGTGACTCTAAGCCTTCCAAAGTTAATTCAAGGAGGAATTGGGATTGTTATTACTACATAACAATCAAGGTAATATCTTAAACCTAATTATATGTCAATATTGATTTCCATATGCTAGAACTAGGGTTTATAGTCTTGGATTCAAAGCATGTACAATAGAGAAACCTAGATCCAAGCATTAAGGTTTGTATGAGCACATAGGATGTCTTATGACCAAAACCCATCAGTTACAGCCTTAGACACTAATCCAACAGTCTCCCACTTGGATAAGTCTAGTAACTATATATGCAAACAAAAACCGATTAGCAATCGTAGCTCTCAAAGACGCTGTCAACTCTGATCTTATCAATGTACCGTCCTTTAGATAAGGGATCGTATAGTCCTCTGTTTAGATATTATGCTGACATTTTTATGGAAATTATTGTCCAACATTTGGTTTCCTGATCTCAGATTCATTTGACATAGAACTCAATTGAACACATCAATTCAGTCCTGACCGGGCCCGACACATAAGTCAAATCAAATCATCGAGCGGCCAAGATATCACTTTTATTCTCTTAGAATGAAAGTAACAGATAAACTTCGACTTATATGCATTTACTACTTACTTGTCAACTATATACAACAATGCGTTTTATGACATCAATTTACTGATGTGGTTTCGCATTATCAATGCACAACCAATTAATAAATAACAAACCATATATCTTAGTTTTAAGACCATATGATATTATCATCATGCGATGTCTTGTGTCACATTCCATAAAGTGATTCCAGCAAGCGCAAGTTTATTTCAATGCTTAAAACTTGTTTATAAGCACTCATGAACGTTGTAGCAAACCTTTGCTATGTCTAATACTCTTTTATACAATCTACACACCAATTCATGACAGTCTTCATTCATACCTACTTCCAACATATGAACGATTGTGGACCATTCGAATAATTCCATTATTCTTAATAACTTAATTATTCAAGAAGTCAAAACATGCAAAGTGAAACAATAGTTAAACAATTAACATAAGAAAGTAACTTTACTTATAAATAATACTCTTTTATTTAATCATTCAAATTTCAATTACATTTATCTATTTCATGTTTCAAAACTATCTAATCTAAACTAGTATCGTCTTTCAGCCCAATGCTCCTAGCGTGCTGCAAATATTTAACCCTACACAGTCCCTTCATAAGCGGATCTATTGGGTTATCCTCTGACGATACCCTCTTCACTACGAGGTGTCCTTCTTCTACTCGATGTCTAATAAAATGATATTTTCTGTCGATATGTCGAGATCTACCATGATCCCTTAGTTCCTTGGTCAAGGCAACCGCTCCTTCATTATCACAGAAAATTTCCATAAGCTCTTTTATAGCAGGCACAACTCCAAGGTCACCAATGAAGTTCTTCAACCATATCGCCTCCTTTCACGCTTCGCTCGCTGCAATGTATTCTGATTCACACGTTGATTCAACTACGGTCTCTTGTTTGGAACTTTTCCAAGTCACTGCTCCTCCATTAAGGGTAAAGACCCAGCCAGACTGTGAACGGTAGTTGTCCTTGTCGGTCTGGAAGCTGGCATCACTATACCCTCGCACCTTTAAGTCATCACTCCCTCCGAGGACTAAGAACCAATACTTGGTCCTCCGAAGGTACTTAAGTATATTCTTGACTGCAATCTAATGAGCTCTGCCAAGGTTCCCTTGATATCTACTGACCATGCTCAAAGCGAAGGCCACATCAGGGCGAGTACAAGTCATAACGTACATGATTGAGCCAACTGCGGAAGCGTATGGTACTTGGCTCATCTCAGCTATCTCGGCTTCGGTACTCGGACTTTGAGTCTTACTCAACTTGGCATTACTTTGTATCGGTAGTTCTCCCTTCTTCGATTTTTCCATACTAAAACGTTTTAGTACTTTATCTAAGTAAGTATTCTGACTAAGTCCTATTAGTATCTTACTTCATTCTCTCATTATCCTTATTCCCAAAATATAGGAAGCCTCTCCGAGGTCCTTCATAGCGAAGCACTTCCCGAGCTAGGATTTAACCTCCTGCAAGGTCAGGACGTCGTTTCCTATGAGCAGTATGTGATCAACATACAAAACGAGGAAGCTAACTATACTTCCACTGGACTTGACATATACACATGATTCATCTTCACTTCGTACAAATCCAAACTCTTTGACTTTCTCATCGAAGCAAAGATTCCATCTGCGAGACGCTTGCTTAAGTCCATAAATGGAATTCTCAAGCTTGTACACTCTATTGGAATGCTTCAGATCGACAAAACCCTCTGGCTGAGCCATGTAAACATCCTCATCTAACTTCCCATTAAGGAAAGCGGTCTTGACATCCATCTTCCATATCTCGTAATCATGAAATGCAACAATGGCTAGAATCACCCTAATAGATTTTATCTTAGCGACTGGTGAGAAGGTCTCATCATAGTCAACTCCGGGAGTTTGAGTAAAGCCCTTTGCCACTAGTCGTGCCTTATACGTGTGCACATTCCCATCCACGTCGGTCTTCTTCTTGAAGATCCATTTGCACCCAATCGTCTTACGTCTGAGCACTTTGTCAACCAAATTCCAAACTTGGTTTTCATACATGGACTGAATCTTGCTGTCCATTGCCTCTTTCCATTTAGCAGGCTTCGGGCCTGCCATGGCTTCCTTATAGTTGTTAGGTTCATCTAGATTTACTAGTGTACTGTCACTAATATATGTATACCCTTCATAGTAATATGAAAGCCATATAACTGGGGTTGAACTCTAAATCTTTCGAAATGTCTAATAGGTAAGGACTCGTCAATTGGTTCAACCGGAGTTTCCTCCTTGGGTTGAGCGCCAGCATTACAGGTTCCTTCATCACTCGACTCTTGAATCTCTTCAAGATCGATTTGCCTCCCATTGTCTCCTTGGCTTATGAGTTCTCGCTCTCGGAAAACCCCTCTCCTCGCAACGAATACGACATTGTCACTCGGTATATATAAGAGATATCCAAAGGATTTCTGCGGGTAGCCGATGAACATACATCGCTCACTACGAGGTTCGAGCTTGTTGTGAGTCTCTCGTCTTACAAAAACGTCACAACCCCAAATCTTGATATGCGCTAACGAGGGAGCTTTCCCTGTCCACATCTTGTGAGGAGTTTTGGCAACCTTCTTTGTAGGGACTCGGTTAAGGATATGGGCGGCAGTCTCTATGGCATACCCCCAGAATGAGATAGGTAGTGAAGCACGACTCATCATAGAATGAACCATGTCTAACAGGGTTCGATTACGCCTTTCTGCCACACCATTCAACTACGGTGTCCTAGGTGGGGTCAATTGCAAAACTATTCCGCATTCCTTGAGATAGTCGTGGAATTCAAGACTTAGGTACTCTCCTCCTCGATCGGATAGAAGCATCTTGATTTTCCTGCCCAATTGATTCTCCACTTCATGTTTGAATTCTTTGAACTTTTCAAGCGTTTCTGACTTGTGCTTGATTAAGTAGATATACCCATATCTACTATAATCATCGGTGAAAGTCACATAGAAGCGGTTCCTATCCTTTGTGGTAGATCTAAAGGGCCCACACACATTGGTATGTATGAGATCCAATAAACCCTCACCCCTCTCACAAGTGCCAGTGAAGGGTGACTTGGTCATCTTTCCAAGTAAACAAGATTCACACGTGTCATCTTCCCTAAGGTCGAATGACTCCAACACTCCATCCTTTTGGAGTTGGGTTATGCGCTTCTTGTTGACATGTCCAAGGCGACAATGCCACGAGGATGCTCTATCCATACTATTGGAAGAATCCATACACAACACATCATTTCCTAGGTTATTTACAATCATAACAGTTTCATAAATTCCATTACAAGACATTGCTTCAAAATATAAAACACCATTTAGATAAGCATAAATCGAACCATTCTCATTATTAAATGAATGTGTAAATCCTTGTTTAAACAAACCATGAAAAGAAATGATGTTTCTTGCCATATCTGGCGAGTAGAAACAATTATTGAAATGTAAATTCAATCCATTACTAAGAACTAAAGAATATACTCCAATCTTGGTAACAGGAGACGATCTTCTGTTCTGCATGATTAGATTTATTCTTCCGAGCTCGACATCCCTACTTCTTCCTAGTCCCTGCAAATCAGAAAAAATGTGGTAACCACACCCTGTATCAAGAACCCAAGAAATAGCATGGGATGAATCATTAGATTTAATTGTGTATATACCTGCAAAAGATGGCTTGATCTTTCCATCCTTGATGGCTTGCAGATATTCCGGGCAGCTTCTCTTCTAATTGCCTATTTTGTGGCAATGATGGCACTCCGCCTCTTTTGGGTTAGGGTTGGGCTTAGTAGGATCAACCTTGGTCCCACTAGAAGAGGAACCATCTTGGGACTTTCCCTTGCGGTGGTTCTTCGAAGAAGCCTTCCTCTTCTTGCCCCTTCCCTGTCCAATAGCCAAAACAGGAGCAGCAGACGGATTGGGAGATGGTGCAACAGACTTGTCCTTAAGGTTGCTCTCAGCAGTCCTTAGGAGCCCTTGGAGTTTGCTTAGGGTGACTTCTTCCTTGTTCATATGGTAGGTCATCATAAATTGGTTGTAGCATGAGGGCAAGGAGTGGAGAACAATGTCGATAGCCAAATCTTCCCCAAAGTTGACATTCAACTTGCGAAGACGATCGACATACCTTTGCATCTTTTGCAAGTGCACGATAAGAGATTCTCCACTTCCCATCTTAGCAGTGATCATATTCGTTATGATCTCATAGCGCTCTTGCCTCGCGCTTTGGTGGTATCGCTCCATCAAGTCTAGATGCATCTCATAAGGATACATGTCCTCATAGGGCTTTTGGAATTCAGAGTTCATGGTGGCTATCATGATGCAATGGACTTTCGTTGCATCACACTCATGTGTTTCAAACACAACCATTTCTTCGGGAGTGGCAGTTTCTGGATTGATCTTCTCGAGCTTCTCATCGAGAACATACTCCTTGTCCTCGTAACGCGCGATCGTGCGAATGTATCTTATCCATTCACTAAAGTTCGATCCATCGAAAGTCACCTTTTGACAAAGGCTCATTAGCGTGAATGAGCTAGCAGCAGTGCTGTTTGCATTAGACATCTACAAATAGAAAAGAACAAAGTTGATTAGAGATAAGTCCCTAATTAACACCCAAAATGGAAATTTAGGGCTAGGACCCAACAACATTATTTACACATTAGAAAAGGAATGCCGTAATCCAACATGCAAATAATTTGGAGGTAAGTGAATGACGATTCACTAATTCTTCACCATGAAAAACATAAGCTTTAAGTTTTAAATGTATTGAGAATTCCTAGATTTTGAGATTCATTGAACTTTTCAATGGCATGTTTAAATCTCGATATGCCCCTCTAGTTTGTGACTGGGATACCGAGGATCACAAAGCGGGTGTGAATAACCATGCAAATCTACATGGTGCCTTCATTGTTACAATCACCTATTCGATGTGCCGGTAAACCACACACGCTCCACCGAACTATGACAAACAATGAATCACCCTTTGCCACCTTTGCTTAGAACCAATTAGTGTGCCAGTTAACCACACACGCTCCACTAATATCAAAACAAAGGTGCAAAGTGTAATTTCATGGGATTGCATCAATTCATGTTTCCTAAAGTAACTAAGATTGGAAATTTTATAAAATAGTTTAGTTACTTTATATAGATTCATTATACTTATTAATGAGAAGAGGTTTGCCCTATCCTACCCATTCAGCTACCGACCCTCCACCAGTCAAGCAAGCGGCAGGTGTGAGTGTACACCCATTAAGTGCCATTTTATAGGCAACAACCTTATACCCACCTTATAGACTCGCTTCGTGAATGAGGCCTACTAATGGTAAGACTAGCATGATTTAACTCATATATATATATATATATATATATATATATATATATATATATATATATATATATATATATATATATATATATTAAGCTTGTAATCATATAATAGTATAGGGTTGAATTTTAAACTTGTAAAACTCTAAGGTTTGAAATTTAAATTATTCAAATTAAACTTTTAATCACAAAACTTAATTTTTAAAAACTTGAGGACAAGTTTTAAACTTTTAAAAACATAACGATCAAATAGCAAATAATGTAAATCAACAATTAGATTATCTCAATTTGATCTTATTCAATATTACTTGCAAAACAATTCACCAATTCAATTCAAATAATCAATTATCATCACATAAGGAAATTATTATTTAACTAATTGGTAATTATCTTTTGTTTGGTCAAGAATATACTCATATATATGGTTAAAATCGGATTTTAATGACCCAAAACAGTTGAGGCAAGTTTCCTCAAGTAAAACAACAAGAAATCCCGAAACTCCCTCTTTCTGACGCTCGAACTCGCCGAGTTCCCACTATGGACTCACCGAGTTGGAGCTACTCGCCGAGTCCACAGTGGAATTCGCCGAGTTCCTCAGGCAGAAGACCAAAAGATGAATTTTTCAAGCAACAAGAAAATAACCATGCATCAATTCAATAGAAATCAATCAAAGCTCTGATACCAATGATGGGTTTGAGCCATAAGAACTTTCCTATGTGCACATGCAAAACCTAATTGCTTGGATCTAGGTTTCTCTAATTGAACATGCATGTATCCAAGAATTTCATTCATGGATCTAGTGTAAACAAACAATTCATAACATATGAAAAATAGATCTAGAAGAATACCTTGAGTTGCTTGTTTGATACTTCTTCTTCTTGGAGCTTAGAGTCACAATTGTCACTCCTCTAATGGCTTACAAACACCAACTAGCAAGAAGATGATTTGAGAGAGAGGAAGGAGGGTGAGAAATCAGCCCTAGGGTTTCTTGCCTTGCATGAGTGCCGATTTCCCTCACCCTAGGGGTCTATTTATACTATGGGATACTAGGGTTTCACCTTTAACCTTAATTGAATAACTTAGGCCCTAAGCAATCCAAGATCCTCCTAGATATTAGTCTTGGACGATTTTGAGGTTCCCAAACCCTAAATTTCGTCCACCCCATTATCTATAAGGATACATAGCCCAAAACACAACTATCACACATTTGACAGTTTATGCCCCTTTATTCAATTAACCTCTTTAAGTCACCAAATTAATTCTTAATTAATATATAACTTATATTAATCAAATAATATTATTAATCCTTTAATATATTATTCTCATAATATATTAACAATAATATTTCTTCTCTCTTAACAAATCATCCTGTCAAGTTGCTATGGTGAAGGCAACCCAAAAGGACCATGCTTAACCGGGTTAAGTACATAGCAAATATAGTTACAGCCTTAGACACTAATCCAACAATAATAAGTTGATCGAAGAACTTTCTGGCGAGCAAAAAGTTTACTATAGTTTTGATGAAGCGGAAGAAGACAAAAATAACTTATATCCGATGGAATATTTGAACACGCTAAATGTTAGTGGTGTACCCTCTCATTATCTTCGGTTAAAAAATGGGTTCCCTGTAATACTTTTGCGAAATATCGATCCTTCAAATGGGTTATGTAATGGCACCAGATTGATATGTCGAGCTTTCCAACAAAATGTCATTGATGCAGAGATAGCTGTTGGCCAACCTGCTGGAAAAAGAGTGTTTTTACCAAGAATTCCTCTGTGTCCGTATGGCGATGAGATGTTCCCATTCAAACTTAAGAGAAAGTAGTTTCCAATTCAGCTTAGCTTCTCTATGACAATCGATAAAGCTCAAGGACAAACAATTCCAAATGTAGGTGTTTATCTACCAGAATCGGTATTCTCACATGGCCAACTTTATGTGGCGTTGTCCAGAGGAATATCACGTGTCAATATCAAGGTATTAGTAAATCCGGAAAAAACGTTTGATAATGATGGAATCTACACATCAAACGTTGTGTACAAAGAATTGTTATGTTTTTAACAAGGTACAATCAACAACTTATTATTTTACAATTTCTTCAAATATGTATCTTAGATGCTTATTTGATGTTTAATGTAGGGCTAGCAGGTGAAGCAACATGATTGCAGATTGGTGTAGTTTATATATTATGTTATAAATGTACAAAACTACATGGCTGTAAATTGTTGTTACTTATATATTGTAAAATCAAGTATGAACTATTAGATGAATTATTTGAGATGTAGACTCAACTTTTGTTGTATTGTACGACTATGCACCTAGCAAGAAACTATATGTTGAAATGAACTATTCGACACAAAATAGTCTACCAAATGGCCGCAATGAATAGCTCACGTCTAAAGGAAACTAATCATCACATTAAAACTATCTTCCAAAAGAAACTTTTTGCCGTCCGACACTTAGCGCGTGTAAACGGCTAGTATTTTCTTAAATATTAAAAGAAAACCATACAAATTTCATGTAATGAAAGAACCTAATATTGGTTTTATTTTTCTCTCAATTACATCGATTGTTTCTATCAGCGAAATCATTGTTTGTTATGATTCAGTATTCCCAATCTAGTTACTTAACATTAACTTTTATGTTCTATCATTTATATTCTCTAAAATACAAAAAGAATAACATAAAAGTTTCCTCTAAAGAAAGAACCAAAGAACCTGATATTGCCTCATAAATATAATTTGAATTAGTTTATTACATATATGTTCTTTAAGCAACTTTTTAATTTTAAATTCGTATACGGTGGTTGATTTCATCTTCAATGCCTAGAGA
Source organism: Lactuca serriola (assembly GCF_051521515.1). Classification (NCBI taxonomy): domain Eukaryota; kingdom Viridiplantae; phylum Streptophyta; class Magnoliopsida; order Asterales; family Asteraceae; genus Lactuca; species Lactuca serriola. The sequence goes on from NC_136412.1 coordinate 168,437,709, forward strand.
ATTTTCACCATCTTCAATAATTCATATTCTTCATAATCTTACATCCACGTAGTCACAAAAAGTTTTGGCAAACATTGTCCTCAATTACATCATTTTTCTTAACAAAAAAAAAGTATTGGAGCTATCCTTACATACGTATACCTACGCAATATGCGTGGGACTAAATTGGACACCCGTAGTAGTAGTTGTTTTAGAGGGTATTTTGTTTTGTTTTGGTATGATAGGATAATGATTGTTCAGGCTCTATAATCTTTCTATGAAAAGTTCGATTTAGATTTCATGAAGATCAGGAAAAAGGCTCTTGAGATGAATCATTCTATGAAAAGTTGGATTCGGATTTCATTAAGATCAGGAAAAAGGCTCTTGAGATACTACAGAGAAGAGAAAAGATGACCTGAATGAACTTGTCCACGTTTCGGATAGTGGGAAAGATGCATTGGCTCAAACCGATAAGTATACTTTACTGTCCATTGATTTCACAAAAATATCTTTTATAATCTAGTTACAAATACCCGCGTTACAAACAAACATTTTATCTAACACCTGGTGTGCTTCCTCACTTTCATCAAAATTTTCTAATAATAGTCTTACTGATTCAACATATAACAAACCCAGAAACCAAAACAGAAACGGATTTATTAAATGCCAACTTCCATTTACGAATACACATAATCAGAGCTAAATAATTTATACAATTACAAAACTTATAATCAAACATCATTATATTTTTTGACATGGAGCACAAAGAGTGTTTGGGTAAGGACTTTTTTAATAACAATTTATAAGTTTTTGAAACCTCAAATAAGCCATTTTTGATTAGTCATATACCCTTTATTTATCAAAAACTCCTTATTTCACCCATTAGATGGCTAGGAGCGGGCAACGCCTAATGGCGTTATTATGACCTGGCCTCCAAACACGGCGTTATAACACCTGGACCACCACACCCGGGTGGTGTTTTTGCGCGTTACATTACGACGCGTTACCGTGGTAATTGATATGTGCATATTTATACACATATTTATACAACATACATTAATATTTAATTACTTTTATGCCCTTAATAGAACAAAAGATACTTAATTTACTATGAATTGTGTTGGAGGGACTAAAAGACTTGTTTGGAGCAAAAAGGAAGTTGGAAGTTGGATTAAGGAAGCTAGAAGATGGAAGATTGAACCAAAGCAATAAAATGAAGAAAAATACACACAACACGTCGTGGTGCTACTACAACGACGTGGCGCCTTGAAGATTCCCGATCAGATTCGATGACTTGGAGATTACGGGATGAACACAATCACCACGACATGGTGGACCCACCACGACGTGGTGCGCTGCTTTCGGGAAAAGTATAAATATTTCACATAAACCTCTAAATGGGAACTTTTGGCTCTGGAGAATTCGAAGCTTTTTGAGGCAAAGGCACTGGAATTAAGCATTGGAAGCAAGGAATTCAATCACAATCATTAGAAGGAGGAGATCAAAGGCAACTAAACTCTATTTTTCGATTTTTCATTAGGAGTAGCTATGTCTTTACTTCTGAATCTCGATTTTATGACTTTGTTTGCTAAAATCATGAGCTAAACACTCATGACTTTCTTTTGGCTAGGATGAGTTGACTAAACATGGTTGATTTCATAGTTAGGATTTAGTTATTCGGTTATTTGTTGACTTTTGCTTATTAAAGAACCTCAAGTACTATTGATAACTGGTTTTTATCTGCTTATTGCTTAATTTGATTAGGGTAGAATGACTATTTTTCTTAATTGAATTTGAATCTTATGATCTTGTGATTTGCAGAATCATACGACTAGAGTCTTGATTAAAAGCTAGGGTTAAGTAGAAAAGTGGGAAAAAAGTATAGGAGCCAATATATGACGATAAATCATATATAAAAAATTGAATCAATAAATTTAATTGGTCAATTAACTATAAGTCTAAGCAACTCGAACAAAACACTAATGAACTTGTAACTTTGTCTGCTTGATCACCGAAAAAATAAGCTAGTTTGCTAAAGGATTAAATTGGTGAATACCAATTTGGTTATCTTAGGAATCGGTGGCCAAATAAACTAAATCCATTTCACTTCTATGAAACAACCATAATAACCACAAATCCGAAGCTGAATGAAAGTCTCTTTCTCATCTTGGTAAATCATACTTGTTACTTGCTTAGTTTTAGTTCTAGTTTTATTAAGTGAATTTTTGAGTTAGTTTAGTAATTCAAGTATCTAGTCTTGCAAAACTAGGAAAACAACCCCTCTTTTAATTTAATTATTAATTAGTTAATAGTAAAATTAAGCAATCTAAACACTGTTCCTTGTGTTCGACACTCATTCTTACCATTGTTATATTATTGCACGATTAGGTACACTAGGCTGCCTAGTGTGTTTAATAGTCTACTAAAGTAAATTACTTTTATAAATTAACTTGAATAAAATATAAGCTTATTAAATTACACATCAGTAATGCTTGAAAGCGACTATTTTTTCGAGGCTCAACGTATACATTTCGTTTTTGAACTGTTGTAAAGCGGCCAAAATTGTAAAAAAAAATTATTTTTTTGAATGTTTTTACCTCTTTACGCCTATATATATATATATATATATATATATATATATATATATATATATATATATATATATATATATATATATATATCCATTTCATTTCTTATCTCATATCAAACAACATTTCAAATTCTTCAAAAAATTTATCTTTTGAATACTATGGATCAAAACCCCAAAACTCCTCTCCAAACACAAATACACCTCCGCCTCTCGGTTTTGCACAATACGAAATGTATGCGAACATCCTCAGCACTCAAGGCAATTTTTTCAATCCCGTCTCACTCCTTCCACAAAACCTTTTCAACCCATTTGGTACAATGCAACAAACTACCACAAAACCACAACCCACCCAACAAACTGTACCCGATACGCATGCGGGCGGGAGTGGAAAAAAATGGCCCAAAAGGGAGATCACGAAGGAAAGGGAAAGTGGTTGTGGTGGAGCAATCGGAAGATGAACCTCCAACATGATGGACCGCGGAGGAGGAGTACGCATTGGCGGTGGCTTGGTGCGGGACATCAAAAAATCCAACGCAAGGAAACGATACGCGAAGAGTTGCCTTTTGCGAAGCCTTGATTGGGAAATTTCGTAGCCTTTTGGATAAAGATGAAAATTACCACAATCACGACATGTTGAGTAGAAAATGGACTCAAATAAGCAAGAACTGCACCAAGTTCAATTCCGTCTACAACAAGCTTTCCTTGCTCAAGCAAAGTGGTGCGACCGATTTTGATGTTTATAGAGCGGCAAGGGAGCAATATCATGTGGAGACCGGTCACGTTTTTGAGCACGAAAAAATTTGGGAGATTGTGAAGGAAAACCCAATGTGGAATAAAACCGACACATTTACGAAACAACAATCGAAGAGGTCGCACAGCTCGGGTTCGGTCGATGTTTCGGACGCACACACGAACATCGACCTCAATGCGGACACAGATGAGATACCAGACGACTTGAACGACATTGAAGAGATCTCCACTCCTCAACGACCAATAGGCTGCGACAAAGCGAGGCGTGCTCAATGGCACGTGGATGAAACCGAAAGTAGACGACGAGAGCAAGCGAAAATAAAATATAATTTTACGAGCACAATGAAATCGCGCGTAAAAGATATGATTTGCAACGGGAACATTTTGAGTTCTTGCGCCATGAAGCTGAGGACGATCGTATTGCGAAAGATTTGGCAATTCTTCAAACTAGCGAAGATAATTTGCCATCGAGACGGTTGGAAACACTCCGAAAAATGAAGGCAAAGATTGAGCAGAATATTTAGACGAAGATTAGTGTTTTTTTTTTCAATGTAACTTTTTTTGTTATTTTTTTCGGTCTATGCTTTTTTTTTCGTTAGAATGTCGTTTTATGTTTTTTCGTTGTAATTTAGTTTTTATTTAGTATTTATTTTAATTATGTGTTATCTAATTTATACGTTTTTTTAAAAATTATTATGACATAAATTAAAAAATAAAAGAAAATAGAAAAATGGGAATTACAAACATAGAAAAAATTAAAAAATAAAATAGAAAACAAATGGTGTTATTACATGTTATTTGGTGTTGCTCATTTCCACCTTTGGTGTTATAACACCCATTTGTGACTAGGATGATGATGTGACACCTTTTGGGTGTGGTAACATGTAATAACATGTTGCCGACACCCAACAACCTTAAAGAAATTGACCATTATACCCTTAACCTAATAATCCTTATACAAAACATCACAGACGCCTCCATCGTTTTTGTCGTTGATCCCTCACCTGCTCTCCGTCGTTAGACATCTCCTCGCCACTGGAGATCGTCGCAGCCCACAACAAGGTTCCTTTTTTGGTCTTTCTTTATGTGCTTTCATTCAAGTTTGTGTTGTTATCGATTTTTTCTTCATGTCGATTGTGCTGCTATTGATTTTTCCTTCATGTCGATTGTGCTGTTGTCGATTATCTTCTATTCCTTGTTGATTTTTTGGTTTTTTGCAGTTGACTTCCTTGTTGTCGATTTCCTTGTTGATTTGAATTGGAAGTCAATTTTTTTTTGGGATTTAATGGGTACCCTTTTTGTGGTATCTGATCAGAATTTGCATTGTTGTCAATTTTTTTTATTTGAAGGTGTTGTTTACCTTGGAATGTGAGTTTAGAACCACTACTAGAAAAACAGTCTTTTACGACGCTCATTGCACGTCGTAAAAGGCTCAGACGACGCGCAAATGCGCGTCAAGAAAGGCCCTGTCATAAAGAGAGACGATGTGCTTTTGCGCGTCGTCTATAGACGACATGCATTTACGACGCTCATTTATGACGTGCAATTACGACGCGCGTTTACGACACACAATGCGTATCAAGGAAGGCCCTATCATAAAGGAAGACGACACACATTCGCGTGTCGTAACCTTACGATGCGCGTGTTAATGACACACAATGCGTATCATTAAAACCCCTGTCAATAAAGGCCATGTCATAAATGAAGATGACACACATTTTTGCGTATCGTAAATTTAAGTGTTTTAAAAAAATATATTTATATATTTATTAATTTTTAAATTAAATTTGCATTTACTGTCTCAAAATAGAAATAAAATACCACATAAAAAAATACAATCCATTGCATAAAATTTAATGTCATACAATTCTAATTCTTACAATATATAATGTTACAATAAACAAAATAAAGAGAGTAAATTGCTATTTTGAACAGGTGAAGCATTATAACAACCTGCTCTGTGACAGTTCCTTTGACCTGTCTACCAAGAATTATGCGTCACCCTGATTCACCTTCAAGATTTGCATTATCACATGTAAGGTCATCACCTGTGAAATTGATCATTAAACATTAGACATCGCTTGAATTCTAAACTGAACCATTAACAATTTAATATGATCCAAACTATGCATGAAGTATCATGTGACTTGTGTTCAACCAAACCATTAATCAATCAATACATGACACTCTACAAGCACCACAAAATATAGAATTCAGGTGCATGTCGACTGTCGACATTTAATCATTCATATGACCTGGAAAATAATTATAATAAAATTATGCATGAAGTTTCCATATCCACACTCAGAAACGAAAAAAGCAAAAAAATAATAACAAACTTAGCTCCTCAAATGGGTAAAATTGAGTTACCAAAGAGAAAACCTATGTGTGCCTACAATAAGATAGCAACTACATTAAAATTAAGAAGAATAAATTAAATTAGAAAAAAAAGTAAGAATGGTGATATATACTTGATGCAGTTGACATGAACACCAACACGAGATTTATCATTGCTGGTTCCCTGTTTTGAGCTTCCATAGAACTTCCCAAATGCTTCTGTTAGCTGCAAATAAGAAACAATGTAATAAAGGGCTTTTGGTTGGTTTATATGAATGCATGCAATCTATAAAAGGAATTGTAAAATACAGGGGACTTACAACAGCGTGTACAGAGCTCGAGACCTTGAAACTGGAAAAATTGTTGCTTTAAAGAAGGTAAGTTTCACTAAATGAGGTACACTAAATGACCATCTGTCTATGTGTTGTTATCTACATCATATTAGGAATTCCAGGGTTATACTTTTTTGGGGTACGTAGTAATATTTAAAAGAAAACATTTATTCAACATTATATGTTCATCATCCGGCTTCATTTTCACGGTATCTACCTCATTGGATTTGGACTATTTTTCATTGAAACAACAATTAGCATCTGGGTTATTCAGGTTTGAAATATTGATCTTCATCTTGTTATCAGATCATTATCTTCCCCTTTTTTCTTTAATTTCAGTGTATGTGGTTTGTTATAGATATGCAGCAAGTTTATTCATACTTCCGTGGTAGTGGAAAAGCTGCAGAGATGAAATGTGAGGCTACAAGGTCAACTTTGATTGCAGCATTATGACATGCATGATCGAAGACAAACACTTTTCAAGAACTCTTAACACATGTATATATATAGTTAGATGCTAAGTTAGTTTCAATTTTTAATTTATTTGTTGCAAAGATTAATATTTTGATGGTAATTTCGGGTCATGTTAGAAATCTTAGAACTTGTATTCTACCACATGTTTATACAGTTAAATGTAGAGCTCTTTGTAATGATTGAAACCCAAGGTAAAGTCTTATAAAATGTAAAATTGTCATGAGAAAAAGGAAAGAGAGAAACTTAGCTGCAAAAAATGAAAAGTTGTAATAATTCGAAGCAGAGAGTTAGAAACTACTTTTTTATAAAAGATTACGTACCAAAAGTGTAATTGACATAAATGCCCCTAATATAAATACCCTTTTGAATTTTCGAAGCAGAGAGTAGACTGTTACTGGAAGAAAAGCAAGGACTAAAAATGGCCAATCAATAATAACTCCAGTTGCTGCAACAGCAACAGCCATGGCATGCATCCCAAAAAGAAACAATGCTGAAGAGAGAGAAATTGCATACATAGAAAAAGAACTTGGCAAAAAACCTGTAAAAGTTATGAAAAAGACTTAATATGAAAATGAAATTAGATTGATAATTCTTGCATTTGAGAACTTACTTGTGCTAGCAAAAAAGCAATCACTTGTTAAGCATAAAAGGGCGAGTGTGTAACAAGCAAGGTGTTTCCCATACTTTCTAGATAGTGCTACTACTAAAGCAGCTTCAGATATGACAGAAAGAAGGCCAAGAAAGATTCTCACAGCATAGAATACTCTTACCTACAATGTGATGAAGAAATCATTAGATTGATTATGTTAATGGAAGTAGAAATTAACAGGGATATAAATGGTATTGGAATGATTATAGAAAGTGTTGAATTGTATTACTTTTTCCTCATCGAGCCAATTATACATCTGTGAAGCTGGCCAACCCACCATATAATGGAACAGAATGTAGAGGTATGAACGCAGTGCAAACTAAGAACTACAATTAACAGATAATTTATATCAGAGTTAGGAAATCATGGCTGAATTTGCAGAATGGGGATAGAACTTCCATGGAAGAAGTAGAAGCATGGCCTCCCCCAAATCCAAGCAGTAGCAAAATCTTCTTCTGGAATGAGTTCCCATGAGCCTAGGAAGAAGGTAAGAAATATTTTAAGTTAATTGTTTATTAGATAGAAAATTTTATATTATAATGGAAAAATAAGGACGTGGACATTAGCATGGCCTCCCCCAAATTCAACTTGTTCTTAATAAGAAAATGAAGATTCTACAAAGAATACGCTTCACAAGTTTTTCTTCTCCAAATAACCAAGTTTTGATTACATGTAATCCTCTTAAACTTGCAGCTAGTACACCAAAATTCAATACATGGACCAAAGTACCCTTTCCTTTTCTTTTTAAACCATCTTATGAACTAGATGAAATTTAAATCATTGTAATAACATTTTTGATATTTTTACCTTTTATAGATCTCTGGATGTTGAGTTGCTGACATATAATTAAGACTATAAGATCTTTGTGAATGATCTTTGGATAACCTAATACATATACAACAAAACCATAACATCTTATTCAATAACAAAAAAAATTAGTTATTGAGAAAATGAACTTACGAAATTCATGCAAGTTAAGCCAAATCACGGGATGGTCTCATCATCCACCAAATCTAGTCCTACCACCTGTATTGTATTTATAAGATTGTTACAACATTACATTAAATAAAATAAATCAAATTCAAATTATGTGACATGTTAAGTTTGAGTGGTGTTACCTTTTTCAAGAATGCATGCAACTGGGGATGTGAATCTGGATTGATTGTAACCTCAAAGAGTGGAAGGAAGACATTATCCAGAATGGTCTGAAATGATGTCACAATACCCATTTCTTTGTATATGTTGTAATGCTGGGGTAGCTGAACAACACAAAGTATGCATATAAATTATAATGTTAGTTGATATTAAAGTATAAAGATTTGGTGAAAATGAGTATATCATGTATATGTATCATTGTATTGTAGTAATACATCACCTGAATCAACCAGACAACATTCTCACTATATAATTCATTGTTTACAATCCAACTTGCCAAATTGTCCCACTCACTTTGCTTGCTTCCATATATTGATATTCTGTATTCAGCCATCTGTCAAAAGGAAAAAAGCTTTAAGTCTAAGTGCCATAGATGAATCAAAACAGATAAAGGAATGTGTATATATATAACATGAAAAATGAAAACTATTAAAATTGAAACCCCTGTAAGCTCAAGATCTTTAATTGGTTTGTGTACAAAATGTCAATCAAATGAGCTCTTGGCCATTCCAGAGAAGTCGTATCACAAATATTTAAACCCAATTCATCTAGGCTTCTTTCATTCCTATACTGTACAATAACATTATAATAAAAAGAAATGGGATACCTTACAAGTAAGGTTAACATGATAGAGGAATTGCTCCATATATTAGAAAAACCAAGAAATCAAAGGAAAACCATGTTCAAGAAATAAACCAATCAATAAACATCTCGTTGGGGAATTTCATCAAGCACTTGGTGCTCATCTAAAAGCAAAGGTATTAGCAAATGTACAACCTTTTAATCACAACCAAGGACACTGTAATTTCGTCACAAAACCAATTAAAAACCAAGTTGAAAGTGAAGCAAGAAATTATATCGGAATTGAGTTGGAGCCTTCACGATAACCTTCAATGTTTGACTGTAAAATTGGCACGAAAATTATGAAGAACGAGAACATCTTCAACAGAACAGAGACGGAAATGTATACGATTTGTGTTCTTTGAAGTTCTGCGATGGATTTTCAAGATCGGAGAAATTTTTTATTAGAAACTATGAAGGGAGCTGATGGTGGCGTGAACAATAGCTGCGACCACCGTGATTGTGATGATGGAGTGGAAATGTACATATAAACGAGCTCCATATTTTTGGGGGTAAACATATTCATGTCTAAAACGAAATAAACAATGTACAAGCGAGGATGTGATACTTGCACGTCAGCGAGGATGCAAGCCTGAAGCGGACCCTTAATTCTTAACTTCACGCCGGAGTACTTGATCTGAGACATGAGCTAGGTTGTGTTATTCCTTTAGGATAAACAAAAGGGATTCGGTAGTGGTGGAGGCAGATTAGGGTTTATAGAGAAAAGGAGAAAGAGAGAGTGAAGGTTGTCAGTTGGTGGCGTGCTTGCCTTGATCGACATCGACGACCGGGAATGGCAAGTAACGATGGTCAAAGTGCAATGGAAGAAGTAGGCGGAAGTCAATGTCGGGAGGGGGAAGGAAGGAGCGTCGATAATTAGGGCAAGAGGGAAAGGAAAAAAAGGAAGGCGGGTTTTTTAATATTTTCTGAATTTCATTTCCACCTTTTCCCCACTATTAAAGGATGGAACACGCGTTCCATTAAAAAATATAAAGCGACATCCTCAGACGACGCGCATTTTATTATAGGTGCCCTCCGTGTTTTTTTAGACACTAACTTAAGGGCACGCAATAATGCGTGTCTTCTATCCTTCAATTTTGTCACACCCCAAAACCAAGAACGGTGGAAACGTTCTGGGGCGGAGGACGTCATGTACAGTATCACAACACAGTAAATGTAAATAAGCGAATAACATCATCCATTGCATTAAATATATAATTTTAATACAAGTGTGTTCTGTACAGTTTTAGACACCAAAAATATAATGTAAATCAAAATAATATGATGAGTCTTGAATGCGCTCCATCTTCTCAAAAGCTGGCATCGGTACCTGTCTACTGATGACCTGAGAATACAAGTTATTTTGAAAGAGTTTATCAGCATTAAGCTGGTGACTTCATAAGTATTTTAGTGTCGATGTTTGTTATCAAAACGTTTGAAAGTGTCTCAAGTGTAAGTTTGTAAAATGTATGTAAGTGTTTGTAAAAGTTTGAATCACTCAGAAAAACCTATATTTTCTATTAAAGTAGCCTTCTACCAAGGCTTAACGGGTTTGTATGCTCGTTGTTGTAAAAGTGTGTAATTTCCCAAGTGTAACTATCATTTAACAAAATATAGTTTGTACATTAACGTTTGAGTGAAATAATCACTAAAAATATCATTTAACAAAATATAGTTTGTACATTAAAGTACTATAGTGTTGTATTATAGGAACTACTACTGTACTAACTACCTTAAACCGGATTTATATTAAGGTATTATGTGATAAATTGCACCATACTATAGACTGGTAACAACGACAACGTATAGTCGCAAATTAAGGTATGAAGTTTGGCACCCGCAGACCTGCCGGTCCTACTGTAGCTAGTAGCAAGGTGTAGGATAGTCAATCCAGTATAGATCTATACGCAAACTCACGCTCTCCCTTCAAGAGACTCTGGCTACAACCCGGGTCATGACAATTAAGGCATTATCCCATACAGTGGATCATAATTTTGTTAATGTATTAATGTAAGTGTAATGTAATGATCTATTCTAGTATAGTTGTATATGTTCTCTTTCTAGTATAGTAGTATATGTAATGTATATGTTCTCATAGTAATGTAATGTATTGACTCATGAATGAACTGACTCATTGATCTAGAAGTTGTAGTAGTATGATCCTGTGTTACCCTGATGGTAACTTACTAATGATGTGTATAGTACGCATGAATATGGAAGTACTTTTATGTCTATATATGTATAATTGATATATAACTAATATTGAAACAACCTTCGGACGGTCACCCGAAATCCCACCAGACCACATCCAAATCGAGAAAAAGGAAATAGGGTGGATGGCCTTCCTAAGCCCTTTAAACATTACTTATATATCTATACACATATGGGCATGCAATTTATAAGAAGTATAACAAAGTTTAAATAAAAGTATTTGATAAGTAAAAGAGTTTGTAAAACAGTTTGAAGTAAAACAGTTTGATAAACAGTTTGAACAGTGATAAAATCATTGGTTTTCTAGTTATTAATCACATGTGATTAATGCAATCACATGTGATTGATTTCAATGACAATAAGCATTGAACTTGTATCCCCCCCATAAAGTATTTAAAACATTTAAAAGCATTTCAAACGTTAATTAAAGGGGTATCAACTCACTTGTGGTGAGTGGATTGGATTGTAGTGTCGGATACCGTGCTAGGTGGCAAACGGAGACTTGTTCACACGCACGAGCCTAGTTATCATATAATGAGCATATATATAACTAATTAGCCAAATAATAACTTAATGAAATCAGTTGGGACACTTAGGAACATGTAAATACTTTGTATAAGTGGAATATGTCCTAATGGTTGCATCTAAGTTGTTATGGGACAAGGCTTAAGGGGTTTAAAGCTTCCAAGAACCTAGAATAAGAGTTTACTACCCATAAAACCCCACTCAAGGAGTTTACGGTCGTAAACCCTTGAGTTTACGGCCGTGAACTCCACTCTTGGAGGATTTGGGTGTTTTTAGGTGCTAAATGAATTCTAGAATAAACCTAGCTTGGTGGTTTAATCCTTTAGGTAGTTTAGGGCATAGATAACACTCCTTTGAGGAGTTTACGGCCTAAAGACCATACCCCTTAGAGTTTACGGCCGTAAACTCTCATGGGGTGGATGTTTTAATTCTTTTAAGTCCCTTGCACAAGTAGGATAATTTCTAGGCTTTTGATTTAGGCTAAGGGGGACTTTAGGCACACTTTGGTGCCTTTACTTAGAGTTTACGGTCCAAGAGCATTTCATGGCCGTAAAATCCCTTTTAGGGATGATTTTGATGTGTTTTACTCCCCATTCAAGCTACAAGTAATAGAGGGTTAAAGTCTAAAGCCTTAGGGGGTGTTTAGGGCTCATTTTGCCCCTGAAAATGGTGTTTACGGTCCAAGAAATTCTTGGGCCGTAAAATCCTAAAACTTGGTGTTCTTGATTGATTTCTAGCCTCTAATGATCCTACATATTATCCCTAACTAGTTGCCTAACAAGGAATTGGGACTAGATAGACTTAAAGCTCCATTTTGGAGTTTACTCCCCAAGAACGTTCTTGGGCGGTAAACTCCCGGATCTCATATATTAGACATGTAATCTATGTTAATAAGCATAAAACAAACATTATAACACAACTAGAGAAGTATACTCACAATTTGGGATGAAAACCCGAAGATCCGTGAGAGAGAATATGACTTTTCTCTAGCTGGAAATGTGAATAATGAATGAATTTAGTTCAGAAATCTATTTATAGTCCTGAAATATTTTGGTAGAAAATATTTTTATTCTGGAATTGGACTCTAACATTATGAGGTTTTGAAATGCTCAAGTTTCACAAACCCAAGAGCATCCACTCTCCTGATATCTCGTTAAACATAAACCCTAATGTACACAAACTTATTCGGAAAAGTCTGAAATTCATTGAAACTGGACTAGCTTCTATTGAATAGTTAATGTTCGTACAAAATGGAAATTTCGGGTTGTCACAAATTTTTTGAAGAGATGACATCTTTTTAATGTCACTCTCTTTTGCGTAACATAAATCAACGAGTGTCGTGATTTGCGCGTCGTAAAAGGGTCTTTTTCTTGTAGTGAACTGATTTTAAATTAAAAATCGGATTTTGAATTAACCAAATTTAAATGTGTACTTTAACTGTGAATATGAACTCAAATTTTGAGTGAAATACTTTTGAATGTGTAGTTTACCTTTGAGTGTGAAATCAGATTTTTAATGAAATACCTTTGAATGTATAATTTACCTTTGAAATTCTTAAGATGCTTATATGATACCTTGAATTTAATTTAGGTTATGGACACCAACAATGTTAATCTTGTTGATAGTGAAACTTCAAAAAATACGCTTAACCCTAAACTTATTTGGGATAATCATACATTTATGGTCTTTCTTGATGAGTGTATTAATGAGGATAAAAAAGGGAATAGACCAGGTACGAGTTTCTATACGGTTGGATGGGCAAATATAAAAAAAAAATTATCGAAAGGACCTGGAAAAGATTGGAAATAAAGCATCTCAAAAACAAATGGGACACTAAGCGGAAATAATAGAGGATATATGATCGTTTAATGAGGACAGAATGTAGCATTTCATATGATTGCATGAGAAAAATAATCATAGTATCAACAGAGCGATGGGAGTAGAAAATAAAGGTAATAATTATATTATTTTTCTATTAACTTGTTATTTTTAGTGCAATTTTAAGGACATTTATATTTTTTAATACATAGGGAGATTAAGAGTATGCTAAGTTTATGGATAAAAAATTGGAGATATATGATTAACAGAAGTTATTTCGGGATTTCGTTGCTATAGGGGTAAAAATTACGATATGCATATGAATACACAACAAGATATGATCGCTGGAGATATATATACCTGCATAAGCCGACGTGCATGCAACGACGTTTGATTTGTTTTTGAAACTATTTTGTATTCTCATTATTATAATTTAATGTAGCATTATTGTTGACTAAATTATTGTTGAAACATTTTAAATATTATTGAAACATTAGATATGGTTTAATGTATTCTCATTATTATGGTTTAATATTTTAAATCTTGTTGAAATATTAGATATTTTATAAAAAATTATTAATTAAAAATAAACTTATTCATAAAAAAATGCTTATTTGTAAAAAAATATCTTATTAGAATTAAATAACAAAATGGTTAGTTATATTATTTAAAAGGAAGCCCTTTTTGTAATTTTACATATATAAGCAGTTTTTTTTTGCCGAACACTAAAAATGATTTATCACCTGCAAACAACTTTTTAAAAGCTTCGTTTTGACACAACTATAAGTTAAAAAGTTTAAAGCTATTTTAAATAAGCTTTGCCAAACACCCTTTTAAAATAAGTCGAAGAAATTTGAATTGAAGTCGAGGAGAGTTCATAAAGTGGAGCGAAAGGTACTTAATTTGATTGGAGAGATTATTGGGAAAGAAGGAAAGTTAATGTGTATGTGTGCGACGGTGATCCCATTTAGGGTTGTGGTAGTGGCGTAATCAACCTCTCCATCAATAGTTGTGCTTGAGAATCTCTTGCCTAAACTGGTACACATGAAAACTAAACTATTGGATTATGATAAAAGAAAATGGGGAACGAACGTAGTATAAAGAAGAAGAGGTGTTGTAGGAAAAAGAGGGATGCAACATTTGGCAAGAAAGGCGGAGGTGGCTGGAGGTGTATCGAGCCGACACTATTCATCCTTTGGTTAGTGAAGAGAAATATTGGCTTTTCTTATTAAGTGGAGGGTTTGTGTATGGTTTTAGATGGCATGTAATGTAGTGTTGTAAGATTTATTAATATTTGTTAAGTCACAATAAATACTCAAATCGAATCCAATTATCGCTCTAGTTAAGCCTAATTGTGCTATGTTTTGGCTAATATATAGAAAATATCTCTTGTAGTTGAGTCTGTACAGGATTCGACTCTTGCTCTTTTAATTTGTAGAAGTTAATCAAACCTTGTGAAGCTTCTTTATTATTGAGCTTGTTGTCACGGACTTGACTATTCAAGCCCATCATGCGACACTTATTCCTCTAACTAAGTCAGCATAACTTGAATCACCAACACAAGATCAAGTAAAGGATGAAATTAGTTCAACATTGAAAGCATTTTATTGCTCTAGAGAACTCAAACTTAATTACAAGGTCAAGATAAATGAAATGGGAAAGCCATATATATACAAGAAGAAAGAACTACTACAAACTAAGGGGCATCTTCTAGAATGTTTCTAGAAGATGTCTCTTCATGAGCCTTCTACGGAGGGAACTAAATTTTTATGAATAAGGTGGCTTGTTACTTTTTCCCCACCTAAATTTTCGACGTCCTCGTCGCGCTTGCATCCCGGTATTTCTTGATTTCATCCTGAAATTGCCATAGTAAGTCTTATGATTCCCAACTTGCCTCGCTATCCGGTAGATTTCTCTAGTTAATCAAGTATTCTTTGAAACTCGTAACTCCCCGCTTTTATACGGTTCATTCCGAAAGTATCTCCTGATGTTCACAATTAAAAGACGTAACAACATTGTGGGTGCCTGCTTTGATATTCCTTGTTGTGGGTCTTCATAGTCCTCTTGATACGACTTGAGCATACTCACATGGAAAACCGGATAAATTTTCAACTTGGGTGTGAGTTCATGTTCGTATAAAACATTTCCAACTCTTCTAATCATCGGGAACAGTTATTCATATCTTCGTACCAAGCTCTTGTGTACTTTCCTTAATTTATTGAATTGTTAGGGTAGAAGTTTCACCATCACACGATCCCCGATTTTGAATTCTACATGTCTTCTATTCTCTTCGACCCATTTTTTCATTTTCTTGTCTTCTTTGTTGATTGAAGTTCGAGCCATGTATGCTTGCCCGTGCCACTCCTTTGTCGACTAATAAGTAGCATGGCTACTTCCCTCGTATGTTGCAGCCAATGTATTTGGGGTCAAAGGTTGTTGCCATGTGAGAATCTCGAAAGGGCTTTGACCCATGGCTTCAATTCTTTGCATATTGTAAGAGAGTTGGGCTATGTCAAAAAGCCTTGCCTAATCCCTTTGATTAGCAATCACTTAGTTTCGGAAGAATAGCTTGAGTAGGGCATTCACTCTCTCTGTTTCCTGTCGGTTTGGGGATAAAAGATGGTAGGGAAGTTTAACTCTGTTCCGATTTGCTTGAACAACTTCATCCAAAATATTCCTATAAAATGGGGATCTCAATCACTGGCTATGATTTATGGCAGTCCCCTATACTTCACCACGTACTAGAAGAATAGCTTGGTTGTTTCATCCGTAGTGCAATCTGTTGGAGCTAGTATGAAGGTGTCGTACTTCGAGAATCTATCCAAGACAAAGTTAATGCACCCACATCCTTCTAACTTTGGTAGGCACATAAAGTAGTCTATAGATACACTCTCCCATGGGCCCTTAACTGTAGGAAATGGCTCCAATAGTCCGCTGGTTGTTTTTGCTCTATTTTGTCTTATTGGGACACAAAGAATGTCCGGACATAACATTCAATGGAATCTCTCATATGTGGTCAGTAGTACGTACTCTCTATCAGTCCTTCTATCCTCTTGACTCTCGGATGTAGTGCCCACTTTGAATCATCGCACTTCTTCATTATTCTTCGTCTAAGATCACCCCATTTAGGCACAAATAACCAGTTTCCATTCGTGAAGAGTAAATCTCATTTAAGCCAAAAGTGCCACATCTTCCCTTCTCAAGCTGTAGCGATTAAATTCCTAGCAAAGGATTGTGCTCTAGGATTTTTTTGATCTGATCTTGTAAGAAAAATTATGCTTGAGTGATTGAAGCGAGGGCACCTTTGCGACTCAGTGCATCGGCAACAACGTTGTATTTCCCCAGTTTGTACTCGAGCACATCATCAAACTCTGCTAAAAAGTCTTGCCATCGGGGTTGTTCCGGGCTCAGCTTCTTTTGTGTTTGGAAATAGCTTGTCCTAATACTACTCGTTTTGATTACAAACTCGACACCAAGTAAATAGTGTATCCATACTCGTAAACAATGGATAATAAAAGTCATCTGCTTTTCTTGCACTGTGTAACGTCTCTCTGCCGTGTTCAACTTTCGTCTCTCGTACCCTATAAGGTGGCCATCTTGCATTAAGACCTTTCCTATGGCAAAGTCTGAAGCATTAGTATGTAACCCAAATGGCTTCGTGGCATCTGGTAATCTCATTACTAGTTCTTCCATCACCGCTTCTTTCAAGTCTTTGAACACTTCTTGATAATGAGCAACCCATATCCAAGTTTTATCTTTCTTTAGAAGATCAATCAAAGGCGTTGCCGGACTAGTATACCCTTTGATGAAACACTGATAATAGTTTACCAATCCAAGGAACGAACAAAGCTCGGTTACCTTGGCTAGTGCTTCAAATCTTGGATGGATTTGATCTTCTACTCATCCATCATCAATCCTCCATCTCTGACGTTGTGACCCAAAAATTCAACCTCCTGTTCTACAAACGAGCACTTCTCTAATTTTACATAAAGTTGGTTTTTTCGTAATACTCAAAATACTTGCGTCAAGTGAGAGATATGTTCCTCCATGAAGTAACTACTGTAAACCATAATATCATCTAAATACACCACCATAAATTTGTCGAGGAATGGGTGCAATAGCTTATTCATTAGAGTGCAAAATGTGATGGGAACAATGGTCAAATCGAATGGCATCACTAAGAACTCAAAAGATCCATACCTCGTGACATAAGTTGTCTTTGGTTCATTCCCCTCAATAATACGAAGTTGATAATATCCCGATCTCAAATTAAGTTTAGATAAGTAGCGTGCTTTCCCTAGTTGATCAAATAAATCCACTATAAGGGCAACAAATATTTATTCTTCACTGCTACCTTGTTTAATGCCCCATAGTCGATGCACATTTGTAGCGATCCATATTTCTCTCATTGAAATAGTATCAGGGCGCCATAAGCGGATTTCGAGTGGCGGATATAGCCGACATCTAGGAGTTCTTTGAGTTGTTTTCGTAACTCTTCAAGCTCGGGAGGTGCCATTGGATAAGGAGCCATAGATGGTGGCTTTGATCCTGATTCCAACTCGATCTAATGATCTTCCTCTCTCCTCGGTGGAAGATTCTTTCACAATTTTTTAGGCATCACATCTTGGAACTCCTTAAGGACTTGCACGATCTCCATTGGGACTTTTTTCACTGATGATACTCCCTCTGAATCTTTCTTTATCACCACTAAGTAACATGTCTCATGTTTATTGAAACTCTTCTTAAATTGAATACCAAGAGAGTCTTAGTGGTATTATTGCTACTTTATTCCCTAGAAATCACACAAGTATGACCGACATTTAAGATGCATAATGAATTAGCGAAATTCATCTGGAAAGCACATACCGTATCGAAGAAAGCTATTCATTGGATGGTGTCATAGGCTTGGTTTATTTGATATGGGATATAAGTTGAGTTAGCCTATAAATACTTGTATAATACTCGTTTTATAGGTTTGAGAAAGCTCCCATAGTATAGATTTCTAGTGTAGTTCCGAAGACAGAGTATTGTAGCTAGCACGCACATGCTTCAACATTTTTGTACTTCTCCATTATCTATACAACTTGTGCTTAAACATTAATCCGGGTCTTATCGATTATGCATTGATTCTTAATTCCATAGTTGTCATCTTCCATGGAATCTTATATGCGGTATCGGAGTTTAATCTTCAATGTTTAACAACTTTTATAAGATCAACGATCTTAGATGACAACAATTTCGCATAATCGACTCCTAGATTCGAATTCTTTGGCAAGTCTATGCATTGGATCTATTTTCTTTTAATTTTAAATTTGTTGACCAATTATCTTTTGATTTAGCCCAATCTATAAATGTATTCATTCGATCCAAATTTAAGCCCAAAATCATTCATTTTGTTTATCAAATTCATTTTCATATCTTTCATTCCAATTCATAAAATCTATCTATTACTCTTCGTATGACTTGATTTGAAGCCAAATCACACGAATTCATTTATTCACATGATTTATTCAGAAGCACGATCCAAACTTATTTTACTGTTCATTGATGCAAAATTTGAGCCCAAATTACAAATTGATATTGCTCATAACGATATTTGAGCCCAGATTGATTTATCTGATCTACTGTACTTTGTGTTTCATTTTTGAGTTTCGAATGAATCATTTTTAGATAAATATTCATTTTGTTTGATCAAATCGTCAAATATTAAATTTATATTTCTAATTGAATCGAGTTTGGATTTGGAATAGAAACTTAATCATTGTTCATCACTGTTCATGATCTTGATTTTTTTTTTCTTGTTAATGGGAATCGAAACTTAATCATTGTTCATCATTTGTTGTTCGCATTATCGATTGGAATCTATTTGATGTTTTGCTTTGTGAATCAAGTCTTGAACTTGCATCAATATTGTGAGAATTTTGGTTGATAATTTTCTATGAAGAAGTTCTTAAAGAACACTCAAGAACAAACAAAGAATGGTTAAGAACAATAGATGATACAATGGGTTTTGATAAAAAAAATTATTGATGCTGATAATTGTTTCGTGTTTATCAAGAGTCTGAAATCAATGATTGACTTGGATTTAGAATGAAGAAAGGTCAAATGGTAAAGTCAAAATTGTATTTTGTTGATATGAAGGAGGTATAAATCGGAACGAAACTTTGCACAAATATTCATCTCGCATTTGAACCATGTATCTGACACTTAATCGGAATTCCGAAACTTGTGATGATTGGTTCGCAAATTGAAATTTATCACAATTGTTGAGTGTCCTGAGCACTTCCACTTCACAATTTTTGATGCTAAATGGGTCTCGTAAGTGTTGTATCTCACTATCATAGTTAATGGTTCTCACAATTTGGTCAAGACTTGATATGATGGCAGTTTTTCAAATATTTCGCATACGGGACCAAAATTTTGCTTGGGAAGGTCGATTGGGAAGATATTGGTTCCATGGACAAAGAACATATAACTAATGTGTCATTATTTTCCTAATATTGTGTTCCTCGTTCATCAGAGTTAAAGAAATTAGGAAGTTCAAATGTGAAGCTTATGGTTCGTCTTTGAGAATGTTGGATTTATGGTGTTCGAAAATGGGCAGTAATTAGAGGAAGAACGTTGTATCGAATTAAAAGAACTTATTCGATGTCAAGATTGGACTTTGATTGTGCAAAAATTGAAGGTTGGATGCAAATGTTTTGATTTTCGATGGGACATTGAATTTAAAGAGTTGAGAACAAAAATGATATTCGATGGGAAGTGAAATTTTCGTATGGGAAGCTTGTGCTTCGATGTGAAGAAAATGATTCGAATGAAGTGGTTGTGATTCACATTTTCTCTTGCCGGTTATTTTTAAATGGCATTCGTTTTGCATCTAGAACAAATTTGGGAAGAAACTAACAAAATTTCACAATTGGTTAAATCGTTTTGAAAAAATGACAATTCTTATCAAGACATTAAAATTTTTGGTGAACTTTTCGATTTTTTTTTGGATTTCAAGAGTGTTATTTTTGCAACATGTCTTCTAGCAACATGAACATATTTTTGTTCGTTTTCGGATTAAAAGCGGTCCAGGAAGTCAAGTTTTCAGAAACTGACATATTTTTTTCGAATTGTCTGGATTCGATGTCTAATTTTTTTCGGGAGGATTGTATTTCCAAATCCACATTAAGCACTTTCTTATTCTCATTTAGAGTTTTATAATCATGTTTTGATTATAAAAAGGGGGAGATTATGATATGTGTATTCGAAATTAAATTTTTTGGATATACATATTTGGAGAATGATCATTTATGATTAAAGACCAATGTGACATTGAGGGGGAGTTGATTACGAAGTGATTTGAATTTAATTTTATGAAATAGTTCATTTTTATGAAGTGTTTGCTCTTAATGAAGATTTTCGGGGTTTGCTTTTAAACTCACAGATGGGTAATTTTCCTTGAGTTTTGGATACTCATGGACCTCAAATTGTCTCTTGGTTCTTGTTGCTTTGGATTGTAATGTCTCACATTCAAGAACCCAAATTAGAAGATCATTGAAGACTTGAAGATTTGTTGCTTGCTTCTACATTTATCTTTATGGAAATTGAGGTCGGTTCATCCATTCCAATATTTGAGGGGGGAATGTTAGGGTGCAAAGCTCTTCAATGGATGATGTCTCAGGCTTTACCTTATTTGATATGGGTTATGGGTTGAGCTAGCCTATAAATAGTTGTATAGTATTAATTGTATATGTTTGAGATAGCCCCCTGTTGTATAAATTTCTAGTGTAGTTCTATATACATACATGTATATATATATATATATATATATATATATATATATATATATATGGAGAGAGAGAGAGAGAGAGTGTGTGTGTGCATTGTAGTTAGCACGCACATGCTTATACATTTTTGTACTTCTCCATTATCTATATAACTTGTACCTAAACGTTAATCCGGTCTTATCGATTATGCATTGATTCTTAAATCCACATTTTTCATCTTGCAAGGGATCTTACAGAAGTCGTTGATGACTCTTTCCCATTATCCAATTTTTGCTTCTACATCGAGTGCCACACCCACAACTGGCTTAGCTTTTGAATTAACTGATTTGATGGAGCCATCCCCTTTCATGTAGTTGATTATCAATAATTTTCCTTCGTATAAAAAAATAAAATTAATAGTCGCTCCGCTAGTCACAATGGCCCGTGTAGGAGTTTCTTGAATGATTGCTTCCATAAAATAGAGTTCCTTCTTCTTTGCCTTCGGGACCTCGGTCTAGGCTTTTATTGCATTAAGGATTCTCAATGACCCCACTCAAGTGTCTTCATATCCTGCCTCATTTTGGATCATTGCTTAAAAATTTTCATTCTCAGGGCAATATCGGAGGGCGTGTGATCCATCGCAAAGAAAATAACCATCAAATATATTGAAAAGGTGAGTATTTCTTCCATTATCAGATGAGGACCTCCGTACATTGTTGGTCTTCAAGGAATCAGATCTCAAGGTTTCATTCAAGTATTCCATCGATCTCTCTCCCTTACCCCTCTTCAATTTAGCCTTTCGGGGATCTCGTGATTTCAAAGGTTCCCTTTGGCCAAAATCCACCAAGTCTTAAGGTTCCACGATTTTAGTCGCAAGGTATTTTACTCCTCGTCTCTTCAACTCTGTCTTAGCCCACCCTTTTAGTCCATCGAAGAAGAAAACAAAAGCATCGTCATCAGAGAGGGCATACATCTCGAGAGCAAGGGTTGTGAAGTCTTTCACATAATCATGAATAGTCGCTGTTTGGTGAGGTTTCCGGAGGTGGATCTTGGCATTCGTCATGACATTGTACGAATAAAATTGACTTTTGAGTTCAGGAACAAAATCATCCTGAGTGTTCATAACACAGATACCTCGTTCAATGTCCGCATGACGACATCGCCACCATAATGTCGTAGTCACCTTCAAGTACCTTGTAGTAGTCTTGATTTTAATATCATCATCCACTATGATTACTCCTTCAAATTATTACTCTAATTCCCATAAAAATTAATCAACCACCCTTAGTTCTCTTTTCCCCATGAATATCAATGGTTATAGGACTTCAAGTTTAAGGGCATAGATTTTGGTACCGATTGCGATGGGGGATGTCTGTGTCATCGTGGGCATGGACTGGTTGAGCCGATTCAGACCTGTTATGAACCGCGATCATCAATTGGTGACCATACGAGACCCTAGTGGGGGAGTACTCATGGTATATGGTGAGGGTACCCGATCTGGGTCGACATTTTTCTCGGCTGCCAGAGCAAGACAGAGTCTACAGTAGGGCTATAGAGGATTTGTAGCCTATGTGATGGATATGCGAGTTGCTGCAAAGAGGCCAAGTTCCTTCAGTGAGGTTCTGATAGTGCGAGAGTTTCTGGATGTTTTCCTTGAGGAGCTGTCGGGTGTGCCTCCCGAGTGGCAGGTGGATTTCACATCGATTTGGTTCCGGGGGCGTAGCCTATTGCCAAGGCACCTTATCGCCTTGCGCCACCAAAGATGGAGGAGTTATCCTTGCAACTTCAGGAGCTTTTGGGGAAGGGGTTCATGTGGCTGAGTAGCTCGTTGTGGGGAGCGCCGATCCTTTTTATCAATAAAAAGGATGGTACACACCGAATGTGCACTGATTATTGGGAGTTGAACAAGTTGACGGTCAAGAACCGTTATCCACTACCGAGGATCGACGATCTGTTCGATCAGTTGCAAGGAGCTTCTTGGTTCTCCAAGATAGACTTGCAGTCTAGATATCTCCAGATGAGGGTGCGGGATGAGGATATCCTGAAGACGACATTTAGGACTCGTTATGGGCATTACCACTTCGTGTTGATGCCTTTTGGGCTCACATATGCACCAACATCATTCATGGATCTCATGAACCGAGTATGCAGGCCGATGTTGGATCGATCAGTGATTGTATTCATCGATTATATTCTAGTGTATTCGAGATCTAGAGAGCAAGATGAGGAGCATCTGTGGGAGATTCCTGGAGTATTGAGATCAGAGAGGCTTTATGCCAAATTCTCCAAGTGTGATTTCTAGTTACGAGAGGTCCAGTTCTTGGGACATCTCGTTAATCAGAATGGGGCACTGGTCAATCCGGCCAAGATTGAGGCTGTTATGAGTTGTGAAGTGTCGAGATCCCTCACCGAGATCAGGAGTTTTCTGGGGCTGGCCGACTACTATCGGAGATTTATCAGGGATTTCTCCAAGATTGCCATTCCCCTCACCAGCTTG
The DNA here is from genome assembly GCF_051521515.1 of Lactuca serriola. NCBI lineage: Eukaryota > Viridiplantae > Streptophyta > Magnoliopsida > Asterales > Asteraceae > Lactuca > Lactuca serriola. Next base: position 168,461,398 of record NC_136412.1, read on the forward strand.
ACTCGGAAGGGCGTTGGTTTTACTTGGGGTCCCGAGCAACAGACCTAGTTTGAGACTATTCGCCAAAGATTGTGCGACGCCCCAGTGTTAGCCCTTCCAGAGGGAATGGATGATTTTGTGGTATATTGTGATGCGTCTATGTCGGGTTGGGTGTGGTGCTTATGCAGAGAGGGCACGTGATAGCATACGCGTCAAGGCAGAAGAAGCCTCATGAGACGAGGTATCCCACCCACGATTTGGAGTTGGGGGAAGTGGTGTTCGGCCTCAATATATGGTGCCATTATTTTTATGGGGTTCGGTGTACCATATACGCGGACCACAAGAGCTTGAAGTATCTGATGGATCAGCCCAACCTGAACATGCGCTAGAGGAGATGGTTGGATGTGGTAAAGGATTATGACTACGAGATGCTGTATCACCCGAGCAGGTCTAACATGATAGCTGATGATCTGACCCGCATGGCAGAGAGTGCCGCGATTCAAGATGTATGCATGAGGATGACGGAGATGAATCCGGTACTGGATACCATCCGAGTGGCCCAGGCAGAGGCTGTGAGACCGAAGAACCGTAAGAGAGAGCCGGTGGTTGGAAAAGTGTCCAAGTTTGTTGCTGATAGCCTAGGGCTTATGACCTTTCACGGTCGGATTTGGATGCCATTTTTTGGGCAGGGCACGTAGCTTAATGATGGAGGAGGCACATAGATCGACGTTCTCGATCCATCCCGGGGCCACTAAGATGTATTTCGACCTGAAGAGAGATTACTGGTGGCCATGTATGAAGAGGGATGTTGCGTGGGTTGTAGAGGGGTGCTTGACCTGTCGCCGGGTTAAGGCCGGGCACCAGCGTCTGCATGGCAAGTTGCAGCTGCTAGAGGTCACCCAGTGGAAGTGGGAACAAATTTCAATGGGTTTCATCACCAAATTCCCGAGGACCGTGAGGGGTGTTGATGAAATTTGGGTGATTGTTGACCGATTGAAGAAGAGCGCTCACTTCCTTGCTATCAGTGAGAACTCTTCTATGGAGAGGCTAGGAGAGATGTATGTGAGAGAGGTGGTGTCACAGCATGGAGTGCCAATCTCGATTGTGTCAGACCGAGATGTACGTTTCACTTCCAGGTTCTGGAAGATGTTTCATGAGGAGTTGGGTACGAGATTGCACTTCAGTACTGCTTATCACCTACAGAGGGACGGGTAGAGTGAGAAAACGATTCAAACGCTCGTGGACATGCTTCGAGCATGTGTTATGGACTTTGGTGGAAGTTGGGATACATACATACCTTTGGCTGATTTTTCCTATAACAACAACCACCATTCGAGTGTAGGTATGCCTTCCTTTGAGCTTTTATATGGGTGGAGGTGTCGAACTCCCAGCTGTTGGGGAGAGGTAGGGTAGAGAGTGATAGGTAGCACTGAGATAGTGCTTAAGACGACCAAGCAGATACAACGGGTTAGGTAGAGGTTGCTGACAGTCCATAGCCGCCAGAAAAGTTATGCGGATAGGCAGCAATCCAAGCTCGAGTTCCAGGTTGGAGATTTCATTCTTCTAAAGGTATCTCCTTGGAAAGAGGTGATCCGATTTAGGAAGATGGGCAAGTTGGGGCCCCAATACATTGGTCCGTTTAGGGTGACCGCGAGAGTAGGCAGGGTAGCATACCATTTAGAGCTACCCATGGAGTTGAGTCAGATCCATGATACCTTCCACGTATCCTAATTGAGGAAATGTGTGGCTGATGAGACGACAGTGGTACCACTAGAGGATATTCAAGTAGATGCGGGCTTGAATTACATTGAAAGACCGGTCGTGATCCTGGATCGGAAGGTTAAGGTTATGAGGAATAAGGAGGTGCCTCTGCTTCAGGTCGAGTGGAAACATCGGAGGGGGTCCGAGCTGACTTGGGAGCCGGAGTCGAAGATGCAGGAGTAGCATCCATAATTATTTGTGGAGTGAGACTTCGAGGGCGAAGTTTGATTCTAGTAGGGGAGAATTTTAACATCCGGATTTCTAGGTATGACAATTTGAGTATTTATTTTTGAGATATGAGGATTGACTCGACGAGTTGACGCCTCAACTCATCGAGTAAAGTCGCGAATGATGACTTGGATTAATGAATGGACTCGACGAGTCGATGAGTCGACTCGACGAGTCCACACTATGGACAAAAACCGTAAATCTTTCGGCCTGTGCCCTACATAAAGGACTTTATGTCCTTCATTGGCGGCCACACACATACTTGAGAAACCTCAGCGATCCAGAGAGGATAGAGAGTGAGAGAAAGAACTATCTTGAGCTATTTGGTGTGATTTTGCAAGGAAGGAAAATAGTTCTAGCAAGAGGGACCAGAGGATGTTGTTGTTATGAGTTATTCAAGATAGGAGCTTCATTCTGAGGTGCGAAATCGAACCCCTTTTTCTTCCCTATTATCTGGATTCCATTTTTGGGATTATGGCTTGAATCACTTTATTATTGGGGTTTGGAATGCCTCAAACCCCTCTTGCATGTTTGTGTTATAGATCTGGACCCTTTCTAGGTCTAGAGCGCCCAAAAGTATGAAGCCTTAGTAGAATAAACCTTGGGATTTGAAGCTAGGAAGCAATAATGGGGTTTCTATGGTATATAGTGCAAGATACACCATGCATGAACACCAAGTTTAGACCTTTACGTGATTTTTGGGTGTTAGAGGCCATATCTATAAGTTAGAGAAACAGATCTGACCACCGAAGGTCAAATGAGTTATGCCATGGAGGAAACTCGCTGAGTCCATGAGAGAACTCAATGAGTCGGACAGTGTTGCCCTACGATTCGTGACCAGTGTTAACCCGTTAAGTTGAGAGGCTAAATCAGCGAGTGGAGTGAGGCCTTACGAGGAGTTAGAGGACACGTATGGACTCGCCGAGTCACCCAAGTGCACTTGGCGAGTTTGGTCAAAGTTGGACCATTGACCGAGTTGATTTCAGTTAACCTTTGGGTTGGTCAAATTGATTTAAGAGAGGTTAGGGAGGGGTAGAATAGTCTTCTACCCATTCTTAGAGATGAAGGATGTAAGGAGTGTATTGATTAGAGATGTTATCATTTTGATAGGCGGAGGCTAGATCGGGGATTCGAGCACGAGAGTTTTCTAGACATCTTACAAAGTGTCACACCCCCGAACCAGACGACGGAAACGTCCGAGGGCTCTTGTGACTTAAATTGAATACCATCACAATGATTATACATGAATCATAACATCATTCATCACCATGCATTGAAATATTACAACCGATATTGTTTACATTCAGTACACTGTTTTAACATTATAATTTCATAACATAAACTGTTTGATCATTAATCTAAGCAAAACACCATGATATAACTTGATACATATTCTTCTGTTTACCTGTTACCTGATAATAGAAGTTATTTTAAAAACGGTGAACATATGAAATGTTGGTGAGTTCATAAGTAATGTTATGGAAAATGATTTTTGTGAAGTTTGAAAACCCAGAAAATCTGATATTTTCTGAAAAGAGTATTGTTTATAAAAAGTGTGAAGATCCGTAAGTATGCTTGTTGATTTTGAAAACATGTATAATTGTTGAACTTTGTATACATCACGTAGGTAAAAGTGTTGAACTCCTCGGGAAAACCTGATGTTTTCCCATTGCGTAAATTACATGACTTGTTTATTGTTATACCGATACGACGATTGTTTTGATTTCCCAGGTGACATTGGATTATTTAAGGGTTGTGAGTTGTTACAATCACACATTATTGAAAATGACTAGTTTGTTACTACAAATTATGACCGATCCTTGAGGCATCGTGCATTCTACTCACATAATCCAACCACCCTGACTTCTCTTATTTAACGTCACGAATCTGCTTACTCGGTTTCTCATAGCCCCACAACCGAGGAGAAAGGAGGGTAAGAAGCCTCCTTAATTTCCATAAATCATTCAAGGCTATCGGGAATGCGAAAGGCACTTGGCCCGACTCGCATTTGACTTCTCGACTTCGCTAGCAGTACTAATGGACCCTTAGGGCCTAACAACACGATAGAGCTATTGAAAGTCCTTTTACATGGAATTAGGTCATAGAAGGCCCATTAACATGTAAGCGCGTCCCCTTCGGGCCCAAAGATCATGTTATTGGTCTAGCAAGGCCCAACAAGCACGATTTGAAACTTTGAAGCCCAAAGATTGAATATTGACTCCTCGTAGTTGTCGCATGTTTATTGAAGTACTATGGTTATTTGATTTTTGTTTTGTTATTGATTCGAGACCGAATCAATTCGTTTGGTAACGATATTGGTTGTTGAAAATGTATTTGTTATTACGTTTCGCCGGTATTCGTGGATCTCGTATTTTGTCTTAAGGGATTTGTTTGTTTAAAAGTAAGAATTTTATCTTTTCATAATCCTTCTTTTATAAAGTTAACACTTTTAGTCCTTTATATAAAAGAATTTCCATTTTAGTTGTTAAACCATTTTGCTTGACACTTTAGTATCAAAACTTGTTGAAAAGACATTTTTAGCCCAACTTTTCTTTGTAAACAGCTTAAGTCCTTCCAGAATGAAGTTTTCTCGGTTAGAACCCTCAATTTCGCAATTTTTACAGTTTTGGCCCAAAAGAGAAAATTCTTACATTTTTGGTCCTTTTTGAATTTGAAAAGCATTTTTGACCATTGAAATAGTTTTAATACACTTCAAATCCCCTGTTTTACAGAAACATCCTTTTCAGCCCCTCAAACTTCAAAATCTCGCATATTGAGGCTTATTGGGCCGAAAAGCCCAAGTTTAGCCCATTAAGTGTAAAATTTACATTTTTAGTCCTTCAAAAATGTTTTGTTTCAAAAAATTATTATGGAAACTGTTTGGACTCTTTTGACCCTCCAGAAACTATAATTTGTCAGTTTGGGCCCTTAGTTTTGTATTTTTAACAATTTAAGCCCAAAAATGAGTTTTATGTACAAGTATGTTCATCCTAACCATATAAACTATTTTTCTTGACTTGATTAGTATAAAATAGTTTAGGTTATGTTTATTTCCTTCCCCACGTTTTAGATCTCGGTTTTACACACTTGTTGAATAACATATTCATCACAAACACAAGATATCACACACATACATGCATCAAATCACACATAGCATACATTTACACATAGATCTACACATTTACTTGTATTCTCCCCCATAAAAACTCATAAAAACCGAGAAGAAGGGGTATGAAACTCACCTTGGGTGTGGTTTCGGTTTTGGAAGGAAAAGATGAGAAGAATTCGATTCTAGCAACTTTTCTTGGAAAATCTCGAACATGGATGCCTCTAAGGTGATAGATCATAAGTTTGAATGAATTAAGAGATGATTCTTGAATGAAATGAAATAGCTAACTTATGGATCTAAGCAATATCTTACCTTAGATGATGACTTTTATGGAAGAAATCCATTGAACACCTCTTAGATCTCGAAAATATGGAGAAGAAATGAGATAGTTTCTTGAGAGAATTGTGAGTGAAATGTGTGTGTGTGTGTGTGCTTGGATTCGGCCGAGAGCAAGAGAGAGAGAGGAGAGAAGAGAGGTTTTGAAGTGATTTGCATGAAAACATGAGATGGTGCATGGGGATCCTATGGACAAATGTGAGGTGGCATGGGAAAGTCAACTCTTCATTCTTTGGGTTGGGCTTGGGCTGAGAATCGAAGAGGGAAAAAGAAAAGAATTGGGCCTTGTAAGCTTAAGCCTTTTTCATGGTTATGTTAAGTGATGTTTGGTCCAAATAAATATAAATGTAATTTTTATGACCTATTAGGGCTAAATTAGGTTAATTATGGCCCAATATGGTTCATTTAAATAATTTATTTCATTCTAGGCCCAATATGGCCCAAAATATTGAAATAAATAGAAGTGGGTCCAATTAGAGCCCATTTAAGATTTCTAAGACCAGGATGGTTATTAAGTGTCCAATACCAAAAACCCTAACTCCTTAATCCATTAAGCGTTCCTATTTCGTGCATGAAAGGATAACTCATGAAGTCTAGGGTTGATCATACTCAAGAACACCAAGCAAATGGGACCAAAATGCAAGAAACTTAACCACAACATGAACTAAGGGCAATATTCATCAAGGTCAGAGCTTTTTACCTCCAAATGATGTCTAAGGGGGAGGTACTTCTAGATCTAAGCTTCCTTTGAGTCCCCAAGATGATTCCACCACCTTCCCCTTCGTTCAAGGTCACCAAAAACACATACAAAAGGTCAAAATGTCTACACAAGAGGTTAGGGTTCGCAAAGGTTGACATGAGTGACGGAGGCTACTGTAAGGAAAGGGTTTCAGGAAACAGAGGGGATTAAATAGTGCATAGCACCAAACATTAGGGTCTTCATCTAAAGCAAGTACGCCTAACGTACACTAAGAGTACGCACAACGTACTCCAAAACGACGACATTTTCTTTTATGGGCCTTACGCCCAACGTACTCTTGGAGCACGCCCCGAGTACTCATGCGAGGTGTTTTTCTTCCTTAAGTGCCACAAGGGACAAATTTTGCAAACAAACTCATTCCAAGGGACTAAAAGTTAAATACTTGAAAATCGAGATGTTACATAAATTGAAAAAGAAAGTAATTTGGAAAAAGAAGGATTTAGTGACAAAAGGAGATAAAATAGGGATAGGAAGAAGAAACAACATTATAGTATGTATCCGATTCTTGATTTGTTGGTTGTGAATCTTTTTGTATTGTATAATGATATATAGGTTTTCTTAATGCTTCAAACACAGTGTGTGTTATGATGCTGCTACCTGCTCACATTTTCAATATTGTGTTATGGATCCTATGTGTTTTGCCAACATTCGCTTGCTACAATAGTCCCTAAATCAATAATCTTGCCGTCTCTACTATGATTCATCGAGCTAGAGGTCCTCTTACATAAAATATTTTATGGAGCCCTTGTGTGTTAGACCATTGACATCCAAAAACTAACATCACCCAATAGAGTAAAATTTTGAAATATATGAAGAATTGATTTAATAACTGATATGTTTTTTGGTGTTAAATTTTTCAAAAAACTATTTTTAGTAGATACGATTGTAAATATTTAATTTTGTATGCTTTGTGTATAGGGGAATTTTTGTCTTAGTTAGTAGTAGTTATAGTTTTACAAGATACATAAGAAACAGTCGGGTTTAATTCAAAATCTACTTAATAATAAAATATTTTTTAGTACAACAAACTGTAGCACCATTTTATTCTTTTTGACGAACAGTATTATTGGAAGAAAAGTGAGCACCGTGTGGCCTGATGACAATAATTTTTTTGAAGCTGTTATAACTGCATATGAAAAAATGGTTGGATTTGGTTCCAAGTTATGGTACTGATCAATCTTGTCACCCTGCTCCTCTTACCGAACATGGAAGATCTCCACACCCTCATGTGCTTTATCCCCCCTCTAGGCAGCATCATAGACCTGTTGCAGCTGCACAAAGCATCCCCCATGATCGACTGTTAATAATGTTAGTTACAATTTACAAAATACAATTTCTCATGGTATCAACCAATTTATAAACCATAATTCTAGTATTTTACCTTAATCTTATGTGAAGTACTGGAAATGTCACGACCTTTTCTGTTAGCTTTTCTGCACCCAAAAACGAAAAACAACTCTAAAAGCTTGTGACTAAAAAAAGAGAGAAAAGGGAAGCTTACATTTTTCCTTGTTCATGATGTAGCTGTATTTCAAGATCATCAAGTTTTTGATGTAAACTGATGACTTCTGCCTCTGCTTGGGTTATATCCTCAAGATCTGCATTGGTCTTTATTAGTACTTCTACTAGTTAATACTTTACTCTGTAAAAAATGATTTAAGAAAAAAAATAATAAGTTAACAACATTCTTTTTCATTAATGGATCCTGGTAACGGTAAGATCTTCTTTGACATTGTGGATGCAGCCTTAAGCACTTTCCTCAGCTATCTTTCCCTCATAACCACATTTTGTGTTCAGTTTCAAGACACATAAGAAGGTCATTAATGTATTTTGCATACGTGATACATAATAAGCAAAAAGTCATTTACATATTCAAGATTCAGTAACAAGCATAAAGTCATTTACAGGTCTGTCATCAACTCATTGCTTTTCTTTCTTTAATTTCATTATTCTTTTTTCCCCGTTTTTTCAAAACGTTAGCTAAACAACAAAAGCCCGTTTTAGTCAATTTAAATTTGGGTGTTTTAATGATGACAATAGTTTCTTGGAAATAATGAACCGTTTGGCTCATTTTTGGTTTGAGTTATCAACTTTTGCTTGTTTTTTTGTGACATTCTACCAAAATTAGCTATCATTCTTTGCTTTACTTTTATTTCTGGTATATATATATATATATATATATATATATATATATATATATATATATATATATATATATATATATATATATATATATATATAATGTTATTGATGCGTTTTAATTTGTGAGTTAGGTTTTAAGATGGATCGTATCATAAAGTGGAAAAGCCTAAAGCAGAGCAACCAATAATAGGAAGAAATGAAAGTGAAATGTTAAACTAAACAAATATATGAAAGTATATTGCTATTTCTATCAATTTAACACTCTAATTGATAACAGTAGGCAATAATCTTTCTACAAGACACTTATATACTTATTTACATGTACCAGTTACGTGTTAAGAGGCGTTGAAAGACGTAACTGGATATGGGAGGAAAAAGTATGTGTTTCTCTAATTCAAGTTTCCGTGTCAATAGTTCTTTGAGAGGCCTGTATCAGGAGGAATAGTTGGGAATCGGTTACATTTGTGTTAGGTAAATAGATCCGAAAATATGTCTTATTTAGAGATTGTGTTTTGTTAGAGGAGTTGATGATAAGACGAAAACGTTAATGCGTTGCATTTATTTTGTATTGTAATGATTATTTGTATATGCCATACTATGTATTGCGAAATGGATTTTCATTTTTGCGTATGATATGTTGTTTTGTATTATGAGACAATAATTATGACTTAATTTGAAAATTCGTATATATATATATATATATATATATATATATATATATATATATATATATATATATATATATATATATATATATATATATATATACAAAATATGTTTTTAAAATGCGCATGTCATCTATGCGTGTTGTAAATGCGCATTGTAAGGTTGTGACATGAAAATGCACATCGTCTTCCATTATGACAGGGCTTCCTCGACACGCATTTGGATGTCATCTAACCCTTTTACGATATGCAATGCGTGTCATTAAAGGGTATTTTTCTAGGAGTATCTAATGACTCCAAGCCCTTGCATGGGTGAAAAAACCCGTCAGGATCCTATTTATATGACTTAGAATCGTCAGAAATGGCAAGATATGACAACACAAGTTCTGGAGTAGCTTTTACTCACAAGAACCAAAACCATGGGACCAAAAGAATGAAAAACTCTAAGCTAACGTACATATAAACTAACAATCATAAACGTTCAAACTTTATACCTCCAGAGGCATACAAATGGGACGAAAGTTCTGGATCTTTAAGCTCCAAGCCTACCAATGCCTATTTAGTGGGTTCCTTCTTCACAAAATACACAAAAACTCACTCAAAATGCTCAATATCTTCACAAAGTAGCTAGGGTTTAGAAATGATTGCTTTGAGGAGAGTGGACGCTAAACATAAACAGGCCTCAAGGGAGTTAAGGTGCTTAAATAGGGTATAAACCCAAGAGTTTAGGGTTTTAGGAGTAGTGTGAGTATGCTTTGCGTACTTCTTAAGTACGCCGTGCATACTCAAGGTTGTCTGCATCATTCCTTAATGACTTACGGCTAACGTACGCCTCCAATACGCACAAAGTAAGGACTAGTTTTGCAATATTTTTGATACTTGAGTAAAGAATGGAAAATACCAGAAATGACTGGGTGTTACAATTCTCCCATACTTGAATTAGACTTCGTTATCGAAGTCCAATGCTATGAATAAATCTGGGTGGTGATCCCACATCTTTACCTCGGGTTCCCATTGAAGGGTTTTAACACTCTAATAACCTTATGGTGCACATGCAACCCTAAATTCTTTGGATATATGTTCTCTCTAATTATACATGCAATTTGATTTTCCAAAGCATTATCCTAACTAGCATACAAAGCATGGGTACTTGAACAACAAAAACTAGTTAGATAACTTTACTGTTGTTGTAGCTTGTTAACTTGAACCTTTAGGAATTTAGTACCCCGAATGTGATGCCTCAAATGCTTCACAAAACACCAATAACGATGGAGGACTTGAGAGAGAGAGAGAGTGACCTGCACAAAAATCGGCTCTTATGATCTTCAAGAACAACCAGTAGCCGATTTAGGAGCTTAGGGACTTCGTTTATAGTGTGGCCAAGTCTAGGGTTTCATGCATGTAAACCCTAATGGACATGACATTTCATATTACTTAGGCTCCATGGTTAAACCTCCATGGACTATCCATGGACTACCATATTGGTTTAGCCCATCCTAAATAACCATAGGCCCACACTATAAGAATCATTGATTTACCAAATCAATCCCCGTACATTTAGTTACTCTCTTTTGATCACTAAATTAATTCCAAATTAATTCTTGATCAATACTAATTAAATAATATGATTTCATATTAATATATTAGAACTTATAATATATTAATAAATCATAAATAACCTTTACTCAAAAGTCCATCCTTTCAAATTTTTGTGGTGAAATGCAACCCATATGGACCATGCTATTTTTCGGGTCAAGTACATACCAATTATAGTTATGGACTTAGACACCTGGATAAGTCTAATAACTATAGCTGCAAGTACAACTTCAAGAATTGACTAGCAATCTTAGCTCTTAAAATCCTTTTTTGAACTGTCACACACCATTTAGTTAAGGGATCATATAATCCTCTGTTCTCAAGATATCATTCGGACAAATACATGGAACATAGTTATTCTTATTTTCCAGCATTTGTTTCCCGATTTCCATTTTGTTTGAAATAGAATTTAATCGAACACAACAATTGAGTTTTGACCGGGCACGACACATAAGTCAAAACTAAATCATCGAGGGGACCAATATATCGCTTTTAATCCTCCAAGGACTAAAAGGAACAAATAAACTTTGACAATATATGCTTGTACTAACTACTTCTTAATTCATACACAATAGTGTGTTTTATAACATCAAGTTACTGATGCGGTTTTGCATTATCAATGTACAACCAACTCATAGTCAACAACTTATATATCTTGGTTTGAAGACTATATGATATTATTGTCTCACAATAGCTCGTGATAAATTCGATTAAGTGATTCAAGTTAGCGTGGGTTTAATCCAATACCCAAACCTTATGAGTACTCATGAATGTTGTAGAAAACTACACTTCAGACAATCGACAAGCCAAATTAATGAAGTCTTGCCTCAATACCTTCTTCCAATGTATGATCGACTATGGACAGTTTGAATAATATAATTATTCTGGAAGTCAAAACACGCAAGATGAAACAATAGTAAATCATTGACACAAGATAGTAACATTACTTATAAATAAAAAAATGCCTTTTATTTAATCATCAAATGTCAATTACATTTCAACTATAACAAGTTTCTAAAATTCTATCTAATCATTTAAACTTATATCGTCCTTCAGCCCGATGCCCCTCGCATGCTGTAAGTGCTTAACCCTACTTAGTCCCTTCGTGAGGGGATCTGTTGGGTTCTCCTCTAACGATACCCTCTTTGCTACGAGGATTCCTTCTTCTATTAAATGTCTTATGAAGTGATATTTTCTGTCGATATTCCTGGATCTGCCACGATCCATTGGTTCCTTGGCTAAGGCAATGACACTCTCGTTGTCACAGAAAATTTACATAGGCTCCTTTATTTCTGGTAAAACTCCAAGGTCTCCGATGAAGTTCTTCAACCATATTGCCTCCTTCGTCGCATCGCTTGCTGCTATGTACTCTGATTCGCACTTTGAATCAGCTACAACCTCCTGCTTGTAACTTTTCCAAGTTATTGCTCCTCCATTCAGGGTAAATACCCATCCCTATTGAGAGCGGAAATTATCTTTATCGGTCTGAAAGCTGGCGTCACTACACCCTATTACTCTCAAGGCATCACTCCCACCGAGGGTAAGGACCCAATCCTTAGTCCTTCATAGGTACTTAAGAATGTTCTTAACCACAGTCCAATAAGCCTTACTAGGATTCCATTGGTATCTACTAACCATGCTCAAAGAAAAGGCCACATCAGGGCGAGTACAAGTCATAGCATACATGATCGAACCAACTGCAGAAGCATATGGTACTCGACTAATCTCAGCTATCTCAGCCTTTGTACTCGGACTTTGAGTTTTACTCAGTTTGGTATTGCCATGGATGGGTAAGTCACCATTCTATGAATCCATCATGTTGAACCTTTTCAACTCCTTATCCAAGTAGGTACTTTGACTAAGTCCAATTAGTCTTTTACTCTTGTGTCTCAATATCCTTATTCCCAGAATATAGCCAGCTTTTCCGAGGTCTTTCATAGCGAAACACTTCCCAAGCCAAGACTTAACCTCCTGCAAGGTTGGGATGTCATTTCCTATGAGAAGTATGTCATCCATATATAACACCAGAAAGCTAATTATACTCCCACTAGCCTTGACATACACACATGACTCATCCTTGCTTCTCGAAAAACCAAACTCTTTGACTTTCTCATCGAAACAAACATTCCATCTACAAGATGCTTGTTTGAATCCATAAATGGATTTCTCTAGCTTACACACTATATTAGGGTACTTTGCATTGACAAAACCCTCTGGCAGACTCATGTAAACATCCTCAGCTAACTTTCCATTAAGGAAAGCGGTTTTGACATCTATTTGCCATATTTCATAATCATGAAATGCATCTATGGCTAGCATAACCCTAAAAGAGTTAATTTTTGCTATTAGCAAGAAGGTCTCATCATAGTCAACTCCCGGAGTTTGAGTAAATCCCTTTGCAACCAATCGCGCCTTATAAGTGTGTACCTTTCCATCCATGTCGGTATTCTTCTTGAAGATCCATTTGCACCCGATTGTCTTACAACCTGGTACATTTTCAGCCATGTTCCAAACCTGATTGTCATGCATGGACTGAATCTCGTTGTCTATAGCCTCTTTCCATTTAGCAGACGCGAGGCTTGTCATGACTTCCTTATAGTTGTTAGGTTCATCCAAATTTATCAATGTGCTATAATTGATAAATGTATCACCCTCAAATGTTATATGGAAACCATATAACACAGGTGGAACACTAACTCTAATGGAATGCCTCAGAGGTACGGTTTTGTCAATCGGCTTAACAAGAGTTTCCTCCTCAGGTTGATTGCTAGTGTTTGAGGTTCCTTCGCTGCTTGGCTCTTAAAGATCTTCAAGTTCAATATGCCTCCCAATGTCCCCTTGGCATATGATCTCTCTAACGAAATATTCATCTCCTTGCAACGAATACAACATTGTCACTCGGTTTGTAGAAGAGATATCCAAGGACTTTTGCGGGTAGCCGATGAAAATACACCGCTTACTATGAGGTTTGAGATTATCGTGAGTCTCACGCTTTACAAAAGCCTCACAACCCCAAACTTTGATGTGTGCTAACGAGGCAACTTTCCCTGTCTACATCTCATGAGGTGTTTTGGTAACCTTTTTAGTTGGGACTAGATTAAGGATATAGGCAACAGTCTCTAAGACATATCCCCAGAATGAGATAGGTAACAAAGCTCGACTCATCATGGAACGAACCATGTCCAACAAGATTCAATTGTGCCTCTCAGCCACACCACTAATTTGTGGTGTGTTAGGTGGCATCAAATGTGAAACAATTCCACATTCCTTAAGATACTCAAGGAAATCGATACTAAGATACTCACCACCCCGATCGTCTTGGAGCATCTTTATCTTCCTGCCCAGGTGATTCTCCACTTATTGCTTAAACTCTTTGAATTTTTCAAAGGTTTCTAAATTGTGTTTGATTAAATAGACATAGGCATATCTACTATAATCATCAGTAAAAGTCACATAGAAGAGGTTGGCATCCCTTGTGGCGGTTCTAAAGGGTCGACACACATCAGTGTGTATGAGATCCAATAGTCTCTCACCCCTTTCACAAATACTAGTGAAGGGTGACATGGTCATCTTTCCAAGCAAACAAGATTCACAAGTGTCATCCGTCTTTAACTCCAAGACTCCAACCTTTTGGAGTTGGCCTATTCACTTCTTGTTGACATGTTGAAGATGACAATGCCACAAGCATGCTTTATCCAAGATATTGGAAGACTCAGTGTGCAACACATTATTTCCTAAGTTGTCTACAACCATCACAGTTTCACCTACACCATTACAAGGCAATGCTTGAAAAGAAAAAAAAAGCATTAATAGCACCAATTTCATTATGAAACGAAAAACTAAAGCCTTGTTTGTACAAACCATGAAAGGAAATAATCTTTCTCTCCATATCAGACGAGTAGCAACAATTATTCAAATCTATTTCTAACCTACTACTAAGCAAAAAAAAAGATAAAATCCAATCTTGGTGACAGGTTAAACTTTCCTATTCCCCATGATCAAGTTTATCTTCCCGTGCTCCACATCCTTACTTCTTTTTATGCCCTGCACATCAGAACAAATGTGAAATTCAAAAACTGTATCAAGGACCCAAAAATTAGCATGTGATGAGTTTTTAGATAGAATAGTATAAATACCTGCATGGGTGGGTTTAACCTTCCCATCCTTAACAATTTGCAAGTACTTAGAGCAGCTTCACTTCTAGTGCCCTTTCTTATGACAATATAAGCACTTTGCTTCCTTAGGAATGGAAGATGGAGCAGCAGAACCTCCTTTGGTTCCACTTGAAAAGAACCCATCAAGAGATTTTCCCTTGCGGCTCTTGGAAGGAGCCTTCCTCTTCTTCCCCTTCCCTTGTCCAATTGCCAGAACAGGGGTAGTAGCTGTAGGAGTAGGAACAACATTTTTACCTTTGAGACTACTTTCAGCAGTCTTCAAAAGGCCCTAAAGCTTGATAAGAGTTACCTCCTCCTTGTTCATATGATAGGTCATTCAGAACTGATCATAACATGGAGGTAAAGTGTAGAATGATATCAATGGCCAGCTCTTCATCGAAGTTCACATTCAACTTTAGCAAGTGGTCCACAAACCTTTGCATTTTCTGCAAGTAGCCCATGATGGTCCATCCTTCGTCTTTGTTATTCTCATGGAGGCGATGATTTCATACCTCTCTTGACGAGTACTCTGATGGTATCTTTCCATCATGTCTTAGTGCATCTCAAAAGGGTAGAAGTTGTCATAGGACTTTTGGAGTTCATTTGCCTTACTTGCCAACATGATACAAGACACCTTGGTGGCATCCTTCTCACGAGTCCTAAACTCAATTATCTCCTTAAGAGTAGCAAAAGACTCATCAATTTCCTTAAGCTCCTTATCGAGGACATATTGTTGTCCTCATAACGAGTGAACATCCTGAAGTTTGTAATCCAATCATTGAAGTTGGTACCATCAAAGATGACTCTCTGACACATGTCCATGAGAGAGAAGGAGCCAATAGGGTTTGAGACATAAGCAGTGTTGGAAGACATCTGAAAAAGAAAGAAAAAGTTTAGATTAGATAACAATCCTCAATAAAACACCCAAAACGAAATATTAAGGCTAGGATCCAACACAATATTTTACAATTTTGAAGAGGGATGCCGTAATCCAACTTGCAAAATATTTGAAGGTAGGTAAGTGACGATTCACCAATTTCCACCATGAAAAACAAAATTGATTATTAAGTTTTAATTAGATTTAAATTCCTAGATTCTTTTGAGATTCATTGATCTTTTCAGTGGCATGTTTAAATCTCAATTATGCCCTTCAAGTTTGTGACTGGGATACCGAGGTTCACAAACAAGGTGTGAATAACCATTCAAATTTACTTGGTACACTTGAAGTCGATTATCACCTAATCAATGTGTCGGTTAACCAGACATGCTCCATTGATCTATGACAAAAATAAAGCTACCCTTTTTTCACCCTTACTAGTACATGTTAGTGTGCTGGTTAACCACACATGCTCCATTAACGACTTGGAAAGGTGAAAAGTGTAATTTCATGGATTAGCATCAATTTCACATTTTTCCTAAACTAACTAAGATTGGGAATTTAATAAAACATTTAATTACTTTATAGTTTTCATTATACTTTTAACGAGAATTAATATCCTATCCTACTCGTTTGGCTAACGACCCTCCACCAGTCAAGGAAGCGGTGGGTGAGAGTGGACACCAATTAAACCACCATTTTATAGGCAGTAACCTTATACCCCCCTTATAGACCGACTTCATGAATGAGGCCTAATAACGGTAAGATTGACTTGTATTATACATACATATATATATATATATATATATAATTATTAAACTTTTAATAATATAATAATATAACGGTTCACTTTTAAACTTTTAAAATTCTAGGGTTGGGAATTAAAGTATTCATAAGTGTGACTTTACGAATTCCAAAACTTGAGGGCAAGTTTTGAAACTCTTCAAAAAATTTCATTTCCAAAACTTATGAGTTTAATGACTTTTTAAAGAAAAGACTTTTCATTTTCCATAACTTGAGGACAAGTTATGGAGTCCATTAAAGGCATTTCGATCATTATTTTAATTAACACAATAATCAAATATTTCATCCATGATCTAGTTAAACTCATAAGAACAAGATAATTCATGTCAACAATCTTCAAGAAATTAGCCTAATAATATAATCTAATACAAATCTTGAAATTATGACAATTATCTTTTAATTAAATAAGCATTATCACTAGCATATCAAAAAACAGATTTCATGGTTCAAAAAATAGTTTGAGGGAAAATTACTAATCCAATTCTGGCCAACAAGTCGAAATTCTGCACACAGGAGCAACAACTCGACGAGTACATGAACTAGACTCGTCGAGTTAGTGTGTTACTGGGTGGACTCAGTGAGTTCACCAGGGTTTTGAGAACCCTAACAACCTAATGGTGCACATGAAACCCTAAATGCTTTGGATCTATGTATTCTCTAATTATACATGGAATTTGATTTTCCAAAGCATTATCGTTACTAGCATACAAAGCATTGGTACTTGAACAACAAAAACTACTTAGATAACTTACCTCTTGTTGTAGCTTGTTAATGTGTACCTTTAAGAGCCTATCACCCTGAATGTGATGCCTCAAACACTTCACAAAACACCACCAACAATGGAGGACTTGAGAGAGAGTGACTTGCACAAAAAATCGGCTCTTATGATCTTCAAGAACAACTAGTCGCCGATTTTATGAGCTTACAAACTTCTTTTATAGCGTGGACAAGTCTCGGGTTTCATCCATGTAAACCCTAATGGACATGACCTTTCATATTACTTAGGCTCCATGGGTTAAACCTCCATGGACTACCATATTGGTTTAGCCCATCTGAAATAACCATAGGCCCATACTATAAGAATCGTTGATTTACCAAATCAATCCCCATACATTTAATTAGTCTCTTTTGATCACTAAATTAATTCCTAATTAATTATTAATCAATACTCATTAAATAATATGATTTCATATTAATATATTAGAACTTCTAATATATTAATAAATCATAAATAACCTCTACTCAAAAGCCCATACTTTCAAATTGTTCTGGTGAAATGCACCCCAAATGGACCACGCTTTTTTTCGGGTCAAGTACATACCAATTATAGTCATTGACTTAGACACCTTATCCAACACCCATGTCCATTCGGAACCCTTCCGATGCTGCCATTGAACCTTGACCAGTGGTACCACCTTGTAGCGTAAGGGCTTTATCTTCCTTGACCAATGGTAGCACATCATTTAGCCCGTCATCGACTTGGATTTCGATAATGGGAACTACAATGGAATCATCAACCACACACTTCCGAAGCTGAGAAGCATGAAAGGTACTATGAATCTGGCCAAGCTCCTTAAGCAGATCAAGTCCATAGGCTACCCTTCCTACCCTAGCCACCACTCAAAACGGTCCAATAAATTGGGGGACCCAACTTGCCCCTTTTCCTAAAGCTTATAACAACTTTCTAGGGTGATACCTTTCGTAGAACCATATCCCAGACCTAGAACTCTATCTTAGATCGCAATCGTTCGACATAAATCTTCTATCGGCCCTTGGCTGTCTACAATATATGTCTGATCTATTAGATAACCTCCATAGTTTGTAGGACGACTTTGGTCCACCCCATGACCCTGTGACGGAACTCATCCCAACATACTGGTGTATGAAACTTCCTTCCATACAGAAGCTCAAAAGGCAGTGCACCAATACTGGAATGATATTTATTATTGTATGAAAACTCAGCTAGGGAAGGTAGGAATCCCAACTCTAACCGAAATCGATAACGCAAGGCCTCAGCATATCCTTTAGTTTGTGAATGTTTTACTCATTGTGTCCATCACTTTGAGGGTGATAAGTCATGCTGAAAAGCAGTCTAATATCCAGCTACTCGTGAAGTTTTTTCCGAAACCAAGAAGTGAACCGTACATCAAGTTCAGAGACGATAGAAAGTGGTACCCCGTAATGAGAAACAATCTCGCGAACATACACATCGACCAACATCTAGGCCGGAGAACTCTCCCAAATGGAGAGAAAGTGGGCACTCTTGGTCAATCGGTGGACAATGACCCAAATCGTGTAAAATTCCTTGGTCGTCTTTGGTAGCTTGGTGATGAAATCAATAGTGATCTGTTCCTATTTACACATAAGAACCTCTAGGGGCTGTAACTTGCCATGCAAACTCTGGAGATCATACTTGACCATCCAACAGGTCAAGCATCTTTCCATGTACCATGCTATCTCCCGCTTCATATACGACCACTAATAACAAAGTCTCAAATCCGAATACATCTTAGTGGCTCTAGGTTGAATCAAGAACCTGGACTTATGAGCCTCCTATAATAATATATTTCGAACCCTGCCAGAAAATGGCACCCAAACCCAACCACACCAGGTGAAAAGCCCACTACTCTCGGTATAAAACCGATCAATATCACCCTTGAACCTCTCTTGTTTCCACTTTTCTTTCTTCTCCCTTTTCGCCAGAGCCTCCTTAATGAAATCCAGAAGTGGGGAGTTGATAGTCAACCTAAAAAAGTTTCCTCGAGCAGAAGTACTAACTGTTCGATTAGGTGTCTAAGTCAATAATTAAATTAGTATAATCTTGAATTATTAGCAGAGTCCTTTTGGGTTGTCCTGAAACCTAGTAACTGACAGGAATGCTTTTTGGAGAGAGAGAGAGTGATTTATTAATTTATTATGTAGTTAAAAAATTAATTAGAAATCAAATAAATGTTTTATTAATATATTATGAGAATAATATATTAATTAGAAGTAGTACTATTTAATTAAAAATTAATCAAAAATTAATTGGAATTAATTTTTTGATTAATTGGATTAATTAAAGGTGGAAGACTAAAGGTGACGATGTTCAAAAGTTTAACATTGACCAATTCTAGAACGTCCCATAGGGCGGACGGTTCTACAAGAGTTCTAGATGGTTGTAGACCTTTTCTTGGTATCTAAGAAAACTTCGATGCCTTAAGGGGAAAGCAAAACGAATAGGGTTATCTAAAAGTTACGTGCATTATCCTTAGCCTCCTTTTCACCTATATAAACCCTTGTAGATTAGGATTTTTGAAAATCACTTCATTCAAACAAGAGAATTTGAAAATTTTATTCTTCCTCCTCTCTCCTCTTAAGCCTCCAACTTGCTAGGGTTTCGGTGTGAGGCATTAGGGATGCGAGACTTCTGGTGCTGGCTTTCGAAAGTCCAATCAAGAAGGAATACTAGTTTATTTTCTATAATAATCAAAAGGTTTGTAATTTCTATAAACCCTTTGTTAATTTTTAAAATAGAAACATACTTTTAGGGTTCTTAGTATTCAATTGTTTGTTGCAAATCATAGTGAGAACATAGATCCTTTAGGTTGCATGTGAACTTAAGGTTTATGTTTTTCTGCCAAAATAAGATTGTTGTAACCTATAAAACCCATGAGTTGTATTAGAGCCATTCTTCTCATTCATCTAGCACAATGTCGAATAAATCAAAATTAGGATCAAGATAAACTAAACCCTAAGGAGGAAATTTTCGAAATCCACTAGGGTTCTTGAAACCCTAACCCCCACTCTCTATTTTTAATTTTTGTAAGGGTTTTAGAAAGCCTAGCCTCCTTTGACCATTTTTGAAAATGGAGGGGTCCCTTTTAGGATTTACCTTCTTTCCTTATTTGTTATTTTAAGTGCCGTAAAATACAAACAATTAAAACCTGATAAACCCAAGCCTATTTTCAAAAATTAGAAGGCTTGATTTGGATTAAATTTGAATTATTTTATTAATTGGTTAATTGCAAATAATTATTTAATCCATAATGACTTAATTAACGTAACTAATTGTTTAATTAAACGATAAAGATTAAATCAAAATTGGTTTATTTTTAAAGTAAATTGATTTTAAATATAAATTCAAAAATTTAAATTTGAACTTAGTATTTTCGAAACGCTTTAAAATACATCTTATACTATATAATTACAAGATTAATATACTATATGTGTAAGACAAGTCAGTCAAATCACAAATACGCCTCATTCACGAAGCAATACTATAAGGGTCGTTATCCAAACAGATATGGTAGGACATAATCTCATTAATAAGAATATTGATAGAAATTGACTAAACCATTTTTTAAAATCCCACTCTTAGTTACTTTAGGAAAAATGTGAAAAGTATGGTAATCCATGAAAACACACATCATGCTTTATATGTCGTTAAGGGAGTGTGTGTGGTTAACTAGCACACTAATAGGGACTATAAGGAGATGTGATGGGCATCTCGAAAATTATCATTGTTAATAGATCATGTGTGGTTAACACACACATCATTGTGAGATGATCAATGACATCGACGTTGTCAAGCGAGTTTGCATGGTTATTCACATCTTGTTTGTGATCATCGGGATCCTAGTAATAAAAGTGAGATCATAATCTGAGAATAAACATGTCAATGATAAGATTCAATTAATCTCAAAAGATCTAGGAGTTTCATAAGATTGGAACTGGTAAAATCCTTACCTACCTAAAATAGATTTGAATTTGACTATGGCATCCCTCTTCAAAGTCTGAATCGAAAATATGGATCTTAACCTTAATTTAAATTTAGGGTTTAATAAACCAGGATTAAAATCAACTAACTTGGATTCGCTTTTCTCCTAATTTTTTAAATGTCTTATGAAGATAGAAATGGTCTTCCTCATTCCTATGGAAATGGTTTTCCTCAATCTTCTGGAGACGTTCTTCTAATTTCAAGTCTAGATGAAATTGTTTTCCCTACCTCATCAAATGGTGGAACTGGACACCATGCTTCTTCAACTCTTCCACCTCCTCCTCCTGTGACTCTCCTAACGTCACATTTTTTCCTTAAGTTGAAAGATATGAGACTACTCAATCTCTATTTGCGTGTAAAAATCAAGATATAAACTTTGGGTATCGTTTTCCCAAGGGAGCAAGCCATTAACTTGGTTCTTCTCTCACTTCCAAATTCATATGATCAGTTCTTTGAGAACATTTATATGAGGAATATTGACGTGATCGTAATTTATCTGACACAAATGTTGATTGTTGCTGATTGCTGAAGTACAAATGCTTAAAAGCACATATGAAGTAGAGATGCTTATAAGGTATAATTCCAAGTCTTCGATGGACATTAAGAATGATGACAATTGTGATCCAGAAAAGATTTCTCTTCCTAATGGAAAGGGGTCATCCAAGATCAAATCATTTGATCGTATGGTATAGAGAAAGGCTAGTTATGGGATCCTTCCATGTGTTGATCCAAAAGGATCCATTTGCTTTTACTACCAATTGTATAGACATTGGAAAGAAAGATGCCTGAAATACCTGAAAGATCATAGAGATAGTAAATTCAAGTCATTTGACCCTACTTCAGATACATCCATTATCTAAGTCCATTGTTTAATAAATTCTAGTTCATATAATCTTAATACATGATATGATGATCACATTTTGATGGTATTAATGGAGCTAAGAGAAAGAATTAAGCTTGAGCAACATAAGCTAAATATGATCATGAGAAATGGACTTTGGTCATGGTTCGAAGATCAGAATTTGGAGCTACTACTAAGAAGTTGGGATAATTTAATAGATTGCTATTACTCTTCGGATATGTTTAGAAATGTAGTTTTCACTTTATGTGTTGTAAACAAGTTCGAACTTTTCATTTATTTTCAAACAAAATGAAATTTTGGTTTATCTGGTTCCCTTATTTTATATTTCCTTGAAATGGCATTCATGAAAGTGTTGGATACATTTCTAATCTTAGCAATATTAATTGTGGATTTGATTCTTATGATATCGCATGTGGTATTGTCATAATTGACCAAGTGAAAAGATATTGCATCACTAGTTGGACAAATACTTAGTATTGCACAAGTTGCATTGTATAGTATATGAGAATCTTGTTTATTGGAAACTTATGAATAATTCATTGATCACTTGTTTATGTGAGTCAAGTGAAGGAATACTGGATCTAGTATATGTAGATATAGACTATTCAGATCCACCACAAAGGAGGATAACTCTATTTGTCTTGATTTACTTTTGTTTCAAAAATATGGTTGTTCTTATAATATTACGCATAATTATGATACTTTGAAAAGATACAAAGGCTAGTAGAATGATTAAGAAGAACCTATAAGGCAGTAATGAAGTTTTCACATTATGTGTTGCAAGAACAAGTTCCAACTTTTCATTTATTTTCAAACAAAATGAAATTTTGGTTTATCTAGTTGCCTTATTTTATATTTCCTTACAATGGCAATCATGAAAGTGTTGGTTACATTTCTAATCTTAGCAATATTGATTGTGGACTTGATTCTTATGATATCGCATGTGGTATTTGTTAGATAAGGTGTCTGTAACAACCCGAAATTTCTAACTTATACATTCTTCATTTTTATCAAAGTTAGCCTCATTTTGCTGTTTCATATTGAAGTTTTGGGTCTATAGGAGTGCTTGAGACTTAGTATAATCAAGATATGAGTCGTAGAATGGGTTAGTATGTGTGTAGCGTCACAAAATCGGGCCAAACACACCAAACAAGGTGTGTGCGGCCGCACACCCATCCCCAACCGCACACTCTCCCATATATATACTACACTTGTCATTTTTAACACTTTGTCACTTCTTCAAAGCTAGAACATGTTTTCTCTCAACTACCATCCAAAGTTTGACGCCAAACTTCAATCAAGTGAGTATTTCATTCTTTGTTTAGTTAATTTGTGACCTTAACTAGCCTTTCCCCTTGCCTTGATCCATGAAAACATCCATTTTTAGTGAAGAACACCAGGAGCATGAAGAACACCAAGAACACACACTAGTTTTGGACCTTAATCACCCTTTCAAGCCTCTATAACGTGTATAAAGTTATCATAACTTGTTATATGCTAAGAACACTTGATGATCTGCTAGAAAAAAATGATTTTATCATGTTCATAAAGGGTGTGCGGCCGCACACACCCTTTTGAGTTCCAAAAATGGTAATAAACTTCATATGGGCTAAAGCTTGAAGTAAGAAACCTTCCTAGATGAGTCCTAAAGCCTTAAATTATGTTTTTACGCATTCCATAGGGAGTGTGCGGCCGCACACACCCCCTGGCCATACACCCTGGCCGCACACACTCAAAGGGTGTGTATTTTGACCACACACTCCCTTGTATAGCCATATACCCGTTATATACAATCATCTATGGTTGTAACACTTCAAAATAAGTGTTTACTTGCCCCTAAGGTGGTTTCAATTCAATAATTAGTTGTTATTAGCACTAATTATATTCATATATGTATCATTATATGTTAAATAGGATCCGCGTGTGTGCTTAAGTCTTCACTTGACACTTGGCAATTCTATACAATCCGTTCATCCAAACCACTCACTATAGGTGAGTTCATACACCTTAATTAACCTTTTAAATATTTTTAAATGCTATTATGGGGGGATACAATTTGAACAATTATAGTTATTATATCAATCACATGTGATTAATAACTATCGAACAAGTGGTCTTCTTACTTTTTCAAACAGTGTTATCAAACTGTTTTACTTCAAACTGTTTTACAAACTCTTTTACATATCAAATGCTTTTATCAACTCTTTCACATGCCAATTATTGATACTTAAAATCTTTTAAATTTATGTTTTGTTAAAATGTATATCTATATAGATAAAGTTATATAAGTAGGATTGTAAGGACTTAGGACTGATATCTCACCTTACTTCCTGTTCCTTGTTCGGTTGTGGATTTAGAGTATCAGGGTTATCTGTCCGAGGGTATTTGAATCCTAGTTATATATTATGTATATGTATATAGATATAAAAGGTTACTTCATTCAGTACAATACTTTTGGGTAGCAAGGGTATACAAACAAGCTCATATACACAAACAACATTACTAGTAAACAACGTCATGTAAAGTATCACAACCAATGTACATAGCAAGCATAGTAAACACAACCATTACATTACATAGAAATATTTAGATTTGTTTGAATGCCAGCTAATACATGTTATATATATATATATATATATATATATATATATATATATATACATCAGTATAACAAAGGTAAAGACGAGACTTCTATACGCTTCATCTTCTCCAAAAGAAAGCGGGATACCAGTCTAATGGGAACCTGAGAATACAAGCAATTTTAAAAAGACAAAATTGCAAAAATGGTCCCTGTGGTATGCAAAATTTTGGGGTTATAGTCCAAACACTGACTTTTTTGGTTTCGTAGTCCTTTTGGAGTGGTTTGTATGTGAAAATGGTCCCTCCGAAAATTGAAATGACTATAATACCCTTGGGGTATTTATTTTTCATTTTTCTTTCATTTTTTTAAATTTAATAATTATTTATTTATTTTAACAATTAAAAAAATAATAGAGGACCCACCTCTCTCTTTCTCTCTCTCTCTCTCTCTCTCTCTCTCTTTGCTGAAGAATTTCATCTTCTTCGTATTCTTCATACATCCCCAAATCAACACCATAACTTTTCTTCTTCTAGAATCAGTACTTATACACTCAAGAGGTTGTTTAAGTATAAATATTACAACATCAGGTAGCGGTGATTTTTGGGGGTAGTGTTCTTTATGTTTTTCAAGGTGAAACAGGTTAATTAGGTTTAGATTGCTAAAGAAGATGATGGGTTGTTTGAAGTGTTCTTGTTGTGAAACAGAAGAATCAAATATATATCCCAAATTAGATAATGCTTAAGATTTACAGAAGAATCAAATATATATCCCAAATTTGTAACACCTTCAAGTCCAACAATTAAACCCCAAATCGATTTCATGGCTTCTCAGCTAAGCTTTCTGATGTAGAGGCTTCTAATCTTGAATATGCTTTTAGGCTTCTCTCAGTTATTCCTGAACAAGTTCGTCATCTTCATAGCAAAACCAAATGAAATGAAACCCATATCAAACAGAACAAAAACATGAAACACAAATCATTGAAACCGAACCTATAACAAAAACTGTAGAAACAAAAATCAAAACTGGACCTATAACAAAACATGAAACACAAATCATCGGTCTTGCTCTCGTTTCTTGTTATCAGCGACGTGCGTGGGTGAGACGGGGAAGGAGTGGCAGAGCAATGGTGGTGGGGTGCAATATCGTACCAGTGGAAGGCGATGGAAGGTGGTGCGGTGGCTGCCTCAAGATCGTCGGAGGTGGCAGCGCGCCCTTCATATTCGTTGAAGTTGAGATCGTAAGAAAAAATGAGCTGTGTGCTTGATTGAGAGAGAGAGAGAGAGGTGGGTCCTCTATTATTTTTTTAATTGTTAAAATAAATAAATAAATATTAAATTTAAAAAAAATGAAAGAAAAATGAAAAATAAATACCCCAAGGGTATTATAGTCATTTCAATTTTCGGAGGGACCATTTTCACATACAAACCACTCCAAAAGGACTACGAAACCAAAAAAGTCACTGTTTGGACTAAAACCCCAAAATTTTGCATACCACAGGGACCATTTTTGCAATTTTGTCTTTTAAGAATATCAGCATAAAGCTAGTGAGTTCATAAGCGGTTTGTTTCTGTGAAAGAAAATGTTCCTTTAAGTTTGCGAAAAGTTATTTCCCTAGAAAATCCCATATTTTCTTATAAAAGAAGTTTGGTTATCCATTTGTTAAATAGCCTGTTTATGACAAGTCAAGTTAAGTTATCCCAGGAAAAACCCTTATTTTCCTTAAAAGTTGGTGGTTGGTTATCGATTCGGAATAAAGTGTACAAGTATCTACCATACTTGCAATGTTAGATAGAGTTTCCCTGAAAGTTTGGTTATCCTTGGAAAGTACATTAGTTTTAGCACGTATATAAAACTAATCAGTAAGCTGTGAACTAATACCTAAGGGTATTACTGATACCCTCTAGTAATCAAATAGTTATTACGTTTAGGTTAGTTCACTAAGTTCATTATTACTTAAGAGTAAATCTCCATTATCTAAGTTGCGAGTTCCATAACCATACAATAAACTGGATATGGCGCATAATCGGGACAATATCATTTATGACTTTTGTCACCCGTAGACCTGTCGGTCCCACTATAGCTAGCAGCAAGGTGCAGGGTAGTCATTCCCGTATAGATCTATACACTCAAGTCACGTTCTCCCTCCAGGAGATTGTGGTTACAGGGGCGGTCCTCTACTCACGTATCTTCGTGAAATGTTACTGAGGACGTGTCTCCAATCATAAGAATAACGAATTTACAAGTAATAATATGGAAAATCTTGTTTTATGAATGACATGAAGTCCTTTGTGAAATATAAAATATAACATTTATAATAAGTTTCACAATTAGTTTGAAAACTAACTCTGCAAGTTAGATGGTTGATAATACGGTTTTCAGTGTTAAAAGCATACTTAACATGTAACATTTCATACGAAATAATAAGTTTGAGTACAAGATTTCCTTGTACTTTTGCTTGCATTCCCCTCTGAAAACATGAAAACACGGAAAATGGTGTAGGGGTATGAACTCACCAGATGAGAAATGTGCCGGTTAGGATGCTAAGTGTCAGTTTAAGGCTTGAACACACGCGTGGTTCCTATGTAACATAAGGAAATACATAATTGTATATAATTAGACTTTCAACTACTAATTAAGTAAGATAATACATTCCGAGGCGCGAAAACACTTTATCTCCAGTGTTAGCAATGATTAGGATTGCATCTAAGGGTGTGTAGGGCCTAGATAAGGAGTTTACTCTTCATGAGTAAACCCTTAGGGGTGTTTACGACCCAAAGGCCATATCCCCCATGAGTTTACGGCTGTAAAATAATCGGTGGGGTGGTTTTGGGTGTCCAATGATCTTATATTGCAAAAGGGAAGGTTCTATGGTTGATTCAAGGGCTATGGAAGTGATCGGGACTTGAAATGATCTTGGAAAAGGTGTTTACGGTTCTTGAAGGACCCTTGGTGAGTTTACTACCATAAACACATGAGTTTACGGCCGTAAAGTCATGCTTGGTCCATTCTTCATGTGTTTTGGTGGTTGTAAGTTAAGCATGCAAGATTCTAGACCCAAACATAAGCCATACAAGGTGTTAAGGGCACTTAAACACCTTTTGGAGGTATTTACGGTTTTGGGAGACCTTCCCAAACCGTAAACTCATGTGTGGCTCATTTGTGCATGGTTTGGTGCATCATATGAAGGAATACAAGGTTCTACGCCCTCATGCAAGCTTTTGGAGGTGTTTACGGGGCAATTTAACACCTTAAAAGGTGTTTATGGTCTATGAAGGAGTGTTTACGGTCCAAGAATGTTCTTGGGCCGTAACCTCAAGTTTACTACCCAAATGACATGATTTTGGTGTTCTAAGATCGTACATGCAAGTCCTTAAGTCATAGCTAAGCACTAGAAAGGATTTGGAAGGGTTTTGGGGCTTGAAAACCCCTTGATGGGAGTTTACGGTTTTGGGAGGTGTTCCCCAACCGTAAACACAAGTTTTTGAGAGTTTTGGATGATTTAAACACAAATTTTCATGCTTAACAAGTTAAACAACAAGCTAGGATAAATCACTTACGATTTTTGGAGCTTGAAGGGGCGTTTTTGGATCAAAACTCGAGTTGTAGAGAGAGAGTAGAGAGAGAAAGTTATGAGGAGGTGGGAAAAAGCTCAAATGAAGGCCACTCATCCTTTATATAGGGGTTGAGTTTGTGGCCAAGTAGGAATCCACCCAATACCGACGTTAAACGGAATTTATAGTCGTACCCGATTAAATGGTCGTAACCCGACTTGGTCGTAAACTAGAAATTTTCCGAAGGATTATCGAGGGTGTTTCACGTGATTTTATTTCGTTCTGACACTTAAGAAAATAAAATAAAAACATTTATTGATTTTCCTAACCCAAAAGTTAATGAAAAATTTCAATAAAAATAAATTTTATTAACCGAAATGGGTTACAGTGACGGAATAAATTTCGGGTTGTCACAATTGACTATCCTACACCTTACTGCTCGCTATAGTGGCACTTGCAAGTCTACGGGTGCCAAATGTCATTTCTTACGGCGTCTTACATCATCGTTTTACTATTGAGTCGGTAGCAGGGTACATGCCGATCACATGGTACTTTAAATAACAATTGGTTTAAGGTAGTTAGTACAACAGTAGTTACTTAATACAACACTACAGTACTATAATATTTTACCCATTGCATTCACGTCGTGAACATTCACATGATGGACGATAATGTAAAAACTTTATTTTTGGTTAATGATAGTTGGAATTAGGAAAATACACACTCTTGCAAGAGACACACACAAATACTAGATGCCTTGGTAGAAGGCTACTTTTAGTAGGAAACATAGGGTAATCTAGGAGTGTTCAAACAAATACAAACTTTAAAAATCTCAGGTCAGCAGTAGATAGGTACCGGAGCCAAGTTTTTGAGAAGACGGAGCTCGTTCAAGACTCCTCTTTTATTTTGATGTATATTTTTCGTGTCTATAGAACTTGACAGAACACACTTGTATTAAATTATATTATTAACGCAATGGATGATGTTGTTGCTTGTTTATGTCACACCCCCAAACCTGAACGGCGGAAACGTTCGGGGGCGGATGACTTCATGTGGTAACGTAACAAATGAATACATAGTAAAGAAAGCAATACAACCATCATATATATAATTGAAAGTTTACATTTGTCAAAAGTTACATGTTCAAAACCAATTACAATATGATGTCAAAATACGAGATTAAATTGGCACCGCAGCATCCCTTCATCAAAAGCATAATGATACCTGAAATCACTGATTCCCCTGGGACATACAAGTAATTTTGAAAGAGTAGACCAGCATTTAAGCTGGTGAGTTTCATAAGTATTTAAGTGAAAATGTTTGTATGAAATGAAATGTTTTGTCTTTGTTTGTTTGTGTTTAGAAAATCCTATATTTTCTACTAGTATAAAAGTAGCCTTCTCTCAAGACCAATGTTTGTTTCTAAAATGTATGCAAGTGTAAAATAACCAATGTGTTTGAAAACCTTGTAAATCAATATATTTTTAATACCCCATGTGAGTTTTATAACCATACTATTGACTCAGAAGGCCTATACACAACGTTCTTCAGGCGTTGGAATGTTATGACGTTTGTCACCCTAAACGGTGGATTGCAGCTAGCAGTCAGGGCGCGGGTTGTCAAGCCCGTATAGATCTATACACAAACACCATGCTCCCCCTCCAAGGGATTCTGGTATATAATACAGGACTTAAAATGTGTACTCGAACGTACGTGAAGTTAGTGTCTCACAAAAACCGTGGTATAAAAACAGATCTACTTGTTAAAATGTTATGTTTGTTCTTGTATACGAAAGTGACTTCTTGAAATTCATGTTTCTAGTACATAAGAGTTAGGAATTTGTTCGTAAAACTATACCTATTATAGTTTTCTAAAAGTGTGTCTCGTTTGTTTAGAAATCCCTAGAAAATGAATCATTTGTTATGAAAGCATAGATTTTTTGTGTAGAGTCTAATATAGACAAGTATACATACAATCTAAGAAAATGTTTAGTTTATACATGCATTACAACAATTTATATTTCAAAAGATGGAATATAACATATTTTATATATATGAAAGTTCCCTATATAGTTTATAAATCACATATGATTCTACTTAATAAAAGTGTATAAAAATCTTTATATATAACACCCGATAGTAGTCGTGTGTTTTACTTGTATTTCCCCCCTTAGAAAGCATATAAAGCATTTAGAATAATTAAAAATGGTTAATTAAGGGGTATGAACTCACTTGATTGATTGGGGAAAACGAGATGAAAATCGAGCAGAACTTCGGCTTGTGAAATTCGATTTTCTCGGGATTCTCAGAAATCTCGGGAACCTCGGGATTGTAGAACCTTCCTTCGGAACTTGAGTGTAAAAACCGGGGCTTCGGGAGGGCTTCGGGAGCTTAACCGCAGAGTTTCAGCACGAGAGAGGGAAGAATGGAGCACCTAAACCCGGCACCCCAAGAGTTCTATTTATAGGGGGTATTTTTGAGTGCCACGTCGTGGCTAGGGTTGGCCACGTCGTGGGGAGCAAGTCTATCATCTTCCATTGATTGGACGCCGTCAGTCACTTGCCGGGTCGCGGCAAAACAGTGCCACGTCGTGGGGAGGCCTGACAGCCTCGAATTTTGGACCCCGAACTTGTAAAATCCATAACTTTCGCGTACGAGCTCCGTTTTTGACGTTCTTTATATGCACGCGTCGCTGAAAATATGATCTCCAACTTTCTTTTAGACTTCATCGCCAAATTTTTAATTTATTTTTAATTATTTATTTTTAACGGGCCGGGACACGAAAAGTCTGTATAAAATCCATAACTTCTTCATCCGATGTCCGTTTTCGTCAGACTTTTCGCTGTTGCACTACTAATGTTGGGACCTTCAATTCTCATTTAGGTTGTTTTGGTCAAAAGTCTCTCGAGCTCTATCTCGAGTTTTTAGCTGTCTACTGCTATATTCGGATCTTGGAAAAATCATAACTTCCTCATACGAAGTAAGATTTGGACGTTCTTTTTGTGTACGCTCACGGTTTAATGTTATCTATAACTTTCATTTAGATACCTAAGGCTAAATGCTATCGTATTGAAACTTCGCGTTTTCCGTTAATCGGTGTTGTCGGTTTTGTCGGAAATCTTAGAATGGTCATAATTTCTTCGTTGTAACTCGGATTTTAGTGTTCTTAGTATTTTTGTAAACCTTGACCCAATGTCTAACATAATAGATATTCTTATAAAGATTTTTACATATTTCATCTTCGAAGTTAATTTCATTATTTCAAAAGTAGCTACAATACTTGACTTTTTAGGTCATTACAAAGAGTTGAAATATCGGGTTGTCACAGTTTACTACTTTGCATTGTTGTGATACTGTACATGACGTCCTCCACCCCTGAACGTTTCCGCCGTTTCGGTTTTGGGTGTGACAGAATGGTATCAGAGCTTTGTTTTTAGTGAATCGAGTGTATCAACCCATAAAAGATATGTGAACTATAAACACAAGCAGAATTAAAATACTTTGATAAAGAGTTTGTACTTTTAAATAATAAAATATTTAACCAGGTATACATACCTGCATTCATACTAAAATCAGTGTCACTAGGACAGAACAAAAGTATTACGATTATTGGGCAGCACAAGTAGACTTAGAGACATATGGTCAACCCTGGGAAGATGTAGCCTGATCAACTACATTATATGATGAGTGATTAGCATGTGCCTAAGTATGGTTGTGAGGTTGCAACAATCTAAAAACTTACAAACACTACTACAATAAGAAAAGTAGAACTAAACATAAACTTAAAATACTATAGAAGTATTTTGTGTTACTATAATTACTTATCTGAGAACTAAATGTCTTTATTAGTGTGTCAATACTTGTTTAGTGGATACGTAAAGGTTATATGTAACCAGGATGTCATAGACTTAGAATCTGTGATCTTTACTTTACTTCATGCTCCTTGTTTGGCTGTGGGCTTAGAGTTAGGATCACTTATTCGAAGGTCTATCATGTTTTGGAATACATATAACTGGTATGCTCTAAACAAGTATTGGAGTAACTGATAAATATCATCTTATAATTATCTAGTTAGTTCGTCTATTAATTATTTCCTTATCCCTTTTCTCGCGTAGATATAATGGTTGGATTCCATCTTCCCGGAGACCCGTACTACCCCAACCACGGAAATGCAGGATGGTTGGAAGAAGAACCAGAAGATGATCACGCAATCCCTTTGGATGATCATGAAGCTGAAGGCTTTTCTGATGGTTCTGACTTAGAGCCAGAAGTCAACAACCAACCCCCGGCTGTTCAAAACCCAAACCCTCGTCCAACATTTCAAGGACCCACACCCCTGTGGGCCACAAACTTGAATAGATGGAGTCAGGAACAAGGTCAACCCATTCCCTACAATGGAGGCAGAAGCTTTTACAACCTCCCTGAGAGAGGTTCCGTTGATAGAGTCCTACCCATCATAGTTCGTAGGATTGCTCGGAACACAGAGTAGCGTCTAGCAGCTATTGGCCGAGTCATGGAGATTGACACCAACATTGGCATTAACACAGTCCGCATTCCCTAGCTAGAGTCTGCTCATGAAAGGACTCTGGTCCACAATGCAACTCTACAGAGAGAACTTGCTAAAACCCAAGCTGAAGTCAGGGAAGTTCAAGCTCAGTAAGTAAGGTCTGATAGGCGTGTGAGGGACATAGAACGTCTTTTGTCGGATTCAAGAACTCACTCTAGTAGTTCTCATCGCTGATAGATTCTCATCAACTTTTATTTTGGATATAACCTAGTTTGTGTAAAAAACTCTAGTCTGATTTCCTATCTTCGTAAATCTTAGACCCGTTAGGTCTTGATTAGGTTGTAGTCTATCAAAATTTTCCCATCTTGGTTGATGTAAGACCTACTTCTAGGTTATTTTTCCCGAACTCATTACATCTGTAATTCCAGTATTATTGACAGATATCTAAATCTCATGGAAATTATATCCAAATACTTTCATTTACAATTAGTCGTGTTATTCAGATGTACTATTGGACTATGGAGAGTTAGTCCATGAGTCATTCTCGTCAATTCTTCTATTAAATTCTTATCGATGTCTTCACCTTCATAAACTTATAGTTCGAAGATGCATCCACGTAAATCACCAAGATGCAACCCTCCCGCACCGACACCACCTACTCCTCAGTTCGACACGACAGCTCTAAATGATGTTGTGGCTACATCCATGGCTTAATATCATTCATCCGATTCCACTGGAGGAGGAACCTACATCCTATCTACACATGGTGAAATCCCTGTGCACTTGAAAGAGTGCTCCTACAAGGACTTCACCAACTGCAAGCCATTGCCCTTCAAAGGGACTGGGGGAGTCATTGCCCTCTAATAATGGTTTGAGAAAACCGAATCGGTTTTCGATATCTACTCATGTCCAGAGGAGAGCAAGGTCACGTTTGCTGCTTGTACATTTGAAACAAAAGCTCTAACTTAGTGGAATAGCCATGTTAAGTCACTATCTCTCATAGTGGCTAATGCTATGGGCTGGGAAACTTTGAAAGACCTCATGATTGAGGAGTACTGCTCGAGGGGCGAGATCCAGAAACTGGAGGAAGAACTGTGGAGCCTAACCTTGAAGGGCTCCAATGTAATCGCCTACATCGCCAGATTCTGTGAACTAGTCGCCCTTTGTCCCAAGATGGTTCATACTGAGGGAAAGAATATCGAGAGATATATATGGGGGTTGATGCCAGTTTTGTATGTGCATCGACTACATGGAGCTCAACAAACTGACTGTCAAAAATCGTTATCTGTTGCCTCGTATCGACGATTTATTTGACCAACTTCAGGGGGTGAACTTCTTTTAGAAAATCGACCTAAGATCCAGATAGCACCAACTACGAGTGCTAGGGGAGGATGTTCCAAAGATAGCTTTCTGAACTCGTTATGGGCACTACGAATTCGTAGTGATGCCGTTCGGATTAACAAATGTACCCACTGTATTCATGTACTTAATGAATAGGTGTGTCGTCCTTACATGGATCAGTTCGTCATCATCTTCATCTATGACATACTTATCTACTGTTGTAGTAAGGAGGAGCATAGTGAACATCTGTGACAAGTCCTAGAAACATTATGTTCGGAGAAGCTCTATGCAAAGTTCTCGAAATGCGAATTTTGGATCTGAAGAGTCGAATTCTTAGGGCACGTGGTTAGCGAAGAGGGAATACACATGGACCCTTCCAAAACAAAATCCATTGAGAACTGGTCAGCACCGAATACGCCTACAGAAATTCGTCAATTTCTAGGCCTCGCTGGCTACTATTGCAGGTTCATTCAGAACTTCTCCCGCATAGCGAAACCTCTTACAACACTTACCCAGAAGGGCGTGGCCTTTGACTGGGAAGAGAAACAGTAGAGAGTGTTCCAAACGCTCAAACGAGCCTTGTGCACCCCACCAATACTATCCCTCCCCGAAGGGATAGAAGACTTCGTTGTCTATTACGATGCGTCAAATCAAGGGCTCGGATGTGTTCTGATGCATTGAGGTAAGGTCATCGCCTATGCCTCGAGACAGCTGAAGACACATGAGGTCAACTACATGAACGATGATCTTGAACTAGGAGCAGTTGTGTTTGCTTTGAAGATCTGGAGACACTACCTGTACGACACAAAAAGCATTATCTTTACAGACCACAAAAGCTTACAACACATATTCGACCAGAAGGAGCTCAACATCAGACAACGATGGTGGGTCGAGCTACTCAGAAGGAGCTCAACATCCAGGTAAAGCCAATGTAGTAGCTGACTTCCTCAGTTGTAAGGAATATTCTGGTCATAAAGTCAAATCATTGACTATGACTATCCATTCACACTTATCCATGCAAATTAAGGAGGCTCAGCTAGACGCTTTGAAACCTGAAAACGTGGCGAGTGAATCCCTAAGAGGGATGGAAAAGAATTTGGAAGTCAAGGGTGGCGGGGCCTTATACCTCATGGATCGGATCTGAACACCAAAATACGGTGGCTTCAGAGACTTGGTCATGACGGAGGCACACAACACTCGTTATTCCATGCACGCGGGTTCATATAAGATGTATCTGGATCTTAAAAAGGTATACTCGTGGCCTAACATGAAAGCAAAGATTGCTACCTTCGTGAGTAAATGCCTTACTTGCACAAAGGTCAAGGTCGAATACTAAAAACCCTTCGGTTTACTACAACAACCGGAAATACCGGAATGGAAGTGTGAGCAGATCACTATGGACTTTATAACCAAGTTGCCCAAGACAACGTGTGGACTTCATACCATATGGGTCATCGTCGATAGATTGACCAAGTCTGCACACTTCCTGCCGATCAAAGAAACAGACAAAAATGGAGAAGCTTACAAGAAATTACATACGAGATATTGTACGACTACATGGTGTTCCCTTATCCATTATCTCGAACACAGATAGTAGACTCACTTCGAGGTTCTGGCAGTCGCTACAAAGTTCCCTAGGAACTAGGCTAGACATGAGTACCGCCTACCATCCACAGACCGAATGACAGAGTGATAGAACTATCCAAACCTTGGAAGATATGTTGCGAGCCTGTGTGATCGACTTTAGGAAAGCATGTGATACTCATTTACCCCTTGTCGAATTTTGCTACAACAACTGTTATCACATGAGCGTAAAGGCTGCTCCATTCGAGGCCCTCTATGGCCGAAAGTGCAGATCCCCTCAGTGTGCTGGGCTGAGGTGGGTGATACCCAGTTAGCTAAAGGACGAATTCCTAATAGCACTCTCATAGGTTCGGAGATCATACAGGAAACGACAAAGAATATCGTTCAGATTCGTGAACGATTGAAAGCCTCTAGAGACCGATAGAAAAGCTACGCTGATAAGCAAAGGAAACCGTTGGAATTCCAGGTGGGTGACAACGTTCTGTTGATGGTCTCACCCTGGAAGGGCTTGATACGCTTTGGAAAGTGTGGAAAGCTAAATCCAGCATACATAGGGCCTTCCGAGATTCTTGCTAGAATCGGCCCTATAGCTTACAGACTTAACTTACCACCCGAACTCAGTAACGTACATTCTACTTTCCACATCTCAAACTTGAAAAAGTGTCTGTCCGACGAGACTCTTGTAATCCCACTCGACGAGATCGAGATCAACAAGAGCCTCAACATTGTGGAAGAACCTGTAGAGATCATGGACCGAGAGGTCAAGCAAACTAAACAAAGTCGTATTCCGATAGTGAAGGTCCACTGGATCGCCAAGCGAGGACCTGAATTCACTTTGGAGCGGCAGGATCAGATGAAACTGAAATACCCTTGTCTTTTTACTTAGTTTTTTGTATCTACTTAATTGCTTAAACTCTAATTTCGGGATGAAATTCTCTCTAACGGAAGGATGATGTGACAACCCGAAAATTTATAACTTATACATTCTTCATTTTTATCAAAGTTAGCCTCGTTTTGCTGTTTTATAATGAAGTTTTGGGTCTACAGGAGTGCTTGAGACTTAGTATAATCAAGATATGAGTCTTAGAATGGGTTAGTATGTGTGTAGCATCACAAAATCGGGCCAAACACACCAAACAAGGTGTGTGCGGCCGCACACCATCCCCAACCGCACACTCTCCCATATATATACTACACTTGTCATTTTAAAACACTTTTTCACTTCTTCAAAGGTAGAACATGTTTTCTCTCAAGTACCATCCAAAGTTTCACGCCAAACTTCAATCAAGTGAGTGATTCATCCTTTGTTTAGTTAATATGTGACCTTAACTAGCCTTTCCCCTTGCCTTGATCCATGAAAACATCTATTTTTAGTCAAGAACACCAAGAACACGAAGAGCACACACTAGTTTTGGACCTTAATCACCCTTCCAAGCCTCTATAACGTGTATAAACGTATCATAACTTGTTATATGCTAAGAACACTTGATGATCTGCTAAGAAAACATGATTTTATCATGTTCATAAAGTGTGTGTGGCCACACAAATCATGCTGGCCGCACACACCCTTTTGAGGTCCAAAAATGGTAATAAACTTCATATGGGGCTAAAGCATGAAGTAATAAACCTTCCTAGATGAGTCCTAAAGCCTTAAATTACGTCTTGACACATTCCATAGGGAGTGTGCGGCCGCACACACCTCCTGGCCGCACACCCTGGCCGCACACACACACACAAATAGTGTGTATTTTGACCATACACTCCCTTACATAGCCATATACCCCTGATATACAATCATATATGGTTGTAACACTTCAAAATAAGTGTTTACTAGCCCCTAAGGTGGTTTCAAATCAATAATTAGTGGTTATTAGCACTAATTATATTCATATATGTATCATTATATGTTAAATAGGATCTGCATTTTGCTCAAGTCTTCACTTGACACTTAGCAATTCTAGACAATCCGTTCATCCAAACCACTCACTACATGTGAGTTCATACCCCTTACTTAACCTTTTAAATGTTTTTAAATGGTATTATGGGGGGGATACAAGTTGAACGATTATAGTTATTATATCAATCACATGTGATTAATAACTACCAAACAAGTGGTCTTCTTAATTTTCAAACTGTGTTATCAAACTGTTTTACTTTAAACTATTTTACAAACTGTTTTACATATCAAATGCTTTTATCAACTCTTTCACATGCCAATTATTGATACTTAAAATCTTTTAAACTTATATTCTGCTAAAATATATATCTATATAGATATAGTTATATAAGTAGGATTGAAAGGACTTAAGACCGATAGCTCACCTTACTTCCTGTTCCTTGTTTGCTTTTGGACTTGGGGTATCAGGGTTATCTGTCTGAGGGTCGTTTGAATCCTAGTTATATATTATGTATATGTATATAGATATAAAAGGTTACTTCATTCAGTACAATACCTTTGGGTAGCAAGGGTATACAAACAAGCTCATATACACAAACAACATTACTAGTAAACTATAATAGGTATAGTTTAGAGATATACTAATACTATTACTAGAATAATAAAAGATACAAAGAGTCAGTTCATACGTGATTCAATAAGAAACAACAGATACTATGATGAGAAACTAACAAGAGATACTATAACGAGCAAAACACAATAGATAATATGATGAGAAACTAAAAAGAGATATTATAACGAGAAACACACGATAGATACTATGATGAGTAATAAAACATACATGCTAGACAGTGAAAGAACACACAATACAACTTGCACATACATTACATAAACATTAATACAGTTATGTGAGCCACTAAACGGGGCATGACACTACTTGCCATGACCGTTTTGGTTTCCAGAATCTCCTTAATTGGGGAGCGTATGAGTTTGCATATAGATCTATTCTAGATTGACTATCCTACACCTTGCTGCATGCTACAGTTGGACTTGCAAGTCTACGGATGCCAAATATCATTTCTTACAGCGTCTTACATCGTCGTTTTACTATTGAGTCGGTAGCAGGGTACAGGCTGATCACATGGTACTTTAAATAACAACTGGTTTAAGGTAGTTAGTACAACAGTAGTTACTTAATACAACACTATAGTACTATAATATTTTTCCCATTATATTCACTTCGTGAACATTCACATGATGCACGGTAATGTAAAAACTATATTTTTGGTTAATGATAGTCGAAATCGGGAATATACACACTTTTACAAGAGACACGCACATAGATACTAGATGCCTTGGTAGAATGATACTTTTAGTAGGAAACATAGGGTTTTATAGGAGTGTTCAAACAAATACAAACTTTACAAAACTTATACATCACATCTTACAAACATCTTAGAAATGCTTTCATACAAACATAAAAACTGATATACATATGATCTCACCAGCTTTAAAGCTGATAAACTCTTTCAAAATAACTTCTATTCTTAGGTCACCAGTAGACAGGTACCGGAGCCAGGTTTTTGAGAAGACGGAGCTCGTTCATGAATCCTCTTTTATTTTGATGTATATTTTTGGTATCTATATAACTTGATAGAACACACTTGTATGAAATTATATTATTAATGTGATGGATGATGTTGTTGCTTGTTTACTACTTTGCATTGTTGTGATATTGTACATGACGTCCTCCACCCCCGAATGTTTCAGTCGTTCCGGTTTTTGGGTGCGACAGTGTCTAAGTCCGTAACTATATTTGGTATGAACTTGACCCGACCCGGCATGGTCCATTTGGGTTGCACTTCAACTAACAATTTTTTTGGATACATTTTTTAGAATAAGATGTTTATTATATATTAATATATAATGAGTTATAATATATTAATATGAAATCATGTTATTTAATTAGTGTTGATCAAGAATTAATTTTGGAATTTATCTAATGATTAAAAGAGGCTAATTAAATATGGACTCTTACATATATATGGATTGGGCTAAGATTTATTTAGGATGGGCTAAGAGTATATGGAAGTCCATGGATAGTCCAAGGAGCTTTTAACCCATGGATCCTAGGTAAATGAAGAGACATGGGTATTAGTGTGTAACCCTAATCCT
This sequence comes from Lactuca serriola, assembly GCF_051521515.1. Taxonomy (NCBI): domain Eukaryota; kingdom Viridiplantae; phylum Streptophyta; class Magnoliopsida; order Asterales; family Asteraceae; genus Lactuca; species Lactuca serriola. The sequence continues at coordinate 168,501,065 of NC_136412.1, forward strand.
CCAAAGTATATAAAGAGGTCCTTGGTTATAGAATTGGCACTAGTGTGTATGAGAAACAAGGGTGGGCCGATTCTAGCAAGCATTAGATTCTCTCAAGTATTTTCAAGTTGTTTTGGATGATCTGTGACACCACTTGAGGCATCCACACTATTGGTGCTAGGCTCTAAAACTCCAAGCAATCAACCACAAAAGAAAGGTATGCTATTCTACTTAAAGTTTTTTATTACAAGTTCCCCATTACATGCTAGTTAGGTTGTAAACCTTGGAAATAAAATTTGCATGTATTTTAGAGAAAACATAGACCCAAGGTTTATAGGGTTGCATGTACACCATAGGAGTGTTAGTATGCTCAAAACCTAACAGTGGTATCAGAGCCTAGGCTTGTTTTCTTAATACTTGATGCAATAGTTGAAAAAACTCATATTTTTTGCATTTTGCTGCGTTGCCTCGCCGAGTCCATGGGGGGACTCGATGAGACCATGCCTATCTTCAACCAACTTGGCTATTCAGTTCGTGCACTCGACGAGTTGGCACGTCAGAATGTAGTTTTTTGAGTTTTGTTGTTGGAAATGGACTAGAAACATTACCCTAGACTGTTTTGTTGTTTTAAAACTTTTTTTAAATGGTGTAATGGTTATGCTAATCCATTTACATTGGCTAATATCAAAATTCCATGTTTTATATGTGTTAATATGATTCTAGAAATTTTGATATTGATGTTGATGTTCTTATGAGTCATTGTTAGATCATAGGAATTATTTGTTTAATTTCTTGATGTTTAATTCTTGATCAATTATGTGTTTTAATGGAATCCATAATTTGTCCTCAAGTTATGGATTACCAAAAGTCACTCTGTCACACCCCAAAACCGGAACGGCGGAAACATTCGGGGATGGAGGACGTCATGTTTAGTATCACAAGACATGCATCATAGTAATCAACGTAATGAACAACCATTTCATTAGAAAGAAAGTGTTTACAAAGTATGTGGTTCACATAACATAGACTACAATGTAAATAACAAAACAGGACTTGATGCTATACTACTCCATCTTCTGAATCCCAGTGCGCGTACCTGTCTACTGGTCTCCTGAGAATACAAGTTATTTTGAAAGCGTAGATTAGCATTTAAGCTGGTGATTTCATAAGATTTTAGTGATGTAAGAAGCTGTAAGAAAGTTGTAGTAAGTTGTAAGTTTTGTTTAGAGAAGTTCACCTGTTCCTCCAGAAAAACCTATATTTCCTGCTTTGATGAAAGATAAGTAGAAATGACTCTACAATACTTTCTATGAGTACTAAATGGATACAAGTTATACAAAACCCAAAGTAAACAAACAATCGATTGTGTGTATCTGCCCTAAGCCCACAACCAAACAAGGAACAGGAAGAATTGCAGAAGACACACATCCCATTGGTTGTTAGATCCTTGTTGTATATAACCATGGTGTATTCACTTGGTACTCACAGAGTTAACTGTAATAGTTCCTTTAATTTGATGAAAAGATGTGACAACCCGAAACTTCTACCTGGTACATGTAGTCAGCTAATCTACGTTAAAATCATTTTTGTTTACTCCAAGTACTGATTAAGGGTTTGTTTAAGCGTTCTAAGTTTGAGTACAACCAAGGTCGAGATTAGGATTGAGTCAGCTAGTCGTATAGGGACGAAATTTGGCCATACACCCCTTTTGGAGGAGTGTGCGGCCGCACACATGGGTGTAAGGCCGTAAACACCCCTCATGGCTACACACCCACCCCTATAAAAAGGGTAGACCCCTTTCCTTTCATTCCTTTAACACCTTCGCAGCACAAAACACCATTTCTCTCAAGCTTCTTCAACCACAAACCCTCCCAAGGCTTTAAAAACGTGAGTAATCCATCCCATAACTTTTTGTGCTTGAATAACCACTCAATCTAAGCTTAGAATCGTTGATTACCATCAGGTTCTTCATCTCTTTGAAGGAGTGCGGCCGCACACCCACACAAGGTGGCCTCACACACCTAAAAGACCCTCCAAAGAGAGAGTTGGACTTCCATATTCGAGTTGGACATAAATCTAGCTTTGCTACACCTTAGAATTGGCTTTTTGGACATCATCATGTAGGGTGTACGACCGCACACACCTGTGTACGACCACACACACCCTTGTGCGGCAGCACACTCCTGTGTGCGAACACACACACACTCTAGGACTACAAACTCATATCTAAGACATTAAACTTGTGCTACAATTTAGTATGGACTTAGAACACTTCATGGATGCAAGTATAGACATTGACAACACTTTTAAAGCACCTTCCATCATGAGTGTTCGGCCTCACACCCATTGGGCCACACACCCATGGTCGTACACACCTTTAAGGTGGCCATACACCTCCTTCATGCAATCCTTTAAGGTCCTAGCAGTTAGTGTGAGTTGTCCCAAGTTCTTAGAGTGGTTTTTCATCACATTTAGTAAGGAAATACCTTCATTTGACTCATTTATGTGTCATTACATGTTAATTACGATTAGATTATGTTCAAGGCTTCACTTGAACATCCAGCATAATGTATCAATCTTTCATTCGAATCGCCCGAGGTGAGTTCATACCGCTACACTTTTCCGAGTTTTTAATGTTTTCAGGGGGGGATACAAGAAAAAGTACAAGGAAACTTGTGCTCAAATTATATTGTTTTGTTTAAGATAATTATTGTTTCAAAATGCTTTTAACATGGAAACAACTTTTACCAAACGATTAAGAAATTAACTCATAGAAATTTTTTTCAAAACTAGGGTAACAAACTTGTGAATTTGTTAGTCTAATTTGGGACACGTCCTTGGTAACACTCCCACAGAGTCAGAGTGTAGCACTAGCACTTGTAACCAAAATCTCTTGTAGGGAGAGCGTGACTGTTGTGTATAGATCTATACGGGACTGATTATCCCGCACCTCGCTGCTAGCTACAGTGGGACCGGAAGGTCTATAGGTGACAAAGTCATAAAGGATACTGGTCCCGATACGTGTCATATCAAGTTAATGTATGGTTAAAAAACTTGCAACCTAGATAGCAGAGATTTACTTTTGTAATAATGAATAAAGTGAACTAACCTCAAAGTAATAACCGATTTCATTACTGGAGGGTATTGATAGTACCTTCAGGATTTAGTTCATCACGTTTTCTTTTATTAGTTATATTTACGTAATAGGACTAATATACCACACTGGGAGTAACCAGGGTTTTTGAATGAAAACTACGCTTATCTATATAAGTATGGTAGATACTTGTACACCTTAGATTAGAAAGGATAACCAAAAACCTACTTTTTGGGAAAATATAGGATTTTCCCAGGATAACTCGGCTTTTCATAAACGGATTGTTTTAACATGTAACTAACGGATATTCATATTCATTCCACGACTCCTTGGATTGTACATACCTTGTATGAATCTGGAAGTCATGGAAGGAATGGGTTTTCAAACACGCTTTTCATAAGAAATTATAGGATTTTCTTGAGGAACACTTTTCAAAAGGATTCAAGGAAACATTTTCCAGCAAAACTAAATGCTTATGAACTCACCAGCTTTATGTTGATATTCTTTGAAAACTTCTTGTATTCTTAGGGATTTAGTAGACAGGTACTTCCAGGGACTTTCCATTTTACTTTTGATAAGAACAAAACTTTGTATTAAGACAATGTAAACCTTTTTCATATATGTATTCAACGTTTGGTTGTGTTTACTATGCTTGCTATGATGCAACTGTTGTGATACTACGCGTGACATCAACCACCCCCGAATGTTTCCACCGTTCTGATTTGGGGGTGTGACAGATTGGTATTAGAGCTCTTGTTTATAGTGAACTAAGTATACCGAACCATACATGGTATACAACTATAAACATTAAGGCGCCTAAGTGCTCTAAAATAAAAGTATATTTTCAAAAATATAACTATTTTTAGAAAAAGTATACAAGTATACCTAAGTACCCGAACCAGTGTCATAAGCAGTACATAACAAAAGTATTTGGATGTTGGACATCGTGGTTAGATCTGGGAAGTTATGTTATCATATCTAGGGTCAATAAAGCCTAATCCACTATATTCATTCGAGACGTGACCAACATGTGCTTGGGAGTGATTGTGGTGTTGCAGCAAGCCTAAAACATACTTTGATACCAGAAGAGTTATAGAACTGAACATAACGATTAAAATAATATAGGAATATTTTAGGATGTTATAGAAACCGAACCGGAAACTTACCCAAGAATCCATCCCTCAAGAATCAATCATGTGGCCGTAATACATTGAAAGTATTATTAGATTTGATTCCTAATAACTATCCCTTTACCCTTATCTCACGTAGATAGCATGGCTGGATTCCATCTCCCTGGCGACCCGTACTTTCCCAACCACGGATATGATGGATGGCTCGAGCTAGCGCCAGAAGAGAACCATGAGATTCCTTTGGAAGATGACTTCGCCGAACCATTTCCTGAAGAGACTAACTCAGAACCTGAAGTCAATAATCTGCCTCATGTAGCCCTGATATCAAATTCTAAACCCCAACTTGAGTTCGAACGCCCACCGCCTATGTGGGTCAGAAGCTTGGATAGGTGGAGTCACGAACAAGGCCAACCCCACCCGTACGATGGGGATAGCTACTTCTACAATGGGAACGAAGGAGGATCTGTAGACAGAGCCCTTCCAATCATAGTCCGCCGAGTGGCTCGTAGCGTTGAAATGAACGTGGCGGCCATTCAGCGAACTATGGAGCTTGAGGCAGACTCAGATGCCAACACAAACCACATTCTCAATCTTGAAGTTGCTCACGGGAGAACTTTGAGAGATAATGAAGCTCTAAAACAAGAGCTAGCTACCACTCGAGCTGAGGTTATAGAGCTTCGAGCATGCCAAATAGTATACGAGAGCCGCCTCGTTAACATGGAGCGCTAGTTGGCTAACTTAAGGATCCGTCCGAGGAGTGCCCGTCGTCGATAGTGATGGGTTTTTGAGCATTCTAACACTTCCTAAGTGTACATGCAACCCTAATAACCTTGGATCCATGTTTATCTAATTATCATGCAAAGTTGAATTCCAAGGTTATATTCCTATCTAGCATACACGGGGAACAATTTTTAACTTGAACGAAAGATAGAATAACTTACCTTGTTGTTGCTTATGATCCTTGAAACCTTGTGAGCCTAGCACCCCAATTGTGATGCCTTAAATGCTTCACACAACAGCAAATGCAAAGGAGTAAACTTTGAAAGAATCTTACACATGCAAAAATCGGCCTAGCCCTCACTTGTTCATGTATAGCCGATTTTGGTGGAGAATGGGTTGCTTATATAGTGTTGACACATCTAGGGTTACACCATGTAAACCCTAATGTGTCACGACTCTTCATTTCCATGACCCATGGGTTTGTAACTCCTATGGAGCATCCTATGGGTTTAACCCAACTTGATAGTCCATGGAGCCTCTTAGCCCACTATACAAGTTATGGATGATTTACATAATCAACTCATATATTTAATTAGTTATCTTTTGATCACTTAATTAATTCCAAATTAATCCTTGATCAATACTAATTAAATAATACTATTAATATATTAGAACTTATAATATATTAATAAACCACAAGTGTTATTTCTCCAATTTAGTCTATCCAATTGCATGGTGGCATGCAACCCAAATGGACCATGCCGAGTCGGGTCAAGTACATACCAGAAATAGTTATGGACTTAGACACCTTATCCAACAGTCTCCCACTTGGATAAGTCTAATAAATATAACTACAAGTATGACTTCAGGAACCGATCAGCAATCATAGCTCTTTCAAGGTCTCTCAGAACTGAGAAGATGATGATACGCCATTTAAGATAAGTGATCATATAGTCCTCTATTCTAGATATCAACAGGACAAATACATGGAACAATGTCTTACTTATTGTCCAACGGTTTGTTTCCCAATTTCCGATTTGTTTGACAAAGAACATAATTGAACACATCAGCTTATTTCTGACCGGGCCCAGTACATAGATCAAAACAGAATCATCGAGGGGCCCAGATATCAGCTTCTAATCCAAGAAGGAACATACAAACTTCGACTCATATGTTTGTTCTACTACTCATTGAATTATGAACAAGATCACGTTTTATAACATTAAGTTACCAATGTGTTTACGTACAATCAATGCATAACCAACTCATAAGTAACAAATCATATCTCTAGGTTTGAAGACTTATTTGATATTACCGACTCACGATCACTCGAGATAAATTCCATGAAGTGATTCCATTGAGCGTGGGTTGAGTCCAATGCTCAGAAATTATGAGCACTCATGATTGTTGTAGCCTTGTGCAATAGCTTAGACCTCTGCAACCAATCTTGACAGTCTTGATTCATACCTACTTCCGACATATGACCGACTATGGAGGTTTGCATAATAGGATATACCAAATATAATTATTCTGGAAGTCAAAACATGCAAAAGAAATATAGTAAACGATCTACAAGAGATAGCAACACGTTACTCATAAATAAAACACCTTTTCTTCATCATCTAATGTCAATTACACTTTACAAATTTTGAGGTTATCTAACTACTAAATCTAATATCATCCTTCAGCCCTATGCTCCGAGCATGCTAGAGATGCTTAACCCAAGTCAGTCCCTTCGTGAGGGGATCTGCTGGATTCTCATTTGATGATACCCTCTTTGCCACAAGGAGTCCTTCTTCTATTCGATGTCTGATGAAATGACATTTTTTGTCAATGTGTTTGGATCTCCCGTGATCCCTTGGTTCCTTGGCTAAGGCAACTACACTTTCACTATCACAGAAAATTTCCATTGGCTCTTTAATAGCTGGTACAACTCCAAGGTCTCCAATGAAGTTCTACAGCCATATCGCCTCCTTTGCTGCCTCGCTAACTGCAATGTACTCTGAATCGCAAGTAGAATTAGCCATTGTCTCTTGCTTGGAACTCTTCCAAGAAATTGCTCCTCCGTTTAAGGTTAAGACCCAGCCTGACTGAGATCGGAAATTATACCTATCATTCTGGAAACTAGCATTACTATACCCTAAAACTCTCAATTCATCAATCCCACCGAGGGTAAGAACCCAGTCCTTAGTCCTCCATAGGTACTTGAGGATGTTCTTTACCGCAGTCTAGTGTGCCTTGTTAACGATGCTCAAGGAAAAGGCTACATCAGGCCGAGTACACGTCATAGAATACATGATCGAACCTACAGCCAAAGCACAAGGTATTCGACTCATTTATGCTATCTCAGCGTTAGTACTATGGCTTTGTGTCTAACTCAATCTGGTGTTACTCTGGATGGGTAACTCTCATTTCTTGGAGTCCTGCATGCCGAATCTCTTCAGCACCTTATCCAAGTAGGTACTCTGATTAAGTCCAATTAGTCTTTTACTCCGGTCTCTCAAGATCCTTATCCCTAGAATATAGGTAGCTTCTCCGAGGTCCTTCATAGAGAAACACTTCCCATGCCAGGACTTAACTTCCTGTAGAGTTAGGATGTCATTTCCTATGAGTAGTATGTCATCCACATACAACACCAAAAAGCTAACTATACTCCTACTAGCCTTGACATATACACAGGATTCATCTTCACACCTAAAAAAGCCAAAATCTTTGACCTTCTCATCAAAGCAAAGATTCCATCTGCGAGATGCTTGCTTTAACCCATAAATGTATTTCTCAAGCTCACACTGTCTATTAGGGTACTCTGTGCTGACAAAACCCTCTAGCTGACTCATGTAAACATCCTTAGCCAGCTTTCCATTAAGGAAAGCAGTTTTGACATCCATTTGCCATACTTCATAGTCATGAAATGCGGCTATGTCTAAAAGAACCCTAATAGAATTAATCTTGGCCACTAGAGAAAAGGTCTCATCATAATCAACTCTGGGAGTTTGTGAGAAACCCTTTGCAACCAGTCGTGCCTTATAAGTGGGTACCTTACCATCCATGTTGGTCTTCTTCTTGAAGATCCATTTGCACCCTACAGTCTTACGAACTGGTACATTCTCAACCAATTTCCAAACTTGATTTTCATACATGAACTGTATCTCGCTGTCCATTGCTTCTTTCCATTTTGCTGACTCAGGGCCTGCCATGGCTTCCGCGTAACTGTTAGGTTCATCCAGACCTATCAGTGTCTCATCACTGTTAAGTGTATCAACTTCCGCAATAATATGGAATCTGTCACACCCCCAAACCAGAACGGCGGAAACGTTCGGGGGCAGAGGACGTCATATTCAGTATCATAACAGTTCATAGAAAGGAAAGTACACACCACCATATATATTAAAGTTTCCAAAATGTTTACATAATTGTATTCGTTACATGTTCAAAAGTTAAATACATAAACATCTTTCAAAAAAAGTAATTAACGTCAGCACGTTAACCTCCAAAAGTTGATTTCCAAATCTGCTTAGCGGTTCCCTGAGAATACAAGTTATTTCAAAGAAAAAGTGTCAACAATTAAGTTGGTGAGTTCATGAGTAGTGTTTTTGAGAAAATGTACGCCATTCGAAAGTTCGTGTATGTTTTCCAGAAAATGCAGTATTTCAAATGTAAAGAGTTATGATTCGTTGTGTTGAAAATGAATGTATTAGATCCAGAAAATCCCATATTTTCCCTAATAGTTGAGATATGAATTGTTGTGTTTTCCAAGAAAAACCCTTATTTTCTTATAAAAGTATGAAATGCATATGAATATTCGTGTTATAAGTTATAAGTAATTGCACCAGGAAAATCCCTTATTTTCCTATTAGTTGTTTGGTTTGTATACAGGAAAAACCCTTATTTTCCTAACATACTAGCAGTCTCCAGACCGAAAATCGCAAGCAACCGACGTGCATGTAAGTTGTGTCATAGTTTTACATAGTAAAGCTATACGAAGATTGCACTTGTTAGATGAAGAATAGTTTTAATAGCTACTCGTTCATAAAAGCATAATACCATAATAATTGTATATCCGGTGAGTTTTATAACCATACTAAACATAATATGCCTGTAGCGACGTTCTTCAGGCGTCGTAGCATTATGACAACTGTCACCCCAAAAGACGGACTGTAGCTAACAGTCAGGGGGCGGGATCATGACTTCCCGTATAGATCTATACACATTTGACACGTTCTCCGAACGGGAGACTCTGGTTATAGACAGGACTTATAGTGATACCTTTTCGCAAAAAGGAAGTATTTGAAGATGTATATGTCTCACGGATTCTCAACTAAGTCTGTATTAAAGTAGTAGGTTTGTATGCAAAGTTTATCCTTTTTCACAATGTTTGACAAAGCATAAATCATAAGTTCTTTGAATGCATAAAATGATTTAGTAAAGAATGTTACCCTTGATATGATGTATTTGTATGTAAACGTATAAAAAAAACATTATTTCTATTTATAAACATATTGTATCCCAAGAGGGTAAAGTTGTGTTGTGAGGTGTTTTGCATGATAATGACTTCATAAGACAGTTAAAACAACAGTATGAAAAGTATATCAAAAGATCGATGTTTCACACGATTTTAGTCGTGTGTTTACTTGTATTCCCCCCCTAGAAGAGTATAAAAAGTATTTAAAAATGTATTTAAAGTGTGTTTGTAGGGGTATGAACTCAGTTGAAAGTTTGAAGAAAGCGAGCAGAAAACTGGGCAGGGTTTCGTCTCGGGAAACGGATTTTTCTCGGGATTCTCGGGAGTAAAATCGACCTTCGGGACTTTAGCAAAATGACCAGGGCTTCGGGTTTGAACGGGCACGGAAAATGAGGCAAAACGCAAGAGAAACGAGAAGAAATGAGCAAGTTTTTCGGAAACCCTCGCATCCCTTTTATAGGGGTGCTGAACCGCCTCGGTACGCTGGGCGTACGAGGGTACGCAGCGCGTACTGGGGCGTCATCGCTTACGTACTTCGGATGGGAGAGCATAGAGGAGTAGGGGCGACGTGGACGATCTGAGGCCCTTGATCTGAGTACGCGGGGCGTACGAGGGTACGCAGGGTGTACGAAGGATCGGACCGCTTACTCGTTCTTCGGATAATACCGGGAGTATATATTTAAATTTTTATTTATTTTAAATAAACTTCTAAAATTCATATCTCCTTCATACGAACTCCGTTTTCGACGTTCTTTATATCCACGCGAAGGTGAGACTACGATCTAGAACTTTCGTTTAGATTCCGTTGGCAAATTATGAAATTATTTTTATTATTTATTTATTAAAATGACGTGATTAAGGAATTTCTTTAAAAATTCATAACTTCTTTATCTGACGTCGGTTTTTGCCATACTTTTTACCACTGAAATACCATTGTCGAGACCTTCGATTCTCGTTTAGGTCATTCCGGCCAAAAGTCGTTCGATCTCCGATTCGAGTTTTTACGTAACTTCGTATTGCCGGTTTTTGTCGGAAAACTTAGAATGGTCATAACTTCTTCGTTATAACTCAGATTTCTGTGTTCTTTATATGCTTGGAAACCTTAAGACGATATCTATTACATAGCGTACTCCAAACAGAGCCTTTGAATACTTCATTTTTCGACGATATTCTAATTACTTTTTCAAAGAGGTTACAAGACTCGAATTTCAAGGACCTGAAAGGACGGGTTGTTACAGAATCCATAGTAATGCTCAGGTGCATTCCTAACCCTTGTGGAACGCCTCAAAGGTACTGACTTGTCAATTAGCTCAACATGAGTTTCCTCCCGAAGTTGAGAGCTAGGGTTTGAAGTTCCTTCACCACTTGACTCTTGAATTTCTTCAAGGTCAACTTGCCTCCCACTGTTTCCTTGGCTTATGAACTCTCTCTCTCGAAAAACATCCCTCCTATCTACAAATACCACTATTTCACTAGGTCTATAGAAGAGGTAACCAAAGGATTCTTGTGGGTAACCCTCGAAAATACACCTCTCTCTTCGAGGTTGAAGCTTATCATGAGTCTTGTGTCTCACAAAAGCCTCGCAACCCCAAATCTTAATGTGGTCTAGTTTGGGTACATTACCAGTCCACATCTCATGAGGAGTTTTGGCAGCTTTCTTTGTAGGGACTAGGTTAAGTATATAGGCGGCAATCTCTAAGGCATACCCCCAAAATGAGATTGGTAGCGAAGCTCGACTCATCATGTAATGAACCATATCCAACAAGGTTCAATTACGCCTCTCAGCCACACCATTCAACTGCGGTGTCCTTGGAGGTGTCAATTGTGAGACAATCCCACATTCCGTAAGATAGTCGAGGAACTCTGAACTAAGATACTCACCACCTCGATCGGATCGAAGCATCTTAATGTTCCTGCCCAATTGATTCTCGACTTCCTGTTTAAATTCTTTAAACCTTTCGAAAGTCTCTAACTTATGCTTGATTAAGTAGACATGTCCATATCTACTGTAATCATCAGTAAAAGTCAAATAATAACGATTAGCATCCCTTGTGGCATGTTTGAAGGATCCACACACATTCGTGTGTATAAGATCCAACAAACCTTCACCCCTCTCAGAAGAACCTGTGAAGGGTGACTTTGTCATTTTTCCAAGTAAGCATGATTCACAACTATCATCTGACTTAAGGTCAAATGACTCCAAGACTCCACCCTTTTGGAGTTGACCTATGCGTTTCTTGCTTATATGTCCAAGACGACAATGCCATAATGATGCTTTATCCTTGTTATTGTCATTAACAGAATCAATACACAATACATTATTACCTTGTAGCACCTGGTTCCTGGTATGTATGATTTATATCATTATTTTACATTTTTTTCCTTGGACTCGGCGAGTCGTAGGCTAGACTCACCGAGTAGGGACGGGATATTGGGCACGTTTAAGTTGGCGACTCGGCGAGTCCATACTCTGGACTCGACGAGTCCACTAGTCTGGAAGAAACCCTAATTTTAGGGGTTTGCACCCTATTTAAACCCCCTTATGCACCCCAAGTTAGTCTCCTTCACCCTCAGAGCATCCTATACCGAACCCTAACCCTCTCCTTGTGATTTGAAGTGTTTTTGTGCTTGTTCCTAGAAGACTGAAGAAGGGAAGGAAGGAAAGACCAAAAGAGAAGGTGAAGAGCAAGGATCTAGGACCTAATCCAAAGTTCATTGAGGTACAATTCGGATCTATTCTGTTTCTATGCTCAAATCCCCATTAGAACACCACTTGGGTTGTGGTGACTTGGTAAGGCATGTGGAAGATATGGTGGATAACCTATTGACCCATGTTCAAATCCTGGCACTACTCAGCCCTTGTGGCCATGGAGGTTCGCCTGCAGTGACTCCAGGGCATGAGACAAAGTCTCATGTTTGCAGCGGGGGATTAGTCGGTGCGCGTAAGCTGGCCCGGAAACCCTCGTTTTGGAAGTTCCCTTTCCAAAAAAAAAAAATCTATCTTTGAACCATTTCCAAGCTTGATAGTAGTGTAGGGATCATAATGGGTTGAATAGCCACTAGATCTAGCTTTTTTCGAGTTCCAGGAGCCTAGATCTAATACCTTTATGGGTCCATATTGCATGAAAGCCCTTGATCTACCCATTTTAGTGTGTTTTGAGCCTTAAAATCCCCATTAATGATTGTATACACGTAAAGTTGGAAACTTTACGTGTTAATCGAGCCCTAGGAACCTAGATCTATGAATGGAATGCACTGGATTCAAGCAGAATTGAGTGTATAGATATTGCATGTATACGACTCGGCGAGTTGTTCTTCGAACTCGGCGAGTTGAGTTGCGACTCCCCGATTTTTCCCCTTTCGAGTATGTGAGTAGACCAGTGAGCCATAGGTGGACTCAGTGAGTCGGAAGCCAGACTCAACAATGGAGGGACTTGGCGAGTCAATGCCCTGACTCGGCGGGTCCAAGGTAATCTACTTGCCTCAAGAACAGACTCGACGATTTGTTCATACAACTCGGCGATTCACAGTCTAGTGTGTTCATCGGATGAAGATCCACTTGACGAGTTGTTCATACAACTCGGCGAGTCGGATGGAGGACCATTGAGTATCAGTTAGGAAGAGAACTCAACGAATCAATGCCTAACTCGACGAGTAGAGACGGGGGCAAGGACAATCAACTGGATATGGACTCGATGAGTGGGCAAGCCAACTCAGCGAGCCGGGTCAACTAGAAGTTAGCTTTGACTTTGACTTGACTTTGGTTGAGAATCCGTCAGGGGTAAAATAGTAATTTTACCGTGGGAATAGTGTCAATGTCCGATTAAGTGTTTCATGGAAATATAACAGGAGGATCACCGGAGCAGCAGTCAGAGATTTACGGATCAGCTTTTCAGCAGCTAGCCTTTCGAGGTGAGTTACCTTCCAGTAGGGGTGGGTCTAAGGCCACAATGTCGACCCACCAAAAAGGAGTATCTAGTAGATAATTGTCTTCGTGATAATTATCTTTGCTTGGTTATGTGCTTTGGTTGTGAGATATGCCTTTATGATATGTTGTGTGTAGTAGGAATTAGTTTTCCCTGACATCGGTCTCTTGGATAGTAGGGTAGGACAGTACCCTGTTATGCCAGACTGTGTGTTCATATCTCATTATTGTATGCTAGCGATGGGGGGTGTGATAGTCCCCAGTACAGGTTGAAAGATACTGATGATGAGCACCGGTTGAAAGATACCGATGATGATTACCGGTTGAAAGATATCGATGGCTGTTACCGGTTGAAAGATATCGATGGCTGTTACCGGTTGAAAGATACCGATGTCACACCCCCGAACCAGACGGCGGAAACGTCCGAGGGCAATTGTGACTCAATTGAATACCATCACAATGAATATACATGAAACATAACATCATTCATCACCAAGCATTAAATTAATACAACTGGTAGCGTTTACATTTAGTACATTGTTTCATAACATTACATTCCCAAAAAGTAGGTTGCTCGATACTAGTTAAAAAAACAACAAGATATCACTGGGTACATTTTTCCTTCGATTTACCTGTTACCTGAGAATACAAGTATTTTGAAAAACATCAACATATGAAATGTTGGTGAGTTCATAAGTAATGTTTGAAACATAATGTTTTGTATTATTTTGACAAACCACCAGAAAATCCGATATTTTCTTAAAAGATTATTGTAAGTAAGAAAAAGTGTGAAGATCCGTAAGTATGCTTGTTTATTTCTATAAGTGTGAAAAATTGTTATACTTGGGATGCATCGTGTAGGTGTAAGTGCTGAACTCCCTAGGAAAACCCGATGTTTTCCTAATATTTTAAATTACGAGTTTTATATTTGGTTATACCGTTGCGACGTGTGTATTCGATAATTCCAGGTGACATTGGATTAATTAAGGGTGGTGAGTTGTTGTAATCAAGCATTAATGAAAAATGGCTAGCTTACGACTATACAAACGAACCCTTTAGGCGTCGTCTGTACTACTCACCTAATCCAACCACCCTGACTTCCCATAGCCCCACCACCTAAGAAGAAAGGAGGGTGAGAAGCCCTCTTTAATTCCATGAGTCGTTCAAGGCTACCGTGAATGCGAAGGGCCCTTGGTCCGACTCGCATTTGCCTTCTCGAATTTACTTGCTGTGTTAAAGGACCCTTGGGGCCCAACAGCACAAAAGCTATTGAAAGTCCTTTTACATTGTATTAGGTCGTTTAAGACCAAATAACATGTACGCGCGTTTCCTTTGGGCCTAAAGATCATGTCATTGGGCTAGCTAGGCCCAACAAGCACCATTTGAAACTTTTGGGCCCAAAGATGGTGTATCGACGTCTGGTGAATTCCCACGTGTGTATTGACTTCCCGTAATTTCCGCGTGTGTATTGGAGTATCGTCGTGTTTAGATTTTTGATTCATTATTGACTCGAGACCGAATCAATTCGTTTGGCAACGATTTTGGTGTTGAAGGTGTATTATATTTCGTTGGTAGTCGGGGTACTAGTATTTTGTCATAAAGGATTTATTATTTAAAATATTAAAATTTTTTCTTTTTGAAGCCCTTTCTTGGATAAATTTACACTTTTAGCCCTTTATATAAAAGAGTTTCCATTTTAGTCCTTAAACCATTTTTCTTGACACTTTAGTATCAAAACCTGTTGAAAAGGTATTTTTCAGCCCTAATTTACTTGAAAAACAGTTTTAGTCCCTCAAAATAGAGTTTTTCTCGGTTGAAACTTCTATTCTCGCAATTTTTACAATTTTTACCCAAAATGGAAATTTTTTACAACTTTGGTCGCTTCTAAATTTGAAAAGCATTTTTAACCCTTGAAGTGGACTTGGTACACTAGTAGTCCCCTGTTTTACAGAAAAGTGCAGTTTCAGCCCCTCTAATTTGAAAATCTCGCAATTTGAGCTTTATTGGGCCGAAAAAGTTCATTTTTGGCCCATTATGTTTAAAAATTCACATTTTAATCCTTCAAAAGGGTAAATTTCCAGGAAATACATTTTTGAAACTGTTTTGACTCATCTCATCCCTCAAAATTTGTATTTTGACATTTTGGGCCCTTTAGTTTTATATTTTTAGCATTTTGAGTCCAAAAATGGGTTTTAAGCCCAAAGATGTTCATATTAACCAACTTGGTTATTTTTCTAGAAATGGTTTGTCTGAAATAATATAATTTATACTTATTTCATACAACTTAATGTAGATCTCGGTTTTAAGGTCTTTTTTGACTAGATCCAACACCACAATCACATAAGGACATATATATAAACATAGAAATCACACAAAGCATACATATACTCATAGATCTACACATTTGCTTGTATTCTCCCCCCACAAAACTTATAAAAACCGAAAAATAGGGGGTATGAAGCTCACCTTGAGTTGTGGTTTTGACTTGAAGAAGAAAAAGGAAGGAAGTGAGGTGATTTTCGGCCCTAGCAACACCTTGATGAAGATCTCGAATTTGAGGTGATTCTAAGATGCAAGATCATGATTTCTTATGAGTTAAGAAGAGATTTTTGTATAAAACAAGGAATCTAGAGTGTGGATTCAAGCATCAACTTACCTAGATGATGATTTTTTGTGAAGAATCCTCCTTGTAAAGCCCTTGAAGCTCGAAATTTTTTTGAAGGGAAAGTGAACGGATTTGTGGTGTGTTCTTGATAGAATAAAGAATGAAATGTGGGTGTGTGTGTTTTCTTGGATTCGGCCGAGAGAAGAAAGAGAAAGGAGAAGAGAGAGGTTTGACAAGATAGTTGCATGGAAGTATGTGTGTTGCATGGAGATCCTTGGTGCAAAAGTGAGGTGGCACCCAACAAAGTCAACCCTTCTTGTTTGTAGGCTTGGGCCGAGAATGGAGAGGGGAAAGAGGAGATTTTTGGGCTTTTTGCCCCTAAGCCCATATTATAGTTAGGTTGAATGATTGTTGGCCCAAAAAAATATAAATGTGATTTTTATGCTTTATTAGGCTAGATTAGGTTAATCACGGTCCAAAATGGTTCATAATATTACTCTATTTCATTCTAGGCCCAATATGGCCCAAAAATATTGAATTAAATGAAAATGGGTCCAATTAGAGCCCATTTAAGAGTTCTAAACCCAAGATGGTCAAATTTGAAGCTTATTGGTCCATTGGGCCCAATAAGGAAGTCCTAGTCCAAAAGTGGACTTAAACAAGAACTTCTAGGGTTTCCAATTGCCTATTGACTACTTGAAATGCTTGCATGGTGTATTTGATTGAATTTTCGTTGTCATAAAGTAAGCATCATACATGTTCTTAAGTTTTTGATTCATAATTTTACTTAAGTGTTGTAGTTACAAGGCATAAAATTTCTAGTTGTGACATCATCCCCCCGTTAGAGGGAATTTCGTCCCGAAATTCTGTTTGAAAGCTAGATTTGAGAATGCTAGAATAGGTGAGGGTACTTTTGCTTCATTTGATCATCGCGTTCCCACATGAATTCTGGCCCACGCTTCGCGTTCCACCGTACTTTCACGATCGGGATGCGACTTTGCTTAGTACGTTTCACCTTCCTATCCATGATTTCAACCGGTTCTTCAACGAACAAGAGATTCTCGTTGATTTCAATCTCGTCAAGGGGAATGATAAGTGTTTCATCTGATAGGCACTTCTTTAGATTAGAGACATGGAATACGGGGTGCACACTATTTAACTCTGCGGGTAGTTGCAGTTTATACGCCACTGGACCTATTCGGGCGACGATCTCGAAAGGTCCAATGTATTGTAGGTTCAGTTTTCCCTGTTTTCCGAAACGAATGACTCCTTTCCAAGGTCAGACTTTTAACAGTACTCGATCCCCGACCTAAAATTCCAAGGGCTTTCGTCGTTTATCGGCGTAGCTCTTTTGTCGGTCGTGCAATGCCGTAATCGAGCTCTGATTTGAACTATCTTTTTCGTGGTTTCACGAATGATCTACGGTCCCGTTAGCGCCTTGTCCGATGTGAGTGCCTTTGCTAGTTGGGTATCGCCCACCTCAGCCCAACATAACGGTGA
The DNA here is from genome assembly GCF_051521515.1 of Lactuca serriola. Taxonomy (NCBI): domain Eukaryota; kingdom Viridiplantae; phylum Streptophyta; class Magnoliopsida; order Asterales; family Asteraceae; genus Lactuca; species Lactuca serriola. Next base: position 168,518,480 of record NC_136412.1, read on the forward strand.
TCTACACTTACGCCCGTATAGTGCTTCGAAAGGGGCGACCTTGATGCTCGAATGGTAACTGTTGTTATACGAGAATTCGACTAAAGGTAAGTGGGTATCCCAAGACTTCCCAAAGTCTATCTCACATGCATGAAGCATGTCTTCGAGTGTTTGAATGGTTCGTTCGCTTTGACAATCCGTTTGTGGGTGGTAAGCGGTGCTCATGTCGAGATGGGTTCCAAGTGCTTTCTGGAGTGATTGCCAAAAACGTGAAGTGAACCTACAATCTCTATCCGAGATAATAGACATTGGTACTCCGTGGAGTCTCACGATTTCTAGAATGGATAATCACGTTAGTTTCTCCATCTTGTAGGATTCCTTTATTGGCAGAAAATGAGCGGATTTCGTCAGTCGGTCGACTATTACCCATATGGTGTCTAATCTGTCCGATGTCTTGGGCAGCTTGGTCAGAAAATCCATAGAAATCCCTTCTCATTTCCACTCGGGAATCACCGGTTGCTGTAATAACCCCGAGGTTTTCTGGTACTCCACCTTTACCTTGGCATAAGTAAGGCACTTACCGACATAGGTGGCAATCTCTGCCTTCATGTTAGGCCACCGATAGTATTGTTTATGGTCTAAATACATCTTGTCCGAACCGGGATGGATGGAGTATCGCGTCTTGTGGGCTTCCTTCATGACTACCTCCCTAAATCCTCCGAGTTTAGGGACCCAAATACGGTTCATGAAGTAGTATACTCCATTCTCTCTTACCTCTAGATTCTTTTCCATTCCGCGTAGAGCTTTGCTTGCTCTGTTTTCCATCTTCATGGCATCTGACTAGGCTACTCCGATCTGGGTGGTTAGGTGAGATTGGATGGTTATCGAGAGGGTTTTTGCATGATGATTAGAGTACTCCTTCTGGCTCAATGCATCAGCTACTACGTTGGCCTTGCCCGGGTGATACTTGATTTCACACTCGTAATCGTTAATAACTCAACCCATCTTCGTTGCCTCATATTCAGCTCCTTCTGACTCAAGATGTGCTGGAGACTCTTGTGGTCTGTGAAGATGGTGCACTTTGTACCATAAAGGTAATGCCTCCACATCTTCAGAGCAAAGACCACGGTTCCCAATTCTAGGTCATGGGTCGCATAATTCACTTCGTGCATCTTTAGTTGGCGGGATGCATAAGCTATCACTCTACCATGCTGCATGAGAACACAACCCAAGCATTGATTTGACGCGTCATAGTAGACTACGAAATCTTCCGTACCCTCCGGTAGAGATAGTACCGGGGCACTACAGAGGGCTTGCTTCAGGGTTCGGAATGCAACCTCTTGTTTGTCCGTCCATTTGAATGGTACGCCTTTTTGTGTAAGTGAGGTAAGTGGCTTGGGGATCTTAGAGAAGTTTTGAATGAATCTCCTATAGTAGCCTGCTAAACCTAAGAATTGACAGATTTCTGTGGGTGTTGTCGGGACTGCCCATTCTTCAACAGCTTTAACCTTAGAGGGATCCACATGAATTCCATCTTGGCTAACAACATGACCTAGGAAGTTCACACTACGAAGCCAGAAACTCACACTTGGAGAGTTTTGCGTATAGCTTTTCCGATCGCAGAGTTTCTAGAATTTTTCAGAGATGTTGGACATGCTCTTCCTCGCTTCGGGAATTGACGAGAATGTCATCAATGAAGACAATGACAAAGTTGTCGAGGAATGGTCGACAGATTCGGTTCATCAGATCCATAAATGCGGCAGGGGCATTTGTTAGACCGAAGGGCATTACGACAAATTCATAATGTCCGTAACGAGTTCGGAAAGCGGTTTTAGGAATATCCTCTTCCCGGACCTTGAGTTGATGGTATCCAGATTGTAGATCTATCTTAGAGAAGTAACTAGCTCCTTGGAGCTGGTCAAATAGATCGTCGACTCGCGGGAGTGGATAGCGATTTTTGACAGTGAGTTTATTTAACTCTCTGTAGTCGATGCACATTCTAAAAGATCCGTCCTTCTTTTTGACAAAGAGGACTGGAGCTCCCCATGGCGAGTAACTAGGTCGGATGAATCCCTTGTCCAGGAGTTCGCTAAGTTGGCTGGACAATTCTTGCATTTCAGCAGGAGCTAGCCGGGGGTGATTTAGCGAGAGGAGTTGCTCCTGGAACGAGGTCAATTTGGAACTCCACTTGTCTCTCTGGGGGTACTCCAGGAAGGTCTTCAGGAAATACGTCTGGGAATTCACGTGCTATGGAAATGTCTTGAATGTTAACCTCTTCCTTGGTTTTGTCCACTATGTGAGCCAGGAATGCCAAATTGTTCTTTCGTAGATGTTTCTGTGCCTGGATGCACAAGATGAGGAGAAGGTTCGTGATAGGTTTGTCTCCGTAAATGACTAGGGTTTCGTGATTGGGAAGGCGAAGACGAACGTCCTTTTCGTGACACTTAATTTTAGCATGGTAGAGGCTTAACCAGTCCATTCCAATAATCACATCGAAACTCCTAATGGACACAGGCATTAAGTCTATTCGAAAGACGTGTTGGTTCAGGTTTAGGGTACATCCGATGTAGATTTCCCCCGTGGATTCTGTTTTCCCATTGGCCATTTCCACCGTAAAGGTTTCATTGAGCTTCTGGGGTCGTTGTTCTAGATAGTGTTTATACTTATCGCTCACAAAGCTTCGTTCCGCTCCGGTATCAAATAGGATGCATGCATAAGTGTGGTTTAGGGGAAACGTACCGGTAACAACTGCGGGATCCTGAATTGCCTCCCCCTGACCCATGGCCAGCAGCCTTCTCGTTTCTCCATTTCCGGGAATGTTGTTGTTAGGGCAATCATGACGAAAATTCCCAGTCCTTCCACATCTATAGCTGGCGTGGCTGGGTCCTACATTGTTGCCGCCATTGTTGGTTATTGTTGTTGTTGCGGTTATTGTTGTTGTTGTTTCCTTGTTGTTGATTCCGAGAGGGATAGGCTCTGCAATATTCTGCTGTATGACCGTTTCAATTGCAACCGGTACTATGCATCTCCCTACATTCGCCATGATGTTGGAAACTGTATTTGTTGCATCTTGGAAGACTTCCAGCATATGTTCTCCCTTGTGCTGGTGTAGTAACTATCATGGGAGCATCGACATCAATAACATGTTGTTTCTTCAAGGATCCTTGACTTGGCTGTCCTTTCCTCTTATCCCCGATGCTCGCTTACTGCTCTTACGCTTGGGGTTCGGAGTGTCTTGATATACGACCACTTGTTGGCTTCTGTGGTTATTACTTCGACTGGTTTTATCGACGTTATTTCCTCCTCTGTTGGTGTTGTTGGTGTTGAGTTGTGCCATAGCAGCAGTTACTGCAGCGGTGACAGCAACTTGGAATGTAGTAAGGTCCACTTGCAAGAGTGGTGCTTCACGGGTGTGCTCGTTATTTCTATGGAACGAAATCTTCTACAAAAGTTCAGCCAGTTCATCCGCCTCTTAGGTGATTTCCTCCACTTTTCGCTCGGCTCGCGTAGCCCTTGCCTTGGCCATGGTGAGTTGAAGCTTCAGGCTGATAACTGTCTCCTCGAGAGAGCGTAGGTAGTCCGTATCCACCCCTTGAAACATGGGGAATTTTGGCGGGACTTCCAACTGGTGAGGTCCACTTCACGCCTCCTATATGCCCTTTTCCTCGCTTGCCTCCTGGCCCAACTCATCATAGTCGAAATCAACCATCACGTATTCGTCCTGTTCCTCTTCAGGTCCATTGGCGTGCACCTTTCCTTGATCTACCTCTGGCTCATCCTTGATCTTCTCGTGGGCTACTAGGACCTGATGTAACTGAATACCCTGCTGCTCTCCCTCCATGAAGACTGGGGGAAGGTATAAACTATCGTTACTCCTATGATTCTACCACTATGCTATAGACTAAACAGATGTTCCCTTTTTGGTGATAAAGGGGTATGTTTTTAGGTTCCCAAGCTATCGCGATCTCATCAGAACATGTGTTAGTTATACTTTGGAGGGAATGTATTTGATCAGGCTACATCCAGTCCTTGATACCACTAAGAACAGTCCTGGGTTAACCGGGATACTAGCGTTATCTTCTTTGGTTCAGCGTTATGTTGTTATTCCTAATGCAAGCAAGGGTGTTTTATTGTTGTGTTTTACTTGTTTTGTTTAGAGTTGTGTTAGTACCTCTTTTGGTTTATAGTTGCATATCAATGTGTGGCTAGATATGCTAGTTCACTATAAACAAAGCTCTGATACCAACCTGTCACACCCCCGAACCAGACGGTGGAAACGTCCGAGGGCTATTGTGACTCAATTGAATACCATCACAATGAATATACATGAAACATAACATCATTCATCACCAAGCATTGAATTAATACAACTGGTAGCGTTTACATTTAGTACATTGTTTCATAACATTACATTCCCAAAAAGTAGATGGTTCGACACTAGTTAAACAAACAACAAGACATCACTGGGTACATTTTTCCTTCGATTTACCTGTTACCTGAGAATACAAGTATTTTGAAAAACGTCAACATATGAAATGTTGGTGAGTTCATAAGTAATGTTTGAAACATAATGTTTTGTATTATTTTGAAAAACCACCAGAAAATCCGATATTTTTTTCTATAAGTGTGAGAAATTGTTATACATGGTATGCATCGTGTAGGTGTAAGTGTTGAAATCCCTAGGAAAACCCGATGTTTTCCTAATACTTTAAATTACATGTTTCATATTTGGTTATACCGTTGCGACGTGTGTATTCGATTATTCTAGGTGACATTGGATTAATTAAGGGTGGTGAGTTGTTGTAATCAAGCATTAATGAAAAATGGCTAGCTTACGACTATACAAACGAACCCTTAGGCATCGTCTGTACTACTGACCTAATCCAACCACCCTGACTTCCCATAGCCCCACCACCTAAGAAGAAAGGAGGGTGCGAAGCCCTCTTTAATTCCATGAGTCGTTCAAGGCTACCGTGAATGCGAAGGGCCCTTGGTCCGACTCGCATTTGACTTCTCAACTTTACTAGCTGTGCCAAAGGACCCTTGGGGCCCAACAGCACAAAAGCTATTGAAAGTCCTTTTACATTGTATTAGGTCGTTTAAGACCCAATAACATGTAAGCACGTTTCCTTTTGGCCTAAAGATCATGTCATTAGGCTAGCTAGGCCCAACAAGCACGATTTGAAACTTTTGGGCCCAAAGATGGTGTATCGACGTCTGGTGAATTCCCACGTGTGTATTGACTTCCCGTAATTTCCGCGTGTGTATTGGAGTATCGTCGTGTTTAGATTTTTGATTCGTTATTGACTCGAGACCGAATCAATTCGTTTGGTAACGATTTTGGTGTTGAAGGTGTATTATATTTCGTTGGTAGTCGGGGTACTAGTATTTTGTCATAAAGGATTTATTATTTAAAATATTAGAATTTTTTCTTTTTGAAGCCCTTTCTCGGATAAATTTACACTTTTAGCCCTTTATATAAAAGAGTTTCCATTTTAGTCCTTAAACCATTTTTCTTGACACTTTAGTATCAAAACCTGTTGAAAAGGTATTTTTCAGCCCTAATTTACTTGAAAAACAGTTTTAGTCCCTCAAAATAGAGTTTTTCTCGGTTGAAACCTCTATTCTCGCAAATATTTACAATTTTTACCCAAAATGGAAATTTTTTACATCTTTGGTCGCTTCTAAATTTGAAAAGCATTTTTAACCCTTGAAGTGGACTTGGTACACTAGTAGTCCCCTGTTTTACAGAAAAGTGCAGTTTCAGCCCCTCTAATTTGAAAATCTCGCAATTTGAGCTTTATTGGGTCGAAAAAGTTCATTTTTGGCCCATTATGTTTAAAAATTCACATTTTAATCCTTCAAAAGGGTAAATTTCCAGGAAATACATTTTTGAAACTGTTTTGACTCATCTCATCCCTCAGAATTTGTATTTTGACATTTTGGGCCCTTTAGTTTTATATTTTTAGCATTTTGAGTCCAAAAATGGGTTTTAAGCCCAAAGATGTTCATATTAACCAACTTGGTTATTTTTCTAGAAATGGTTTGTCTGAAATAATATAATTTATACTTATTTCATACAACTTAATGTAGATCTCGGTTTTAAGGTCTTTTTTGACTAGATCCAACACCACAATCACATAAGGACATATATATAAACATAGAAATCACACAAAGCATACATATACTCATAGATCTACACATTTTCTTGTATTCTCCCCCCACAAAACTTATAAAAACCGAAAAATAGGGGGTATGAAGCTCACCTTGAGTTGTGGTTTTGACTTGAAGAAGAAAAAGGAAGGAAGTGAGGTGATTTTCGGCCCTAGCAACACCTTGATGAAGATCTCGAATTTGAGGTGATTCTAAGATGCAAGATCATGATTTCTTATGAGTTAAGAAGAGATTTTTGTATAGAACAAGGAATCTAGAGTGTGGATTCAAGCATCAACTTACCTAGATAATGATTTTTTGTGAAGAATCCTCCTTGCAAAGCCCTTGAAGCTCGAAATTTTTTTGAAGGGAAAGTAAAGGGATTTGTGGTGTGTTCTTGAGAGAATGAAGAATGAATTGTGGGTGTGTGTGTGTTCTTGGATTTGGCCGAGAGAAGAAAGTGAGAGGAGAAGAGAGAGGTTTGACAAGATAGTTGCATGGAAGTATGTGTGCTGCATGGAGATCCTTGGTGCAAAAGTGAGGTGGCACCCAACAAAGTCAACCCTTCCTCGTTGTGGGCTTGGGCCGAGAATGGATAAGGGAAAGAGGAGATTTTTGGGCTTTTTGCCCCCAAGCCCATATTATAGTTAGGTTGAATGATTGTTGGCCCAAAAAAAATATAAATGTGATTTTTATGCTTTATTAGGCTAGATTAGGTTAATCATGGTCCAAAATGGTTCGTAATATTACTCTATTTCATTCTAGGCCCAATATGGCCCAAAATATTGAATTAAATGAAAATGGGTCCAATTAGAGCCCATTTAAGAGTTCTAAACCTAAGATGGTCAAATTTGAAGCTTATTGGTCCATTGGGCCCAATAAGGAAGTCCTAGTCCAAAAGTGGACTTAAACAAGAACTTCTAGGGTTTCCAATTGCCTATTGACTACTTGAAATGCTTGCATGGTGTATTTGATTGAATTTTCGTTGTCATAAAGCAAGCATCATACATGTTCTTAAGTTTTTGATTCATAATTTTACTTAAGTGTTGTAGTTACAAGGCATAAAATTTCTAGTTTTGACAACCGATGATATTATATGTTATGTGGTATGATGGGGGAACTCACTCAGCTTCGTGCTTATAGTTTTAGTTGTGGTTTCAGGTACCTCTTCGTCAAAGGGGAAAGAGTCGGCAGCATAGCGGCGCATCACACACATGGTTTCCGCACTGGATATTTCCGGGATCGTACTCTGATTTTCTTGTTTCCGATGATATTGTTTTGAGACATAACCTTATGTTTTATAATTAATGTAACTTTCACAATGCTTTAGTAACACGCCTTATTACATGTTAAATTTTAAAATGAAATTTTTGGCCTCGAAATTTGGGATGTTACAAGTTGGTATCAGAGCCCTGGTTTAAGGGATTCAGACACCCCCTAGGGGGGTGTCTAGACTCAAACCGAGGGACTAAAAGCTTTTTACAAGGAAAATGGTTTTCTAAAATCTGAAATGGGAAGTTTTACGAAAAACGAAGTGTGGGATGCGTGCGACCGACCGGGCTCAAGTAAGTTTTCCCCAAGATACCCATACTTGTTATGTTATGTTGTATGGTTTTGATTCAGAAAATTGCATGCTAGAATACGACAAAGGATCTCAGAGGATGCCTTGTGTGCCTGATATATGATTCTAAGGTTTGCATGCTAGTTAGGGCTAAGGATGTAGGAAAGATGCCTTATATGCCTGTTGTATGAGCTGTATGGTTGGACTGTTTAGTCAGCAGTAGGACGGCCTATGTAGGTTATGCCTGGTTTGGTTACTCAATGCACGAATGCTGCTTGCCTTGTGCTATGTGGGTTCCGACCAGCTTCGACTAACTAGCAAACGAATATGTAACAGTATTCGCAAGCTAGTTAGGGGACACAGTAAGGACTCCGAATGCAGCTGATGGTGGGGAGTAGGTCGGAGAGTGCCCTAGGGAAGCCTAGGTGTGATCAGTGGGAAGAGCATTGGTGAAAGGGACTTGGTGAAGTCAAGGCAATCCTTGAGGAAAATACGGATATATGTGGAAGGTAGTATGGGCCCATACTACTGAAAGTAGAGGATTCGTACTTGATTCAAGGAGGGCCGAGATGGAAACTGGAAATTTGGAGAGTGCGTGAGACCTTTCAGGGGTATATGTGATCCTGATAATTGTCTTATTATTTTCAGAATGGTGGTCACACGTCATGGAGCAGGGGGATCCGGATCTGGTTCAGGATCGGGTTCGGGAGCGGGATCCGAGCATGTCGATGATGGGTTACGCGAGTTTATCACGTCTGAGATTACGTGAGGTATCCTTGAGGCGACCCCGATTATTTTCGGGTCGATCAAAGAAGGGATTATCGAGCTGATGGAGGATCGCCACCGGGCATTCAAGAGTGATCTGGCGTCTAGCCAGGTGGGTACACGCATACTGCCCTTTAAGGACTTTCGTAGGAGTGGTGCACCGGATTTTCATGGGGTGAAGGACCCCATTGCTGCTAGGAGATGGATCGCAGACATCGAGTCTGAACAGTTGACGAGCTTCTACCTGGAAGGGTCGAAGGTCTGTTTCGCTGTAGGTTGTTTGAGGGATAGAGCGAGAGATTGGTGGGAGTTGAATGGCGATACGTTGGGAGCCCCAGCCATTGAGGCTATGACATGGTCAGATTTCGTGACCTGATTCAAGGCTGAGTTTCCACCAGCTGTGGAGCTTCAGCAGCTGGCCTGAGAGTTCTTGGATATGCGATAGACTATGAAGACTGTGGCGGAGATCAACACCATGTTCCGGGAGAGGGCCTTGTTGGTACCCCAGTATGCGGGGGATGAGGATATGAGGAGGACCCAATACCATGACATGCTATGGGCTGATATTCAGGAGAATGTTAGTTTCTCCGCTTGCCCTACCCTGGAGTCCATGATTGCCAAGGCTAGGGAGAGAGAGATTTCTTTGGAGCACATACGGAAGAGGAAGGCCGCTCAGAGGCAGACGATGGGGGCTTCGTGGTAGAAGCCCAAGGGATCCGATGGTAGGACGAAAGGCCAGTCAAGGCGGGACCACTATGGGAAATGCGGTCAGGCACATGAGGGAGTTTGTCACACTGGGCCGGGTACAGGCTGCTATACGTGCGACAAGGTTGGGCATTTTGGCAGAGATTGTACTGCCTCTATTTCTGCGATTCAGACATCAGACCTGATTTGCTTCCATTGCAATCAGAGTGGCCATAAAAAGGCAAATTGTCCCAGGTTGTCAGCAGCAGCAGCAGCAGTGCCGGCAGTGGTGCCAACGTCAGCTACAGCACGGGCTATGGATGGCAGGAAGTTCAAGTCGAAGGCTCCAGTGGTTTGGAGTCGAGCATTTCAGCTGACAGCCGAGGAGGCACGCGCTGCACTCGATGTGGTGATGAGTATGATTCTTTCCATCTGATTTATTAGTATGGTGTTATGATATTGATATGTGCTCAGTGTATATACATTTAGGATCATTCCATGTGAACGGTATCCCAATTTAGGTGTTGTTTGATTTTGGTGCTACCCGATCATTTGTCTCTCTTGCGCTTAGCAAGAAGTTTCCTGAGTCTTCGGGCATGTTGGACTACCCTCTGGAGGTCGAGATTGTAGACGACCGATCAGTGCAAGCATCGGTGGTCTATCGAGATTGTGTTTTGAGGCTGTTCGAGGAACGTAACCTGGTAGACTTGGTTCCCATACCGTTGCAAGGGAACAAGGTTATTATAGGCATGGATTGGTTGAGCCCCAATGGGGCAGTGATAGATTGTGAACATCAGCTGGTGCGGATCAGGACCCCAAGTGGGGGAGAGTTGGTAGTTCAAGGCGAGAGGCCACAGTGAGGAGCTGCTATATGTTCAGCAGCGAGAGCTAGGCGTTACCTTCAGTAGGGTTGCATAGGGTATTTTGCTTCTGTTATGGACACCCGGGAGGTGGGTAAGGCGACAGTGGGCGATGTGCCCGTGGTGCGAGAGTTTATTGATGAATTCCCCGAGGAGCTACCTGGGATACCTCCGGAGAGGCAGTGGAGTTTAGGATCGACCTAGTCTCTGGTGCGGCTCTGATAGCCAAGGCGCCGTATTGGTTGGCTCCTCCTGAGATGCATGAGTTGTCTACACAGCTGCAGGACCTGTTAGACAAGGCATTCATTAGACCGAGCAGTTCACCCTGGGGAGCCTCGATTCTGTTTGTGAAGAAGAAAGACTGGTCACTTCGGATGTGTATAGACTATCGGGAGCTGAATAAGGTAACGGTGAAGAACCGTTACCCATTTCAGGGATCAAAGACCTCTTCGACCAGCTTCAGGGAGCATCTTGGTTCTCCAAGATTGATTTGCGATCAGGGTATCATTAGATGAGGGTCAGAGAGGAGGATGTGCGGAATACTACTTTTCGGACACGCTATGGTCATTATGAGTTTATGGTGATACCTTTTGGGCTCACCAATACTCCTGACGCGTTCATGGATCTCATGAATCGCGTGTGCCGGCCGATGTTGGATCGGTCCGTGATTGTTTTCATTAACGATATCTTGGTTTATTCCAAGACGCGAGAGCAGCATGAGGAGCACTTGCGTAAGGTTCTGAGTACTTTGAGGAGGGAGAGCTTATATGCTAAGTTCTCCAAGTGTGAGTTCTGGTTGCACGAGGTGCAGTTTATGGGGAACCTTGTCAACTAGGACGGGATATTAGTGGATCCAGCCAAGGTAAAGGTCGTGATGAGATGGGAGTTCCCGAGGTCTCCATCCGAGATTCGGAGCTTCCTAGGATTGGCAGGCTACTATCGGAGATTCATTCAGGACTTCTCCAAGATAGCCGTACCCCTGACTAGGCTGACGAAGAAAGCCGTGGTTTTTCATTGGGGGCCCGAGCAGCAGGCCGCATTCGAGATGTTGAGACAGAAATTTTGCGAGACGCCAATCTTAGCCCTGCTAGAGGACATGGAAGATTTTATTGTGTACTGCGATGTGTCCATCTCGGGTTTGAGCGCAGTGTTAATGCAGAAAGGGCACGTTATTGCTTACGCTTCGAGGAAGCTGAAGCCTCATGAGGCGAACTACCCGACGCATGATTTGGAATTGGGGGCTGTTGTGTTCGCCCTCAAGATTTGGCATCATTACCCCTATGGGGTTCATTTTACCATCTACACGGACCACAAGAGCCTGAGCAATCTTATGGACCAGCCGAATCTGAACATGAGGCAGCGTCGGTGGCTTGACGTGGTAAAGGATTATGATTGTGAGATCCTTTACCATCCGGAGAAAGCCAATGTGGTGGCTAACACGCTTAGCCGCAAGGCAGCGCCGATCCGAGATATCTTCCTAAGGATGACAGTGGTGACTCCGCTGTTGGAGCGGATTCGGGAGGCCCAACAGGAGGCCATGAAGGAGGAACATCGGAAAAGAGAGCGGATTGTGGGAAAGGTTTCCTCCTTCGATTATGACAGTAGAGGATTGCTGACACTACACCGTAGGGTGTGGGTGCCATATCTTGGGGGTGTGCGCCAGATTCTGATGGAGGAGGCGCACAAATCTCGATTCTCCATTCATCTGGGGGCGACGAAGATGTATAGGGATCTTCGTCTAGACTATTGGTGGCCCTGCATGAAGCACTAGAGGCCGAGAACCAGAGGCCCTACGACAAGATGCAGCCGTTGGAGATTCCGTTATGGAAATGGGAAGACATCACGATGGATTTCATCACTAAGCTTCCTAGGACCGCACGGGGAGTGGATTCTATATGGGTCATCGTGGATCGCTTGACCAAGAGCACCCACTTCATGCCAATCTAGGAGAGTATCTCGGCTGAGAAGTTGGCCGATATCTACGTCTGATAGGTGGTGGCGCGGCACGGATTTCCGGTCTCCGTGATTTCAGACAGAGATGTACGGTTTACTTCCAGGTTCTGGAAGAAGTTCCATGACGAGCTAGGTAGTCGTCTACATTTTACAACTGCTTTTCACCCGCAGACAGATGGTCAGAGTGAGAGGACCTTCCGGAATCTGGAGGATATGTTGCGCGCATACGTGCTAGACTTTAGTGGTAGCTAGGATACCTATCTTCCTTTGGCTGAGTTCTCATACAACAACAACTACCACAAGAGTATTGAACGTCCTCCTTTTGAGATGTTATACGGGAGAAGGTGCAAGACTCCGATATGTTGGGGTGAGGTTGGCCAGAGGGTCATAGGGAGCGCCGAAGTGGTGCTCAAGACGACCGAGAGGATTCAGCAGGTTCGGAGCAGGCTTCAGACTGCTCAGAGTTGGAAGAAGAATTACGCCGACAAGCGCCAAACAGACCTGGAGTTCTAGGTCGGGGATATGGTTCTCCTGAATGTGTCGCCATGAAAGGGCGTCATCTGATTCAGGAAACAGTGCAAGTTGGGCCCCAGGTACATTAGACCCTTCAGGGTTCTGGCCTAGGTGGGCAAGGTGGCATATAGGCTGGATCCGCCAGCCGAATTCAGTCAGATACAAAACACTTTCCATGTTTCTCAGTTGCGAAAGTGCTTGGTGGACGACTTAGCAGTACTACCCCTGGAGGATATTCAGGCCAATGGCAGCCTGAATTACATTGAGCGACCAGTAGCAATCCTTGAGCGGAAGTCGAGGGATTTGAGGAGCAAGAGGGTGGAGCTTGTGAAGGTGCAATGGCAGCACCGGAAGGGTTCGGAGTGGACTTGGGAGCCGGTGAAGGAAATGATGGAGCATTACCCCGAGCTGTTTCAGGATCAAGCAACAGACTTCGAGGACGAAGTCTAAAATATGCGGGGGAGATTTGTAGCACCTCGTTCCTGGTATGTATGATTTATCTAAGTACTTTACATTTTTAGCTTTGGAATCGGCGAGTCGTAGGCTAGACTCACCGACTAGGGACGGGATATTGAGCATATTTAAGTTGGCGACTCGACGAGTCCATACTCTGGACTCGGTAAGTCCACAGGTCTGGAAGAAACCCTAATTTCAGCGGTTTGCACCTTATTTAAACCCCCTTATGCGCCCCAAGTTAGTCTCCTGCACCCTCAGAGCATCCAATACCGAACCCTAACCCTCTCCTTGTGATTGGAAGTGTTTTTGTGCTTGTTCCTTGAAGATTGAAGAAGAGAATGAAGGAAGGACCAAAAGAGAAGGTGAAGAGCAAGGATCTAGGACCTAATCCAGAGTTCATTGAGGTACAATTCGAATCTATTCTGTTTCTATGCTCAAATCCCCATTAGAACACCGTTAAGGCTATCTTTGAACCATTTCCAAGCTTGATAGTAGTGTAGGGATCATAATGGGTTGAATAGCCACTAGATCTGGCTATGTTCGAGTTCCAGGAGCCTAGATCTAATACCTTTATGGGACCATATTGCATGAAATCCCTAGATCTACCCCTTTTAGTGTGTTTTGAGCCTTAAAAACCCCATTGATGATTATATACACGTAAAGTTAGAAACTTTACGAGTTAATTGAGCGCAAGGAACCCAGATCTATGAATGGAATGCACTAGATTCAAGCAGTATTGAGTGCATTGAGTTTGTACGTATGCGAATCCGCGAGTTGTTCTTCGGACTCGGCAAGTCGAGTCGCGAGTCCCCGATTTTTCCCCTTTCCAGTATGTGAGTAGAGCAGTGAGCCATAGGTAGACTTAGTGAGTCTGAAGCTAGACTCAACATTGGAGGGACTTGGCAAGTCAATGTCCTAACTCGGCGGGTCCAAGGCAATCTTCTTGCCTCAATAACAGACTCGACGAGTTGTTCATACAACTTGGCGAGTCACAGTCTAAAGTGTTCATTGGATGAAGATCAACTCGACGAGTTGTTCATACAACTCGGCGAGTCGGATGAAGGAACATTGAGTATCAGTTAGGAAGAGAACTCGACGATTCAATGCCTAACTCGACGAGTAGGGACGGGGGTAAGGACAATCGACTAGATATGGACTCGACGAGTTGGCAAGCCAACTCGACAAGTCGGGTCAACTGGAAGTTAACTTTGACTTTGACTTGACTTTGGTTAGGAATCGGCTTTTCAGCAGCCAGCCTTTCGAGGTGAGTTACCTTCCAGTAGGGGTGGTTCTAAGGCCACAATGTCGGCCCACCAAAGAGGATTATCCAGTAGATGATTGTCTTCATGATAACTATCTTGGCTTGGTTATGTGCTTTGGCTGTGAGATATGCCTTTATGATATGCTGTGTGTAGTAGGAATTAGTTTTCCCTAACATCGGTCTCCTAGACAATAGGGTAGGACCGTACCCAGTTATGCCAGACTGTATGTTCATAGCTCGTTATTGTATGATAGCGATAGGGGTGAGATATTCCCTAGTACCGGTTGAAAGATACCGATGATGAGCACCGGTTGAAAGACACCGATGATGATTACCGGTTGAAAGATACTGATGGCTGTTACTGGTTGAAAGATACCGATGATATTATATGTTATGTGGTATGATGGGGGAACTCACTAAGCTTCGTTCTTACAGTTTTAGTTGTGGTTTCAGGTACCTCTTCGTCAAAGGGGAAAGAGTCGGCGACATAGCGGCGCATCACACACATGGTTTCCACACTGTATTTTTCCAGGATCATACTCTGATTTTCTTGTTTCCGATGATATTGTTTTGAGACATAACTTTTGTTTTATAATTAATGTAACTTTGACAATGCTGTAGTAACACGCCTTATTACATGTTAAATTTTAAAATGAAATTTTTGGCCTTGAAATTTGGGATGTTACATACCTAAGTTATCAACCACAGATACAGTTTCATACACACCATCACAAGGTAATTCTTTAAAATAAAGAACATTATTAATGAAAGCATTAATCAAACCAACTTCATTATCAAATGAAAAGTTAAAACCTTGTTTATACAATGCATGAAAGGAAATAATGTTTCTTGCCATTTCTGGCGAATAAAAACACTTATTCAAA
Source organism: Lactuca serriola (assembly GCF_051521515.1). NCBI lineage: Eukaryota > Viridiplantae > Streptophyta > Magnoliopsida > Asterales > Asteraceae > Lactuca > Lactuca serriola. The sequence goes on from NC_136412.1 coordinate 168,533,549, forward strand.
TCCAAACTAAACCCACTACTTAGCGATAAAGTATATAAACTCCAATCTTGGTGACAAGTAAAGCTTTCCTATTCCCCGTGATTAAGTTTATTCTTCCATGCTCCATATTCTCATTTCTTCTTATTCCCTGCAAATCAGAACAGATATTAATTCCACAACCGGTATCAAGGACCCAAGAATTAGAATGGGGTGATTTATTAGATAAGACAGTGTAAATGCATGCATGGTTGGGTTTAACATTCCCATCCTTCACATCTTGCTGATATTTTGGGCAGTTCCGCTTCCAATGTGACTTTCTATGGCCATAGAAGCATTCCGCCTCTTTTGGGTTAGAAGAAGCAGTGATGAAACCTTGCTTGGTTCCACTTGAAGAAGAGCCATAAAGGGTCCTAGCCTTGGTACCCTTCGAAGAGCTCTTCCTCTTTTTCCCTCGACCTTTCCCGATTGCCAAAATCGGGGCAGAGTTTGGAGTAGGAGTGTTAACAACTGACTTATCCTGCAGACCTGTTTCTGCGGTCATGAGGAGTCCCTGAAGTTTGCTGAGTGTGACCTCTTCCTTATTCATGTGATATGTCATGCAGACTTGATCATAGCACGATGGTAAGGAGTGCAAAATGATATCTATTGCAAGCTCCTCGGGGATGTTCACATTAGGCTTAAGCAACCGATCCACATACCTTTGCATTTTCTGCATGTGGCTCGTGGCGGATTCCCCGTCCTTCATCATGGTTGTTATCATGGAGCAAATTATTTCATACCACTCTTGTCGTGCACTTTGATGGGATCTTTCCATCAGATATTGGTGCATTTCAAAAGGGTAGAAGTCCTCATAGGACTTTTGGAGTTCCATTGTCATGGTGGCCAACCTGATGAATGCCACTTTGGTAGCATCACTTTCATGTGCCTGGAAGTCAGCGATCTTCTAGGGAATTGCAGTGGTCTCATCAATCTCCTTAAGCTCCTTATCAAGGACATATTCTTTGTCCTCGTAGCGGGTAATCATCCTGATGTTTCTGATCTATTCATTGAAGTTGGATCCATCAAAAGTGACTTTCCCACACAAGTTCATAAGGGTAAAGGAGCCATTAGGATTAGAGCAAGAAGCAGCGTTGTTTGAAGACATCTGAAAGAAGAGAACAAGATTAGTTTAGACATTAAGAGAGTCCTTAATAAAACACCCAAATGTAATATTAAGGCTAGGATCCAATCACAATATATTATAACTTAGAAGAGGTATGCCATAATCCAAGCTATAACATATTTAAAAGGTAGGTGAATGACGATTCACCAATTTCCACCATGAAAAACGAAATATAAATATTAGGTTTTTTAATTTGGTTCTTCGAAATTCCTAGATTCTTTTGAGATTCAATAAACTTTTCAAAGGCATGTTTCAATCTCGAGTGTGCCCTCCATGTTTTGTGACTGGGATACCGAGGATCACAAAAGGATGTGTGAAGTAACCATGCAAATCACTTGGTACCCTTAAATTTTATCACTGGACCGATAGTATGATAAACCTTAAGTTACCCTTTACCTACCTTGTCAAGTCCAAGTTAGTGTGCCGGTTAACCACACACACTCCACCAACGACTTAAACAAAGTGTAAAGTGTAATTTAATGGATTAGCACCTTCTTCACATTTTTTCCTAAAGTAACTAAGATTGGGAATTTAATAAAAGCATTTAGTTACTTTATAATATTCATCATACTTTTAATGAGAATTTATAAGTCCTTGTCTTACCCGTTTGGCTAACGACCCTCCACCGATCAAGGAAGCGGTGGGTGAGAGTGGACACCCATTAAGTTGCCATTTTATAGGCAACAACCTTATACCCCCCTTATAGACCGGCTTCGTGAAGGAGGCGTACTAGCGGTAAGACGACTTGATCTTATACATACATACATACATACATATATATATATATATATATATATATATATATATATTATTAACTTATAATACAAAGTATAAGCGTTGAATTTTAACTTTTAAAATTCTAAGGATTGGAACTAAAGTTTTAATCTAGACTTTACTTGTTCCAGAACTTGAGAGCAAATTTTGTAAACTTTCAAAACTTTTCATTTCTTATAACTTATGAGTAAATTGAGTAATAAAAATGAAGACCCTTCATTTTAATAACTCTTGTGTTCTTTTAATGGTTTTATTAAAAGTTTCATTTTTGATTTTACATAACTTGAGGGCAAGTTATGAACTCCATTAAAACACATTATGATCATGAATTAAACTACCATGAAGGTTACAAGCAATTCCTATGATCATCTAATCTTCATAAACTTGTAATTTTTTATTATAGCCATTGCAAATGGAATAGCATAAACATTACACCATCTAAAACAAGTTTTATAACACCAAAACAGTTTAGGGTAATGTTTCTAGTCCATTTCCAGTAACAAAAGTCAAAAATCTGCATTCTAAGGCTCCTACTCGTCGATTGCACGAACCTACTCGGTGAGTATGATGAATTTACACATGAACTCGGCGAGTCCCCCCATGTACTCGGAGAGTTCAGCAGGCAGACAACACAAAATCGACTTTTTTCAACAATTTTGCACAAATAATAAAAAATAAGCCTAGGCTCTAAAACCACTGATGGGTTTTTGAGCATTCTAACACTTCCTAAGTGTACATGCAACCCTAATAACCTTGGATCTATGATTGTCTAATTATCATGCAAAGTTGAATTCCAAGGTTATATTCCTATCTAGCATACATGGGGAACAAAGTTTAACTTGAATGAAAGATAGAATAACTTAACTTGTTGTTGCTTATGATCCTTGAAACCTTGTGAGCCTAGCACCCCAAGTTTGATGCCTTAAATGCTTCTCACAACGCCAAATGCAAAGGATTAAACTTTGAAAGAATCTTACACTTGGAAAAATCGGCCTAGCCCTCACTTGTTCATGTAGCCGATTTTGGTGGAGAATGGGTTCCTTATATAGTGTTGAAACATCTAGGGTTACACCATGTAAACCCTAATGTGTCATGACTCTTCATTTCCATGACCCATGAGTTTGTAACTCCCATGGAACATCTTATGGGTTTAACCCAACTTGATAATCCGTGGAGCCTCTTAGCCCACTATACAAGTTATGGATGATTTACATAATCAACCCATATATTTAATTAGTTATCTTTTGATCACTTAATTAATTCCAAATTAATTCTTGATCAATACTAATTAAATAATACAATTAATATATTAGAACTTATAATATATTAATAAACCACAAGTGTTATTTCCGTCATTTAGTCTATCCAGTTGCATGGTACCATGTAACCCAAATGGATCATGCCGGGTCGGGTCAAGTACATACCAGAAATAGTTATGGACTTAGACACCTTATCCAACAGATAGGATAATACTCTACTCATCCTTCCTTTTTAGTCTAAGGGATAACTTTCATATCTATGTGCTGAGTAGTTCCTTTCCGTAAACATCTCTGTCTTTCATGTTGCCAAGATTTTTCTCTTTATTAGTATGACTTAGACCTACTTTTAAGTCAAGAGTCTTGAAAAATGTGTAATCTCAGTTTTAGTTATAGTGGCAACAAGCATATATCAATTAAAGATCATCGTTATCAAAAGCATGCCTTAGATCGGTAGCATAGAAATTAAGCAACTTTATCAAAGTCCTTTCAATACGTTGTCTTAAAAACATGTATCCTAGGATGTACTTAAACCATCATTCCTTTTCCCCATCAATTTCATATCAGTCTCCATGAAAAGCTTCGATATCCTAATCGACACGGGATGGTTAATCCCCAAATCGTGCTGATATCATTTGCTTTGAGAAAGCAATTTGTCTAAATCTTTCCCTCTGATAAAGTCCTCACCGGTTATAGTGATAAAAATTGTTCGAACCTTCGTGTCATTTTCTGCACCAAAGACATACGTATCTGCGAAAGGGATGCCATGCATTCCTGGCTCATGTGGTTGAGGAGTCGGAAAAAGTTAAGGACCTCGAGGGCATCCCCGAAGTTTGCAACTTTCCTGATGTCTTCCCCAAAGACATTCTAGCAATTTCTTCTGAGTGTCAATTTGAATCTGTATCGACTTGATCCCTGGAACTACCCTTATAGCTAAATCACCATAGCGTCTAGAGCCGACGAAAACGCGATAGTTATTCAACCAGTGCAATGAGCTGAACAACAAGGAGTTCGTAAGTTTATTGTATGTGAACTTTATTGCATTCAAATCTTTTTGTATTCTTCCTAGGACCACATCATGGGGATGTGAGTCGAATCAAGGAGAGTTAGATAGCAAAATGGGAAACCTTAATGCACAGATAAATATTTAGGATACATCCAGAGACAACCATTATTGCTCACAAGCTTCTTTTCTTGACATGTAGCAGATCATGGCTCCGAAGAAACATAATCCACCCACCAGTAAGACACCAATCCTCCAAATGGACTCAATTACATTCCAAGCTACTATCACAGCAGCTGTTGCAGCCGCCCTAGTTGTTCTTAACGCTAACAACACAAATGTGGGAAGAAGTGTTAATGGAAATCCGAATCTTGGTGTTAACCAATCTCAACAACAAGTGCCTACTAGAAAGTATACACCTGATCTCCAACTTAACATCCTAGAACGAAAGTTCAAACGGAGTTGTTCGACCGAAAGACCTACTGAGAGGCAACGAATTGGGACAGTCAGTACCCTAGTCATCCCTGTTGTTCCAACACCAACCTACCCTACTGTGGAAATCTCCTACACTGTAGCAAATGCAACTACCATCATCATGGAGTCTGCCGAGTGTTGCATTGCACTAGATGCAATAGGAAGGGACACACCGCCCGCAGTTGTAGAACGCTAGTCAAGTTCATCACTCCGACTACCAATGTTGGGACAAGTCCAACCTGTTACCTCTGTTGAAGTGTCGTAGATTTCAAAAGAGACCGCCCAACAGAGATGAACAATGAGGAAACAGGAGGAGTCTGACCTCAGAGAATGAGGAAGCATTAAAGGACCTTGCCATATTTTGGTATGTTTTCTAAAAACCCAATAATTATTCATAATTGTGGTTACTCTCTCATCCGGATTAAATCACGAAATCCTTATAAGGTTTAAAGCCATAATTAGCAAGTTATGATAGTTTGGTGAAAAAGCTAAGGTCAGCTGTAGTTATACATGACTTGTATACACCAAGCGATTATAGGAAGATCTAGTAAGAATCATTTCATAAAAAGTTCATGATGTCGAAGTATCAGAACCCTCGTAATTGCGGTACCCTAAAATTTCAAATCAAACACAGTAAACACCAGAGACATTCACCCAAGGGCCGTAATGTCCTAACAAAACTATCCTTCCAAACTAACTTAACACGCGATTCTACTATGTCATCCTGTTTAGTACGACTGAGTCTATGTTATACCAAACCCTTTTGTCTTAAATCGTTCGATCGCAAAACTCCCATCACTCGTAACGACAAATTAGATGCGAACTTAGAAAATTCATCTCTCTTCGAAACCGAAAACTATTCATGCGAAGAGTATCACCCACAAAGAAATGGATAGAGTAAGAGGGTTATCCAGAAAATTGTACATATGTTATGGGACACTCACCTACCATTAGTTGAACTTTGTTGCAACAACGACGACCTTTCCAGCATCAAGGTTGTTCCGTTCAAAGCCCTCTATGGACGTAAGTATAGATCCCCTCCGTGTTGGGCTGAGGTGGGCGACATGCAACTAGTCAAGAGTCAAGTCCATGACAGTACTCTCACGAGTCCTGAAATCATCCGAGAGGCGACTGAAAGGGACCGTACGAAAGGGCTACGCCGATAAGAGATAAAAACCCTTGGAATTTCTAGTTGGTGACTGTGTGCTTTTTAAAAGTCTCACCCTGGAAAAGCATGATACTCTTCGGAAAGCGTAGAAAGCTAAATCCAAGAATATGTTTGACCGTCAAAGATCCTTGCTAGGATCGGTCTTGTAGCATACAAACTCCAGTTACCTCGATCGCTTAGCAACGTTCATCCCATCTTCCTTGTGTCGAACCAAAGAAGTGTCCGTCCGATGAGACACTTGCGATTGCCCTCGACAATAATTATTTAAACGAGAGTCTACACTTCATGTAGGAATCATTTGAACTCATGGACCAGGAAGTTCAGCGCACGAAACGAATGCATATCCGGATACTGAAGGTTCACTGGGATACCAAATGAGAACTTGAATTCAGTTGGGAGCATGAGGATCCAAGGAAACAGAAGTACCACCATTTTTTCTAAGTCCACGAGTCGTATCATTATTCTTGAATTTCAGGATGAAATTCCATCTAACCGGGGGGGGGGGGGATGTGACAACCCGAAACTTCTAGTCAGTTAATCTAAGTTAAAGTCGTTTCTATTAACTCCTAGTACTGATTAAGGGTTTGTTTAAGCATTCTAAACTTGAGTACAACCAAGGTCGAGGTTAGGATTCAGTCAGCTAGTCATATAGGGACGAAATTCGGCCATACGCCCCTTTTGGAGGAGTGTGCGGCCGCACACATGGGTGTATGGCCGTACACACCCCTCATGGCCACACACCCACCCCTATATAAAGGGTAGACCCCTTTCCTTTCATTCCTTTAACACATTGGCAACACACAACACCATTTCTCTCAAGCTTCTTCTACCACAAACCCTCCCAAGGCTTCAAAAACCTGAGTAATCCATCCCTTAGCTTGTTGTGCATGAAGAACCTGTTAGTCCCAAAACTAAGGATCCAATTTAGTAATCAATGAAGTTAATTGCAATTAGATTGAGATTGAGATGAAGAAGAAGTAGAATCCAGCATTCACACATCTATTGCCATTAAATTTCAAGTACATCTTGATAAAGTACAACTACTGCAGAGTTCTGACACCAAACCAGAAAAAAGTACAAACTGACACAACTCGGTTGCTATAAATAGTACTCCTCCTACCAGCACAAGAGTGTGCAGCCAAACACATGTGTGCGGCCACACACACTGTGTGCCGCCGCACACACATGTGTGGCAGCACACATTTACACGACAACACACAATCACTGCAAAATGACACTATCATCTATAAAAAATGATGCCTAGCTCAAACCACAAAATTATGTTCTTTCAGTCTCCCCCTTGGTTTGAGACTAGCATAGTCTTGTCTTCACTCCTTTGGCTCCTCAGCAGGCTTCTCAAACAACCTCAGATCTGATCTCCCCATTGATCCCATTCACAATCTTCCATTTATGATTGTAGCTACCATTGCAATGTATTCTTTAGCAGCAGCTTCCATTACGTCTTTTCTGTAGATTATTTGGTGACGAGCCAGAGCCCGGATATCCCTTTCTCGAAAACGAAGAAGATCTTTTGCATTAATCAGCCTGAAAACATGTTCTTGATCCTTGAATTTGATAGCAGCAGTTGCAGTTTCGTCATCGTATGCCTAAAATTCCATATTGTCAAGATATCCCTCCTAAAAGTGCTGAGGGATTGGAATTTCTTTTTGCTTTTTTGTAGCAGGCCATAAGATAGTCTTCATAGGTTTGCTTGTTTCTGGGTCGAGAACATCATTATCCTTTCGATAACGGGCTTTGGCAGTCTTCATACTGGGAAAATTTTCTTTGACCTGCCTATCAAGGAACCTCTTAAAGTGAGATGCACTTGGATCTTGCGAGGGATTGTGAAAGGGTACCCTAGATAATTCTGCTAGATCAGTCTTAGTCCAAGAATTGAAATCATGGGTGCTTTTGTAACACTCAAATATTCCTGAGTTTCGCTTTACCACCCATAAATTCGTTTCTGGATCGAAAGCCCACATACGGATACCAGATCTGTCACCATACTCATCGCCAAACTTTCTCTTTTTCAAATCTGTTACAGTCAGAGCAGGGTCTTTTGCTTTGAGATTCTCATTGGTATTTTTCATGAATAAAAGTCCTTCGTGTTGATTTGCAGTCACAATTCTTTTGCCCTATTTGATTGTGATTCTGGCTCTGCTTCCTTTTGGTTCTTTTTCAAATTGTCGACAATGGTAGTTGTTCTTGGAACAAGTGGGTCAACAGGTAGATCATCAGTTGCAGGAGGTGATTGAACAGAGGAGATCAACTACTCCATGAGGCTGGTGAAAGAGGGCTTTGACCTTTTCACCAAAAGCATCATACAAAACATTCTTGAGATTGAAATAATTAGCTAGAACCGATCCAAGACTCGTTTGTAGATCATTGATTTGTTTGGTCTTTTCTTCATCCTTTGCCGTGAGCTCAAAGATATGAGCAGAAAGCTGATCTATTTGAATAGACTTTTCAATGAGCTGTTGGTGGAGAACTCTAATTTCCTCTCAGAGATCAGAAGAAGAGAATTTGTCATCATCTGTCCGACCCTCGTTAAATGATATTCCTTTCCCGTGTGAAGAGGTTGGACTAGATTGAGCCAGATGTCTTACTAATCTGATAGAAGCTTCATCTAGAGAAGGTCGAGTTGGAGAATATTTTGGAATAGAAGAGGATTCACCAGTCTTGGAAATGGTACTTGGACCTTCATTAGTCTGCTTTGGAGGAAAGTGAGTAGAGGTTGCAGTGATTGTTGAAGTAACTTGAGGAGCACATTTTACAGAAGGTATCTACAGACTTTCAAGAGATTGGCTTGTTCTTATGGAAGTCTGAGAAGTATGAGGTTCAGATAAGTCAGAAATGATTGGAGCTGATGTTGAGACAAGTGACACAGAGGGAGGAATCTCTGATGTCACATCTCCTTGGCTTGTTGTGACCTCCAAGGGCTTTGAGGTAGAGAGTAGAATTTTGAGAAAATTTCCTTCATCTCTAGTCTTGGTTGCTAGAGAAGCAACTTCATTGACTTTATTTACACGGCTGCTGGGAATATCAAGAAAAGGATCAAAATCTTCATTACCAAAATCAAACTCTATGTTTGTTGGAATGTCGTCATTGATTCCTGTAAAATCGATTTCTTTCAAAAACTCCACATCTTCATAAAGATCATCGTCATCATCTCCTTGTGAAGATTTTGAATCATTTGCTTTCTGATAATCATGCTCATCAGCTACATAAGTTGTGTGAGAGTGATGAATCTCCTCCACTTCATGCTCGGAGGGAGAGTGATGAATATCTTCATTTTCCATTTGCGTAGATTGTTCTTCTGATTCTTCTTTATCATCTTCTTTGAAAATTCCAAATTTTAGCAATGGAAATTTTCCTTCAAATACAAATTTCCCACCCCTCTTTTGTTTCATTAGCCCAAAAGCACTTGGACCAATGGATTTGAAATCCAAGATATCATTTCCTCTCTGCAGCTCGGGGTGATTCACATTAAGGATGATTTGCAAAAATCTTGGATACATCCAGAATTTGTCCCTTTTGCTCCCTTCAAGATTTAAGATCATTTCATTCATTATGAATTTTGAGAAGTTAAACTCAAAACATACCGCCAATGCTGCAATGGCACCAGTGTTGGCCAGAGAAATCTCGTTTGCTCCTGATCTTCGGCCGGAAATATAGCTCACGAACACATGAGCCAAGTATTTCCAGCAAGGAGGAAGCAGCTTCTTAATTGTAGGAGTAAAAGTTCCCTCGTATCCCAGAGGCTCTAATACTTCCTGAGTTTGCTGAACATCAATCTCCATGGGGTACTCAGGTCTGTTCTCAATTTGGAGAGATTCTCTAATAATGCTTTCTGTTACTTGAATTTTCTTGTCTTCCATTGTTGCTTCAATGAATTTTTCTCCCTGACCATTCTTCTTTACAACAACATTTCTCCAGAATTCTTTAATCAAACTTTGGTAGATAGCAGGACTTGCAGTTAGAGCATGAACCAAACAGGATTTCTTCAAGCCATCCACAATGAATTTCAAGTCATTGTGGACTGCAAGAGGGTCTTCGAGAAAAATTGCAGAATTATGAGCTTTAGAAAATTCCATGTCTCCCATGTTAATCTGCAAGTTAACACACAAAGTTATTAGGTCAAAACAATAAAAATGAAGCCGCACACGTGATTTCACACAGCCACACACGTGTAAGTGTGTGGCCGCAACCGCACATCCACAAAATCATGCAGCCGCACACGGTCAGCCGCACACGCCTATGTGGCAGCACACGGTCAGCCACACATGCATGTGTGCGGCCGCACACACCGAGTGCGGTTACCCAAACAATTTTTATGAGAATTTAATAGCAAACAATAGAGAAATTTGTGAAAGTAATTAAAAATTCAGTCGTGTTCATGAGAATGACCGAGTAAAAGCTTGTTTTCACAAAAACTTAATGGAAATATTCAAGGAGTTTGAGAGAGTAAATATGTGTGTGCGGTTGAAGCAAGGAATAGTGACGATAGGTTTTTCACCGCACACACACACACTATATATATACAAAAAAATTTCACTTCCTCCCCCTTTTCCTTTAATTATTTATCCCAAAACGCCTTTCACTCACAATTTTCTCAAAAATGAATTATTTTGAGGATTAATAAAATATTAATTTCAAATTTTAAAATAAAAATTATAAATATAAATTAAAAAATAAAAAATAAAAAATAAAATGAGATTGAAAATACTATTGACGACAAGAATCAGTTTAAACCTATATAAATTTTTTTAACGTGTTGAGGTTTAGGGATCAAAGTTTTTAGACAACCATTATCTGCTTGTCGGTACCTTTCATATTCACATCTTTGTCTGGTCGATTGTCGGTATTGGTGTCCACTTAAACATGAAAAATTGTGACAAAATTAGGACATACTATAATTGACAAGACAATGTGATCCTAAATTCCTAGATATTATATCTGATCCTAAGTTTCTAGATACTATATCTTAAGGACCATTAGCTGACGACAACCAGAGATATTGTTGTCCACCTAAATTGAGCAACGAGATCTATAGACAATCTTTATGTCTTCAATTTTAAGTGTACTAAAACGTGTTTCCCGCTTCCTGATATGCCCCAGCCATTAGGAACTTCCAGAGTACTCCTTACACCAGGTGAGCAGACAACCATTCAGAGAGAGGATAGATCTAGAATTCTATTACTTATTATTTATTTCTTCAGAGGGGTTGAGAAGTAAAAGGTTGCATATGTTGTGTACCAGGTCGGATTACAAGTCGCGCAGAGGAGACAGCATATGGCTAACAGATAAGAAGTCTTTCACACATATATATAACCTGCAGAGAAATAGAGTTGCATATGTTGTGTAGCAGGTCGGATTGGAAGTCGCGCAAAGGAGACAACATATGACTAACAGACGGAAAGAAAGAAAATGATATTCTACAGACCTAATTTATCGGAATTTACTAGTCGCTCCATCCAACTGGAATTAAGGACAGAATCTGCACATCGAGGAAAAGTTAAACCATGGTTCCAAGTACGGGTTCAATTAATGTGACAAGTAGATTCCCATATATATCTCCCTGCTCAACCTATCCAAGCGTCGTATTGTTAGTCTAAACGGAACTATCTAGGTCAAGATTTGTCAAGTCATTTGATTTCCTAAGTTCAATTCTACCTAGTCATGTCAATTTAGAATCTTTCGTGCCTACCGACACATCAAACCAGAGCATAGACCCTTCAACTTTGGGTACATTACGCAGACTCAGGTTGCCTGTTATCACATTATCATATCACTTCCCAGAACATCTCCCTCAAACATAATTTCTAATTTTTAAAATTTTTGGATTTTCTATTTTTAATGTTTTTGGATTTTCTATATTTTTTTAATGTTTTTGGATTTTCTATTTTTTAATGTTTTTGGATTTTCTATTTTTCTCCCCCTAAATTTGTGCATAAAAATGAAATAAAATAAAATGCGCAAATTTATAAAAAAAATTAATCCTCAAAACGAATCATTTTTAGAAAATTAACTAGCACATCGAGTCGAGCTTTGTTAAAAGGCTTGGTGAACAGATCTGCTACATTATTATTAGAGTGGACCTGTTCTAGCCGAATGAGCAAACGCTCATAACATTCTCTAATAAAATGAATCTTGATGTCGATGTGCTTGGTTTTTGAGTGCTGGACCGGGTTTTTTGCAATTTGAATCGCAACCTCATTATCACAAAAAATAGGGGTTTCTTGAAAATTCAAACCGTAGTCCAACAACTGATGTTGGATCCAAATGACTTGAGAACAACAAGCAGATGCAGCAACATATTCCGCTTCTGCTGTTGAGGTTGAGACTGTGTGCTGCTTCTTGCACTGCCATGACACCAGTCTATCTCCCAGAAACTGGCATCCTCCTGAAGTCGATTTTCTATCAAGCTCACACCCACCATAATTGCTGTCTGCAAAAGCATAAAGATCAAATTCGGGATTTTTCGGATACCAAAGACCCAGTTTTGGGCACCCTTTGAGATACCGAAAAATCCTTTTAACAACAATTAAATGAGAGAGTTTAGGATTAGCCTGGTAGCGAGCACATTGACAGACCGCAAACATGACGTCTGGGCGACTAGCAGTAAGATACATGAGTGATCCGATCATTGATCGATAATCAGTTTGATCTACGGATTCACCCTCAAGATCAGGAGTCAGAAGAGGCCGTTCCGCCATGGGCGTAAGAGCAGGTTTTGCGTCTCAAAACCCGAACTTCTCCAGTACATCATCCACATATTTTGATTGATGAATAAGGATTCCGGTTGAAGATTGTTTGACCTGAAGCCCCAAAAACGTGGTCATTTCCCCAAGTGAACTCATCTCAAAGCGCTTCTTCATCACCGCTTCAAAATCTTTGCAAAGTTGTTGGCTTGTCGACCTGAAAATGATGTCGTCCACATAAAGTTGAACGAGAATTTGATCTAGACCGACATGCTTGAGAAATAAGGTTTGATCAATGGTACCTCGGGAATAGCCGTGATTGAGCAAATGCTGAGTAAGAGTAGCATACCATGCTCGAGGAGCTTGATGCAATCCGTACAAAGCTTTGTCTAACTTGTAAACATGGTTTGGAAGAGATGAGTTAACAAAACCAGGTGGTTGGTCAACGTAAACCTCCTCCTTGAACGTCCATTTGGTATACATTAAAGTTCATGTAGGAAGCATAAGCAAGGAAGATGCAAATGGCTTCCAAACGAGCAACTGGAGTATAAACTTATGTATACTCAAGACCCTCAATTTGCCGAAACCCTCGAACCACCAATCTTGCCTTGTTGCGCACAATGACACATGAATCGTTTTGTTTATTTCGAAATACCCAACGACTATCAAGAGATTTCTTTCCTTTTGGTAGCTCCACCAATTTCCAGACTCCAAGTTTCTCAAATTGATTTAATTCATCATGCATGGCTTCAACCCAGCTGGGCTCATTCAGAGCCATTTCGACAGATTTAGGTTCTATTTGAGAGAGGAAGCAAGAGTAGAGACATGTATTAAAATCCCCACTTTTACTTCTCGTTTGAACACCGTCGCCCAACTGGCCAATGACGTTTTCTATCGGATGATCTCGCTGAATACGTGTAGGGATCCGATAGCTAATATCATTGACAGAAACAGGAAGATTATGAATATTAACCGCTCCATCATTTGCTGTATGATATGTAGAGGATGAACAAGGTTCGTTCGAAGAATCTGCTACAAACTCTTCTACAATACTTTCTGGAAAGAGAAGTTCCATCAGATTTGAAGTTACAGCGGAAGTCTCGTGGTTCATGAACTCTCTTTCCATCGGAGTTAAAGGAGTAACAATAGCATTAGGAGAAGGTTGTTGAGGAGACTCAGAAGATTCAAAATGGGCAGAGGGTACCAATGGAGGATCAGAGGAAATCAATGGTGGTCGATAGACAACTTCATCTTCTTCGTCTTCACTAGGAATCTTCGAATTGGAAGTAGATCCTTCTTGATTATCTGAAGACACATTGAATGATTTGAAAAGAGATGTGTAGTCAAATAACCAATCAGGACCCACTCTTGCATCTGTCTTATTTTCCTCAAGCCAACGAACATCAAAGGATTCTACAATCTGTTTAGTCTTCTTATTGTAAACCCTGTACGTAGTTCGAGCAGCATATCCAACAAAGTAACAGTCATTGTCACACCCCGCTAAAGCGGAAACGCAAGATATGACAGCGATAACGGTTTCATTGCAAAAGATAAAGACACATCACCATAGCAGTATTTAAAAGTTTACAACCCATAGCTTAAAAGAAACAAAGTACAAGTTTTTCCAAAACAACATTGTTCAAAATCTAACTTCATAATAGCTTAAACACGATGCATCATGCTCTAGGACGATGAATCTTTACATCCACTTACTAATTATTTCCTGAAAAAGCATGTAAAACAAGCATCAACTATGAAAATAGTTGGTGAGTTCACAAGTTTATAAAATCGAGCTTGAAATAAGGCTTTTGGTAAATACAAGTACATTGCTTTAATGATAAACAGAGTTGATTGCAGGTAGAGTGTAGGAAATGAGTTAATGATTGAAGTTTTTGGGAAGAGAAAGAGCATGGGGAGAGGAGATGCCAGATTTTTGAGGGTATTAAAGCCTCCTCTCTCCTAAATTCAAACTTTATAATTTCCCTCTTCAATTTTTATAAAACCATAATTTTTATAAAAATGATTCTTTATGTAATTCTCTATTCATTTAAAAATGTTGTTTTTATCTAATAAATTATGATTAAAGTATAATAATTTAAATTTGTATTTCATTCATATAATCCATAATTTGATTAATAAAAATTTGATATTAGGAAGTTTGTAGTAAAATTTTATAAAGTTTTTAAGCTTTAAGATTTATAAATTTGGATTTTTGCTCTTTAGGGTTTTTGGAATATTGTTTGATATTCACCATCATATTGAAATATAATTAGAATATTTTAATTTATTTTTAGGGTTTTACACCCTTTTTCAATTGTAACAAAGTTTGAAGTTTCATTCTAATTATAGTATTGGCATTTCCTATTGTAGTTAAGCAACTTACTAGAACCGTAAGTGTCATGTATATTAGTACTAGATCTTAGTTGGATCCTAGTTTATGCAAGATTTTGACCTAATCTATACTACTAGGCCATGGCATGTTGTGCATGAATGGTTTTTATAAAGATTAATGAGTCCGAAAATGACCTGAATTGACAGTTGTCATAGTATCCCCCACTTAAAAAGAATTTCGTCCCGAAATGCATTCTATGTCATCGCTTGTCATCGCAAGGGAAAAGTTGTGGATACTTTTCCTTCATGAAGTCCTCGCGCTCCCAGGTGTACTCCGGCCCGCGTTTTGAGTTCCATGGAACTTTCACAATCGGGATCTTACTCCGCTTAAGTTGTTTTACCTCCCTCTCAAGAATTTCTATCGGTTCCTCAACGAAGTTTAGCTTATCATTGATCTTAATTTCCTCCAGGGGTACTATCAATGCTTCGTCAGCTAGACATTTCTTAAGGTTGGAGACGTGGAATGTGTCGTATTTCTGTCGGGGTTTTGGGGGCTTCCCATTTCATGAGTGCCTCGATCTTAGCTGGATCTACATGAATTCCTCTTTCGCCGATCACATGACCAAGAAAATGTACTTCCCGAATCCAAAATTCACACTTAGTGAACTTGGCATACAATTTCTGCTTGTTCAACAGCTCCAACACTAGCTTCAGATGTCTATTGTGATCTTCTCTGGTTTGCGAGTAAACAAGTATGTCATCGATAAATACAATTACAAACTTGTCTAGGTATGGTCTACAAACCCTATTCATCAAATCCATGAAAACAGTGGGTGCGTTCGTTAGTCCAAAAGGCATGACTAAGAACTCATAATGTCCATAACGGGTTCTAAATGCTGTTTTGTGAATGTCCCCTTCGTGAATTCTTAGCTGATGATACCCTGACCGAAGGTTGATTTTTGAGAAGTAGGAAGCGCCCTGCAACTGATCGAACAAGTCATCTATTCGAGGGAGGGGATATCGATTCTCGATTGTCAACTTGTTCAGTTCTTTATAATCAATGCACATTCGGAACGAACCATCTTTCTTTTTGACGAATAACACTGGGGCTCCCCAAGGTGAAGAACTTGGTCGAATAAAGCCTTTGTCTAGAAGTTCTTGAAGTTGTCTGGATAGTTCTTGCATCTCGGATGGCGCAAGGCGATATGATGCTTTTGCTACCGGTGCCGCTCCGGGAATTAAGTCTATCCGAAATTCGACCTATCTGTGAGGGGGTAAACCGGGCAATTCCTCCGGAAATACTTCGGGATAGTTTTGAACCACCGGAATCTCCTTGAGTTGCTTAGTTTCAGGTTCTCTTTCTAGCACGTGGGTCATGAATGCAATACAATTCTTCTTCAGGTACTTGTGAATCTTCATGCTTGATACAATGTTTAAACTTCTTCCTGGCTTCTCAGCGTGTATGATAAGGGTTTCTCCATTAGGGAGAGGCACTCTAGTGACTTTCTCGTAATAACCAATGTCCGCTCTATTTTTGGACAACCAATCCATTCCTACTATCACATCAAAACTACCTAGCTCTATAGGAATTAGGTCAATGCTAAAGAGTTTATCAGCTAAATTCAGAGTACAACCAGGAGTTATATCATTAGCCCTAATTTCATACCCATCAGCAAGTTTAATAGCATAAGCATTCCTTATCTTTCTCGATTTCAAGCCAATTAATGGTCTAAATGCTAAAGAAATAAAACTCCTATATGCTCCCGCATCAAATATTACTGATGCAAAATGGTTGTTCAGGAGAACCGTACATGTTATCACTTCAAGGTTCTAATGAGCTTCTTCTACAACAATCACAAAGGCTACACCTCTTGGCCGTCCAACTTGATTTCCTTGGAAGTTTTGCCTGGCTTGGCCTTGTCCATTGTTACCAGGCCCTTTGTTTAGTTTGGGACATGCCCTACGGAGATGATCAGTACTCCCACACTCGTAACATGCCCTTTTTCCCTCCTTATTTAGCTTACAATACTTCGAGTAATGGCCTGTTTGCTTACAGTTTTGACACACTGGGCACGCTCCCATGTGATGAAAGTTACACTTATTGCACTTCGGAAGCGGTCCTGAGTACTACTTTCTCTCCTGCACTTCCATGACTCCCTGTTCCTGAGTTTTCACTGGTTCTTGTTCCTGGGCTCTTATCATAAAGTTTCTTGAGACTTTTTGCTTCCTCCCTGACTTGCCTCCATACTTCTTCTCTCCCTGATCTGTTGGCTTCCTCTTATTACTAGAGCTTTCCTTCTTTGATGCTCCCATCCTTATCACATCATTGGTTAGTCGATTTGCTAGACTTACTGCACTTTGAATAGTAGTTGGGTTTGCTAAGGTAACCATTCCCCGAATCTCTGGTGCCAGACCCCAGATGTAACGATCTATCCGTTTCTCCTCAGGAGTAACCATGTAAGGTACCAATTTTGCTAGTTCATGAAATCGGACTGTGTACTTCTCTATTTGTGTTCCGACCATAGAATGGTTCCAGAATTCAGATTCAAGCTTCTGAAGTTCATCCTTGGGACAATACTCCTCTATCAGTAGCTTCTTTAGGTCTTCCCAAGTTAGTTGATATGCTGCCGTACGGCCTCGGGTTTGCACTAATGTATTCCACCAGGTTAATGCCCTATCTTGGAGTAGGCAAGTTGCATACTCAACTTTGTTGCGCTCGACGCATTTGCTAATGTGAAGGACCGACTCCATGCTGTGAATCCATTTCAGCAACCCGACCACACCTTCCTTTCCGTGGAATTCCTTAGGTTTACAGGCCATAAAGGACTTGTAGTTGCATTCTCTTTCATTGTTTCCACGGTTTCCTCCACTACTTCCTTGGTTAGCATTAAGTACCGCAGTTACTTGAGTAACGATGTTTGGGTTGCTTCCAAGAGATGTTGTGCTACAACTTGAGCAACATCGGGTGTTTCGTTCTGTGGGTGCCCGCGATTAGGCCTTCCTGACATGGTTCTATGACACAGAAGAAGAAATATGTATAAATACATAAAATAATGTATAATATTTAGTTCACTACTATTTTGAAAACCGTAAGTGTTGTCAAACTAATGGTTTGCATTAATACTATGCATATAGGTTTTAGAAAGGAAAGAAAAGAAAAATCTTTTTATTCGACCATTGACTAAGAAAATTCTAGGGTTTGACCTCATAGTAAAAGTTTTCAAACATAAAATAAAATTCTTCATCACCATTTGAAATAATCTTAAAACCAAACCAATAGATCAATCCCAAAATAAAGTTTTAAATGTTTTTCCCAAAAGACACCCAATCATTGGTTTTCATTTCATGACAAAATAAAATAAAATACTGAAATCAGAACCAAACACTAATCGCTATCCCCACAAGAAACATCAGCACCACAATCAATAATAGCCCAACAAGCACATAATATGCGGTCATCGCACGACATGCCACTCGTCTAGCAGCACTAGCAGTGTCAGCAGCCTCTATCGAATGCTGAAACAGGATTTCCATCCTTGTCAAGACTTCATCCATAAAACTTCCCGATGCCCAGCTATCACAGCGAGACTGTGGCGTAGGCCCGCTGCCATCGACTGCAATCTCCGGGACTCCTCCGGGGTCATACCTGGCTGCCTGACAGGTATCCCTATGACTCGCTGTGGTGGGGGTGCTCTCGGTCCTGCAATGCTGGGTCCTACCTTGATAGGTCCTACCGTGCCAAGTCCTGCTGTGCTGGTGGCTATCCTTCTTGGAATGGGAACACTCTTCCTCGCCGTCCTCCGAATACGAAGTCCATAAAGTGGCGGCTGTGGCAACACCGATGTAGGTGATGCCTCGCGTCGTTGACTCGGGGCGTTGTCATTGCTGATCTCCACCGAGTTTCCTGTATCTTCCGTGTCCTCCAATGGGTCTTCTTCTACCGAGGCGGGGGGATTACGTCAAGGGATAATAGTGACGTAGCCTGACTCATCGGCTGAGGCGGTAGCACGGGAAGATGACGATGTTGACATAGTGGACTGGGACATAGTTTCAATGAGATATGAAATAAATGACAATGCATGCCTATAATATGCAATGCTTACACACACCAAAATTAACCTTTTGAAATTTTGAAATAAAGTTTTCTCAAAAATTTTGTTGAACATATTCCCATTATATTTAGCTCAGACTTTGTATAAATCTTTCCTTAACTAAACATAGGTGATCAGGCTATGTTTAATCGAGGTCTAATGATACAACTCCTGACCTAATTATACTAGTAATATGTTTGATGTAAAAAGAATATCTTTGTAAGTTTTAGTTATAGGTTGTGTTTTCTTAAATAAAAACCGATGTTCTCTATAACTTTATCTCTGATACCACTTCTGTCACACCCCGCTAAAGCGGAAACGCAAGATATGACAGCGATAATGGTTTCATTGCAAAAGATAAAGATACATCACCATAGCAATATTTAAAAGTTTACAACCCATAGCTTAAAAGAAACAAAGTACAAGTTTTTCCAAAACAACATTGTTCAAAATATAACTTCATAATAGCTTAAACACGATGCAGCATGCTCTATGATGATGAATCTTTACATCCACTTACTAATTACTTCTTGAAAAAGCATGTAAAACGAGCGTCAACTATGAAAATAGTTTGTGAGTTCACAAGTTTATAAAATCGAGCTTGAAATAAGGCTTTTCGTAAATACAAGTACATTGCTTTAATGATAAACAGAGTTGATTGCTATTAATGAATACAAGCTTATTGCTATAATGAGAAACGAGTTTGTATGTGTATGAGCAAACAATGAGTCTCAACCAAACCTATGACTGAAGCCCTATCGAGATCTATGCTTATCGTTCCATAGATGAATATGGTATCATGCACTCCAGGGAATTGGGCGAGTGGGGAGTTGCCAATGCCTAATAGCGTTATCCATAATGACCATTGGCTCAAAGAGTTAATGGTTAGAGATAAGAGAAGGGCCTTAGTACGATAAGTTCTCATGTTCCGTGTTGCATAGACATACATAAAGAAACATAGCAATACAATAGCAATCATGTTTGATAATAATCAATTTAAATACAACATGCAAACAATAATTTTTCTAGACATGCTTTTCCACCCCAAAACATAAAAACTGAAAATAGGGGAGTGCGTGAATACTCACAGTGTTTCATGTAGGTACAAATGGTACTTCGGGATGCACCAACGTCTTACTACCGGGATCCTACGATATCAAACACTCACTAGTGAGTTTCCATGTCGAAATCTAATGCTAATATACTAAACTCTACATATAGTGAAATGCCAATTTATATTTTAGTATTGGATTTTTATATTATTTGGTTACACTTTTTCTGAAATAATGAAATTCTACAAGTCGTGCGATCAATTACAATTTGGGATATTGATTTTCCAAATTTTTTAAGTCTTTATAACAACATAAATTCACGAAAAATAGCATTCAAAGGATAAAAATTCTCAAACTTTTTATTTAACTGTTATTACACAATACTAAGCTGTGAAAAATATAAAAATGGATTTCCAAGCTGTTTAATTACATTTTACGATTTTTGAGCATTTATTCCAATAAAAATTAAAAATAAATAGAAAACAGTTTCCAAAATTACCCAAACTTTTTATTGAACTGTTATTATACATAACTAGTCTGGGAAAAATATAAAAGATATTTTTCAGTTGGTATTTCTATTTTTCCTTGTTTTATTCCTTTAAATAATCATTAATTGAAGAAATAATATTAAACAGTTAAAATAAATTACCAAAAATTTTTGTAACATCATTTACAGTGTAAGTAACCTGGGAAAAATACCAAAAGTGGTTTTCATATTGTATAATCCGGTTTTGTGTATGTATGTGTATTTAAGTGTATTTAACTTTAGAAATTAGGAGAAAAATAGTTTACAGTAGACCAAAATCATCAAAATGTGTATGTAAGTTCCTACTGTAAAACATGATGTGCTGGTAAATTTTCATGAACTTTGGATAATCAGAACTATTTTTCCTACTTTTAGGCCATTAAAATTACTAAAAATCGGGAAAAACAGTAAGGCATGATGAAAAATTCTGAAATTATTTTTATGAGTCACCCACCACAGGTAAGGGCTGAGAAATTTGTTAGATACAATTTTCACACTCTCTAAAGTGGTTTTGTGATTTATTATATTCTCATAAAAAAAATCGGAAATCATACCAAACAGCAACCAAAATTGATGAAATTTAGTGAGGAGTCATGATCCATCATAAGGGTCATCCATGAGTTTGTTCTGGATTTATTGACCTCTGGAAGTATTTTATGTGATTTATGCCCTTGGTTTCTTGCAATAATTTTAATAAATCAAAGAAATAATAAAAGCTTTTGGTATTTTACAGATTATCACATGCGTTTGAGGGCTTTCAAAAGAAAAAATGTTCAAAATTTATTCAGAAGGGAAATGGGGGTAATGAACCCAAACAAGTTAAGAAATGTTGCACATTATAGTGCATGAGTTGTAAATGTGGCAGAAGTTCATGAATTTGAGTAGCACATTCTGTGGGGTTTTAAGACACGAAATTTCAGCCATCAATCACTGGATATGTTAAGTTTCTAAAGTATTTTTCTCCAGATTTATGGTTGGGTTTAAGGCCATTGATCATGCAAGGAAAAAATGGTGATCACAGAAAAAGAGCTGTTTGCGCAACCATTTTGTAAAAATTGCCAAAAATCGGATATTTAATATTTTACAGTGATACCAGTTGGGTTTGAAAGTTAACTCGTGGAACTATCCAATACAAAAAGAACATCATGATTTGGTTAAGTAATGAACGAGTTATGTCCGTTCAAAACTGAACAATGTAATCTGGCAGATTGCATGTTTGCTTTGAGTGCATTCTTAGGATATTTTGACAAGAACATCATGCATGCCTTTGTTAAGGTCCGATTTCTAGCACATGCATGGAGTGAATGAGCATCCAAGATGTACTAGAAATGGTTTGAATGCTTTTGGTCATCCAAGATGTAATACTCGGTTTGGAAGTCACATGAACACATGTGCATCTTTTTCACTCCTTGCATGGGTTTGATCCCGGATTTTCACCATCTCAAACACATGCATTGAGTTATGGTGACAATATACAAACCACAAGGGAAAAATAAGGATTTCTAGCCATGGAAAGGCATATAATCCGAAAAGAAGAGAAAACTAAGAAGAAGAGGAAGTAGAATCATGAAATTATGGGAGAAGATGTTGTTTACCTTGGTTTTGATCTTGAGGGAAGTAAGAACACTTCAAAGTCTTCAAAATCTCGAAATTTGGCAGAGGAATGAGAGAAATTTCGTGAGTTAGAGAGAGAGAGAGAGAGAGAGAGAGAGAGAGAGAGAGAAAGAAAGAGAGTTTATGTGTTAGGAGGGTGGAATGTGAGAGAGTGAAGAGGGAAGAGGTAGAGTGTAGGAAATGACTTAATGATTGAAATTTTTGAGGGTATTAAAGCCTCCTCTCTCCTAAATTCAAACTTTATAATTTCCCTCTTCAATTTTTATAAAACCATAATTTTTATAAAAATGATTCTTTATGTATTTCTCTATTCATTTAAAAATCTTGTTTTTATCTAATAAATTATGATAATGTATAATAATTTAAATTTCTATTTCATTCATATAATCCATAATTTGATTAATAAAAATTTGATATTAGGAATTTTATAGTCAAATTTTATAAAGTTTTTAAGCTTTAAGATTTATAAATTTGGATTTTTGGCTCTTTAGGGTTTTTGGAATATTGTTTGATATTCACCATCATATTGAAATATAATTAGAATATTTTAATTTATTTTTAGGGTTTTACACCCTTTTTGAATTCTAACAAAGTTTGAAGTTTCATTCTAATAATAGTATTGGCATTTCCTATTGTAGTTAAGCAACTTACTAGAATCGTAAGTGTCAAGTATATTAGTACTAGATCTTAGTTGGATCCTAGTTTATGCAAGATTTTGACCTAATCTATACTACTAGGCCATGGCATGTTGTGCATGAATGGTTTTTATAAAGATTAATGAGTCCGAAAATGACCTGAATTGACAGTTGTCAAAGTCATCGGCTTTGGCATTGAATTTGGGATTGGATTGCAAGTGGAGAAGAGTGCAAGGGCAGCCAAATACTTGGAAATGACTAGCAGATGGCTTGTGTCCAAATGAAATCTCATACGATGTCTTCATTCTGGCTTTGTTGATTAGCGCACGATTTTGAACATAACACACGGTGTTAATCGCCTCTGCCCATAAGAATACAGGAAGCTTGGAATCACAGAGCATCGTCCTTGTGGCATCTTTTAGAGTTTGATTCTGACGTTCGGCAACCCCGTTTTGTTGAGGTGTTCGAATAGAACTGAATTTACGCACAATCCCTTTCTCAGCGCAAAAATGATCAAGAACAGCGTTCTTGAACTCTGTTCCATTATCGGTACGCAACGCTTTCACTTGATTTTTAGTCTAATTTTCGATCATCACAATGAATCTTTTGATAAGGTCAGCAATTTCATCTTTGTTAGACAGAAAGAAAACCCAAGTGAAACGAGAGTAATCATCTATCACAACAAGGCAGAAAGAATTGCGATTGAGCCTTAGAACATTAACTGGACCAAATAAATCCATATGCAATAACTCAAGCACTTGACTTATGGAGTTTATCTGCTTTGGAAAGTGTGGTTTCCGATGATGTTTTCCCTGAGCGCATGAAACACATTTTTCAAAAGTAATGAAATCTTTGATGGGTAGCCCGCGGACCAATTCGTTAGTCGATTCAGGTTCTTTGCATTTGCATGACCGAGACGACGATGCCACAGCATCGCATTTTGTTCAGAAGATTTGGAGAATAGACAAGTGATATCGTCAGGGAAATTGCTATTCATGTCTATAATGTAGGCATTTCCATCCCGCTTAGATCGTACAAGAATCCAATCTTCAGGGATAACAATGCCAGGCTTTAAGATCAGACATTCCTTATCTGTGAAATGAGTAGAGTAGCCCTTGTCGCAAATCTGGGATACACTCAGTAAGCTGTGCTTCATTCCGGAGCAAAGTTAACATTCTCAAAATTCAATACTCCATTAGAAACAGTTCCTCTTTGACTAATTTTTCCGCCCTCTCCGCCCGCAAAAGAAACATATCCTCCATTAAAAGTTTGAATGTTGTGCAATTGGGACATTCCTCCGCAACTGTCCCTGCACAATAAGGAGAATTAGTTAGTTTTGGGGACCCAGGTCATCACAATCCTGGGTTGACCCTTTCCTTTTACAAGTTTTTCATTTAATTCTTTCTTTGCTTTTGAATTAGAGAGTAATGGAGATTGATCTGAAGAAGATTTTGGAATCCTCTGAAGGTTAGGTTTTAAAAAATTTTAATTTTGCTTTGAACTGGTGAATTTTCTACTTGAAGAGTTAGAAGATCCTGTCCTGCTCTTTGACAAATACGACTTAGGCTTAGGCAGAGTTGATTTGGGCAAACTTTTGTTGTTTTTACGAAAAACCAGTTTATTCTTTTGAAATCTTTCGAATTTTTTGTTTAATGTTGTATTCAAATCTCCATTTCTAGAACGAGTTTTGGGAATTTTTCTAGTTAAAGATCGTCCCCGAAATTGATTCCCCCCTCTTTTTGTTGTATAAGATACAAACATCCGGTTCATACAATTTCTTGCAATGTGTCCAGCAGTGCCACAGTTAAAACAAATTTGTTTGTTATCAGTAGCTTTGGCACTGCTGTTGACAGTGTTATTCTTTGCTTTTCCATTTCTAACACATTTACATTTGCAAGATCCATCATAGAATTTAGTAACAGATGTGTTAGATGCAGAGACATGTAAATCAGGTTTAGCAGTTTGATCACAAACAACACTATTAGAAACAACATTGTCAGACTGAAATAAAATACCACCTGACACAAAAACATTTGTGTTTGATTTTGACACAGACTCATTATTGTAATTAACACCAGACTTAATCACAACATTATTTGACTCAAAAGTTTCAGTTGCATGCTCCCCCTGAACTATTGATATATCCGCACTTCAAGTAAAAACGTTAGTATGCAAAGTCTCACAACTAGACTGTATTTCCTATTTAGAAGCTGACTTTCCATACACCATGCAAGGTTCTCTATCAATTTCTTCTTGAGACAGGGGAATAGCAGTATAATTGTGATTGAAAGGAGGAGGGACACTTTCAAAACCTAATCCGACTTTTATTTAATTACCATGAGTGATATCTCTCCAGTGCTATTGACCTTTTATTAATTTTCCAACCTTTTCACTTGACCCATAGTATGTTTTGAAATTAAATTCAACTTTTTTAAAACAAATTTTCAGTGTGTCAAGTTCAATGGTTACAGCAGCAAGTTTTCTTTTGAGACGACCATAGTTCTCGCATTTGTTGCTGTAATCCTCTTGCAATTTTTTAAAGTCTTTTGTTTTATTTTCTAATTGAGTTTTTAAGGACTTTTGATTTTTCCTAAGAGTATATCCCTCATATTTCAAGTCCTTGTTCTCTCTTTTGATTAACTCAATTTGATCTCTCAAAAATTTAACAGTTTTAATACAAGATTGAAAACAGCCGAATTCACTAACCTTTGATTTGACTGGTTCAGGAGTGGTCTGTACCATGAATGCAAACTGCGAATTCATCATCTCCTCCTCTAGATCTGCTTCCATTTCTTCACTTGCATCCTTGACTTGAGCAAGATTTGCCTTTTCAGGTCCCGAAATGTTTAGGGCCTGAACTTGATCTTCCCAGTTAAACGATTGAGCTACCATTGCCATGTTTGCAGATTGATTGTTTGAAGATGATCCTCTGTTGTTGTTGTGAACATAAGTTACTGGCACCATGGTTCCTTCAGAGTTTGCTCGCTGATCAGGTTTTGGACATTCCCTTGCAAAGTGTCCTGGTTTGTGACAATTATAACAACGTAACTTTCCTTTGCTAAAACCCATCTTTTTATCTGAATTTACACCCCTTGTTCTTTCCAGTCTTTTTTGAGAATTGTTTAGCCCTTAATACTGCCATTGCCATTTGCCAAGCAATATCCATCTCTTCCACATCTTTAGGATGGATTTGATCAAGATCAGTGAATGAGAGTTGCGGAGAGAGGTCTCTAGCAACAAAGCATTATAGCAGTTCACCAAGCCAGTAGCTAGAGCAATATTTTCCTCCTTTTCCTTTGTAAACGAAGTTTGGGAACCAATTTCATGAGATTGAACTGAAACACTTGTGGAAGAATTAACACAAGAACCAACTTGAGATATGTTTTGAGGGATTTGAGTTTGTTGCATTTTAGGTATGTTGTATGGTATGTTTTGATGGGCTACATAAGATTGAACTTGTGGAACCTGGATTTAAGTATTTTGATGGGTGGTGAAACTTGAGAAAGCAGTGTTGTTGTTTTGAATTCCAAGATTGGCTGAAGAGTACGAATTTACATGGTTGATTTCTCTTTCATGTCCCATGATTTTGGAAGAGAATTTAGTAATTTCTTGTTGATTTCAGACCTAGTAACCATCACACCTGCTGAGCTCATTTCAGTGGTTAGTGTGATAAATCCTTGCAATTGATTTTCCAATGTTTCTCCCAATACATAATTGAACATGTTGAATTTCTGTCGGAGCATGTCTTGTCGACTTTGCTTCATGTCTTCATTTCCTTCATAAACTTCTATGAGCGCTTCCCACAATGCTTTTGCTGATGTATATTCACGAAACCCTTGTGCAATCTCAGGAGATAATGCCATAGTGAGTGTGGCAAGTGCCTCTTCTTGTTCTTCAACTCTTTCAAAGTCATAATCAGTGTAATTTTCAATCAGTTTATCAATTAGCGTGCCATCTTCTAGAGTAGAAGTAATCCTAATTGGTCCTCTTAAAATGCTTCTCCAAATTTTGAAATCCTTCATTTTGATGTATTTTTCAATTCGGTATTTCCATTCAGGAAATCCTTCAGCTGATAGCAATCTAGGAATACAAGTAGTGCTTCCCATAATTGCATCCAAATCTTGATGAGCAATCATGCTTTGAGATTCCATTTGAGCAATCTTCAACCGCACACTAACACTCAACCGCACACTAATATTCAACCGCACACTAATATTGACCGCACACACTTTTCAACAGTACACGTGTAATCCACAAACTTCAGCAGCAAACACCAACCGCACACAGCAAATACCAATAGCACAAACTTCAATAGCAAACACCAACCGCACACAGCAAATATCAACAGCAAATACAGTAACAATACACACTCAATCAGCAGCAAACACAATAACAACACACACTTAACCAGCAACAAACATAGTAACAGCACACACTCAATTAGACACGCTCCACCGCACACTCACTTTAACAGCAAACCTTCAAAGTCATCAGCAAACCTTCAAAGTCAGCAGCAAACCTTCAACAGTTCTTCGATCAAAATTCTTAAAAAAATAGTGAATTTTTTTTTTACTCTCACACTCAAAAATAACTTCAATTGATACCAAATAGGCTCTGATACCAATTGTTAGTCCCAAAACTAAGGATCCATTTTAGTAATCAATGAAGTTAATTTCAATTAGATTGAGATTGAGATGACGAAGAAGTAGAATCAAGCATGCACACATCTATTGCCATTAAATGTCAAGTACATCTTGATAAAGTAAAACTACTGCAGAGTTCTGACACCAAGCCAGAAAAAAAGTACAAACTGACACAACTCAGTTGCTATAAATAGTACTCCTCCTACCAGCACAAGAGTGTGCAGCCAAACACATGTGTGCGGCCGCACACACTATGTGCGGCCGCACACACATGTGTGGCAGCACACATTACACGACAACACACAATCACTGCAAAATGACACTATCATCTATACAAAATGATTCCTAGCTCAAACCACAAAATTATGTTCTTTTAGAACCACTCAATCTAAGCCTATAACCATTGAGTCTCTTCATGTTCATCTCTTTGAAGGAGTGCGTCCGCACACCCACACAAGGTGGCCTCACACTCCTAAAAGACCCTCCAAAGTGAGAGTTGGACTTTCATATTCGAGTTGGACATGAACCTAGCTTTGCTACACCTTAGAATTGGCCTTTGGACATCAGCATGTAGGCTGTACGACCTCACACATCTGTGTACGACCACACACACCCTTATGCGGAAAAACACTCCTTGTGTGTGGCAACACACTCCCGTGTGCGACCCCACACACACACTCTAGGACCATAAACTCATTTCTAAGACCCTAAACTTGTACTACAACTTAGTATGGACATAGAACACTTCATGAATGCAAGTATATACCTTGAAAAAACCTCAAAAGCATCTTCCATCATGAGTGTACGAATGCACTCCCATTGGGCCGCACACCCAAGGTCGTACACACCTTTAAGGTGGCCATACACCTCCCTCATGCAATACTTTAAGGTCCTAGCACTTAGTGTGAGTTGTCCAAAATTCTTAGAGTGGTTCTCCATCACATTTAGTAAGGAAATAGCTTCATTTGACTCCTTTATGTGTCATTACATGATAATTAGGAGCAGATTGTGTTCAAGGATTCACTTAAACATCCCGCACTCCGTATCAATCTTTCATTCGAATCACCCAAGGTAAGTTCATACCCCTACACTTTTCCAACTTTTTCATGTCTTCGGTGGGGGGGGGGGGGATACAAGCAAAAGTACAAGGAAACTTGTGCTCAAAGTATATTATTTTATTTAACGTAATTATATTTTCAGAATGCTTTTAACATGGAAAATAGTTTTTACCAAACAATTAAGAAATCAACTTGTAGAAATACTTTTCAAAACTAGGGCAACGAACTTGTGAATCATGTAAGGAGTCATGCAAATCATAAACAAAATTTTAAGTATTATTAGTTGTAAATTTGTTAGTCTAAGTTAGAGACACGTCCTTGGTAACACTCCTACAGAATCAGAGTGTGGGACTAGCACTTGTAAAAATAATCTCTTGTAGGGAGAGCGTGACTCCTGTGTATAGATCTATACGGGACTGACTATCTCGCACCTCGCTGCTAGCTACAGTGGGACCGGCAGGTCTACGGGTGACAAATTCATACAGGATACTGGCCCCGATACATGTCATATCAAGTTAATGTATGGTTATAAAACTCGCAACCTAGATAGTCGAGATTTACTTTTGTAATAATGAATTAAGTGAACTAACCTCAAAGTAATAATCGATTTGATTAGTGGAGGGTATTGATAGTACCTTCGGGATTTAGTTCATCATGTTTTCTTTTATTATTTTTATTTACGTAATAGGACTAATATACCTCACTGGGACTAATATACCTCAGATTAGAACGGATAACCAACAACCTACTTTTAGGGAAAATATAGGATTTTCTCTGGATAACTCGGCGTTTCATAAATAGATTGTTTTTACATCTAACTAACGGATATTCATATTCATTCCACGACTCCTTGGATTGTACATACCTTGTATGAATCTAGACGTCATGGAAGGAATGGGTTTCCGAACACGCTTTTCATAAGAAAATATTGGATTTTCTTGAGGAACACCTTTTAAAAGGATTCAAGTAAACATTTTCCACCAAAACTAAATGCTTATGAACTCACCAGCTTTATGCTGATATTCTTTGAAAACTGCTTGTATTCTCAGGGATTTAGTAGACAGGTACTTCCAGGATTTTGGAGAAGTCGGCACGTTAGAGTCTCGTCTTTCCATTCCATTTTACATTTGATAAGAACAAAACTTTGTATTAAGACAATTTAAACCTTTTTCATATATGTATTCAATGTTTGGTGGTGTTTAATATGCTTGCTATGATACAACTGTTGTGATACTACGCGTGACGTCAACCACCCCCGAACATTTCCGTCGTTCCGGTTTAGGGGTGTGACAAAAGATCCTTTAAGAAAACCCTTATTTATTTTAGTAAAAATGTTAACCACAGTGGTTCCATCTATAATCAATTAGTTTATACTAGCTATATATAATCTAATATCAAATAGATAGTTAATTGTGTGAATCTACCCTAAGCCCACAACCAAAGAAGGAACAGGAAGTAAGGCGGAAAGCACACATCCAACTACCTATAGAGTATGAATTATATATAACCATGATGTATAAACTAAGGTATTACAGATTTAACCACCTAAAGTCTTTTAAGTTTATATTGGTTTAATAAAATTGATTAAACCCTTTACTGGTAAGTTTCTAGTCTTGTCTACCAAATGTTCTATTTGAAAAGTATGTTTTGTACTAGAAAACGGTGTATTGAATTTGTACACTATCAACTGGCCCATACCTGGTACCCCTTATGATTTTTTGGTGTATATGAAACATATATGTAGATAAGACCGGACAGATAGTAGGTTGGGTGAATCTGCTCTAAGGCCACAACCAAACAAGGAACAGGAAATGAAGCAGAAAGCACACACCCTACTACCTGTCGAATCCAATTAATATATATCCCTGATTTATACACGAAGGAATCATAAAGTGAGCATTATAGGCCCCCCTTTCTATTGAATGTACATGACTCGACTGTTCTGTTTGTCGTTTGTAAATGAAGTTTTCCCTAGTTTGTAACTATCTTAACTCAAAAATAGTTTGCATTAACTTTCAAGAGGAACTGTCATAATATGAAAGTAATGGGAAAATGTAAGTACATAGTTGTCTTTTGAATTGATATCCCGACGTACTGATTACCTTAAACCATTTTTGTTTTATTAAGGTCATAATGTGATGGATAATACCCATACTATATGCTCTCCCTGCAAGAGATACTAGGGACCAAACGCGACTTCGACAAACAAATTGCTAGGCCGTGTAAATTCACATTAATGTTACATGATCATCTATAACCAATTTACTATCACCTTTTGTTTAGAAAAATGAGTTAGTGATTATTGGTATAGTTAGATCCTGTAGTGTTCTCCTGGTATAGCATTTAGTATGTTTGTTATGTTATAGTATCTTAGTATGTTCACTGTTACCATGTATACTATACAGTATGTCTCTCTGATGTATTGTATCTACCTCCTTATTTCTCTTTATAGTATGCTCTAGCATCAAGTATGAACTGTCACACCCCAAAACCAAGAACGGTGGAAACGTTCCGGGGTGGAGGACGTCATGTACAGCATCACAAACAATGTAAAGTAGTAAACAAGCAACAACATCATCCATTGCATTAAAGTAAAGTTTTAATACATGTGTGTTATTTCAAAGTATTAAGACACCAAAAATACAATCAAAATAAAAGACGAGTCTTGTCTGTGCTCTGTCTTCTCAAAACCTGGCCATCATACCTGTCTACTGGTGACCTGAGAATACAAGTTATTTTGAAAGCGAGTATCAGCCTAAAGCTGGTAAATTCATAAGTATTTAAGTGTCATTGTCTTGATTTGGAAAGCTGTTATGAATACCTTGTAGTTCTTTAAATGAAACAATGGATATAAGTATGAAAACCCTAGAAAATCCCTTATTTCCTACTGGTATGAAATGTAGTGTTCTACCAAGACCCGAATGTTTTGCAATGATAATGATAGTTTTTCCTTCTATTTGACTATTACAAAC
This sequence comes from Lactuca serriola, assembly GCF_051521515.1. Classification (NCBI taxonomy): domain Eukaryota; kingdom Viridiplantae; phylum Streptophyta; class Magnoliopsida; order Asterales; family Asteraceae; genus Lactuca; species Lactuca serriola. The sequence continues at coordinate 168,564,988 of NC_136412.1, forward strand.
AGTACTTAGTCTAACTCATCGTTTATGTCAATGTATCACAAAATAAAGTAAATAGGAAAAGTATAATAATGTAAGTGTTATCCTTTTGTACTAGGATTAACACGACATCGCGGAAAGTGAAATGTATAACCTAATGAACATCCGAAGATTGTTCAATTGTCCTTTGTAGCAACAACAGGGCGGAGGAAGGGTTAGTCCCGTAAAGGTACTCCTAGTATAAGTAATAACCACAGGCATCCGTAGATGTTCATCAACCTCTGTAGCGAACAGTAGGCTTGAGGAATGGTTAGTCCCGTAGAGGTACTCCTAGTATAAGTATTAACCGTAGGCATCCATAGATGTTCATCAACCTCTGTAGCGAACAGTAGGCTCGAGGAATGGTTAGTCCCATAGAGGTATTCCTGGTATATGTATTAACCATAGGCATCCGTAGATGTTCATCAACCACTGTTGCTAACAACTGGGATTCATAATGGTTAGTCCCATCTAGATATCCCGTCGAACTGGGATAGGTAGGACAATTTACACAGAAGGTACTAATAAATCATCCTAATGAATCAAGGTACAAGTATCCATGTAAATGTATACAGGAAAATGTATCTACGTAAAGGTACTCATGTAATGTATTCATGTAAGGTACTCATGTAATGTATTCATGTAAGGTTCTCATGTAATGTATTCATGTAAGCTACTCATGTAATGTATTTATGTAAGGTTCTCATGTAATGTATTCATGTAAGTTACTCATGTAATGTATTCATGTAAGATACTCATGTAATGTATACATGTAAGGTTCTCATGTAATGTATAGCGTAGACTTATGAATTAACTGACTCTGATGTGATTCCTTGTAATAGGAATAATGTTATGTATCTCCTAACATTCCCTATAATAGTTAACTCGAAGGTAATTGATTGTCCAAATAGGTTTATACACCCTTGCTACATAAGAGTGTGGGAAACTGAATGAAGGATGAAAAACTATAACATCAATACATATATAATAACATAAGTGTATAGATATAGTTTTGTTCAAGAAGGTAAGAATGGTTTTGTAAGACATCTATGAGTTTTGAACAATAAATAACAATGACTTGATGTCATTTTAATAAACATTTCAAACGTAATACTTTTGATAACAATGTATTTTAAGACTGAAAACCATTTCATGCATCAAATTTTGAAATATGTGAAATCTACTGGATGAAAACACGGTTATAAAAACATATGAGTGATTTAATAACATACTGTTTTCTACTTGTATCCCCCCCCATTTTAAGTATTTAAAATCTTTTAAACATTGATTAAGGGTTATGAACTCACCAGTTGTGAGTGGTTCTAGCGGGTATGCGGGTAGGGACGAGAAGTTCCACGAATGAAGTCCCAAGACACAATAAGTTCTAAATGACATGAATATAGTGTTTATAACATCTATATGAAAGGAAACACCGTCCGGGACTTGGTAACACCTTGACCAAGTGTTGGAATCACATGTGATTCAACATAGGAAGGTATAAAGGCACTCACATGAGTTTACTACCATGAGATCATGGCCCAAGCGAGTTTACAGCCGTAAACTCATGGCTAATCATGTGGGAATGCAAATTTGAAGGCTAGGAAATGATTTAGGGACATTAGCTCTAACCTAGGATGAAGAAAAACCCACTTTCTTTGAAGTTCTAAGGATTTCACGGACCTAATGTGTTTAATAACATAAACTCATGGCCATTTATGTTTATGAGGGTCCTAAAGGTCATAAGGAAGCATTATAACTTCAAGCCTAAGCCTTTGGAAATGTTTGTGGCATCAAAACACCCCTAACTTGAGTTTACGGCCCATGGACCATTTGGCCATGTGTTTGCGGCCGTAAACACTCATGGTTGTTGGTATTTTCATTGTTTTAGGTCCTAGACACATCAAGGTAAAGTGCTATGATTGTCTCTTGGCTTAATGAAGGTATTTAGGGCATTTTGGCACCCTAATATGGAGTTCACGGCCCACGAACATCCTTGGCCATGAACTCACTTTCAACCCTTGATTCTTAATGTTTTGTTTGTCTAAACAAGCCATGGGTAGTCTCTAGGTTTAGTTTAAAAGTTTGGAGGGACATTGGGCACACTTTTGGCCCTAAATTTAGTGTTCACGGTCCAAGAAGATCTTGGGCCATGAACACCATTTCCTTGGTGTTTTGAGGTTTATTTCCATCTCTAAACTCATTAGTGTACAAGTCCAAACTAGTTTCATGGCTTAAGGAAGGACTAGGCACCATTTGGCCCTTATAAAAGAGTTTACTCTCCAAGTGTTCTTGGGCGGTAAACTCTCAAATCTTGGGGTTTTGATCCGATTTTGATGTTATTAGGCACAATATAAACTATATAAAACAACTAGATAGAAGTACTCACGATTTGGGATAAAAACCCGAAGATCCGTGAGAGAGAAAATGGCTTTTCTCTAGTTGGAAATGTAACTAATGAATGAATATGGTTCAGATTTCTATATATAGTCCTGGGATTTTTGGTAGAAAATATTTTATTCCTGAAATGAACTCTAATATCATAGAGTTTTGGAATAACAGTGTTGCACAAAACCATAGTGCATCCACTCTCCTGATATCTCCTTACGTGTAAATCCTGAAATATTCAAACTTATACCCAAAAGTCTGGAATTTCCCTGTAACTGAACCTCTAAACTATAACCCTTATTGTTTACTAGTGTTTTACTTGAACTGTTATTGAAAAGACTCATTTTACTACTAAGTTATGCTTGTACTTTAAAAACGGAGTTTTGTTAAACTATAAAGTAACATAAATTTAAAAGAGTTTTTGAAATGTTTTGATCACTTATAAAAGACATAAGCAATATTTTGAAAGATGTTTATAACCAACATTTACACAATTATCATTGTGTTCAACTTGTATTCCCCCCCCCCCCCACCCTTTAAAAGCATTTAAAATAGTTAAAAGATTCATTATAGGGGTATGAACTCACCTTATATGGGTGATTTAATGAATATGCGTGTAAGTATGAGAAGTTCCACGAATGAAGTCCCGAGACACAACCAAGTCCTAAATGACATGTATGGCAAGTATTGGCATGAATATAGTGTTTATAAGTAACTATGTGATAGGAATCACCCTAGGGACTAGGAACACACTTAGACCAAGTGTTAGAATCACATGTGATTCATCTAAGGGATGTTTAAGGCTAACAAAGGGTGTTTACCATGGTGTAAACTCATGGTAAAATGTGCATGAGAGGGTGTTTGAATGCTCGAGAAACTTGAGGGACCATTGCTCTACACAAGGATGAGAAAAACCAACTTAATGGAAGGTATTGAGGTGTTCACGGCCACACCTTAAAGTGTACAGCCATAAACTCCCCAAATGGACTCATTGTGGGTCATAAAGGCAAGTGGTTTCAATGGTTCAGGTGTTCCAAGGGTTAGTAAGGGCCTATAAGTGTTTAAGGCTCATGTTAAGACCAAAACATGGGTTTACGGCTAAGAGAGATACTCCTGGCTGTAAACTTTCTTTGATGTTGAGTTTGGTGATGTTTCAAAGCTATGATCTAGTTTTTAACATGTACAACTAGATGATAGATGGAATACTCACACTTTTGAGGGCCTTTGATGAGTTTTCGGCCACCAAGAACAAATGTGTGTTCTTGGTGAAAGTTGAAGATCTAGCCAAAAGATGTTTTCATGAATGAATCATGAGAATGAGGCATGATTAAGAAGGATAACAGCAACTAGAGGGAAGAACACTTACGTTTTTGGAGGATTTAGATGAAGAACTTGATGATATTTGAGAGAGTTTGAAGAGATTTCGGCCAACGAAGGAAAAGAATGAGAAAAATGAAGTGCTCTCTTATATATAGGAGGGGTTTAAGGCCAGTCAAGAGTTTATGGTCGTAAACTCTTGTGCCTTGGCCGTGAACTCCTTTTTAGGGGTCTTAAGGCTTGAATGTTGCACCATGTCTCTAGCAGGTACATTCTAACACTCATTCCTTAAGTGTACTAGGCTTAAAACCCAAGAAAATGACCCTTAACAAGGCTAGAAGGCAAAAAAAATTTAGATTGTCAAACACTCTTTTAAAGTCCATATTAAAAGACACAGGTTACATAAAATGAAAGCTTTCTCATTTTAATGAACCATTAACTCATAAGTTATGGAGTTCAAAAGTCTTGAATAGTATCAAAACTTGCCCTCATTTTGGAATTTGTAAAGTCTAACAAATTTATACTTTAAATTACAAATTGAACCTTAGAATTTTAAAAGTTTAAAATTCAACCCTTATACTTCTATAATATTAAAAGTATTGTTATTATATATATGTATAAGACTAAGTCAGTCTTATCGTTAGTAGGCCTCATTCGCGAAGCCGGTCTATAAAGGGGTATAGGGTTACTACCTATAAAATGCCAGTTTAATGGGTGTCCACTCTAACCCACCGTTTCCTTGACTGGTGGAGGTTCGTTTGCCGAAAGAGTAGGATAGGACCTTAATCCTCATTAAAAGTATAATGAAATTATAATGTAACTAAACCTTTATTAATTCCCAATCTTAGTTACTTTAGGAAAATGTGAAATAGGTGCTAACCCATGAAATTATACTTTGTACCTTACCAAGTCGTTAGTGGAGTGTGTGTGGTTAACCTGCACACGAACAAGGACTAGTAAGAGTGGCAAAGGGTGACTTAAGTTTTATCGTAGATCAGTGGAGTGCATGTGCTTAACCGGCACATTGATTAAATGATAAAAATTAAGGGTACCAATTCAATTTGCATGATTATTCACACCTTGGTTGTGATCCTCGGCATCCACGTCAGAAACTTGAAAGTTCAATGTATATCAAAAGATCTAGGAGTTTCAAATCCAATTAAAAATTAATAATTTATTTCGTTTATAATGGTGGAAATTGGTTAATCATCATTTACCTACCTTCAAATATTTTATAGCTTGGATTACGACATCCCTCTTCCAAGTTATGAAATAGTGTGTAGGATCTTAGCCTTAATATTTCATTTGGGTGACTTATTAAGGACTTCTTATCTAATCAAAACTTGTCCTTCTTTTCTTTCATATGTCTTCCAACACTGCTACTGGCTCAAACCCAGCAAGCTCCTTTTCCCTCATGAACTTGTGTGGGCAAGTCACTTTTGATGATTCTAATTTCAATGAATGGATTAGGAGCATCAGAATGATTACTCGCTATAAGGACAAGGAATATGTCCTTGACAAGGAGCTTAAGGTTATCAATGAGACCACTCCTACTCATGAGTAAATTGTAGAGTATGCTACACATGAGAGGGATGCTACTAAAGTGTCCTATATCATGTCGGCTACTATGACTCCCGAACTCCAGAAATCCTATAAAGATTTCTACCCCTATGAGATGCACCTGAATATGATGGAAAGGTACCATCAAAGTGCACGTCAATAGAGGTATGAAATCATCTCCTCCATAATAACAACCACAATGAAGGCAACCATGAGGGGGATGGAGTACAGCGAATGAACACTCTTAGTTCATTAACACCTACAGGTTGCGGACCTGCTAATGTTTCCCACTGGACTGTCTAGAAAGTCCGAGGTCATCATCCAAACTCCGCTAGATGACTTGATCTCAAAACACATCGAGGCCTCTCATAAATTTTATTTTATCACACATCACTATCTACCCATGTTCTACCCAACATATTTATAGATAAAAATACTTATACAGTTTAAAACTTGTATAAAATATCAACACAACAATCACCTCAAATAAACAATTAATACATTTACACATAGCACGTATTATAAGGTAAATACTTCATATCTACGTGTAAAATGAAAGTGATTATACACTCACATGATTTGATGATAATCGGGCAGCAATTCGTTTCCTAAAACAATTGTTTCTAATAAAACCAGGAGTTTTATTGAGAAACCGGGCTTTGCAAAAGTCGGGCTTCAAAACCGAAAAAATATGTTTTCCGGGCTTCTCGGGTACTTCGTGGCGTATTCCGGGCTTTAGAATCGATACTGGGGCTTTGGGGGATTCTAAGATGAACAAAATATGAAGAGAGGGGCTAAATATGGCAAAACTCCAAAAGTAACTGAGAGCCTTCATAGGTACCCTTCTATTTATAGGGTCTGAAGTCCTGATCCAAGGGCTGAGAGTCATCTGATCCAATGGCTGAGAGGCTTCGCATGGGGGGGTGGCTCGCACGAGGGTTGCGCTCGCAAGGGGCTCGGTGGCACCTTCTTATTGGACCGCGGTCTACTGGCGCACAGACGAGGTTCAGAGCTAGGCTATGCGAGGCTTGTAACACGCGGCAGCAGGGCGAAGCTTCGGCCGGAGAGCTGGCTGCTTCGGATTGGGCCTCCTCCTCGGTCGAATCAGGATCCGACGCATGGCTTCGCATGACTCAGCAGCTTGATGAGTCAGCAGCTTGGTGACTCAGCAGCTTGGTGACTCAGCAACTTGGTGACTCAGCAGGACACGTGGCACTCTTTCAGCGAAGGTCACGCGGCAAAGTGTGACTATGCGAATTTTCTCGATTTTCGCACCAAAACTTTTAAAATCCATAACTTTCGCATACGAGCTCCGTTTTTGACGTTCTTTATATGCACGCATAGCTAAAATTTCTCTCTACAACTTCCGTTTAGACTTCGTCAGATAATTTTGATTTTAATTTTTTTATTATTATTTTTAACAGACCGGGATAGGAAATTCGTTAAAAATTAATAACTTCTTCATCCGACGTCCATTTTCGTCAGACTTTTTACTGTTCTGCTCCTAATGACGAGACCTTCGATTCTCGTTTAGGTTGTGTCGCGTAAAAATCAATCGATCTAAAATTCGACTTTTTAGCTGTCTACTGCTAAGCTGAAACTTCGAAAAATCATAACTTCCTCATACGAATTCAGATTTGGGCGTTCTTTATATCGAACTTCTCGATTTAACGAATACTAAGAATTTCGTTTAGATTACTAAGCCTAAAAAGTAGTTTATCGAAAACACACTTTTTACGACATTCAGCACCGTGCCGGTTTTGTCGCGAAACTTCGACAAGTCATAACTTCTTCTTGTTATAACTCGGATTTTGGTATTCTTTATATCCCCGGAATCCTTGTTTCGACCACTACAACTTTATGTAAAGATATCGGACTTATCTTACACTTTAATTTTGACGCTTATTTTTATTCTTAATTAATTAAGCATAAAACACATAATTCACATAATATTCACATAATTCCTTTTCATTTCTTCAAAATGAGTTACAAAGGTTAACCTATACTATCAACTCAATATAAATGCCTAGGCTAGAAACACGAGTGTTACAATTCTCTCCCCTTTAGGATGATTCCGTCCCCGGAATCACATATCACCAAACAACTGCGGGTAGCGACTCATCATGTCACTCTCCATTTCCTAAGTGAGATTTGGTCCATTCGTATGTTTCCAGCGCACAAGCACTAAATCGACCATCTTGCGTCGCAACTTCATAGTCTTACGGTCAATGATTGTGTCAGGTTCTTCGATCAACCTCTTGTTTTCATCCAACCTTAACTTAGAAATCGGAATTATGTCGGGCACATCTCCCGTGAACTTTCTCAAGTAACACATATGAAAGGTGTTATGAATACCCTCCAGTTCTTCTGGTAACTCTAGCTTGTAAGCTTGATTCCCGATCCTCTAAAGAACTTTAAATAGTCCAATAAACCTTGGACTCAACTTCTCTCTTTTACCAAATCTTATAAGTCCCTTCCACGGCGAGACATTAAGTAAACCGAATCTCCAACTTCATAGGTTATCAGTTGTCTTTTCTTGTCAGCATAACTCTTTTGTCGATCTTGAGCAGCTAACATCCTTTCCCTTATCACTTTCAACTTTTCAGCAGTTTCATGGACTATTTCAGGTCCCATAAACTGGTTTTTGCCAGCTTCCAGCCAACATGATGGCGTTCAACACTTTTCCCCATACAAAGCGTGATAAGGTGCCATCTTAATGCTTGAGTGGAAACTATTATTATAGGAAAATTCTTCTAGAGGTAAGTGTTCATCCCAGTTACCTTGGAATTCTAGGGTACATGCTCTCAGCATATCCTCCAACGTTTGAATCGTTCGTTCGCTCTGACCATCAGTTTGCAGATGGTAAGTTGTACTCAAACACAACTTGGTACCCAATTCCTCTTGTAGAATCCTCCAAAACCTTGAGGTAAAACGGCTGTCACGATCGGATACAATCGTTAGCGGAACACCGTGAAGCCTCACATTTTCCTTTACATAAGAATTCGCAAGTTTATCCATAGACCACTTCTCTTTGGCTGCTATGAAATGCACACTCTTAGTGAAATGATCAACGACCACCCAAATCAGGTCGTGACCGTTCCTTGTTCTGGGCAGTTTAGTCACAAAATCCATGGTGATGTCTTCCCATTTACCCATGGGTACCGGTAAAGGTTCTAAACTCCCATACGGTTTCTGATGTTGTGCCTTAACCCTAGCACAAGTTAGACACTCGGCCACATACTTAGCCACATCGAGCTTCATCATCGGCCACCAATAATAGGGCTTTAAATCCCTATACATTTTTGTACTGCCGGGATGAATCGAGTATATGGTCTTGTGAGCTTCTTCCATTAGATGATCTCTTACTCCGCCTGTCTTTGGTACCCAAATCCTATCTTGGAATACCTTCAACCCTTGGTTGTTTGAACCGAACACTAACGTTTTGTCCAAACGTTCTTCCTTGCGGTCATTTTTCTCCAAAGCTTCCTCTTGAGCTTTCTTTTACTTTCCACAATTGTCGAGACAGCTTCAATTCTCAACGCTCTTAGCCTTTTCTTTTCAAAGTTTACCTTCCGACTGAGAGCATCAGCAACAACATTTGCTTTACCAGGGTGGTAAAGTATCTCACAGTCATAGTCCTTGAGTAACTCTAGCTAGCTTCATTGCCTTATGTTCAATTCCTTCTGATTAAAGAGATATTGGAGACTCTTATGATCAGTGAAAAGTTTACACTTTGTGCCATAAAGATAATGCCTCCATATCTTTAGGGAAAATACTATTGCTGCCAACTCCAAATCATGAGTGGGGTAGTTTTTTTCATGCTCCTTCAATTTCCTTGATGCATACGCTATCACTTTATCCCTTTGGGTTAGAGCACAACCTAACCCAACTCCAGATGCATCGCTATAAACTGCGAAGTCATCAACTCCTTCAGGAAACGAAAGAATCGGTGCTTCACAAAATCTCTTCTTCAACTTCTCAAAGGCTTCCTTATGCTTCTCATTCCAAGCATATGTAGCTCCTTTTGTTGGATTAATGTCTAAGTCCATAACTATATTTGGTAAGACTTGACCCGACCCGGCATGGTCCATTTGGGTTGCATACCATCATGCACTTGAATGAGAGAAATAAGACACTTATGGTTATTAATATATTATAAGTTCTAGTATATTAATAATAAGAATAATAAGATTATTTAATTAGTATTGATCAAGAATTAATCTAGGATTAATTAAGTGATCAAAAGAAGACTAATTAAATATATGGGTTGATTGTGTAAATCATCCATACTTGTATAGTGGGCTAATGCTCCATGGATAATCAAGTTGGGCTAAAACCCATAGGATGGTCCATGGATGCTCCATGGTGTATTTGTACCCATGGATCATGGAAATGAAAGGCCATGTCAATTAGGGTTTACATGGTGTAACCCTAACTATATAAGCATCTTATTATTGAGGAAAAATCGGCCACTAGTATTATTCTAGAGAGGGCTAGCCGATTTCATGAGTTGTAAGAATTCTCTCAAGTTATTCCAAGTGTTTTGATGATTGTGATTCCATTTGAGGTGTCACACTTGGGGCACTAAGCACTCAAGCTTCATGAAGACTTACTACACCAAAAAGATATGTATTCTATCCATTGTTTTATATGCTAGATTAGGATAATACCTTGGAAGTTCTTATTTGCATGTGTAATAGAGAAAACATAGATCCAAGGTATTTAGGGTTGCATGTACACTTAGGAGTGTTAGAATGCTCAAACCCCAACAGTGGTATCAGAGCCTAGGCTTGTTTTCTTGTTATACCTGCAATAGAAGCTGAAAAAACGAATATGGTGCTGTCTGGCCATCAGACTCGGCGAGTCCATCAGGAGACTCGGCGAGTCCATGCCTAAAAAGTGATGAATTCGATCCAACTCGTCGAGTTGGTTCATGCACTCGACGAGTTGGACCCCCAGACAGCATATTTTCGAGTTTTTTGGCTAGAAATGGACTAGGAACATTACCCTAAGTTGTTTTTGATCTTATAAACTTGTTTTTGATGTGGTAATGTTCATGCTAATCCATTTTCAAAGATAATTGTCAATAGATTCATGTTTTGTATTAGTTTAAGGTTTAGACTAATTAGATGAAAAAATTTGATTTGAATTATCTTGTTCTTATGAGTTGCTTAGATTAATAGAAATGTTGAGTGAAATAGTTGTTTTCAATCCATTTTAATCTAAGAGTTGAGTATAAAATGTGTTTGTGTAACTTGTCCTCAAGTTACATGAAGAGTCACATTAAAGACTCATAAAACTTATAATAGTTGGCAATGGTTACAAAATGAAGAGTCTTGTGTCATTGAATAACTTTTTATGACTCCATAACTTGTCCTCAAGTTATGGAAGTTCAAGAGTCACTTCATTAAAGAAAAATATGTAACCATAATTAAATCCATAAGTTATAAAATAAAGAAAAAGTTAGTTCTTTTATTAGTTTAAAGTCTTCCATAACTTGTCCTCAAGTTATGGAACTTGAAGAGTTTTTGGATTAAAACTACTTTAAACACATAAGTTATGGAATTAATTAGTTTTGAATAGTTTCAAAACTTGCCCTCAAGTTTTGGAATTTGAAAAGTTTTCAAGTATGAATACTTTAATTCCAAGTTAGCCCTTAGAATTTTAAAAGTTAAAATTCAGCCCTTATACTTTATAATATTATAAGTTAATAATATATATATGTATAAGAGTAAAGTCAGTCTTACCGCTAGTACGCCTCATTCACGAAGCCGGTCTATAAGGTGGGTATAAGGTTGTTGCCTATAAAATGGCAACTTAATGGGTGTCCACTCTCACCCACCGCTTGCTTGACTGGTGAAGGGTCGTTAGCCGAACGGGTTTGACAGGACTAGAATTCTCCCTTCATTAAAAGTATTAATGATAATACTAAGTAACTAAACTCTTAATAATACCCAATCTTAGTTACTTAGGAAAAATGTGAATAAGGTGCTAATCCATGAAATTACACTTTGCACTTTGTTTAAGTCGTTAGTGGAGCGTGTGTGGTTAACCGGCACACTAACTTGGACTTAACAAGGTAGGTAAAGGGTGACTTAATATTATCATAGTATCGATGGAGCGTGTGTGGTTAACCGGCACATCGATTGAGGGGTAACTTGTTAAGGGTACCAAGTGATTTGCATGGTTACTTCACACCTTGTTTTGTGATCCTCGGCATCCCAGTCACAAAACCTGAAGGGCACACTCGAGATTGAAACATGCCTTTGAAAAGTTCAATGAATCTCAAAGATCTAGGAGTTTCAAAACCAATTAAAACCTAATTATACTTTTCGTTTATCTTGGTGGAAATTGGAGAATCGTCATTCACCTACCTTCAAATATTTTATAGCTTGGATTACGGCATACCTCTTCTAAGTTATAAAATAGTTTGTTGGGTCCTAGCCTTAATATTTCTTATTGGGTGTCATATTAAGGACTTAAGATCAACTATCTTGAATATCTCCCAAAAGATGTCTGGTTTAGACATTTATGATCTTCCCAAATCTCTTGAAACAAGGTTTCCTAAATGAAGATGATGTCCTTTGGAAATCATACTTCTTTCACCTCCTCCAATTATTCTCCCCAACCCACAAGTTTTTGAAAAGTTTAAGGTCACTCAACCCCTATTGGCAAGGCAAGGTCTAGGTGTGAGCACATCTTGGAGATGTAGTCACATATTGACAAGCCGGGAGAGTTGGGTGTCAAAGTCTTGAGAAAGTTGGTGGTTCAATCACTTTCTAAGTCACATAGTGAGTTCCTTTGGGACACCTATGAAATAGACTATGACAAGACCCTTAATGATCTTATCTAAGATCAACTTTCTTAAAACTTGATGGACATTGACAATAATGACACAGGAAATCTCGGAAAGCATTCTCTTCCCAATGGAAAGGGATCGGCCATAGTCAACTCGGTTGACCAAATGGTAAAGAGAAAAGCTAAGTCTGTGATAGTCTCGTGTACCATTATCAAAGGGTCCATATGTTTATATTGCCAAAGGAAGGGGCATTGGTTGCGAAGCTGCCAAATTTACCTAAGGATGTTAAAGTCAATAAGTTTGACTCTACTTCATGTAAAGACCACTATCTAACTCTGTTAAGTTTCTATTCTGAGATTCCTGATACATGATGTGACTGGGTCACATGGTGATGTTTTAAGAATCAAAGAAAAGTGAAGAAACTTAAAAAAAAAAAAAAGAATATGCTGAATCTGATGGCGTAGATGGATTTCTATCGCATAGTTTGAAGATCGGATTCTTGAGCTACTTCTTAGGAGTTATGAGATATTGCTTAGGAATAGATAACAACAAGTTTTCATATGGATTGTAAGGATAAGTTTTTTTCCGCAAAGTTTTAAAATAAAAGAAAATTTTTGATTTTATTTATTTTAAAATATCCTTACAATGGCATTTGAGGAAAAATTGTTGCTTATATGATTCCATTAAGAGCAAGAGTGGAAATATGAAATTGATTCTTTCATTTGTGGTAATGTCTAGATTTACCAAATAAGGAAAGATTCTCATCACCCAAGTTTCAATTGGACCGGAACTTGGAATCATGCAAGTTGTATAGCATGATGAATGAGAACTTTCAAGTATTGGAAAAATTAAGACTAATTACTTGTTCACATGGATGTGTGAGTCAAGTAAAGGACTAAGGGATCGAGTACACATTCCTGTGCACTGATTAAGTCCACCACAAAAGATTGATAAAACTATTCGTCATAGTTTACTAAAGTTCAGTAAATATGATTATACTTACATGCTTAAGTGTACTTTTGAGACATTGGAAAAAGGTTCCAATGTATGGCAGAGCGAATAAGAAGAATCAACTTAGGCAAAAGGATAAAAGTTTCTCAAATCTGAAAAGATGGGAGAGTACTTTAGTATCAGTTTTGTGATCATCTTAATGATTAAGAAACCATAGCACAATTAGTTCTCTAAGGAAATCTTAGTGCATTCTTATGACTAAGAAGAGGAACTTGAATTGTTGAAGTGGTTAAATCAAGAAGATGAGTCATACTTCGTTCCAATACAAGTCTTAGAGTCATACTCCAAGATTGTAACTTGAGTGACATGTCTCAAAAGAAGGTTAAAACACTTGTCAAATGTAAGAGTAAAAGTTTTTCTACTCTTGTACATTTGAAATTGGTAAGTTGTGATGTTTTGGATAAAACAAAGACCAACTAAGGCCAGTTGTGTGAAGTGTTTGTCTTGATTAGAATCCACACTATCTCTTGGATATTTGACAAGGGAGTCTTATAGGTCAAGAGGACAGTGGGAGTCTTAAAGGTCTTGAAAGTCTCAAGAACTAATCAAGAATAAAACCTAAAGTTCTTCACTAGCACACGACTTGAGGTTTATAACCTATCGTGTTGACTTATTCTGTGCCCATTCCAGTTAAAGTTGGCTTTGCATATGAGTTCTTAGAGTTCTCAGTTGGTTGCACAACAACTTGGAAGCAATGGTAGGCCCTTGAGCTGCCAGGTGGCAAGAAGTTAAGATTGAGTTCAATCCATATGGTTTTGGATTTGTCATTATCTTTGTCTTATGATTATGGTTTTGACAAATTCATATGGGTAGGAACTCATACACCATTAAATCTAAGTGTCATAAGGTTTCTCTCCGATTCATGAAAATGATGGTGAGGAAACACTTTCACTAAGTAGATTTTAGCTAGATAGCAATTGTGATATTTGCATTCTCAAAGTCGTTAGTGGAGCGCGTGTGGTTAACCGGCACACTAATATGAACTTGTGAGAAGTGGCAAAAAGGTCTACCAATTATGATTACGGCATACCTCTTCATAATTTTTTAGACTCACAAGTGTGCTATCTAAGGGAAGGTGTATGATTTTGATAAAGACTTATCAAAACAATCTAGTATCAGAAATCTGAACTTTGGTAAGAAAGTCAGCTGATTTCTGAGTACATGTCAAAGCTAGTGGGAGCATAAGTGTTATGCTAATAATCATCATGTTAGTGGGAGCATGATAATTATGATAAGTATTGCAAGTTAGCAATGTTAATTATAGAAAACAAAAGGTTTCAATTGGGAAAAAGTTGTTTTACTATAATTAAGGGAGAGGAAATTATACTTCATCTCAAATCTATAAGCTTAGATCGTGAGGTTTTAATCATTTAGTCAAGGAAATATATATGAATTTCATGTTCGAATGGCTCAACATAAGGAAATTCTGTATATGAGTCCATTATTTGCGTTCTAAAATTCGATTATGATTACGGCATCCCTTTTCATAATCTGAATTATGAGAACTTGGCAAATTGAAATGGAAATATTATAGCAAAAGACTGGTTTAGTCTTTATGTAAGACATCATGAATCGTGTCCCATATGCTTCGGATATAGGATCGATTACATGTGCTATAATCATCTGTTCTAAAATTTTCCAAATGCCTGGGGCATTAAGAAGGGAAAAGGTTTAGAACTGGATATGACTAAAAGGATTAAACAATTGTCGAGGACAATCTAAGGTTTACCAAAGATTGGTTACTCAAGGACAATTGGAAGTATAGTGATAATTCTGGAAGGACCATGTTGACATAATCTGTAAGGAGGCAACTCTTGTTCAGAAGTGATAGTCAAAATGGAATCAGGAAATGTTTCAAAGTTAGAATTTTTCAATCTGTGTAAGATTAAGGAAACTTAATGCAAGAAGGATATTTCCAAGGAACTGATCTCCTTTGGAATACTCTGTAATGGTTGCTGTCAAGTCTTTATGACTTTGTACATAATCATTACAAGAGGATCAATGCATATAAGTTTAGAATCTAACAGATTTCAGTAAATGGTATGAATTTGGAATCCTTGCATTTGTGGTAAGGATTTGGGAGTGTGAAAAGAGAATCAGTGAAGTTATGTTCAATTGATCTAGTTCACAAAGTAAAGATCATAGACAAACATAGTATGCATACTTGGTGTGTAGCATGACTAGTGTTTAGAAAACATAGTGTACATGCTTGGAGCATGGGACAACTATTGTTTTAAATTCAAGAATAAAGTTGATAGCTGAAACAGTATACAATGAATAATGTGTAATCATATGGTGATAGGTTTTGATACCATATTGGATTCTATTATTATTGTGTTTCACTTTGCATGTTTTGACTTCCCGAATAAACTGGGTTATTCTTCCGGAATGACTAAGTTATTCAAACCATCCACAGTCGGTCATATTTTGGAAGTAGATTTGAATTAAGACTGTCATGATGGGTTGTAGAGGTCTAAGGTGTTGGACAAAGCTACAACAATCATGAGTGCTCATAAGTTCTGAGTATTGGATTCAACCCGCGCTCATTGGAATCACTTCATGGATTTTATCACGAGTGATCATGAGACGATAATATCTTATATTCTTCAAACCTAGAGATATGAGTTGTTACTATGAGTTGATAGTACATTGATAGCACGAAAACGCATTTGGTAACTCAGTGCTATAAAACGTGCCTTTGTGTATGATTCAACAAGTAGTAGAACAAGCCATATGAGTCGAAGTTTATCCATTCCTTTTACCTTCGGGATAAAAGTGATATCTGTGGGCCCCTCGATGATTTGATGATGACAAATGGAAGTGCTCGGCTGGGCCAGGACTGATTTGATTTGTTCAATTAGTCAGTCGTCATAAATCGGAAATCGGGAAACAACAAATGGACAAGAGAGAATGATTATAATCCATGTCTCAGTCCATATGATATCTAGAATGGAGGAATATATGATCCCTTATCTAATGGACAAGTCACTGACAAAGGTCAGAGTTTATCTACAAGGTCAGAGTTCGACAGAAGCTTTTGAGAGCTACGATTGCCGGTTGGTTCCTGAAGTCATACGCAATAATAGTTTTAGACTTATCCAAGTGGGAGACTGTTGGATTAATGTCTAAGTCCATAATTATATTTGGTAAGACTTGACCCGACCCGGCATGGTCCATTTGGGTTGCATACCATCATGCACTTGAATGAGAGAAATAAGACACTTATGGTTATTAATATATTATAAGTTCTAGTATATTAATAATAAGAATAATAAGATTATTTAATTAGTATTGATCAAGAATTAATCTAGGATTAATTAAGTGATCAAAAGAAGACTAATTAAATATATGGGTTGATTGTGTAAATCATCCATACTTGTATAGTGGGCTAATGCTCCATGGATAATCAAGTTGGGCTAAAACCCATAGGATGGTCCATGGATGCTCCATGGTGTATTTGTACCCATGGATCATGGAAATGAAAGGCCATGTCAATTAGGGTTTACATGGTGTAACCCTAACTACACTAGTATTATTCTAGAGAGGGCTAGCCGATTTCATGAGTTGTAAGAATTCTCTCAAATTATTCCAAGTGTTTTGATGATTGTGATTCCATTTGAGGTGTCACACTTGGGGCACTAAGCA
The DNA here is from genome assembly GCF_051521515.1 of Lactuca serriola. Lineage (NCBI taxonomy): Eukaryota > Viridiplantae > Streptophyta > Magnoliopsida > Asterales > Asteraceae > Lactuca > Lactuca serriola. The sequence continues at coordinate 168,581,720 of NC_136412.1, forward strand.
CTCAAGCTTCATGAAGACTTACTACACCAAAAAGGTATGTATTCTATCCATTGTTTTATATGCTAGATTAGGATAATACCTTGGAAGTTCTTATTTGCATGTATAATAGAGAAAACATAGATCCAAGGTATTTAGGGTTGCATGTACACTTAGGAGTGTTAGAATGCTCAAAACCCAACACCTTTGTGGGTCGAAGCTGTTAATGGAGTAGCAATTGAAGAAAGGCCTTGAATAAACCTTCGGTAATATCCAGCTAATCCTTAAAAGCTTCAAATCTCCGTAGGACTTTTTGGTTGTTCCCACTTCATTACAGCTTCAATCTTTGCTGGGTCAACCATTATTCCTTCTTGGTTAACCACATGACCTATAAATTGGACTGCTTGAATCCAAAATTCACATTTGGAGAACTTTGCATACAGCTTCTCCTTTTTCAGGACTTCTAGCACTTCACGCAGATGCTTTTCATGCTCCTGCTTGCTTTTCGAATAAATCAAGATATCATCTATGAATACTATCACAAATTTATCTAAGAATGGTTTACAAACCGTATTCATCAAATCCACGAAAGCTGCTGGGGCATTGGTTAGTCCGAACGACATAACCAAAAATTCATAGTGTGCATATCTTGTTCTAAACGCAGTCATTTCGATATCCTGCTCTCTCACCTTTAGTTGATGGTATCACGACCTAAGATCGATCTTCGAGAAATAGCTCGAACCCTGTAACTGGTCGAACAAGTCATCGATCCTTGGCAATGGGTACTTCTTCTTTATCGTCACTTTGTTCAGCTCTCTATAATCGATGCACATTTTCATGCTCCCGTATTTCTTCTTTACGAACAACACAGGGTCTCCCCAAGGCGATGAACCAAGTCGAATGAAACCTTTGTCCAATAACTCCTGAAGTTGTGTCATAAGTTCTTTCATCTCTATTGGTGATAATCGATATGGTGCTTTTGCTATCGGCGTCATTCCTGGTAACAAGTCGATACAAAATTCTACTTGTCGATCAGGGGGCAATACGGGAAGATCTTCGGGAAAGACTTCCGGATAATCACACACCACCAGAATATTCTGCACCTCCTTCTTTTCCATCTTAGCATCGATCACGAACGCTAGATATGATGTACATCCTTTGGCCAAACACTTTCTGACTTTCATTAGGGAAATGATTCCAGAATTTACTCTGCGTTTGTCTCCATACACCATAAACGACTCTTTCCCTGGCGGGTTTACTTTTACTATCTTCTTTATACATAATATTTCTGCATCGTTGGCGCTAAGCCAATCCATTCCTAAGACTATGTCGAATCCATTTAACTCAATAGGCAATAATTCCTCGTGGAACTTATTCCCATCCAAGTTAATGAGGATGTTTTTCATACGATGGCTAACAATTACAAACTTTCCACTAGCAATCTCGACTAATAAGGCATTAACTAGCCTATCTACAGGAAAAGCTAGCATTCTACCAAATTCATGCGATATAAAGGAGTAATTGGCTCCAGAATCAAACAAAATTTGGGCAGGCAATTCGTTTACGAGAAAGGTACCTGAAGCGACATCGACTTATTCTTTTGCAGCTTCAAGTGTCATCCGAAAGGCTCTCGCCTTCGGCTTTGGTGGTAGATTGCGCTTTTCGGCATCCTTCCTCTTTGGACAGTCTTTAAGAACATGCCCTACTTCATGGCACTCAAAACATACCCTCTTGTCGGACGGAGACACGTTGGTATAATGCCCAGTCTTTCCACATTTGAAGCAAGTCACCTGCTCACTACATCTCCCAGAGTGCTTTTTCATGCACTTCTCACACCATTTCACTTCACCTCCTCCTCCTCCAAACTTCTTGGACTTAGAAAATTTGCTTTTTTTGAAGGAACACGATGTTCCTTCAAATTTTCTCTTTTCACCAACTTCTGCCCTCTCCAGACCCTTCTCTTTGATCTGAACCTCAACATTCTTAGCAGCCCAGATGGCGGCTTTCAAAGTGGTTGCTTGCTTAACCATCGGACCAAAGTCTGCTGGTAATCCGAGGGCAAACTTGTTGACCTTAGAGAGTTCAGTTGGAACTAGATGAGGAACAAGCTTCATCTTTTCCATAAAAATAGCAGCGTATTTAGTAACGCTCATCTTTCCTTTCTTTAAATTCTAGAACTCATTGTTGATTTCCTGAAGATCATGCTCAGAGCAGTACTGCAATTTCAGTTGTACCACAAAATCTTCCCAAGACATCTTACTAGCTTCACCCTTGGGCATCGAATCAGCTAGTAACTTCCACCAGCTCAACACACCAGACTTTAACAGAGGGATTGCAAGTTCGGTCTTTTGTTTGTTGCTGCACTCGCAACTTTCAAACATCGTCTCCATTTTGGAGATCCACTTCATGACTTCCACCGGTGTCGGACTCCCAAATAGACACGGCGGTTTAGATTCCATGAAATCCTTGTATTTGCATCCGTGTCCATCAACTCTTCCATCCTGGTTGTTTTGTCTAACTATCGGTGGGTTGGCTTGACCAAGAGTCCCACTGTAGTTCCCTCCTACTGATTGCCCTTCATTTAATACGGGCTGTTCAACAGACATCGTAGTCTCTTCCCTATGTTGTTGTAGTAATCGCATTGTCTCCTCCATCTGGCAATCTAACATCATTTGGATCATTGCTTGTACCCCAACCATCGTCATTGGCTCAGGTGCAGCTCCTACAACAGGTACTTGCTCAACTACTTGAGGTCGAGGCTGTTGATCCCTGTTTCCGTTAGCATTTGTAGCTGCACTACGAGTTCTGACCATTACAATCTATATAACGAATAAGGCAAATTTAGGTCTATTTCCTTTTCAGACATGTCAATTCCCTTATCACTCCGAAACGTTTACATGTTAGTTCTAATCTCGTAATCATACTCTTAGAATCCTACACACATAAGGTTTCCAGATCTGGTCGGCAACAGACCATAGATCCGAACAAATAATGGCACACATGGAAAACGCATAACATTTAGCACATAAGGGCATTTTAGGCATCTTCCCTAAAATAAACTAGTGCTCATGTCTAAAATATGGTAGACACTCATCTCACAATCATCACTTAGCATTCTAAGTTCAAGTCTAGAAATTCTACAATTTCTTAGTTCGCTTAACTAATGCTCTGATACCAACTGTGACATCCCCTAATTTCTCGGCCAGAAAAGACCGATTTACTTTATGCTTTTTAAAATAAAATCAGAGAAATCTTTTCAAAAGATGTTACGGAATTGGTCCCCAAACAAAATATGATAAAAGTTTATCAAAACCCTTCATTAAGAAGGTATATGTTTTCCATATATATATCAAAACCTCGGGATGTCACGTTCCGATACAGATCAAAAGCATAAACAAGACATTATAAGGCTTTCAACAATTATTTACAACTACTGGCCTATAATCCAAAAATCTCTCGTCGTCCTCCGACTATGCTCGGGGTCCACTACCTGTAACATAAAAAGCTGAGTGTGTCATGCTTGGGAGCCTGGTGAGCATATAGTGTTTTCAATCCATAATAATAATAAACTTACTAAGTTCATCAATCAACAATAACCCTGATTACCCGTGCCCATTATCCTCACTTTATGTCCCTAAACACTTGTCACAAGGGACCTAGCTTAAAGAATATCATCGGGATGGACACTACTGGTAAGGGGTTTCCCCAGCCATACATGTCCTAAAGGCAACCATGTGGGGGATGGAGTACAGCGAATGAACACTCTTAGTTCATTAACACCTACAAGTTGCGGACCTGCTAATGTTTCCCACTTGACTGTCTAGAAAGTCCGTGGTCGTCATCCAAACTCTGCTAGATGACTTGATCTCAAAACACATCGAGGCCTCTAATCAATTTTATTTTATGACACATCACTATCTACCCATGTTCTACCCAACATATTTGTAGATAAAAATACTTATACAGTTTAAAACTTGTATAAAACATCAAAACATCAAGACAACAATCATTCCCGTATAAAAATACTTATACAGTTTAAAACTTGTATAAAACGTCATAGGTATCTGGCTTTGCTGCTACAACATTCCCTTTGGTTGGCTGAGTTCTTCCCCATATGAACCTTTCTACCTTTTTGGTTTCCGGGGTAACCATTCCCGGACAAAGAAGTGCCAAATCATCAAACCTTGAAGTGTAAGAGGTGATATCGGAACCTTTCATCTTCAGGTTCCATAGCTCATGTTCTAGCTTCTGGATTTCACCCCGAGGGCAATACTCTGTACGTAGTAGTTCCTTCATAACTTCCCATCCCATAGCATTGGCTACAGGTAAAGTCAGGGATTTGACTCGGCCGTTCCACCAAGTCAAAGCCTTATCGGTGAGCGTACAGGCGGCAAATTTCACCTTATCAGATTCCGAATAGGCGCAAATCTCGAAGATAGATTCGATTTTCTCTAACCACCGAGTTAGAGCAATGACACCTCCTGTGCAATCGAAGAATGTCAGTTTTGCGTTCATGAAGTCTTTATAGGAACACTCCTTCCGGTGTCCCTGATTACATTCTTGGTTTTGGTTTTCTGAACCACCTCCTGAACCATTGGGGTTTAGCTGAGGTAGGAGAGTTGATATGGTGGCAGAAATGGTTACATGAAGTGTTTCTAGATCGATTTGAAGAGGAGGTGGTGGTGGCGGAGGGTTGTTGGTGTTCTTTGAGCTGGGTCTTTTCCTCGGAGGCATCTTGATCTAAAAAGATCAGGAAAGAGAGGATCATAAGTCCTCCGAATTGAATCAAGAGATATGGATCAGAGGATATCTCATCAAGACAGATATCACATTATATTAAGCGATAAAGTAGGAAAGAGTGATCAAGGCAGAAAATTTTATCGCTAGAGGAATGATCAAGGAACAACACGTATACGAGGATTTCTACAAAGGATCAGTTCGAGAAATACTCCCATAGTATTTCATGGTTTGCTGCAGCGACGACTCATTGTTTGGGATATTAGGTAAGTTTTAGGTATGCTGCGTACCACAGTCACTCCCAAGCACATGTTAGCCGCGTCTCGAATGAATATAGTTGGCCAGGCTATATTGATCCTAGACACGACTACATAACTGCCCAGGTTTAACCGCAGCTTACAACACCCATTTACTTATATTTTGTTCTACTTGTAGTGACGGATCTCGACGGTCGGTATACTTGTATACTTTAGAAAATACTTATATTCGTAGAGTATACTTTTACTTCAGAGCACTTAGGCCCTTTAATGTTTATAGTCTTATACCATGTAAGCTTTGGTATACCAGTTCACTATAAACAAGGGCTCTGATACCAATCTACCACACCCCGAAAACCAAAGGCGGAAACATTTTCGTGGTTGACTCCACGTTGAGTATCAAATCCAATGCACATAGTAAAGCAGTAATCACAACACTTTACATTACATAATATTGATTACATCTATTTGAAAGTAAAGTTGTACAAGTGTTTTACATATGTAATATAAACAAAAGTAAAGACGAGTCCTCGGAACGCTCCGCCTTCTCCAAAAGGTGGCGGTGTACATGTCTAACGCTGACCTGAGAATACAAGCGGTTTGAAAATCAGCATAAAGCTGGTGAGTTCATAAGCGGTTTAGTTTTGAAAAGATCAAGTTTCCTTTGTTACTTCATCCGTTTATGAGTTGATGTGCTACCCAGGAAAATCCCATATTTTCCTATGTGTTGAGTTGGTTCTTAGGTTTGATTTCGATGTACTAGTAATTACCAGGTGTATAGTATTAGTTAAGTATCCTAAACCCTTAATTATTCTACATTCGAATGACTATTATCTACTAACTTAGTTGTATTTTCGAATATTTGGAATCACACAGAAGCGTACATTACAATATTTTTGAGGTTCTGTTGAGTTCCAAAAGAGTACATTAGTTGTATAATCGAAGCTCTGTCGACATTTTGAGGTGTATATATTCGAAACTCAGAAGAGGTCCAGAGGCGTATTTTCGTATTTAATTCGAAACTCTGGTGACACTCAAGGGGTACACTAGCTGTATGTTTGAAATCTTGGTGTCATCCAAAGGCGTTAATTCGCATTCGTATTCCTATTTCTATTCGTATTCGTACTATGCTATTGGTTAGATTCGTATTCGTATTCGTTCTATCCTATTAGTTATATTCGTATTCGCATTCGTATTCGTACTAACCTAATAGTTATATTCGTATTCATTCTATCCTATTAGTTATATTTGTATTCGCATTCGTATTCGTACTAACCTAATAGTTATATATTTGTATTCGTTCTATCCTATTAGTTATATTCGTATTCGCATTCGTATTCGTACTAACCTAATAGTTATATTCGTATTCGTTCTATTCTATTACTTATAATCGTATTCGCATTCGTTTAGTATTAATCTTAGTTATGATTAGTATGATTTCTTATTCAAAGAAAATATAGTTATAACACTTTTAAAAGAAATCTATATTTAGTCTAACTATTTAACCTGCAATTCAAACCATTAGTTATCCCAATTTTCATTATTAAAATCATACATGAAATAAAACATTTGAAATGAAAATATGTTTAAGTACAAGATTTCTTGTACTTTTGCTTGTATTCTCCCCCTGAAAACGTTGAAAACCATTTGAAAAACACACGAAAAAGGGTAGGGGTATGAACTAACCGGTTGAGAAACGCGTCAGATTGGATCCTAAACGTCAGTTCTGGGTTCGCGAACACACAAGTTTCCTATGGATTATGAAATGATACATATTTGTATTTAATTAGGACTTGATTAATTTATTTGCCAACAACATACACTTCTAGTTGTGGAAACACCCCATTTTGAGTGTTTGGAAGGACCCGGGTGGCGTTTAAGGACTTGTATGACTAGGGAATGGAGTTTACTCTTCAAGAGTAAACTCCAAAAGGAGTTTACTGCCCTAAACACCCCATCCACATGAGTGCATGGCCGTGAACTCATGGAGGGTGATTTTGGGTGCAAAATGGCTTCATAACAATTGGGAATAATTGCTAGACTTGGATTTTTGGCTTTGGAATGGATTAAAACTCACAAGGGGACCATTTATTGGAGTTTACGGTCATCAACTCCCCCCTCACACAAGATCCTTGATGTTTTGGTCCTAAATCAATCACATGTGATTCTAATGATTTTTCCTAAGCCTTATATGGATTTTTGAGGGACTTTTGGCATGTTTTTAGGAGTTTACGGCCCATGAACCCCATCATGGCCGTGAACTCCTATGAAAGGGTGATTTTATATGTTTTAAGGTCCAATACTTGTTTGTAAACACTTCTAGAATTTATCCCAAGGCTTTAAGTGTGTTAAAGTGGCGTTTTAACACATTTAGAGGAGTGTCCTCCCCATTTTCATGAGTTTACGACCCAAGCTTGTTCTTGGGCAGTAAACTCAAGTTTACTCCTCTAAATTGATGTTCAATGTGTTCCAAGGCCAATTCTATAATTCTACAAGTCGTATCTAAGCCTTATTGGTGTTTTGGAAGGGTTTAAGGGCTTAAAAACCCCTTTAATATGTGTTTACTCTCCATGATATGGAGTTTATGACCCAAGCATGATCTTGGGCAGTAAACTCATGTTTACTCTCCAAAAATTAAGTTCAAGGTGTTCTAAGTCCGGTCCATTAAGCCATTAAGCGATATCTAAGCTCCAAAGGTCGATTGGAAGGGTTTTTGGGCTCCAAAACCCATTTTATGCGAGTTCACGGCCTAGGACTGTTCTAGGGCCGTAAACTCATGAATGTGGTCCTATTTCATGATTTGAACTCGAATTTGAAGGCTAGAGAGGTTGCATAACAAGTTAGGGAAGGTACCTTGGTGATTAGAAGCCTTAAATTTGAGATTTGGACCCTTAAACTTGGATTTAGATAGAGAGGTTAGAGAAAGAGTAGAGAGAGGAAGCAAAAGCTTCAAATGAATGTTTAAACACGTTTAAATAGGTCCAAAAACTTGGACACGATGGAATTTTACCCGATACCGACATTAAACGGGGTTTTTGGTCGCACCCGATTAAGTTGCCGTTACCCGACGGGATAGAATTTAAAATTTTCAAGTTAATGATTTTGGGCCATTTTTATGAGTTTTAAATGAATTTGAACACTTACGAGAGTAAAATAAACTTATAGTTTATATATCTTAGTCCAAAAACGAAAACAGAACGAATCGATAAAGGCGGATTTTTACGCGCGGAACGGATTTCGACGATGGACAACTTCAGGTTGTTACATGGAGCTAGGCTATGCGAGGCTCGGAACACGCGGCAGCAGGGCGAAGCTTCGGCCGGAGAGCTGGCTGCTTTGGATTGGGCCTCCTCCTCGGTCGAATCAGGATCCGACGCGTGGCTTCGCATGACTCAACAGCTCAATGACTCAGCAGCTTGGTGACTCAGCAGGACACGTGGCACTCAACGCTCTACACCTTCCGTTTAGACTTCGTCGGCTAATTTTGACTTTAATTTTTTTATTATTATTTTTAACAGACCAGGACACGAAATCCGTTAAAAATTCATAACTTCTTCATCCGACGTCCGTTTTCGTCAGACTTTTTACCGTTGTGCTCCTAATGACGAGATCTTCGATTCTCGTTTAGGTTGTGTCAGCTAAAAATCGCTCGATCTAAAATTTGAGTTTTTAGTTGTCTAATGCTAAGCTGAAACTTTGAAAAATCATAACTTCCTCATACGAAGGCAGATTTGGGCATTCTTTTTATCAAACTTCTTGGTTTAACAAATAATACGACTTTCATTTAGATTACTAAGGCTAAAAAGTAGTTTATCGAAAACTCACTTTTTACGACATTCAGCACCGTGCCGGTTTTGTCGCGAAACTTCGACAGGTCATAACTTCTTCGTTATAACTCGGATTTTGGTATTCTTTATATCCCCGAAATCCTTGTTTCGACCACTACAACTTTATGTAAAGATATCGGCCTTATCTTACACTTTAATTTTGACGCTTACTTTTATTCTTAATTAATTAAGCCCTAATAATTAAGCATAAAACACATAATTCACATAATATTCACATAATTCCTTTTCTTTTCTTCAAAATGAGTTACAAAGGTTAACCTAGACTATCAACTCAATATAAATGCCTAGGCTAGAAACATGAGTGTTACACCATCATCGGTCACTTGCGGAAAATGCAAAGGTTCGTGGACCGGTTGCTGAAGCTTAATGTGGACGTCCTTGAGGACATGGCGATTGATATCATTCTCCATTCCTTACCTCCAAGTTATGATCAGTTTCGTATGACTTATTATATGAAAAAGGATAAAGTTACACTTATCAAGCTTCAAGGACTTTTAAGGACCGCTGAAAGTGGCCTTAAAGGTAAGTTGGTTGTTACTTCTACCCCTACTCCTGCAGCAGCCCCTGTTCTAGCAATTGGGCAGGGAAAAGGGAAGAAGAGGTAGACCCCTTCGAAGGTTACCAAGGGAAAGTCCCTTGATGGCTCCCCTTCAAGTGAGACCAAGAAAGGTTCCATTCCTCCTTCTTCAAACCCAAAGGAAGCACAATGCTTCTATTGCCATGAAAAGGGACACTAGAAGCGAAACTGCCCTAAGTACTTGCAGGATGTTAACGATGGGAAAGTTAAACCCACCGATGCAGGTATTTATACCATATTATCTAAAAACTCATTGCATAATAACTCTTGGGTGCTCGATACAGGTTTTGGAATTCACATTTGTACTAATTTGAAGGGCCTAAGAAGTAGTGAAGAAATGGAGCAGGGGAAGATAAACTTACTCATGGGCAATAGTAAAGCATCACTTGTGACCAAGATTGGAGTTTATTCTTTATTTCTTAATAATGGGTTAACTTTAGATTTGAATAATTGTTGTTACTCATCAGAAATGGAGAGAAATATTATTTCATTTCATAGTTTGTACATCTAAGGATTCACCTTTTCATTTGATAATAAAATTGGTGCTATTGATGCTTTTTATAATGATGTGTTTTATTTTCAAACATTACCTTGTGATGGTGTATATGAAACTATGTCGATTGTAGACAACTTAGGGAATAATGTATTTCATATTGATTCTTTGATCACCTTGGATAAAGCATCCTTGTGGGATTGTTGTCTTGGACATGTCAACAACAAGTGCATAGGCGAACTCCAAAAGGCTGGTGTTTTGGAATTATTTGACCTAAAATCAGATGATAGTTGCAAGTCTGGTTTACTTGGAAAAATGAAAAAGTCACCCTTCACTGGATGTTGTGAGAGGGGTGAAGGTTTGTTGGACCTCATACACACAGATGTGTGTGGACCCTTCAAAACTGCCACAAGGGATGCTAATCGCTATTATGTGACTTTTACTGATGCTTATAGTAGATATGGATATATCTACTTAATCAAGCATAAGTCAGAAACCATTGAAAAATTCAAAAACTTTAAGCAAGGAGTGGAGAATCAACTGGGCAGGAAGATCAAGATGCTCTGATCCGATCAGGGAGGAGAGTATCTTTGTATTGAGATCTTTAACTATCTTAAGGAATGTTGGATTGTATCACAGTTGACACTCCCTAGGACACCACAGCTGAATGGTCTGGCTGAGAGGCGCAATCGAACCTTGTTAGATATGGTTCGTTCCATGATGAGTCGAGCTTCGTTACCGATCTCATTCTGGGGGTTTGGCTTAGAGACTGCCGCCCATATCCTTAATCTAATCCCTCCAAAGAAGGTTGCCAAAACACTTCATGAGATGTGGACCGAAAAAAGTTCCCAATTTGGACGACATCAAGATTTGGGGTTGTGAGGCTTTCGTGAGGCGCGAGTCTCACGACAAGCTCGAACCTCGAAGCGAGAGGTGTATTTTCATCGGCTACCCATAGAAATCCTTTCGCTACCTTTTCTACAAACCTAGTGAGAATATGGTCTTTGTGGCAAGGAGAGGAGTCTTTCATGAGAGAGAATTTAGAAGCAAAGGAGACAGTGGGAGGCAAATTTACCTTGAAAAGCTTCAAGAGTCAAGTGGTGAAGGAACCTCAAACACTAGTGACCAACCTGAGGAGGAAACTCCTATTGGGCCGATAGATGAGTCCGTACCTTCAAGGCATTCCACTAGAGTTAGGAGCACATGTAACTTTTATTATGGTTATCACATCACTACTGAAGATGATACATTTATCAGTCACAGTACACTGATAGATTTGGATTAACCGAATAATTACAAGGAAGCCATGGCAGGCCCTGAGTTTGCTAAATGGAAGGAGGCTATGGAGATTGATATTCCGTCCATGTATGACAATCAAGTTTAGAAGTTGGTTGACAATGTACCAAGTCGTAAGACAGTTGGGGGCAAATCAATCTTCAAGAAGAAGACCGCCAAAGATGGGAAGGTGTACACTTACAAAGAGCAAATGGTGGCGAAGGGCTTTACTCAAACTCCAGGAGTTGACTATGATGAGACCTTCTCACCAGTAGCGAAGACTAAATCTATTAGGGTTCTGCTAGCCATAGTTGCATTTCATGATGATGAAATATGGAAAACGGATGTCAAAACCACTTTCCTTAATGGAAAATTGGTTGAGGATGTTTACATGGATCAGCTGGAGGGTTTTGTCGATGCAGAGTACCCTAAAAGGGTGTGTAAGCATGAGAAATCCATTTATGGATTGAAAAAAGCATCTCGCAGATGGAATCATTGCTTCCATGAGAAAGTCAAAGAGTTTAGCTTTTCGAGGTGCGAGGATGAGTCATGTGTATATGTTAGGGCTAGTGAGAGTATATAGTTAGTTTTTTGGTAATGTATGTGGATGACATACTACTTATAGGAAATGACATTGCAACTTTGCAGGAGGTTAAGTCCTGGCTTGGGAAGTGTTTCGCTATGAAGGACCTTGTAGAAGCTACCTATATCCTAGGGATACGGATATTGAGAGACATGAGTAAAATACTAATTGGACTTAGTCATAGTACCTACTTGGATAAGGTGTTGAAAAGGTTCAATGTGGAGAATTCCAAGAAAGGAGACTTACCGATCCATCACAACGGCAGACTGAGTAAAACTCAGAGTCCGAGTACAGAGATTGAAATAGCGGAGATGAGTCAGTTACCATGCTTCCGTTGTTGGCTCGATCATGTTTGCTATGACTTGTACTCGCCCTGATGTGGCCTTTGCTTTGAGTATGGTCAGCAGATATCAGGGAAACCATTGCAAGGCTCACTGGACTACAGTAAAGAACATTATCAAGTACCTACGGAGGACTAAGGACTGGGTTCTTACACTTGGTGGGAGTGATGATTTGAGAGTAGCAGGGTATAGTGATGCTAGCTTTCAGACTGATATGGATAATTTTCGTTCTCAGTCAGGCTGGGTCTTTACCCTAAATAGAGGAGCAATTACATGGAAAAGTTACAAGCAGGAGAGATTAGATGATTCTACTTGTGAATCAGAATACATAGCAGCAAGTGTAGTGTCAAAGGAGGCGACATGGTTGAAGAAATTCATTAGAGATCTTAGAGTTGTACCAGCTATACATGAGCCTATGGAGATTTTTTGTGACAGCAATAGTACAGTTGCTTTAGCCAAGGAACCAAGAGATCATGGCAAATCCAGACACATTGACAAAAAATATCACTTCATAACACACAAAATAGAAGAAGGACTCCTCGTGGCAAATAGGGTATCATCGGAACAGAATCATGCAGATCCCTTCACGAAGGGACTGACTAGGGTTAAGCATTCGCAGCATGCGAGAAGCATCGGGCTGAGAGATGATACTAGTTTTAATAATTAGATAGTTTTCTAAAACTTGTAAACTGTAATTAACATTTGATGGTTAAATAAAAGTTGTTAATTATTTATGAGTAAAGTGTTACTATCCTATGTTGATCGTTTACTATTGTTTCAATTTTTCATGTTTTTACTTCTAGAATAATTATTTTATTCAAACTGTCCACAGTCGGACATATGTTGGAAGTAGGTATTAAATTAAGACTGTCATGAATCTAGCTTGTAAGATTTGTCTAAGGTACATTAGACATAGCAATGGTTGCTACAACAATCATGATTGCTCATAAGTTCTGAGTATTGGGTTAAACCCACGCTCACTTGTATCACTTCATGGAATTTATCTTGAGTGATCGTGAGATTGTAATATCATATATATATCTTCAAACCTAGAGATATAAGTCGTTGACTATGAGTTGGTTATCCATTGATTGTACGAAAATACATGAATAACTTGATGTCATAAAACATGCTTTTGTGCATAATTCAATTGGTAGTTAGTAGAAGCGTATGCGTCAAAATTTATCTGTTCCTTCTAGCAATAGAAGCGCTATATGGGTCCCTCGATGATTTGGTTTTGAATTATATATCAGGCCCGGTTAGGACCTTATTGATGTGTTGGATAAGTTGTCTAATTCCATAACTATATTTGGTATGAACTTGATCCGACCCGGCATGGTCCATTTCGGTTGCACTTTACCTAACAATTTGTTTGGATATATTTTTGAGAATAAAATGTTTATGATATATTAATATATTATGAGTCATAATATATTAATATGAAATCATGTTATTTAATTAGTGTTGATCAAGAATTAATTTTGGAATTAATATAATGATCAAAAGAGGCTAATTAAATATGGACTCTTACATATATATGGATTGGGCAAAGATTTATTTAGGATGGGATAAGAGTATATGGAAGTCCATGGATAGTCCATGGAGCTATTAACCCATGGATCCTAGGTAAATGAAGAGTCATGGGTGTTAGGGTGTAACCCTAATCCTCCATAGTATATAAAGAGGTCGTTGGTTCTGGAATTGGCACTAGTGTGTGTGAGAAACAAGGGTAGGCCAATTCTAGCAAGCATTAAATTCTCTCAAGTATTTCCAAGTTGTTTTGGGTGATTTGTGACACCACTTGAGGAATCCACACTATTGGTTCTAGGCTCTAAAACTCCAAGCAATCAACCACAAAAGAAAGGTATATTACTCTACTTCACGTTTTGTATTACAAGTACCCCATAACATGCTAGTTAGGTTGTAAACCTTGGAAATCAAATTTGCATGTATTTTCGAGAAAACATAGATCCAAGGCTTATAGGGTTGCATGTACACCATAGGAGTGTTAGTATGCTCAAAACTCAATAATATTATGATAATTGACTAAGTGAAAAGAAATCGCATCACCAACTAGACAAATACTTGGTATTGTAGAATTTGCATTGTATAGTATATGAGAATCTTGTTTATTGGAAACTTATGAATAATACACTGATTATATGTTTATGTGAGTCAAGTGAAGGAGTAATGGATCTACTATATATAGATATAGATTATTTACATCCACCACAAAGGACGATAACTCTATTCGCCATGAGTTACTAATGTTTCCGAAAATATGGTTGTGCTTATAATATTAAGCATAATTATGATACTTTAAAAAAGGTAAATAGTGTAGCAGAAGGATTAAGAAGAATCTATTAGGTAGAAAGATACACGATTCTCTAATCTGAAAAGAAAGGAGAATGATTTAGTATCACAATTGTCTCCTCCAAGAGAATCATAGTGCAATTTTATGACTAAGAAGACAAATCGAACATTGTTGGAAATGGTTTGATCATAGATGAGTCACATTTTGTTCCAATCAAGTTTTAGATCCATGCTCTAGTAACTACGAATCATATGTTGAAATTCATATCAAACTAAGAAGTTTGAAAACACCTCAAAATTTGTGGAATAAAATGTTTTATTACTCTAGCACATATAGAATTGCAGTTGTGATGTTTCGTTAATAGAGAAATAAATGATAAACTGAGACTTATTCAATGAAGTGTTTTCTTATCAAGAATCCACACAAATTTTTGACTATTTGTTTTAGCTCGTCAGCGAATGTTCCTTAAGAAAAAATTCATACGTTAAGAAGTCAATAGGAGTCGTACTGATTTTGAGAGTTTCAAGAGTTAATCAGCAACAAACCTTTTACTTATCACTAGCACGCGACCCGAGGTTCATATCTATCGTGATTGGTTGACACAATCTTATTTCTATACACTTCAAGTTGAGTTGGCACTGCTTATGAGTTCTATGTTCTCATTTAACTACAAATGGAAAAGCTAGTTTTTCAGTGAAAGTACATTGATCAAAATGAGTGAGCTGCTAACAACATGGAAGCATTGGTAGATTCTTGTGCTACCAAAGGACAAGAAATTTGGAAATAAAAAATTTTAGTCCATGAATGAAGCTAAATTTGAATTTACTTTTGTCATACACCTTGTCTTGTGATTGTAGGTTAGAAATGATAGATTCACATGGATGGGAATGTATGAACCATTGAAATCTATGTGGAAAAGATTCACTATAATTCATGAGAGTGATTATGAGGAAATACTTTTGCTAGTAGATTTTAAATATCTGATAAAGATCAAAATGGATATTGATTGTATCAGCTGCATTCTCAAATTCACAATATGATTACAACACTCCTCCTCATATTTCGAATTATGAAGAATGGCAAGAAATTCTTTGATCCTTCAAGACATATATCTACATGTTTTGAGAGAGTTGAAACACATACATATGCTATCCAATAAAGGTGTATAAGCTTAAGAAGTCTAGTTGAGGACTTATCAAAGCTTCGCATAACAGAAAACTGTACATCAATAAGAATGTTAGGAGTATTGATTTACGGAAGTCTAGTTGTTTTCTTAGTACATGTCAAAGCTAGAGGGAGCATAATCATTAAGCTAGTATCGCATGTTGACAATATTGTTCATAGGTAACAAAGTTTTTAATTTGTTCATTTAATGAGTTGCAGAATTCTTGAACACCTATAACGTCATGGAAATCCTCATTACCATGTTGTGATCTGTGTGGATGGTACATCAATCTCCATAAAGCTAATGTCACCAAATCTTTACAGAAAAGACTGCATCCCCCAACTCCATGTCATATGTCAAATCCTAGCCTCATCAGGCTTTAACTGCCTGGATGCATCAACAATGACTCTACCTCTCCGAATTAGAAGTTCACCTAAACCTATGATCAATGCATCACAAAATACTACAGATTCCTCAAAACCCTCAATAAGTTTCAACACTGGGGCCTCACACAACTTCCTCCTTAGATTCTCAAATGTGGCCTGCTGATCAGGCCCCTAAAAGAAATCCACACCTCTTTTCAGCATGCGGGTTAGAGGAACAACAATCTTAGAGAAGTCCTTAACAAATCTCCAATAATGAAAATAACGAGATACAAAGCCTTAGCACTTGGCATTGCACCAAGGATTAGATCGATCCTAAACTCCACCCGCCTCACGAGAGGCATGCCATGTAAATCCTCCAGAAATACATCTTCAAAGTGTTTGATCGCAAGCACATCAAAAACCAAAATCCCCTTCTCAAACCAAGTTTCTATCACATAAGTGATGTAACCCATACATCCATGTTGAAGATACTGTCGAACCCTGATAGCTAAACAAAAGGTCGAACCAACCTAGGTACCCTTGCCATAAATAATTATTTCTCCCCCACATGGGGTTCAAACTACCACCCACTATCCCCCACAATCGATCATAGCTCTGAATATGTTCAACCACTCCATCCTTATAACCACACACACATCCCCAAAGGATGAGAGCCAAGTCGATTTCATAAGACACCCCAAATATCTCCAAGGTACAATTTTGAAAAATGCTCATCGTAAAAATCATGTTTTCGTTGGCAATGGAAACTCACAACAGACACTCCAAGTCTCCGCGTATCACGTCGAAACTCTTGCTGAAGGATTGAGACATAAAGACCTACTCGCACCTGATTCAAAAAGCACAAGAGAAGGCAACAAATTCACTAAGAAAGTAGCTACCAAAAAATACAATTATAGTATACAATAAAATAACTTGACATAGTTATAAATGAGATCATACAAGTAATTGTTGGGTTTTGGTATACTACAACATCCTATGGTGCACATACAACCCTAAAGACCTTAGATCTATGTTTTCGCTAATTATACATGCAAATGGTTTCCAAGGTATTAATCTTACAACTAGCATGCATTTAACATAAAATATATAATATACTAGTTAGAATGACATACCTTTTGATGGAGCTTGAATTCTTGGTGTATTTGGCCTTAAAGAGCTTAGCCCCAATAGTGTGGAATCCTCAAATGGAATCACAACACACCATGGACAAAGGATGAACTTGAGAGACAATTCCATGCACACAAAAGACACCATGAACTCTAAAAAGATACAAGTAGCGATTTTGGGCAATGAAGTATCTATTTATATGTGGCATTTCTAGGGTCGTGGATATAACCCAAATCCATACCCATGGGTTTTATGATCCATGGTTCATGTGGCCCAACTCTTTTTGTATCCATACATAAACTTGGTCCAACATGGATCATAAGCCCAACCCATATAAATATAACTAATTGTCATAATTAGTCCCCATAGATTTAATTTGTCTCTTTTGACCACTAATTAATTCGAAATTAATTGTTGATCAATACTAATTAAAACATATGATGTCATATTAATATATTATAACATATAATATATTAACAAACCATAAATAACCTTCTCTCAAAAGTCCATCCTAACAAATTGTCCTGATGATATGCAACCCAAATGGACCATGCTACTCTCGGGTCGAATACATACCAATAATAGTTATGGGCTTAGACACCTAATCCATCAGTCTCCCACTTGGGTAAGTCTAAACCTATTATTCATGTATGACTCCAAGATCCAACTATCAATCGTAGCTCTTAAAGCCGCTGTCAAACTCTAAACAAATCAAATGACATGTCTATTAGATAAGGGATCATATATTCCTCCATTCTAGATATCATATGGACTGAGACATGGATTATAATCATTCTCTCTATCCATTTGTTGTTATCCAATTTCTGATTTATGACGACTGACTAATTGAACAAATAAATTCAGTCCAGGCCCCGCCGAGCACTTACATTTTGTCATCACCAAATCATCAAGGGGCCCACAGATATCGCTTTTATCCCGAAGGTAAAAGGAATGGATAAACACCAACCCATATGGCTTGTTCTACTACTTGTTGAATCATACACAAGGCACGTTTTATAACATCGAGTTACCGCATGCGGTTTCATGCAATCAATTTACAACCAACTCATAGTAACAACTTATATCTCTAGGTTTGAAGAATATAAGATATTATCGTCTGATGATCACTCGTGATAAAATCCATGAAGTGATTCAAATGAGCTTGGGTTGAATCCAATACTCGAATCCCTATTCCAGGAGTACTCATGAATGTTGTAGTAACTCTTACTATGTCCCCTACCTTGGACATCTACAAACCCGATTCATGACAGTCTTGCCTTAATACCTACTTCCAACGTATTATCGACTGTTCATGGTTTGAATAACTTAGTCATTCGGAAAGAATAACCTAGTTATTCTGGAAGTCAAAACATGAAAAGTGAAACACAAGAATAATACTAATCCTCTATGGTCCCAAGCACCTTTGAGAGTAAATAAAACACCTTTTATTTAAACACCATATTGATTACTCATTATTCATTGTATAATGTTTCAAATAATCAGCTTTATACTTGAATTAAAACAATAGTTGTCACATGCTCCAAGCATGTAAACTATGTTTTCTAAAAACTAGTCATGCCATACAACAAGTATGCACACTATGTTTATCTATGATCTTTACTTTGTGAAATAGATCAATTGAACATGATTCAAATGATGCTCATTTCACATTCCCAAATCTTTATCGTAAATGTAAGAATTCAAAATTCCTACCATTTAACAAAATTTGTTAGATTCTAAACTTATATGCATTGATCCTCTCGTAATGACTATGCACAAAGTCACAAAGACTTGTCAACATACATTACAGAGCATTCAAATGGAGATCAATTCCATGGAAACGAAGTCTCAAATTCAAAGTACATTACATTGAACATCCTTCTTGCATTAAGCTTTCTCATCTAACACACATTGAATGAACAACTTCTACCTTTGGGAATATTTCCATATTCTCATTTTGACTGTCACTTCTGAACAAGAGTTGCCTCTTTTCAGAATATGTCAATTATCGTCCTCTCCAAAAATTAACATTGTACTTCCAACTATTCCTGAGCAACCAATCTTTGGTAAACCTTAGATTATCCTCGACAATTGTTTAATCATTTTAGTCATATCCAACTCTAGATCTTAATGCCTTAGGTATTCAGAAAAATTAGAAAGGATAAATACTATAGCACATGCAATCAATTCTATATCTGAAGCATATGGGACACAATTCATGATGTCTCACATAAAGACATGATACTAGACCAATCTTTTGCTACAATATTTTTATTTGCATGTTCTCAAAATTTGACTATGAAGAGGGATGTCGTAATCATAATCGAATTTTGAAAACACAATATATATAGAATTTCCTTATGTTGAACCATTCCAACACAAAATTCATATATATATATATATATATATATATATATATATATATATATATATATATATATATATATATATATGTCCCTGACTAAAGATGATCAAAATCTCAATCTAAGCTTTTAGAATTGAAATGAAGTATAATTTACTCTCCCTTAATTATAGCAAAACAACTTTTCCCAATTGAAACCATTTTGTTTTCTATAATTAACACTTAACATAATAATCATGCTCCCACTAACATGATGACTATTAACATAACACGTATGCTCCCACTAGCTTTGACAAGTACTCAGACAATAGTTGGACTTCTAGAAATCAATACTTTATTGACTTTCTTACCAATGTTCAGATTTCTGATACAAGATGTTTCGATAAAACTTTATCAAAATCATACACATTTCCTTAGATAGCTTACATGTGTGTCTAAACAATTTTACAGAACTATGAAAAGGGATACCGTAATCATAGTCACAATTGTTTAGACCTTTGCCATTTCTCACAAGTCTATGTTAGTGTGCTGGTTACCCACACACGCTCCACTAACGACTTTGAGAATGCAAATGTCACAACTGCTATCTACTAAAAAATTACTTAGTGAAAGCGTTTCCTCACCATCATTTTCATGAATCGGAGAGAAACCTTATGACACTTTGATTTTATGGTGTATGAGTTCCTATCCATATGAATTTTGTCAAAACCATAATCACAAGACAAGGTTTGTGACACTTCCAAATTCATATGGATTGAACTTGTGCAGTCTTAACTTCTTGCCACCTGGTATCCCAAGGGCCTGCCATTTCTTCCATGTAGTTATGGGAATAGAAATATCAACACGATAGGTTATAAACCTCAAGTCGTGTGCTAGTGAAGAACTATAGATTTTATCCTTGATTAGTCCTTAAAACTTTCAAGACCTTTTAAGACTCCCATTGTCCACTTGACATATAAGACTCTCTTGTCAAGAACCATTCCTTGACATAATAAATATTCAAGGGATAGTGCGGAATCTTATCAAGATTAACACTTCACGCAATTGGCCTAAGTTGGTCTCTGTTTTATCCAAAACATCACAACTTACCAATTTCAAATGTACAAGAGTAGAAAACATTTTACTCTTACATTTGACTAGTGTTAATAAACCTTTTTTAAGATGTGTCACTCAAGTTACAATCTTGGAGTATGACTCTAAGACTTTGCTTTTGGAACGAAGTATGACTCATCTTCTTGATTTAACCATTACAACAATTCATGACTCCTCTTCTTAGCCATAAGAAAGCACTAAGATGTCCTGAGAGGATCATTTATGATATGGTATCTTAATCATTAAGATGATCATAAAACATGATAGTAAAGTACTCTCCCATCTTTTCAGATTTGAGAAACTTGTATCTTTCTGCCTACTTTGATTCTTCTCATTCGTTATGCCATACATCGAATATTTTCCAATGGTTCAGAATTATACTTAAACCTGTAAGTATAACCATATTTACTAAACTTTATTAAATCATGACAAATAGTCTTATCGATCTTTGTGGTGGACTTGACCAGTACACATGAATGTGTACTCAATCCCTTAGTCCTTTCACTTGACTTAATTTTCCAATGATGAAAATTCTCATTCATCATACAACTTGTATGATTCCAAGTCTCGGTCCAATTGAAACTTGGGTGATGAGAATCTTTCCTTATTTGGTAAATTTTGACACTACCACATCCGAAAGAGTCAAATCCATTTTCCAATATTGCTATCAATGGAATCATATAAACAACCATTTTTCACAAATGCCATTGTAAGGATATTTAAAATAAAACCTTATGTTTTATTTAAAACTTGCGGAAAAACTTATCCTTACAATGAAAATGCATATGAAAAGTTTGTTGTTATCTATTCCTAAGTAATATATCATAACTCTTAAGCAACAACTCACAATTCTAATCACCAAACCATGCGATCGAAATCCATCTTTGCGATCAGGATCAGCATATAGTTCCTTTAGGCTTCCTTTCTTCGATTCTACAAACATCAAAATGTGATGTGGTCACATCATGTATAAGAATCTCAAATAGGAACTTAATAGAGTTAGATAGTGCACGTTACCCGAAGTAGAGTCAAACTTTTTGACTTTACCAACCTTATGATTGTTCAGGTAAATTAGGCAGCTTCACAGCCAATGCCCCATCCTTTGGTAATAGAAGGTTTGGGAAGTTTATCTTCTAATCAAATTTGCTTTACTCGTCCTCAAATCCTTTCTGATTCAGCAGCACCAAGCAGATAGATAAAATCATAAAGGTTCATGCCATAGTCTGTTTTATAGTAGTCCAAAAAGGAACTCACTATGTGACTTAGAAAGTGATTGAACATCCAGCTTTCTCAAGAATTTGACACCCAACTCTCCCGGCTTGTCAATATGTGACTTCATCTCCAAGATGTGATCACACATAGACCTTGCTTGCCAATAGAGCTCGAGTGACTTTGAACTTGTGGGTTAAGGAGAATAACTGGAGGGTGGAGGAAGTGAAGTTCCAAGAGATTTGGGAAGATCATAGTTGTCTGAACCAGACATCTATAATTGGAGATATTCAAGTTAGTTGATTATTAAGTCCTTAATATAAGAATCAATAGGAAATATTAAGGCTAGGACGCAACACAATATTTTATAACTTGGAAGAGGGATGCCGTAATCCAAGCTATAAGATATTTGAAGGTAGGCGAATGACGATTCACCAATTTCCACCATGAAAACGAAATAATTTTATTAGGTTTTTCTTGGATTTGAAATTCCTAGATCTTTTGAGATACATTGAACTTTTTCAATGGAATGTTTCAATCTCGAGTGTGCCCTCTCAAATTTTGTGACTGGGATGCCGAGGATCACAAAACAAGGTGTGAATAACCATGCAAATTCACTTGGTACCCTTAATATTATCACCTGATCGATGTGCCGGTTACCCACACACACTCCACCGATCTATGACAAACATTAAGTCGCCCTTTGTTATCCTTACTAGTCCAAGTTAGTGTGTCGGTTACCCACACACGCTCCACCAACGACTTGGTATGGTACAAAGTGTGAATTTCATGGGTTAGCACCAAATTCAGATTTTCCTAAGTAACTAAGATTGGGTATTTATAAAAGGTTTAGTTATTAGTATTTATCAATAATACTTTTAATGAAGGGAGAATTATAGTCCTGTTAAACCCGTTCGGCTAACGACCCTCCACCAGTCAAGGAAGCGGTGGGTGAGAGTGGACACCCATTAAACTGTCATTTTATAGGTAGTAACCTTATACCCCCCCCCCCCCCTTATAGACCGGCTTCGTGAATGAGGCCTACTAACGGTAAGACTGGCTTTGTTCTTATACATATATATATATATATATATATATATATATATATATATATAAGTATTAACTATTAATATTATAATAGTATAAGGGTGTATTTTAAACATTTAAAATACTTGGTGGTTTAATATATTATTTAAACTATACCCTTAATTTAATTGAACTTAAACTATGTCTTTATGGAATTATTAACTCTTTTAATTAAACACTTTAATTAA
Source organism: Lactuca serriola (assembly GCF_051521515.1). Lineage (NCBI taxonomy): Eukaryota > Viridiplantae > Streptophyta > Magnoliopsida > Asterales > Asteraceae > Lactuca > Lactuca serriola. The sequence goes on from NC_136412.1 coordinate 168,604,716, forward strand.
TTTAATGAAGTGCATAAAGTTTGAACTTTAACTTTTAAAATTCTAGAGTTTGGAATTAAAGTGTATATGGGGGGTGACTTTACAAATTCGAAAACTTGAGGACAAGTTTTGAACAATTCAAAAACTTATGGTTTCCATAACTTATGAGTTTTAAAGTGGTTTAATGGAAAAACTCTTCAAGTTTCATAACTTGTAGACAAGTTATGGAAGACTTTAAAAGCATTTAAAAAATGTGACTCTTCATTTTTTCATAACTTATGGAAATTTTATGAGTTATAAAATTCATAAATGTGACTTTTCAAGTGACTTGAGGACAAGTTACAAAAACACATATTATTACCAAATTCCAGATTAATTTGCATTGAAAACAACTATCTCATAATTTTTTCTATTAATCTAAACAAACTCATAAACATGAACATTCATAATCAACATTTTTCAAACAACATATAAACATGTATAAAACTTGAAACTTTGATTATTATCCTTTATTTGGATGAGAATAAACATTACCATAGTATCAAAAAACAAATTTTATGAACAAAAACAATTTGTGGTAACGATTCTAATCCAAAACAGGCCAAAAAAAAACTCGAATATATGCTGTCAGGGGGTCCAACTCGTCGAGTGCATGAACCAACTCGACGAGTTGGATGAATTTGTTCATGGACTCGTCGAGTCCATAACTGGACTCGTCGAGACTCCTATTTAGACAGCAAAAAGTTCAATTTTTTTCAGTTTTTTACAACAACTTGCATCAAGTATAATTGAAAACAACCCATGGCTCTGATACCACTGTTGGGTTTTGGTATACTACAACATCCTATGGTGCACATACAACCCTAAATACCTTGGATCTATGTTTTCGCTAATTATACATGCAAATGGTTTCCAAGGTATTAATCTTACAACTAGCATGCATTTAACATAAAATATATAATATACTAGTTAGAATGACATACCTTTTGATGGAGCTTGAATTCTTGGTGTATTTGGCCTTAAAGAGCTTAGCCCCAATAGTGTGGAAGCCTCAAATGGAATCACAACACACCATGTACAAAGGATGAACTTGAGAGAGAATTTCATGCACACAAAAGACACCATGAACTCTAAAAAGATACAAGTGGCAATTTTGGGCAATGAAGTATCTATTTATATGTGGGATTTCTAGGGTCATGGATATAACCGAAATCCATACCCATGGGTTTTATGATCCATGGTTCATGTGGCCCAACTCTTTTTGTATCCATACATACACTTGGTCCAACATGGATCATAAGCCCATCCCATATAAATATAACTAATTATCATAATTAGTCCCCATAGATTTAATTAGTCTCTTTTAACCACTAAATTAATTCGAAATTAATTCTTGATCAATACTAATTAAAACATATGATTTCAGATTAATATATTATAACATATAATATATTAATAAACCATAAATAAGCTTCTCTCAAAAGTCCATCCTAACAAATTGTCCTAATGATATGCAACACAAATGTACCATTCTACTCTCGGGTCGAATGCATACCAATAATAGTTATGGGCTTAGACACCTAATCCAACAGTAATGACGTCGGGCGCCGCCCTAGCCTCCTTTGCTATGAGCTGAAAAGCATGACCCTTAGCCTTTGGGGCCTCAGATCTCTCATGATGTCTATCCATAATTGGTAAAGTAGCTACGGCTAGTGCATGTGCAAGCATAGAAGTAAACAAAGGACATTAGGCATTCACATGGACCACCTAATCACAATGATAACAAATATTGGGGCCCATTGGCGGAGCCTGCTGATGAAACGACCTCATAAAGTTCCCTTCCTTGCCATATTTGTGGTACCCGGTAAAAAATCAACATAATCCCTCATGCACCTTCCGGCACTTGCCATAAGTACAACCCCTCTGTCCTCCAAATTGTTACTCCACAAGCTTGAACCACTTCACTGCGAGTTGTGACAGAGTTGGGGTATGTCTCCTTTCTCTCCTTTGGGGCTTAATATCAATCTCTCTCTTCCAAGGAAAATACTACAAATTGGAAAGAGAACCATACCGTTGGGTCGACACAAACTCATAGATATCTATCTTGAGCATGCTCAAGTAGCGGCACAGTTGGACTTGCTCTGAAGCAACATACTGTTGAGAATTGTTATCGAGAATTAAGATGCGAAACAATAGATTTGAATGATGAATGATAAAGAACACACGAAGTAAATATTAATCAGATCTCATTTTATTAAGACTGATTACAGAATAAGCTGAAGAGAGTTTATGTGTTTCGATCTCCTTCTTTCTACTTCAAGCCTAAGTCCCTATTTATAGGGAACTTACAAAAAGTATACTAAGTCTAATACACTGAAACTTCGCATGCTTTACTTCGCATATAAAATTGACTTAGTAAAATACATACAAAATGCGAATCATTACAAGACACTATTCGACTTTTACAACTTAACACCTACATTCTCCCCCTTTGTAAACAGTCGATACAATTCAACTTAAAAGCTTTTGAATTGCAGAGTGAATTGTTCTTCGCACTTCTCCATACCAGGAGATCACCTTCTTCAAGTCCTTCTTGTCACCTTCGTTGTTTTTCTTGCAATTATTCATACGTACAATGAAGTGCGTATATTGCGAAGAATTGTATCTTTCGATCTCTGAAGCTTTGAACAAGAACTTCTTCGGTTTGCCCTTAGTGTCTCTTCCCGAAAACACCATGCCGAATGGTTTAAGGCAAATCTCACCCACTACATACTTCGACAATGCTGATTGTGTCAAAGTATCTTCCCAAGGAACTTTAACTTCTCTTCCAAGTACATTCGCTAACTCCTCATCAGTCAGTGCAAGACAATCGAAGTAGTTGTCGATATAAGTCTTCACATGTGCGAAACCGACTTTGAAAACATCAGTCTCTGAGCCTTTGAGTTTGTTCTCTTCCATGTGCTTCAGAATCAAAGCTACTTGGATAAGATCATTGCAGTTCATCAATGGGAAGTCAGCAATAGTGAAGTCATATTGTTTGTTGTCTGCCCTGATGACAAAATATCGAAAGTTCTGAAGCATGTCTTCAAACAGAACATCCTTCTTTATCGTGAGCACCTTCTTGATCTTCATCAGGGACCAGACTTTGTCAGGATTCTTCGCAAGAACAGCATGAAATCTGATTTTAATGTGAGTGTAGTCATTCGGATTATCGAATTTCTCATTGATCTTGTATTGAGCTGTGATGAACAACATTTCATTGATAGGGAAGTCCAGCTGACAGTGATCTGAGTTCGCAATGTCGTAACTTCGTTTGGGCTTTTTCTCGAACTCATACATCTCCCTTCCTACAACTTTAGACTCTATCGTTTCGTAAGAGTAAAGCTTTGCAGGATCACCTTTGTTCATCGAGGGAGGATCACTTGCTCGTTGTCGCATAATGCTCTGGACTTGTCTCATCCTTTCAAGTTCAGCTTCAGCATCAGCCTTTATCTCCTCTTTCGATTTTTCATACAGGATGCCCTTTCCTTTTCCTGATACATCCTTTTGAGGTTGAGAACTCGAACCTCCTTTGTTTCCTCCAATAACAATTCCCTTAGAAATTGTTTTTGTAGTTATTGTTGTTGAAGAAATCGGTTTAGTCGGAATTGGAAGAGTTGCAACCAGTTGAGTCGAGAAGACCTTCCCCACTGTTTTCGCATCAGCTTCTTTACTTCGAATCTTCTCTCCCCCTTGCGCCCCTGTGATAACAGGTGGAGCACCCTTCGGAAGTAAAGAGCTAAAGTTTGATATCGGAGCAAGAGCCTTCTTAATGGCTTGTTCTAAAGTGTTAATCTTTAGAGACAAGAATTCTGGAGTAAGGATTTGCGAAGTGGAAGATTGCGAAACTGCTGACTTGAGCTCCGTGACCAATTTGATCAGGAGATCAAACTTCTCCATTGTAGCAGCTTTTTGATCATCAGCAACAGGAATGTTGCTGAGTTTGTGGAGTTGAGACGAAATTTCCACAACCTGTTTGTGAAGATCTTCCTGTCTTGTATTTACTACTTGAAGATCCTTCACAAGGTCAGACTTCAACTCCTGAATTTTGAAGTTGACGTCTTCACGAACTTTCTTTACATCTTGAATAAAGAGAAGATGTCTTTCTTTTGTTGCAGCTTTAAGATCTTTAAGGGTAGTCGTGAAATTATTCCCTTGTGCTTGCATTCGGAGTTCGTTATTTTTTTCGGACAGATCGACTTTCTCCATTATGCGTTTCTCAGCCCCTTTAATCATCATGTCGACCTCCATGGCTGAGATTGAAGACATTCTCCCAGAATCGGCTTGCGATTGGATGATAGCCTTCAATTTTTGATTGAGAATCTTGAATTGCTTTCCTGTCATCAGCATGTGATCAGGAATATCTTCTTCATCAGAATCAAATGAAATGTCATCAAGGACACCACCAAAAGCTCCTCCTTCGATTTCTGGATCAGACATTTGTTGCGAAGGTGGAGGATTCTCAGGTGATTGAGATGGAAATAGGGTGGTGAATGGATTTTGAAGGGCATGGTCGAATATAGATGAAGTGGTGGTGATGGGTAGTGTGGATGCAACACTCGGGATAGGTGCCCCCGTATCAGATACGTTGACAACCGTATCCAAAATAGGTACCTCCTCAGTAATTGATTTGGTAAGAGCTATTTCGAGTGGTTGGGTTTGAGATATAGTGGTGGAAATATGTGAAGGTTGAGTGATGGGTAATGAAACTGTTACCATTGTGGTGACAGGTGGAGTTTCCGGGACAACTTCTTCGTCTGATGATTCATTGCGAATCACCATCTTCCTCTTCTTTCCCAGTGTTCGTTGCATATTCTTCGCAACGTCTTCTGCCCTTTGTCTTTTCTTTCTAGGAGAAACTGGTGCAGGAATGTTGCGAATAGTAACTCCCTTACTACTCACCTTCGCCTTGCGAATTTGTTTTAACACTCCAGACTTTGAAGGTAAAACATCTTTCTTCACTACTTCTTCTTGAATGGTTGGCGAAGATGAACCCTTCGCAGGCTTCTTGCTCCCCTTCTTCTTCTTCGATGGAGAAGCAACTTCAGGTAAGACACCCGACTGATCAGCTGTGTCAATATTTCGCAAATACCTCACCAATACTTTGTGAGTGGGAGACACTTTGCGAAGCATCGCATCCGGAATGCGAGCTACCCGGGTGAATATAGCTTCATCATCTTCTACCACTTTGGGAAATTGGTAAAGAGAAAACTCAGCCACTTCGACATCTGCTACAATCGGAATTGCTTCTTTTTCGTAGACTTTCTCCAGGATCAGACTCCAGTACCTGGCACAGGATATGCCCTTCTCTGAATTCGTGTTTTCCAGACTTTTTACAAATTCCTTCCACAGCTGAGTCGCATAGTCGATGTTGATGTCATAGTAGATACCCATTACCACGGCATACACTTCAACTCTTCCTCTGTCTAGGCCAACGGATCTTCCTGTAAGACACCTGAGGAAAATTCCAAATAGAAAATTCCAAATACAGGGCAATCCTGACTTCTGAAAATCACTTATCTTCTCCAACTCCGGCTGATGGCCCATCTCGTTAAACATGTGGATAATCTGGGAGTTGACCGGTTTAACAAAAGGTGGGTTGTTGGGAATCTCCAAGAACTCCACGAACAAGTTCTCGGACAGTTTTACCCTCTTGTTGTTGACTAGGTTGAAGGTAATCACATCCGCCGTGTGATTGTAGGAAACCGTGGATCCAGCACGGGATAACCAGATCATCGGAACTGGGAAGGATCGGAACATGGCTGTTGACAACGGTGATCGTTTTCAAAGCCACGATGAGCATCTTCAATTCTTCTGGATAAGCAGATACATTGGGATCAACCTGATAGTTTGTGCTTTGAATCTTCATGAGGGATTGATAAAGGACCTCATCAGTGTTTGAGTTTGTGACTGCCATTGTTAGAGTTTGAAAGAAAGTTGAAGTTTAGGATCAAGATGAAAGCTTTGAAGGTTTGTGAGAATTCTTGTTTGCGTAACCGTACACAGTGTTCTTCATGCCCCTTTTATAGGTTACTCAAACTTTGATTTCAAATTAAAGCGGGATGCATTTAATGTTATCCGATGTGGCACCTTGAATCTCGGATCATTGCTGTAAAAGATCACTATGCAGTAAAAAGTAACTGTCACATCTCCTCGAAAACCGGATAGAATTTTTTAGTAGACAGCCTGTCAAGTAACCGTTATAGAATGCGAACTGATAAAACCCTTCGCATGGAAGCAAGGCTCTTTCACTTTTGGGATTTAAAGTGAAGTCATATGCCAGACTTGCGAAATCATTAGTCTGAGTTGGTTTTACTTAGAACCTCAAGGATTTCGTGTGTGCATTGTGCCAATGAAATAAGTTAAGAATCAAGAAATTTTTGGAATGTAGTGATGTCAAAAAGTTAATTTGACATGAATGCAGTAAAACCCCAGGCAAAGGTTGCTTCGTTAATTATCAAGAGAGATAATCAACAGCTTGTGTAGTTTCCCGTGAAGTACAATCGAATACTTGTAAAGAAGTTTCAAGGGGCTTCTTTTAAAGGTCATTTTGGGTTGGTTTGAAATTTCATTACATATCAGCCTTAACATAAGGTGAGAAACTGTAAATGAAATTACTTGTTTGACCAGTGTAGTCAGTGACAAGTTGGCTTGTGAAAATATTTATCATGACAAGAATTTGCGAATGAAACTTACACTGAAATCATATTCAAGAGAAAATTTATTTTGGATCTTGTTGGGTAACAAATATTCTTGGTTGTAAATATTTGATCAAGACCACGCATGCGAATTGAATATGATTTGAAGTTTCGAAATTTTTGATACTGAAACAAAGGTTTCGTAAAAATCTGGAACAAAGTTCCCCGTCAATTCCTTAAAGGTGTATGATTTTTGGGTTTCACTTTCATCACGGACTCATGATGTTAGATCTTAAACACAGAGTTTTGATTTGTCTAGGTTTTGATTGGTTTTACCAAAGACCTCAAGGACAAATCTTTTAAAAAATTTGGATTTGAAGAACATTTTAGTTTAAAAAGATTGGATAAGAAGCAAATTGTACCTCTGTTATTATGTGGACAAAACAGAAAACTCTTAACTCATTTTGAGAAGAGTAAGGTAGCTCTTGTTGATTTATGCGAATACAAGCCTTGTTGGATAGAAATGTTCATGAGATAATTTCATCAAGGCTTTCATTTGTCACCCATAAAATCATTCGAGGCTTGAGGTCTACATACAGCAGCATGCTTCTAGGGACATCCTAACTAGTTTGTAAAAAAATTTAATACCTTCCCATAGAAACATAAATGTATGACCTCTTCGCATTGTATCCCTGTATTAAATTCTCAACACACAGTTTAAAGAACAAAAAAATATTTTTGTGATTTTGAAATTTTTCAAAAAACGAAAGAACAAAACAAATAAACTCTTTTTGTATTTTTGATTTTTCAAATTTAAAGAACAAAAAAAATCTTTTTGTATTTTTAATTTTTCAAATTTAAAAAACAAAAAAAAATAAAATCTTTTTGGGTTTTTAAATTTTTAAAAAAATCTTTTTGGATTTTCGATTTTTCATAACTAAAACAGTAAGCATAAACCTTACCATAGTAATTTGGAACCAGATGCGAAAAACTGTGGTTGCAAAGCCATGCGAAGCGTTCTGAATGAACAGTAACCTCTAAAAGATTTCGACTCTTAGCTGCTGAACAAAGCTTTTACTCTTGTGTTGACAAAATTGAATCCGCATTAATCATCCCCAAACCTGCTAAAATTCGAACAAAGGATTTTTCATCAAGAGGTTTTGTAAAAATATCAGCAAGTTGTTTAGTTGTTTTCACAAAATGAATTTCAATATTCCCATCTTCCACATGATCTTTAATAAAATGATATCGAAGAGCAATGTGTTTTGTCTTTGAATGTTGTATTGGATTGTGACAAATGCGAATTGCACTTTGCGAATCACAATACAAAGGAATCTTTTTCATGTTTATTGCATAATCACGAAGTTGACTCTGAATCCAGATAATTTGTGAAGTACAAGCAGCTGCAGATATGTATTCTGCCTCAGCGGTTGATATAGCCACACAAGTCTGTTTCTTTGATTGCCAGCCCACTAACTTTCCATCCAAAAGTTGACATCCACCAGTTGTACTTTTTCTGTCCAAAGTACATCCTCCTAGATCTGAGTCTGAAAAAGCTTGAATGAAGAATCCTGTTTTCTCAGGATACCATAGTCCTAAAGAAACAGTTCCCTTGAGATATCAAAAAATATTTTTCACTGCAGTCAAATGAGGCTCTCTTGGATTAGCTTGAAATCTAGCACAACAACAAACCGAAAACATAATATCAGGTCTACTTGCAGTTAAGTACAATAAAGACCCTATCATGCTACGATACAGTGTTAGATCAACAGTAGGAGCATCTAACGAAGGAGTTAGTCTTGTTCCTACTGCCATAGGTACTCTGAGCTTTGTGCTATTGAGCATTCCAAACTTTTCAAGCAAGTTCTTCGTATATTTTTCTTGATTGATTAAGATACCTTCTCTGTTCTGCCTTATATTTAGACCAAGAAAATTATTAATTTTTCCCATCATGCTCATTTCAAACTGACTTTTCATTAAATTTTCAAATTCAATTGACAATGCTGGATCAGTTGAACCAAATATAATATCATCAACATAAATTTGAACAAGCACTAGATGACACCCAACTTTCTTGCGACAGAATGTGGGGTCAACTGATCCTTGTTTAAATTTAGATTATATCAAGAAATTTGTAAGTGTTGCGTACCAGGCCCTTGGTGCTTGTTTTAACCCATATACAACTTTGTCAAGGACATACACATGATCATGATACTCACTGTTTACAAACCCTGGTGGTTGTTCAACATACACTGTTTCTTCGAGTTTTCCATTTAAGAATGCACATTTAACATCCATTTGATAAACATCAAAGTCTTTGTGAGCTGCATAGGCTAAAAATATGCGAACTGCTTCAAGTCTTGCAACAGGTGCAAATGTTTCTTCATAGTCAATGCCTTCTTGTTGCGAATAACCTTTTACCACTAGTCTTGCTTTATTTCGAATAATATTGCCATCTTTGTCGGTTTTGTTTTTATAAATCCATTTTAAACCAACAATTGAAACATCAGATGGTTTAGAAACTAATCTCCAAACCTTGTTTCGTTCAAATTCTGCCAATTCAGATTGCATAGCAACAACCCAATCTGAGTGTTCCATAGCATTCTTGACATTTTTTGGCTCTATTTTCGAAATAAAAACATTAAACATGCAAAGTTCTTGGTTTGCATTTAGTACCTCATTTTTCGCATGAACTTGAGCTCTAGTCAACACACCTTCTTGTAGATTTCCAATTACCTGTTCTTTTGGATGATTTCGTGTGCATTTCTCGAGTGGTGGAAAATTTGGATCAAATTCTAATGGTGCATCTTCAAACATTTCTTCATTTTCAGAACCTGCAACAGAAAAATTATCATTAACTTCATGAAATTCATCATTATTATCAAGATTAATTGTCTCTGTTTCATCATGCTCCCGCTCAACATGATCTATATCTTGATATTCTTGTCGATTTTGTAAATGCTCCCCCTCAACTTGATGTTCTTGTTGATTTTGCGAAGGCTCCCCCTCAACTTGATGTTCTAGTTGATTTTGCGAAGGCTCCCCCTCAACTGGATGTTCTTGTTCCTTGTGAATATCTGATGTGCTTTCACAAGTTATCGTTGATTCATCAGTATGTTTTGAAGATTCTGATGTTTGATTATCAGGAGCATTACATTCTGCATCAATGGCCCTATCAGGAATTCCAAAAATCAAGTCATAATCAAAATCATTGATTTCAGAATTATCAATTGGATTATGTGAATCTACAAGTATTGGTTTATTCTCAAATTTACTATCAATCTGTTTAAGATAGTAATCATCAAATGTTAAATTGAACATTTCTTCATTTTTTCTTGTTCGTTTGTTTAGCACTCTGTATGCAACTGAATTCTGTGAATATCCTAAAAAGATGCCTTCATCAGCTTTAGCTTGAAACTTGGACAAATTATCTTTTAGATTCATTATAAAGCACCTGCAACCAAAAACATGAAAGAATTTTACATTAGGTTTCTGATTATTGATTATTTCATATGGAGTAACATTAAATCTTCTATGAATGAATGATCGATTTTGAGTAAAACATGTTGTGGACACAGCTTCTGCCCAAAGATATTGAGGTAGATTCGCATATGTCAACATTGTTCTGGCAGCTTCGCATAGAGATCGATTTCTTCTTTCAACTACACCATTCTGTTGTGGTGTAAACGGTGATGAAAAATTATGCGAAATGCCTTTGCTTGTGAGAAAACTATCAAGAGTTTGATTTTTAAACTCAGAACCATTATCACTTTTAATTTTTCGCACATTCTTCTTCAGACTAACTTCAATCTTTTTGATAAAATCAATCATCGTCTGAGCAACTTCAGATTTCAACCTGAGAAAAAACACCCACGTAAATCTAGAGAAATCATCTACAACAACTAAAATATACCGCTTTTTGTTTATTGTTGCAACAATTGATGGTCCACATAGATCAATGTGAAGAAGTTCCAATGGTTCTACTATTTTTGAATCTATCACAATCGGATGACCCTTTCGATGTTGTTTTCCTTGTTCGCAAGCTGCACACAAAGAATCATTGTCAAATTTCAATACTGGTAATCCTCGAACTAAATCTTCAGTTACTAGTTTATTTATATTTCGAAAGTTCAAGTGTGACAATCTTCTATGCCAAAGCCAACTGAGATCATTTGATGCTTTAGATAGTAAACACACAGCTGGTTTTCCTATAATCGGTTTGATGTCCAGTGTAAACATATCACCATATCTTTTGGATTTGAGGAGTATTTCATTCGTCTTGACATTTGAAATGATACTACTTTCTTCATTGAATACAACTTGATTTCTAGTACCCACAACAAGTTGTGATACACTTATCAAATTATGTTGAAGTCCTTCAACATATGCCACTCTGTTGACTGTGAAGTTTCCATTTGTGACTTTCCCATATCCTTTCACTTGACACTTGTGATTATTTCCAAATTTGACAACTCCAGCATTTTCCAAGCTTCTGTAATCTCGCAAACTTTCTTTCCTTCCAGTCATGTGACGAGAGCAACCACTATCAATGTACCATTTCATGTCATATTGTTCGTCACATATCACCTGCATTTATTGAAAAAATTTAGGAACCCAAGACTTTTTGGGTCCATCATTAGTAGAATGAAACAAATTTTTGGAATTTAAGAACCATGTTTTCACTTTGTTTGTGACCGAATCAATTATATCAACATCATCAGTTCTAGATTTTGAAATATAATCATTCAATAATTTTGGATTTCCATTAATTGTAATCTTATCCTTCACAACATTCGCATTTTTGATAGCTGGTTTCCATTTTTGAACTGGAACTTGTGAATTATTAGATGATGTACTCTCAGTTGAAGAATTATTTGTATACTCATCAAATGCACTTTTGATTTGTTCTTCTGAAAATTTTCCATTTTGATATTTCTGTCCTTTTCCTTCAAACCAATGATTGAACATTCTAACATCAGATTTTCCTTTTGTATATGAAACTTTGTTTGGTTTTGATATTGAAGGATTTGGAAAATTTGGTTGTTTTGGTGAAAATTTCTTTTTGACTTGAGTTGAGTTCTTCAAACTTGAGGAAGTATTCGTGAATTTGCCAACATTTTGAAACTTTTGATTATTTGCAAATTTTTGCGAATTCTCAAATTTTCGATTGTTGTCATATTTGCGAACATATGGAACCTTGTCAACAGAGTTGATTTGTTTATGAAAACTTGATGATGTTTTTGAAATTTGCTCTTTTTCATCTCTTGATTTTTCATTAGACACAACTTGCCAGAATATTGCTTTTCTTGCTTTTCTTTTTGAAACATTATTTTCTGTTGAAAAATTTCCAACCATCAATTTAAATTCATGAGAATTTAGTTTCACTTCAACCTTTGATTTTTCATCTTTTTCAAAAACTTTGTTTGACTTTTCACATTTAACCACCTATTTTTGTGTTGATTTTTGTTTTTGAAACACATAAGGATTTTTGGTTAAATTGTTTTCTTCTGTGCTTTGATTTGCGAAAAAACCTTCAGTTGTGGACTTTTGATTATCTTTTTCAATCATTTTATTAAAATCAGGATGAACATTCTCAGCATTTCCAGTAGTGACAAAAATTTGATTTGGGAAAATTTTGTTATCAGTACATACAAAATTTGGATATACCACAGTGCTGGTTTCCAAATAATGTGCGCCTTTATCATTTAAAATTTTATCAAATTCTTTTGTATCTTCAAACACTTGATCAACTACAATCCTTTGACGTGTTTCAGTTGAAACTTCCTTTTCTTCTTTATTTACATCTGTGTCATCAGATTTCCAGCTTTCAACTTCCACATTATCAAACATACAATGTTGCGAAGTTGAAGGTTTATCAATTTCATCCTCTACTATTGAATCAACTATTATTTCTTTACCTTTGATCTTAGATTTGATATTAATGATTGACAATTGAGAACAATCGACCTCTTCTATCTCACTGACTTCACTCACATTATCAGAATTTTCATCAATATCAGCATAATTCAATTGTGAAGCAAGAGTTGAATTTTCAGATTTCTTTATGATTTTCTCTTGTTCACTCTTTGTTAAAATTTCATTGACAATGTTAACCAATTCATCAGCATTCAGAAATTCATCAATTTTAACAATACCATAAGCATATCTATCATCAGGTATTTTGTCAAATTGAGCAATTGTGCTTTCGCAATCATAAGAAACAACATCAACTTTTTCACGTTCATACTCAAGAAAAGGTAAAAGTTTTCTATGTTGTTCTTTGCTTATATCAGAAGAGTGATGTAAAGCTGTTAATTTTGCATACAAACGTTTAGCAGAATTACAGTATATGTTTCTCTGTGCTAGTAATAACCTAACATCGTTAGTAAGATTATTCCTATCACATTCTATATTTTTGACTTGTAATTCCAGTTTTTCAACTCTGCTCTTCTTTATTTCTAACTCTCTTCGTGTCTCACTAGGTTGCACATTTAATTTCTTAGCTTCATTACTAGCAGACACAATAACATAATCAAAATAAGCCACAGTATCATCAAATGAAACAATTTCAGCATCATAAGCAGATAAAGGAATATTAAAAGATTCAAGAATTGTACGTACCTTGGTTGTCATGGGTGATTTGTCAGTGGATTTTGACACAAAACATTTCCCTGAAATGTTCCCTTCGCATTCCTCTAAGCTTGCGAACATTGCTCCATGTGTGGGATGCCTCATTTCTTCATCATCAGATCCTGAAGACCAGATCTGATAAGTTCCACTCTCTTCTTCAGCAATTTCTCCCTTCGCAACCAATGATACTCCTTTGGTCTTAGCACGTAACTCTTCAATCTTCTCAGAATAGTATGCTTCATCGTTGACTTTTTCTTTCTTCTCTTCTCTCTTTCGCAACATGCAGTCAGCTGCGAAGTGATTCGCACCATTGCAATAATGACAATAGATTCCTGAATCACCTTTCAACTTTTTCTCTTCATTCGCATTTTTCGGTCTTTCCTCAATTTTCTCCATCTTCTTCCTCTCATCCCCTCCAGTCCTTGTGGTAACATTCTTCGCGTCATTCATCTTTCCTTTTGGATTAAAAGGCTTTTTGAAAAACTTTTTAACTCTGTTGTTGGAATAGAATGCTACAGCTTCATCATCGGAATTCATCAAAAATCCTTCATCATCTGATCCATCTTTTTCATCATTTTCAGATACCTTTGAAACTAGAGCCAAAGGACCACCAATAACTAGTTTTGATTCTTCATACATTTCTGAGACCTTAGATTCATGTGTTTTCAGTTGATTGTAGAGATCATTCAATTTGGTTGTATCAAAACTTTGTTGATTCTTAATCATCATGCTCACACTTCGCCACTCCTTGCGAAGTCCCATAATGAAGGTTAAATTGAATTCCATGATAGATCTACTGATACCATACCTATTGCAGCGAAACACAAGCTCATTCAGACGATCATAGTAACTTTCGAGAGTTTCTGCATCCTTTTGTCTGAATTCCTTCAGTTCAATCAGACATTGCTTCACAGAATTGATCTTCGTCTTTTCGCTACCTTGATACTTCTCTTTTAGAGTATTCCAGATGTCTTTTGCTGTTTTACAACTACGAATGTAATTGTAAACCATAGGAGGAAGAGCACCTCTTAGTTCCCTCATGCACCTCTTTTCATTATCCTTCAGTCGTTTTCGTTGATCTTCAACATCAGGAGATCCAGTGGATGGACCAATTTGTTGAACATTTGCAGGAGCTTGAACTGTTCCATCGATACAATTCCAAAGCTCTTCATCAATTCCATTTAAGTAATCTTCCATTCTATCAGCCCACTGATCATAGTATTCTGGAATCAACATCGGAATTTTGGTTGAAGAACCAAGCAAATGAGAGAAAGAAGTCATTAAGTTCATGTTGAAGTTCGCCATTGATGAACAAGGAAAATTTCAGAAAACTTGAAAACTTGATGAATTTCAGAAATCGATCAAACGAATTGATCAAAAATCGTTAATCGAATACTCGACTTAACTATTCAAATGCAGAACCAATTCAAATCTGAAGATCAAAAGTGATTTTCAAAACCAAAATTGCGCGGAAAATTTTGAGTAAATTTTGTAACTCAAAAAGCAAATGATTCTTATACGAAAATTAGATCTAAGCAGTTTGAATCCTGCTCTGATACCAATTGTTGAGAATTGTTATCGAGAATTAATATGCGAAACAATAGATTTGAATGATGAATGATAAAGAACACACGAAGTAAATATTAATCAGATCTCATTTTATTAAGACTGATTACAGAATAAGCTGAAGAGAGTTTATGTGTTTCGATCTCCTTCTTTCTACTTCAAGCCTAAGTCCCTATTTATAGGGTACTTACAAAAAGTATACTAAGTCTAATACACTGAAACTTCGCATGCTTTACTTCGCATATAAAATTGACTTAGTAAAATACATACAAAATGCGAATCATTACAAGACACTATTCGACTTTTACAACTTAACACCTACACATACTATGTGAAGAAAAAGGCTCTCTTTGTAAACATCTTGGTGTTCTCCTTCATCGATTATCTCATCTGCTTCAGTGACATATACTCCTAGATTAATCTCTCCCTCACCACTAGCAGCACATACTCAGTATGAAAAATCTCAAAAAACTGCTCCCAAGTCACTGCATTTGTCTCTACATGAGAATATGCTCTAGTCACTTGCCTCCACCACTCCTTTTCCCCTAGACAAAGAAGGTTCAAGACGCACCTGACTTTCTGGTCCTTCGGGTACGAATTTGTGAAGAAACAACCCTAGACATCAATTAACCACCTCACAGCAACAATCGGTTCATTCACCTTGTCAAACACTGAGGGATTCATATTGGTGAAGTATGGGTACTGAAATGACTCTCTCCCTTAAACCCCCATACTAGTAATAGATGCAACGTCGGTCACGACAGCATATCGCTCATCAAAAAGTTTAGTCATTGCGAACTTAGCAGACCCAAAACCCACCAGGATCGCTTCCCTAAGTTCCATGGTCACCTAAGTGGTGATCATCTCCCGAATATCATCATTTGTTAATCCTGGCCTCTCCAGCCACCCGCTCCTAATCCTAAACCTCTAGTGATTGGCATACTGAAAATAAATCGGAATACATCAGAAAAGCTACAATTCATATTATTACATCATTACGGAAAGACTAAACCCTCGGGGTTCTTGAATTCCTTGCTATACATACGGTTCATGTGCTTCTAGTAGTATGGCCCTATACTACCTTCCTTACATACCTGTATTTGTCTGAAGGGGTCATCACAAACTACCCGACCATAAGGCCTAACATCTAGAATATGCATACATCCTCTACTTTTCCCTTAAGAGTGGCTAATCCCTCCTCACATTGGCCTGCTACAATTCATACACATTCATGAAGCTTCATATAACCCTGCAGCCGCGCGTGCATGCTAATCAAACATAACACTTGATTCTATAGATAGTCGAATACCGAATTCTACCTTAAGCCCACAACCATACGAGGAATGGGAAATAAGGCTAAATTAAACATTTTCCATCTATAGAATCTTAGTTATGTCAAACATGATGCACACACTAACAAACCATAGTAATAATGTTAGTTCCATCTAACATAGCAAGAAACTTGTCACACCCCGCTAAAGCGGAAACACGAAGCATGACAGTGATAGTGGTTTCATAGCAAAAGTTAAAGATACATCACCATCATAAAAACATTTATTATTTACAATACATTTTTAAAGAAATCACATCCAAGACAATTCTCAAAATAAACTTCGTTCGTCAAAAACTAAAAACACAAAAGCATTTTCCCACTTGATGCAACATACTAATGATGATGAATCTTTCGACCACTTACTAATTATTTCCTGAAAAAGCATGTAAAACGAGCTTCAACTATAGAAATACTTGGTGAATTCACAGGTTTACAAAAATAATGGTTTCATAAATCTTAATCAAAGTTTTTATGGAAGTTTCCATAAATAAAAGTACAATGCTAAAATGAGTAAATAAGTTCGTTGCCATCATAAGAAATAAAGTTTGTTGCTAAAACGAGATACAAGATTTGTATGTGCATAATGATTATATCATGAGTTCACAACCCAAGCCTAATGACCGAGGGTGCCCTCTTCTATGTCTATCGCTAACATAGGGAAATATGGTAAAATGCACTCAAGCAAATCTTGCGAGTGAGGAGTTGTCTACCTCCCAATAGCGCTATCCATAATGACCATTGGCTCAAATGAGTTAATGAGTTGTGTGAACTGATTCCAGAGACTAAAACGTGATAAGGCCTCATGAATTAACAATAGCATACACATGCACAACAACATATAGCAACCAAGTTTGTTACAAGTCAAAGTAAATACAACGAACAATAAATAGTTTTTAGACATGTTTTTCCACCCCAAAACATAAAAACCGAAAAGAGGGGAGTCGTGAATATTCACAATGCTTCCAAAGTTACAAGTGATTCATCGGGATACACGAACACATCTTACAACCGGGATCCTATGATAACAAACGCACTCTAGTGAGTTTCTATGTCTAAATCTAATGCTAATATGTTCTACATATAGAGAAATGCCAAATTTTGTTCTAATATTTGTTTTATATTAATTGATAACAATTTTTCTGAAACAGTGAAACTTTGTAACTCAAGTGATTAAGACAATTCTGTATATTATTTTCCAGAATTTTATAATATTATTTGAGGGTATTTCAACACATTTAAAGGTGTTTTAAACACCTAAAAATCCAAAAAAATTATCAAACAGTTTCCAAAATTCATCAAAATTTACATTTTCGTTCCAAATACAGTATATGTATTCTATAAATTTTCCCTTGATTTTTTGATGTGACTAACTATTTTTCAAAAATTTTATTCCCTCATAAAAATATAAATTCGTGAAATATAGTATCCAGATGATAAAAATTACCAAATGTTTTGTCATACTGATATTAAATTTAATTAAGCTGGGAAAAATATAAAAGTGGATTTATAAACAGTTTAACCTGATTTTATGAATTTTGTGCATATATCCTAACAAAATGGGGAAAATAGAAAAATAGTTTCCAAAATTACCCAAAATTTTTGTAACACTGTTGGAAAATATATAGAAGCTTTTAAAAATATACAAGTTATTTTTCAATCAGTTTGACTATTTTTCTTTGTTTTATTCACTTAAATGAGATTTAATTTGTGAAAAACTATTTAGCAGTTGCTAAAATTCACTATACTTTTTATTTGCATTTCATATGTAATTTATGATATTCTGATGATGTTTCATAATTTTTGGATAAGTGTAGCTATTTTTCATCAGTTTAATCTCTTAACAACTCATTAAATTGGGAAAAATACAAAATTGTGATGGAATGTCCAGAAGCTGTGAAAATTATAAACTATGGTTTTGGACATATATAACTACATTTTAATATTTATTTATCTTTAAAATAAACAAATTTTAAATTGACACAAAACAGACCTCTAAGTTCATTCAACTTCATAAAATGTCTTTAATTAGTGTGTGGGTCATCTACAAATTTTCTTAGAATTTATTGGCTGTAGAAAGTATTTTATATGAATTTTTGCTCTATTTTCTTGAAATAATTATATTAATTCGAGAAAAATAAATTATTTTCTGAAAATTTACAGAACTTCTCATTTTGTTGGTAAGACTCTAGGAAAAATCGGATTCATGTTAAATATGAGTTTTAGATAGTTTGGTGAATTTAAATCACTTCTTGCATGAGTTTGGACATTTCAACAACATACTTTGATCATCAAGCATCTTAGGCTTGATGATCAACACATGCATGTTAGTTTAAGGCCATGCATGAGTTTTAAATGTTTCAAAATCGTTTTTGAAAGAAAACATTGGTTAATATTATGATTTCTCCACCAAAACTTGTATAAAAGTGGTTTATCTTGATTTTGACATAGGTTTGGATCATGGGATTCCACCAAATGCAACATGCATGTTGCTTTTATGTGAAAACCTACCACCATCATCATCAAAATCATGCATATGGTATGTGGTTCAAATTCTTTTCATAGAATGGAGTAGAAGTAGAAAGTAATGCATAAAATAGTGAAATTTTGAGTAGAAATGAAGGAATGATGCTTGGGTTTTGTGATTACCTTAAGAAGAACACTTGAAGAAGATGATTTTTGGTGTTAGAAGAACTTCTAGGCTGCTAAATTTTGGTAGTGTTAGTTTTTTGTTTGCAGATCTGCGTGACATTTTCTGTCTGCGTCGCGCAGACCATGCGCAGACATTAGCCTTTGCAGACTGTTTGTTTTTCTGAAGACTGCAAACCTAAAAATGTTTGCGCGCCCTCTTCTTGGCGTAGATGTGGACCAGTGTCTTCTAACGTCTTCAGGCATCTTCTAGCCTAAAAAAACATATATATCTTTATTTTTTTCAAGTTTTTTTTTTTAATTTATATTTTTTTTCCAACTTTATTAATGATAAACAATTTGAAAAAAAAATAAAAAACTTTAAAAAAAACGTTCGACGATACAAACATGATATTTTGGACAAATTTATAGATAAAGATATATTACAATAATGGTCATTGAAGTTGTTTATATAAATATGAAAAAAAAATCGTATTATATTCTTATATTTTTTTTGTCAAATTTTGTAAAACATTATTTAATACAATATCGTCAATTTCTCAAGAAAATATTTATGGTACGTTTCTAATGGATTTAATTGAAAAAATCGAAGTTTATTGCCATTCATTTATGTATCAAATTCTTTGATCAGTAATTATAATGTTTAGTTATAACTTTGCAACTAAAGTTGTTGGTTTTTATCAAATATATACATTAATTCATATCATTTTTATTTTTATTTTTTATACAATAATATATAAAAGCTGATCTGAATTCGTTAATTATTTATAAAAAAGTTATAAAAATATTAAAAAATCACTTTGATGTTTAAAAAACAGTCTTCTTTTTTCAGACTGCAGATGTCTGGTCCACCTCTTCTACTGCAGAGGTGTACAGATATGGTCCGCGGACTGCAGACAATTTGCCTCAGAAAAAACAAACCGCACCTTCGTGTCTTAGAGAGGGAGAATGAGAGTGTTGAGTAGTTGAAGTGATAGAAAATGAGAGAGAGTGAGAAAGAAGTTGAGTGTAAATGTGGTAAAAATGACTAGGTGTTGGGAAGGGGAAGAGTGTATTGGGAGAGGGGAGGCTGAATTTTTTGCTTGTATTAGAGAGTCACCCTCTCACTTATTTCTTATAATTATAATCTCTCCTATTTTTATAAATTTTTCCATATTTTTATAACTATGCATTAACCTAGTTTTCTTTTCATAAAATCTTGACATTTAACTTGTAGATTAGGGTTAAATGTTAATAATTAAATTTTCTTTCCATAATTATATTTACTAATTTTTTTTAACTTAAATTGATCTTATAAGGTTCCTAATAAATTTTATGGAGTTTAGGGTTTAAATTTCATAAAATTTAGGTTTTTAGGGCTTTTTAAGGCTTTGTGATTTTGTTAGATATTTAACAATATAATGAAGCGAAATTAGAGTATTTTAATTTATTTTAGGGTTTTATACCCTTTTTCAATTATATCAATGTTAGTATTTTGTTCTAATTCGAGTATTGGCATTCTCTACAGTAATTGAACAATTCACTTGAATTGTAAGAGTCAAGTATTTTACTCCTAGATTTTAGTTGGATCCAAGTTTCTACAAGATTATGACCTAATATCTATTACTAGGCCATGGCATGTTGTATAAATATGGTTAATGAAAAGATGCATAAGTCCGAGAATGACCTGAATTTGACAGTTGTCATAAAACTCTCTTAAGCTATCATGCATCATATATTAGGCAAATATATCATGTAATTCCTGATGATCCTTAGCCTACCTACTAGCATGCAATTCTATCAATACACCAAACAAAGTGGTTATCTTTGGGAATCACATTCATTGGCTCATGTTGATTGTACACATCGCATCCTTCTTTTTGGTTCTTTTATGCCTAAATATTTGAAAACATTTTATTGATTCTTAGTTTGAGTCTGGAATCAGACAAGTGTTCATCAAATTCTCTCAATTCTCTCTAATACCAACTTGTAAAATTTCAAAAATCATGACAAAAATTTGCATTTTTAAAACCATCCCAAAATGCATCAGTTATATAATAACATAGTTTGCAAAACCAAAATCATGAATCAAAGAATCCAAAAATCATAAGTCAACAAAATCAAGGATGATGTGCACAATCAATCCTTTGCCTTGCCCTGTCATTTGAAGTACCTGAAAGCATAAAATCAAACTTTAATCTAAAGCTTAGTGATTTCCCTTAAAGTACCTTACAAACCTAATAGATAACAACGTGCAAACATAAACCTTTAGCCTGACTGGACCGCCTCCAAAGGCCTTCAGCCTATCTGGACCACTGTCCAGGCCTTCGACTTGATTGGACCACGTTAGAAGGCCTACAACTAATCTGGACCACCCTTGGGTATCTTGGCATTAAGCACAAAGAAGGACCTCCTTAACCGAACAAACCATAACATGTCGACATATACAACATATAAACATAAACATATAACTAGCAAGTACAAGTAACCATACGTAATCATACATATTTACCAATCTAACAGTTCACTAAAACATAGCAACATCCTATATACCAAGATACGTAACACAACCTGGTGGGTCGGCATTGGTTCCTTTGACCCACAAGTACAGTGAGTAAAACTCACTACACAGTCTGAAAGATAGTTGAACTGATCACATGCATGTTGCTGCTATAAATGCTCCTCACACTGAACATATCCAAAAACCAACCCTAATTAATAATTAGGGTAATAACCCATAGCCAAAATTCCATTTCATGTTCTCTCTTACTTGGGTAACAGATCATTCTACCCTTTCCAAACTAGGCCCAACCAAACATGGCCTAGGGCCCAAAAATAGCCCAAGTGCACTTCTAGGAGTACGTCATGTGTACTCTTTCCTTACACCCTGCATACCTGTCACACCCCGAAAACCGAAGGCGGAAACATTTTCGGGGTTGACTCCACGTTGAGTATCAAATCCAATGTACATAGTAAGTAAAGTAGATCAACCATTACATTACATATATGAAAGTTTTACATTTGTTTCAAAAGCTAAAGTTATACATGTGATACATAGTATATATAAACAACATGAAACGAGTCTTCTGAGAACTCCGTCTTCGCACAAAAGTATCTTCGGGTACCTGTCTATCACGGACCTGAGAATACAAGCGGTTTGAAAATCAGCATAAAGCTGGTGAGTTCATAAGTGGTTAGTTTTTCTGAAATTGTATGAGTTCCTTTGTTTTTCCTGAAAAAGTGGTTATCCAAGAAAATCCCATATTTTCTTATGTAAAGTTAGTTTCCAAATCCGAAAGTAAAGTAAACGATATACAATGAAAACATGATTGTTCTTGTGAATTGTAGTTCAGTTGTTTAACTTGCTACACTTTTCTAGTTACATACTACTAATACTCAGGAAGAACCCCATGTTCACCTGACTGTGTGTGTGTGAGTTGTTACTAGTTCTGATTATGTTCGGTGTACTTCCCAGGAAAACCCCATGTTTCCTTGACTGTGTGTGTGTCTTTACTGGTTCTGGTTATGTTTGGTGTTCTACCTAGGAAAACCCCATGTTTCCCTGACTGTGTGTGTATGTCTTTACTGGTTCTGGTTATGTTTGGTGTTCTACCCAGGAAAACCCCATTTTTTCCCTGAATGTGTGGGTGTGTCTTTACTTGATATTCTGAAATGTACATTAGCTTTACTACGAATATAAAGCTAGTAAAAGAGTCTGAAGTGTTAATAATCTAGATTGCGAGACCTTAACCATACTCAGACTAGATATGACTCGCATCGGGGCCAATATCCTTTTTATGACTTTCGTCACCCTTGAACTTTTCGGTTCGGCTGTAGCTAGCAGCCAGGTGTGGGATTGTCAGTCCCGTATAGATCTATACACTCAAGCCACGCTCTCCTACGAACGGAGATTCTGGTTACAGGGTTAGTCCTCCACTATCTCGTGCCGAGGGACGTGTTACCAAGGACGTGTCTCCAATCTTTAAGATTACTCATCACTTCTCGCCGAGGGAAGTGGTATCTATGACTAACTAGAATCTAACGTACCTGTCCTTTACACTCAATCCTAGGTGTATTATTAAGGACATTACACTCGAGCCTAGGTGTTATTTAATGATGATTGTCCTTTACACTCGATCCTAGGTGTATTAATAAGGACATTACAATTGATTTGTGCGTTGTGACGGTATTTGTCTTTCACACTCGAACCTAGGTGTATTGTTAAGGATATACATATGTTTTATGTTTTCTAATGGTGTCTGACTTTTACACTTGAACCTTAGTGTTTTATTACAGACATTACGATGGTTTATGTGCTTTATTGATTTAAACGAGAACAATCAATCTAAAGAATACAACATATCAATATATATTAAGAATTGAAAATCGGATTAAAACAAACAACCCTGCAAGTTAAAACAGTTTGTTAAAAGGTTTTCAATTCATAAAATGTACAATTACGAAACCATTAGATTGAAAACATAAGTTTAAGTAAAAACTATTCTTGTAATTTTGCTTGTATTCCCCCCCTGAAAACATTGAAAAATCATTGAAAAAAGGTAGGGGTATGAACTCACCGGACGCGGATATGTGTCGATTTCGGATGCTAAACGTCGAATCAAGGCCTGATAACACGCGGGATTTCTATGTAAAGTGAAATGGCATACAAATATATCTAATTAGATTTACAAACTCTAATTAGATATGAAGTTACACTCCAACGAACGAAAACACCTCAAAACGGGTGTTTGGAGTGACCCGGGTGACATTTACGGACGGGAATTGAAGTGAGGGACTTGGGATTTGAGTTTACTCCCCAAAGGTAAACTTCCTAAATGAGTTTATGGTCTAAACACCCATTCCCCATGAGTTTACGGCCGTAAACTCATGGTGGGTGTGGTTTATGGTGTTTAATGGGTAATATAGGGTCAATACCACTTGGAAATGCTTGGATTAATTTTACCTAAGGCTTGGGATGGATTAAATTCACCAATTACAACACATAAAGGAGTTTACGGCCTAGGCATGGGATCTATGGCCGTAAACTCTCAAATCTCTTAGAATAGGTGTTTTTGAAGTCCCAAAATTAATCACATGTGATTCTAAAAATTCCTACAAACCTAGAAATGAGTTTTGGGCACCATATGACATGTTTTTAGGAGTTTACGGCCATGGGGCATGTTCTATTGCCGTAAACTCTCAAATGTGGGGTTTTGATGTGTTTAAAGTCCATAGACTATTTTTGGTAGACCCTATGAATTATTCCAAGACTTTTGGTGGTGTTGGTTTGCATTCTAACACCTTAGAAGTGAGTTTACACCCTTGATTAAGGAGTTTACGGCCCAAGCACAAGCCTTGGCCGTAAACTCACACAAACTCATCAAAAATGTATTTTTAAGGTGTTCTTGGATTTACTACAAAGCTATAGGTTAAATTTCAAGGCATTTTGACATGTTTTAAGGTGTTTAATCCCCATTTTGAGGAGTTTACGGCCCAAGAAGGAACCTTGGCCGTAAACTCTCTTTTATCCCACAAAATTCATGATAAATGTGTTCTAAGTCCATTTTCCAATTTCTAAAAATCATATCTAAGGCTTGGTTGAGTCATGGAAGGGTTAAATGGCATAAAACCCCTTTAAATATGAGTTTACGGCCTAAGCACCATTCTGGGCCGTAAACTCATATATAAGGCTCTAAATCTTGTTTTGAAGCATTCTAATTCCATTTCTTAAAGTCCTCTAGCCATATACAAGGTCCAATTGAGGTTTGGAAGGGTTTTGTTGCTCCAAAAACCCTCTTTATATGAGTTTACGGCCTAGGATAGTTCTAGGGCCGTAAACTCATGGTAATGGTCCTATTCCATAGTTTGAACTCTAATTTGAAGGCTACAGAGGTTGCATAGCTAATTAGGGAAGGTACCTTGGTGATTTGAAGCCTTAAACTTGAGATTTTGACCCTTAAATCTAGTTTGAGGAGAGAGGTTGGAGTGAAAGTTGTAGAATGGAGCAAAAGCTTCAAAATGGAGACTTGGACCACTTTAAATAGTGTCTATGTTCGGGACACGTTAGAATTCTACCCGATACCGGCGTTAGACGAGGCTTTTGGTCGCACCCGGCCAATTTGCCGTAATCTGATATGGCTGATTCTAGAAATGTTCTGATCATTAATGCGAGACGTTAGAATGAGTTCTAAGGGTACTAGGACACTTATTAAGTCATAAAATAAAACTCACAATAACGACTTAATAAAACGTCGAAAACAGAAACGAAATCGGAAACGACGATTTGGATGATCGGAACGAGTCGCGAAAAGGGTATCAATTAGGGATATGAATTCCGGGTTGTTACATTATCCCCCCGTTAGAGGGAATTTCGTCCCGAAATTCAAAGATTCGAATAAAGATCACGAAGTGTCTAAGGTTCCACAAGTTAAGCTTTCCGCACTTTCCAAGGCATACTATGTCTTTTCAGGATAAAACTTCCAACAAGTGGGTACATTTTTACATGACAGAGTAACTAAGGGTTCGATGGTTCTAAGGGAAACTTCTACATGATTCTATGGTTATAATCGACAAAACCTAAGAACCGACAGGTTTCCATGGGTGTTCCCGGTGTCGACTCATTCCTTATTGCCTTAGCTTTTGGAAGGATCTACGAGTATGGTTGCTTAACTTATCTACATGATCAAGATGTTGGTTCGACCGAAGGGCGCCACTACTACCTCGTAGTGATCGCATCATGCCCTGATTGTTGACTTGCACACATCGTGCTCACCGAAGTTTGGCTAAGAAGAGTTTTCCCTGGATTAGGTTGATATGAGATTGGGCTATGCGTTCGGAAAGAATTCTCAAGAATTCTTTGGAAATAGTATCGAGGAAAGAATCGTAGACTACTCGTTTTTCGATGATTTCTCGGACGAGAGATACATGGGAAAACTTTTTAAGCTTTGATGTGCGAGGATCATGACGAGTCGGAGAAAAGGTTAGAACGTATAGCTTTCTCGAAACTAGGAAAGACAGCATAAATGAGGCTCGTTCATTACATGCTAAAGATGACATCAAAGCATTTCATAGAAAGTTTGCCAATAGATCGGATGAAAAAGAGTAATCGCTCGGATTGTGAATACAATCTACGGACACGACACAAGCGTTCTCGTTCTCATGTGATAACCATCTCGAAGTTACACATTTTTAGTTACTCGTAAACGACGGGGTTAGAAAATGTTCAAATGGATGATTAACGAATTTCTTTCGGTGCTAGAATCGAAAAGAATCACATGCATATAAATTTAACGAGGGGAAATATACCTGTGACAACGGCGGGATTGGTGACTGTCTCTTCTCGGCCTATCACTAGAACTCTTCCGGTGTTCCCAGGCGTTATAGCCTTGGGGCAGTTTTGCTTGAGATGCCCTACTTCTCCACAACCATAGCAGGCTCGACCAATGCCCGCTCCGGAAGTTTGACTCGTTGATTGAGTTGGTGTCTTACAGTTTTTCGCCATGTGACCCTTTATGCCACATTTGTTGCAGATTACCTCTATACATGGACCGGACGGAAGATGATGATAGTTGCACTTGCCACAACTAGGAAGGGTTCCAGCATACCTATTAGCAGATTTTTGGTTTGAGGATCCATCAACAGAAACAGTTGCAGAGGAAGTGACAGCGTGAATTGCCACCGTTTGCTGTCTCTTTGAAGATTCGTGTGATGTCTGGCTTTTCTCTTTCTTCCCAAGTTTTCTTTTCTCACCACTCCTCACTGTCGGCTCGGGAGTGATAGCTGCCTCTTCAAGGTCATCACTATGATCGATTAGGATTTGTGCTAAGCACTTGGCGCTGTCGTACGTATCCGGCCTCGCAGCTATGACATTTCCTTTCGTTGGCTGAGTAAGTCCCCAGATAAATCTTTCTATCTTCTTACTCTCGGGGGTAACCATTCCCGGGCAAAGTAGTGCCAAGTCATCGAACCTGGAAGTATAGGCAGCGATGTCGGAACCTTTCATCTTTAGGTTCCACAGTTCATGCTCTAACTTCTGCATTTCGCCCCGATGGCAGCACTCAGCCAGCAGAAGTTCCTTCATGGCTTCCCAACCCATGGCGTTGGCTACAGGTAAGGTTAGGGATTTGACTTGGCCGTTCCACCAAGTCAAAGCTTTATCAAGAAGGGTACAGGCGGCAAACTTCACCTTGTCTGAGTCTGAACAGGCGCAGATTTCAAAGATAGATTCGATCTTCTCGAACCATCGGGTAAGGGAAATGACACCTTCAGTGCAATCAAAGGACGTTGGTTTGGCGTTCATGAAATCCTTATAGGAACCCTCTTTCCGGCATCCCTGGTTGCTATCTTGGTTTTGGGTTTGGGTACCACCTCCCAAACCACCGGAACCGTCGGAGTTCCGTTGAGACATGGCAGCTGTCACCGTGGCTATAACAGCTGCCTGGAATACTACAGGGTCGACTTGAGGAGGAGGTGGTGGCGGAGGGTTGTTGGCCTTGGAGTTGGGTCTCTTTCTTGGAGGCATCTTGATCTAATAAGATCAAGAAAGAGAGGATGATAAGTCCTCTGAATTGAATCAAGAGATATGACAGATATAGATTGAATAAGCGATAAAGCAGGAAAGAGTTATCAAGAGGAAAAATTATCCTTAAGAGAATGATTAAGGAACAACGTGTATACGAGAATTTCTACAAAGGATTGGCTCGAGAAATACTCCCATAGTATTTCATGATTTGCTACGACACTAGCTCGATGTTTGTGGTATTAGGGTAAGTTTTAGGTATGCCGCTTACCACAGTCACTCCCAAGCACATGTTGGCCGTGTCTCGAATGAATATAGTTGGCCAGGCTATATTGATCCTAGACACGACTACATAACTTCTCAGATTTAACCGCAGCGCACAACACCCATTTACTTATGTTCTGTTCTACTTGTAGTTACGAATCTCGACGAGTCGGTATACTTATATACTTTCGAAAATACTTATACTTTGAAGGATACTTTTAGTTCAGAGCACTTAGGCCCCTTAATGTTTATAGTTTTATACCATGTAAGGTTTGGTATACTTCATTCACTATATACAAGGGCTCTGATACCAATCTGTCACACCCCGAAAACCGAAGGCGGAAACATTTTCGGGGTTGACTCCACGTTGAGTATCAAATCCAATGTACATAGTAAATAAAGTAGATCAACCATTACATTACATATATGAAATTTTTACATTTGTTTCAAAAGCTAAAGTTATACATGTGATACATAGTATATATAAACAACACGAAACGAGTCTTCTGAGAACTCCGTCTTCGCACAAAAGTATCTTCAGGTACCTGTCTATCACGGACCTGAGAATACAAGCGGTTTGAAAATCAGCATAAAGCTGGTGAGTTCATAAGTGGTTAGTTTTTCTAAAATTGTATGAGTTCCTTTGTTTTTCCTGAAAAAGTGGTTATCCAAGAAAATCCCATATTTTCTTATGTAAAGTTAGTTTCCAAATCCGAAAGTAAAGTAAACGATATACAATGAAAACATGATTGTTCTTGTGAATTGTAGTTCAGTTGTTTAACTTGCTACACTTTTCTAGTTACATACTACTAATACTCAGGAAGAACCCCATGTTCACCTGACTGTGTGTGTGTGTGTGAGTTGTTACTCGTTCTGATTATGTTCGGTGTACTTCCCAGGAAAACCCCATGTTTCCTTGACTGTGTGTGTGTCTTTACTGGTTCTGGTTATGTTTGGTGTTCTACCCAGGAAAACCCCATGTTTCCCTGACTGTGTGTGTATGTCTTTACTGGTTCTGGTTATGTTTGGTGTTCTACCCAGGAAAACCCCATGTTTTCCTGAATGTGTGGGTGTGTCTTTACTTGATATTCCGAAATGTACATTAGCTTTACTACGAATATAAAGCTAGTAAAAGAGTCTGAAGTGTTAATAATCTAGATTGCGAGTCCTTAACCATACTCAGACTAGATATGACTCGCATCGGGGCCAGTATCCTTTTTATGACTTTCGTCACCCTTGAACCTTTCGGTTCGGCTGTAGCTAGCAGCCAGGTGTGGGATTGTCAGTCCCGTATAGATCTATACACTCAAGCCACGCTCTCCTACGAACGGAGATTCTGGTTACAGGGTTAGTCCTCCACTATCTCATGCCGAGGGATGTGTTACCAAGGATGTGTCTCCAATCTTTAAGATTACTCATCACTTCTCGCCTAGGGAAGTGGTATCTATGACTAACTAGAATCTAACGTACCTGTCCTTTACACTCGATCCTAGGTGTATTATTAAGGACATTACACTCGAGCCCAGGTGTTATTTAATGATGATTGTCCTTTACACTCGATCCTAGGTGTATTAATAAGGACATTACAATTGATTTGTGCGTTGTGACGGTATTTATCTTTCACACTCGAACCTAGGTGTATTGTTAAGGATATACAGATGTTTTATGCTTTCTAATGGTGTCTGACTTTTACACTTGAACCTTAGTGTTTTATTACATACATTACGATGGTTTATGTGCTTTATCGATTTAAACAAGAACAATCAATCTAAAGAATACAACATATCAATATATATTAAGAATTGAAAATCGGATTAAAACAAACAACCCTGCAAGTTAAAACAGTTTGTTAAAAGGTTTTCAATTCATAAAATGTACAATTACGAAACCATTTGATTGAAAACATAAGTTTAAGTACAAACTATTCTTGTAATTTTGCTTGTATTCCCCCCCTGAAAACATTGAAAAATCATTGAAAAAAGGTAGGGGTATGAACTCACCGGACGCGGATATGTGTCGATTTCGGATGCTAAACGTCGAATCAAGGCCTGATAACACGCGAGATTCCTATGTAAAGTGAAATGGCATACAAATATATCTAATTAGATTTACAAACTCTAATTAGATATGAAGTTACACTCCAACGAACGAAAACACTTCAAAACGAGTGTTTGGAGTGACCCGGGTGACATTTACGGACGGGAATTGAAGTGAGGGACTTGGGATTTGAGTTTACTCCCCAAAGGTAAACTTCCTAAATGAGTTTATGGTATAAACACCCATTCCCCATGAGTTTACGGCCGTAAACTCATGGTGGGTGTGGTTTATGGTGTTTAATGGGTAATATAGGGTCAATACCACTTGGAAATGCTTGGATTAATTTTACCTAAGGCTTGGGATGGATTAAATTCACCAATTGCAACACATAAAGGAGTTTACGGCCTAGGCATGGGATCTATGGCCGTAAACTCTCAAATCTCTTAGAATAGGAGTTTTTGAAGTCCCAAAATTAATCACATGTGATTCTAAAAATTCCTACAAACCTAGAAATGAGTTTTGGGCACCATATGACATGTTTTTAGGAGTTTACGGCCATGGGGCATGTTCTATGGCCGTAAACTCTCAAATGTGGGGTTTTGATGTGTTTAAAGTCCATAGACTATTTTTGGTAGACCCTATGAATTATTCCAAGACTTTTGGTGGTGTTGGTTTGCATTCTAACACCTTAGAAGTGAGTTTACACCCTTGATTAAGGAGTTTACGGCCCAAGCACAAGCCTTGGCCGTAAACTCACACAAACTCATCAAAAATGTATTTTTAAGGTGTTCTAGGATTTACTACAAAGCTATAGGTTAAATTTCAAGGCATTTTGACATGTTTTAAGGTGTTTAATCCCCATTTTGAGGAGTTTGCGGCCCAAGAAGGAACCTTGGCTGTAAACTCTCTTTTATCCCACAAAATTCATGATAAATGTGTTCTAAGTCCATTGTCCAATTTCTAAAAATCATATCTAAGGGTTGGTTGAGTCATGGAAGGGTTAAATGGCATAAAACCCCTTTAAATATGAGTTTACGGCCTAAGCACCATTCTGGGCCGTAAACTCATATATAAGGCTCTAAATCTTGTTTTGCAGCATTCTAATTCCATTTCTTAAAGTCCTCTAGCCATATACTAGGTCCAATTGAGGTTTGGAAGGGTTTTGTTGCTCCAAAAACCCTCTTTATATGAGTTTACGGCCTAGGATAGTTCTAGGGCCGTAAACTCATGGTAATGGTCCTATTCCATAGTTTGAACTCTAATTTGAAGGCTAAAGAGGTTGCATAACTAATTAGGGAAGGTACCTTGGTGATTTGAAGCCTTAAACTTGAGATTTTGACCCTTAAATCTAGTTTGAGGAGAGAGGTTGGAGTGAAAGTTGTAGAATGGAGAAAAAGCTTCAAAATGGAGACTTGGACTACTTTAAATAGTGTCTAAGTTCGGGACTCGTTAGAATTCTACCCGATACCGGCGTTAGACGAGGCTTTTGGTCGCACCCGGCCAATTTGCCGTAATCCGATATGGCTGATTCTAGAAATGTTCCGATCATTAATGCGAGACGTTAGAATGAGTTCTAAGGGTATTAGGACACTTATTAAGTCATAAAATAAAACTCACAATAACGACTTAATAAAACGTCGAAAACAGAAACGAAATCGGAAACGGCGATTTGGATGATCGGAACGAGTCGCGAAAAGGGTTTCAATTAGGGATATGAATTCCGGGTTGTTAAAATACCAAGTTTCCATAGAAAGAAGAATAGGAAAAATCTTTTTACACACTGCTTACTTGGAGTTTACGCCATACGTACTCGAGCAGCTTGCCAACTGCTTTATTAAGTTCTTAATGCTTGAGAACAAACACCCAGCACTCTGATCTGAATCTTATGGACATCTTAAAGCATAAGATTTCTGACTTTATGAATTTGCATGGATTAATGGAGTCCAAAACAAAACCCTAGATACTTAATAACTTCTAATAACTCCAAAACCTTGCATGGGTAAAAACAACCATCAAGGTCCCATTTTTATGACTTAGAATCCTCAGAAATGACAAGATATGACAACACAAGCTCTAGAGTAGCTTTTACTCACAAGAACCAAAACCATGGGGCCAAAAGCATGAAAAAATTGAAGTTAACCTAGATCTAAACCGAGAAATCTGAAAGGTTTAAATATTATACCTCCAGAGGCTTGAATATGGGATGGAAGTTCTAGATCTTGAAGCTCCATGCTCACCAATGCTTCTTTAGTGCGTTCCTTCTTCACAAAACACACATAATTCACTAAAAATGCTCAAGCTCTACACAAAGTAGCTAGTGTTTCTAAATGATTGCTTTGAGGAGAGTGGAGGCTCAACATGAAGAGGCCTCAAGCGAATTAATGTTCTTAAATGTGGTCTCAACAACAAATTCTAGGGATTTAGGATCAGCGTAAGTATACCGTGCGTACTCATAGATGTCTACGTGATTCCTTAATGACTCACGCCCATCATACGCCTCCAACACGCCCATCGTAAGGAGCATTTTCACAATTTTTTTAATACTTGAGTCAAGAATAGAAAATACTTTAAATGGTCAGGTGTTACAACTTCTATTAAGATTGTCATGTAATATTACTAAATATACACTTAACACATATTCCAGATACTAAGCATTCAATTCCTATTAAGCATTCAATTGATATTAAATACTTTTATGAAAAATCATTCTTATTTAAGTAACCATGTATTCACTAGATTCAGGTGGAAGACTTTCATCAAAGTTAGCTCCTTGACTAACAATTAAGCTTTCTCCTTTAAATGACCTAAAATACAAATATTACTAAGTCTTAGTATTCGTTTGTTTTTTTCAAGACAATTTTAAGAATATGTACTTATACCTTTTATAATGAAATCTTTTTGATACCTCAGCATATGTAATTTTTTTTCAAGACTGCCTCAGCTCGTCGCCTTTCAGAAGGTCCTTGAGCCGAGGTACTTCCCTCCTCAATCTTGAGTTTTCTATTTAGTGGGTTCGGTTGAGGTTCTTGGGTGACTGGGTATGAAAGTGTTCGTTGCTACTGTCCATCGCCAGGATTGGAAATCCCGACAGGGCCCTTGCTAACATTGGCGGTGTTAGCATTCAGGTGAGCCATGACAGCTGCTACGGCTGCTAAGACTGCAGCTTGGAATGTAGCTTCATCGAATAAGAGAGCAGGTTTCTTGCTTGTGGATTGGTTACGCTTCTTCGGTGGCATGGTTTTCCTACACGGAAAGGAATACAAGGTAATGAGAGACGATGGTTAACCCTGGACATTTCTGTCCTAAACGTATTAGGCATAAATTTTCCCATGCCTTGGGTACTGGTCGTCTGAGTGTCGACCTACATCCCTATGATGTAGTCCTGGTAATCGAAGTGGGTGTATGAGTATTGGAAAAAGGCCATAAGATACGAGTCGTTCCTACTAAGTTACCTTTATACTGGGAAAGGTTTCACTCTCCGACCTGGAGAGATTTGAGAACAGTTCGGAACGAAACTGTAGAAAGAGAGGCTCACAAGGGAAAATGACTAAATTCTCTCAATAGAGATGCGGGGATCCGCCCTAATAGTGTATCTGGCAACGGGAAACGACGATTTACCTAACACATAGTGTGAGTAGTGTAGCCACTAACTCACTAAATTGTATTATTTTAAAGGTGTATTAGTGTGACGAACACGAGGAAAAGACAATTCTCGGGTTCCATGTACTGGCTCCCTCTGTCTGTGTCGTATCTTTTTCTGGTATCGGAGTTGGTTTCCTTCGGATAGTTACCTAGGGTTCTCTCCTCGTATGGACAGATTGAATTTCTACTCCGCCTTCCTTCTGATTCCGACTCTGGGTGTTACCACTTCATGATGGATGACTGGGAATCTCCAAAGTTTAGGCGAATTTCTCACCGATGTCCCTAAAAGATATGGACACTTGGTGAATTCAATAGTCTCGACCTAGTTCATTCGTTTCCTAGCTGGAAATCTTCTCAATGAACTTCTTCGGGGTCGGACTCAACTCTTCTGTTAAGCACTGAAATGGATAGGGTTTTCTACAGGGTTCGTGTGAGAATGGAAATGTCTAAAGAATCCTAAGAGATTATTAACATTTCACTGGATGATCCCTATCGAGTCCTGCTACGATTACACAGGGTATACAAATCATATATAGCTTAGATCCGATAGGCCTTCGAATATGTGATACTACTCTAGAACCACATCCCAACGAGGAAAAGGAAATAGGGCGAAACCACACATTCTTAGCCTATGGGATCCATATTATACATAACCTTGGGAGTATACTCTCTGTAATTGTAGGTATATCAATAAGGATCTTTTTAGTTTTTCACACAAGGTTAGTTATTGATCCTAAAATACCCCTTTGGTATTTTAATTCTTGTTTGTTTCTTATCTTCTAAATAAAATTTTGGGTTTAATGTAAGTCTTTTAGTGTTCCAAAATACTCCTATAGTATTTTAAACTTTATGTTTGGCTCTAGCATTCCTAGTTGGTATGTTTCAGACCTGTTGTACACCACTATCACTCCCAAGCACATGTTCATCGCATCTCGAATAAATGTAGTTGATCAGGTTACATTTATTCCAGCTTACGATTACATAACTGCCCAGGTTTGACGGTAATGCTCAACATCCGAAGGCTTTTATTATTGTTCTACTTGTGATACTTGTGTTCGAGTGTTTAGGTTTTGGATGTTCTTATACTTTGGTAAAATATGGTTATATTTTAAAGTATAATTCTTGGTCAGGGTGTTTTATCCCTTTGTGTTTATAGGTTGTATATCTTTTATGAATTGATATACTTAGCTCACTATAAACAATGCTCTGATACCAATCTGTCACACCCCAAAACCGGAACGGCGGAAACGTTCTGGGGTGGATGACGTCATGTCAAGTATCACAACACATGCATTATAGTAATCAAAGTACAACAAAACATTGCATTAATAGTAATAGTTTTTTATGATTTACATTACAATGCTTCAAAGTATACAAACAAATATATTAAGTACATCAAGGTACTAAGTCGTCTTCATCAACAGCTCCGGGGGTGTACCTGTCTAATGCTAACCTGAGAATACAAGTTATTTGAAAAGCGAGTATCAACATTTTTACAAATGCTAGTGAGTTCATAAGTATTTAGTGACATTTATCCAAATAACTTTATAAAGTAGTAGTTTAAGAGATTACAGTGTATTAGAGCTCTTTCCAGAAAATCCTATATTTTCTTTAATAACAGCAGCCTTCTACCCAGACTGGTCAGTGTTATGTGGTAAAAAGTGGTTTTCCCTTAATTGCTATCATTATCAAAATACTGAATTTGATTATTAAAGAAAGCAAGAGACAACAGGGAAATAACATATGCCTCAGCAGTGAGGACTGCTGACTAAGGCAAAGGAATCATAGACTCCAGGAGAGTATCGAACTAACGACATGCCTGGTTCAATCTAACAACTAGAGACTCAGACCCCAGAAGGTACCAAATGAAAGGTACAACTAGTAAGGTCTAAAACAGTGAAAAACAGACCCCATACAATATCAAATGAAAGATACGTCTTGTGTAAGTCCCTAATTTGCCCGTGTATCAGTCAGATTCGTTTGATGGTGCGGAATCCCAATCAAACGGATGATGTAAGATCAAAAATAGAAGAGAAGGAGAAGAAGAATTAATATGAATCTTGTATGTATTCATATAAATTATAATCCAGATACAAAGGATTCACACACACATAAAAGCTCCTGTTTCTCTCTGGCCGTAAACTCTCTGGGGTTCATCAATCTCTACTCCTCACCCTAACACCTCTATTTATACTAGGGAACATGGGCCGGAAACAAATGGGCCGTAAATGAGTTTACGGCCGTAAGGTGTTTACGGCCGTAAACTAGGCCATAAATTCATAAAATATTACACAGAAATATAATTGCCCAGGAAAGTAAAGTATAAACCATATTTTGACCCAACAATCTCCCCCTTGGTTTATAGCTTTCTTTTCTTAATGACCCAACAAGCTCCCCCTAAAAAGTAGCTGGCTTTCTTGATAATTTTCAATGGGAGCTTTGGCTTCAGCTTTAATCTTTGAATTCTTCACGACTTCAAGATGAACTTGATGAATCTTCAATAATTGACTTCATCTTGAGCAGTTGGGCTTTTCCTTAGAGTTTGGCATTGATCGCACATTGGGTGAGGAGGCTTCTTGTACTGATTCTTGAAAGATAACACTTTCAGCTTGAGAATCTTCAGAGAGAATATCAGAGAGAACTAAACTTCTAGATCACTTCATCAGGTGCAACAATAGCAGCAGACTGATTGAGGAGGCTTCAATGCAATCCGTCACATAATCTTCAATTGCAGCTTCACCTTGCTTCTGGGGTTGAAGGATTGAATGTTGAAAGAATGATCTTCATTTCTTGCTCCTTCGAATGCGAATTCTTCGATGCTCACGGACGAAGCCTTTGGCTCAGAAATCTTCAACACGAAATCCATGAGTCTTATCTATACCTGAAATCACTTTTCAAGACAAAACAAAACTAAAAGAAAACTTAGCACACAAATTAAAACAGAAACAAAAATATTTTTGGATTTTTTGATTTTTCTAAACAAGAAATAAAACAGAAATAACACTATTTTTGGATTTTTTAATTTTTCTTATTTTTTTCATTATTTTTAATTTTTAATTCTCCCCTAATATTTAAATTAGAAGAAACTATAATAAATTTAACAAAAATAAAAATTTATATCCAACTTTAAGAGTGATTCGGGATCAAAGTTGTTAGACAACCTTTATCCACTTGTCGGTACCTTCCATATTCACATCTTTTGTTGGTCGATCGCCGGTATTGTTGTCCACTTAAACACGAAAAATTGTGACAAATTTAGGACATACTATTTGTTACAAGACAAGGTGAACTTAAGTTCCTAGATATTATATCTGATCCTAATTTCTTAGATACTATATCTTAAGGACCATTCATCTGACGACGACCAGGGATATTGTTGTCCACCTAAATTGAGCAGGGAGATATATAGACAATCTGTATGTTCTCAATTTCTAAGTGTACTAGAACGTGTTTCCCGCTTCCTGATATGCCCCAGCCATCAAGAACTTCCAGAGTACTCCTTACACCGGGTGAGCAGACAACCATTCAGAGAGAGAAGAGATTCAGAATTCTATTGCAAACTACTTCAGAGGGGTTGAGAAGAAGAAGGTTGCATATGCTGTGTACCAGGTCGGATTAGAAGTCGCGCAAAGGAGACAACATATGGCTAACAGATGAGAAGTATTTCACACATATATTTCACACACACACACACACACACACACACACATATATATATATATATATATATATATATATATATATATATATATATATATATATATCCTGCAGAGAAATAGAGTTGCATATGTTGTGTACCAGGTCGGATTGGAAGTCACGCAAAGGAGACAACATATGACTAACAGACAGAAAGAAAGAAAATGATATTCTACAGACCTAATTTATCGGAATTTACCAGTCGCCCCGTCCAACCGGAATTAAGGAAAGAATCCGCACATCGAGGAAAAGTTAAACCACAGTTCCAAGTACGGGTTCAATTAATGTGACAAGTAGATTCCCATATATATCTCCCTGCTCAACCTATCCGAGCGTCGTATTGTCAGGCTGAACGTATCTAATTAGGTCAAGATTTGTCAAGTCTATAAATTTCCTAAGTTCAACTCTGCCTAGTCAAGTCCATTTAAAGTTTTTCGTGCCTACTGACGCATCAAGTCAGAGCGTAGACCCTTCAACTTCGGGTACGTTACGCAGACTCAGGTTGCCTGTTATCACTTGATAATATCACTTCCCAAAACATCTCCCTCAAACACAAATTCATAACCAATATATTTTTTTATTTTCTGATTTTTTGATGTTTTTGGATTTTTAAATTTTTTTTTTTTAATTTCTGTTTTGTTTTTATTTCTCCCCCTAAATTTGTGCATAGGAGAGAAAAGAAAGTAAATATGCAAATTTAAACTATCCTAAACAAAAATTAGTCTTTAAAGCGAATCAGCTTAAGAAAAACTCAGGAGTATAGAGAAGAAAACGCAAACCGTAAGTCACCGATTGAATTTGCATCCAGAAGGTCTGAGAACAGCACGCGTAATCTCAGAACAGATCCGAAAATTCTTCATGTCATTAAGCACAAACCCCATGTGATCCCTTCTTTTCTTCCTTTCCCGCAAAAGGACACATACTCTCAAACAAAGGTTTGAATGTTGTACAGTTGAGAGATGTCCCCTATCAAGTGCCAGGAACAGCCACTACCAACAAACCGAAGTCTGATGATATGCCTCCATAGCAGCTCCGACATAGAGCGGGATTAGTTGGTCTTTGGAACCCAGTCCATTTTGAAACTGGGTCGACCTTTGTCATCAACACACAATACTTTCTCCCATGACATATCCTGCTTATCACAAACAGAAGATGTAGAAACATTAGAGTCGTTAGGAGATTTGGGAGAGTGAGCCTTTGGAACCCATTTGTAGTTGGGTTTAACCCATTTCTTTTTCGATCCTATGGGTGGCTTGGTACTTGATTTGGAACTTGAAGTCGGCTGCCTAGATGACATTGACCTAACCGGTCTTGGCTTCATAGGAGCATCTCTTGAACATGGCTTCTTGGCCGACATTCCCTTCTTGCCCATGGGATTTAGATTCTTGGCCTTGTGAGATTGATTCTTAGCTTTCTGCGCCTTCCAGTCAACATTGTCTGAACGTGAACTGGAAGGATTTCTTTTGAAGTATCTCCCACTTGGCGCGTTTTGCCGTCCTTGTGCATAGTAGGGAACGTATGCGCGATTAGGAAAATTTCTGGCAATGTGTCCAGGTGTTCCACAGTGAAAACAAGTCTTTTTCTTCACTGTGAAGTTGTTTTTTCCTGCCCCTGGTGGCGTATCCTTGCCTTGTCTCTAGTTGTTTCCATATGCACACTTACAACAGGCACTTTGTTGCGCTGGAATTGGAGGCCTATATTTCTCAACGGCAGGTTTGTTAGAAGCAGCCGAGTTCGTAGCAACAGATTTAGAGTTCAAGGAGTCATTGGTTTGTTTAGAAGAACTCTCCTTGTTCTCATCCTCTGCTACTTTACCTGCACATGTAACAGAAACATCAATATTTTCAACATTAATAACTCCTCCTGACACAAATCCAGCTGGTTTTCCGTGTTTAAGATGTGCCTCCCTGTCAATTTCTTCTTGTTTCATAGGGATGGATGTGTAGTTATGATTGTAAGGAGGAGGTACACTATCATACCCTAGACCCTTGTTTTGATTTTCTTTGAATTTTAACTGGGTTTCATATAAGGACTCGACTGTCTGACTTGACGCAGTATAATTTTTGAAACTGACATCAGTTTTTCCACACTTGATTTTTAAAGCGTCAAGTTCTTCAGTTACAGCAACAAGTTGTCTATTAACATAATCATAATTTTCACACTTGTTATACTCTTCCTGAAGTTTCCTAAAGTCCTTGGTTTTTGATTCTAACTCAGCCTTCAGGGGGTTTTGTCCTTTCCTGAGTTGATATCCTTCATATCTCCGGTCTTCAACTTCTCTTTTAAATATATCAATTTGATCTCGAAGAAATTTAATCGTGGCTTCACATGATTGAGAAGATGAAACTTCACATGAATGAGAACATGACACTTCATTGACCGGAAGGTTTACAGAACTCTTTAAAGCGTCAAGCTCTTCAATTACTTCAACAATACTACGACGATTGAGATCTTTTGTCTTCTTGATGACAGCTACGTTCATATCCCATGATTTCGGAAGTGAATTTAGCAGCTTTTTCTTTATCTCTGATTTGGACAAGAAGATCCCGGCTATATTCATCTCAGTAGTGAGTGTAGTAAATCTCTGCAATTGAGTTTCAAGGGTTTCTCCTGGGACATAATCGAACATGTTGAAATTTTGTCTTAAAATCTCCAAACGACTCTCTTTCATGTTTTCAAATTCCCTTGTAGACCTTAAAATCGATTAAAGAAAAACTAGAAGCTAAAATAAAATTTAAAAGTCAAACTTAAAATGCCCTTTTTTTTAAATCAACCTTAAAAGTCAAAATTTAAAAAAAATTAAACTCAAAAGTCAAACTGAAAAGCTAAATTTGAAATTTTAAAAGTCAAATGA
This sequence comes from Lactuca serriola, assembly GCF_051521515.1. Lineage (NCBI taxonomy): Eukaryota > Viridiplantae > Streptophyta > Magnoliopsida > Asterales > Asteraceae > Lactuca > Lactuca serriola. Next base: position 168,644,537 of record NC_136412.1, read on the forward strand.
GAAAGTCAAAGCTTAAAGTCAAAGGTCAAACTTGAATGTCAAAGTCAAAATTTAAAAAAAAATTAAACTCAAAAATCAAACTCAAAATTTTAAATCAAAAAAACAAAAATAAAAGTTAAAAATAATATATATATATATATATATAAATATTTTATTATTATTAATTAATTAATTTATTTTATTATTTATTATTTTTTTTAATTTTGGATGAAAAAAGAATTTAAAATTAAAAGAAATTTAGTTTTTTGGGCAGAAAGTGTCAAATTGGCGAAACTTGAAAGCGACAGGAAGTGTTTAAGTTTAAAATTTTGAAGTAAAAGAACAAGAGTTTGGTTAGCTGAGATGGTTAGGCGCCTTGTTGGTGATCTTGAGGTCCCCGGTTCAATCCCGGTCACCCTCAATTCGTTTCCTGTTTTTATAAAGGCGTCGATGCTTGTGCTGCTGCTTAGCCGAGCCGCAAGTTCCGAGCCGCCGCAAATTTGAGCCGAGCCGTCTTCCACCGAGCTGATCTACCGAACCAATCTGCCCTGCTGAGCCGCAAACTCCGGAAACCCTAACCGTAAACCCGACCCCCGCCGCCGGCCGTGAACTGTTTCCGGCAGTAAGCTCCGGCCGAAAACTCTTCAACAATTACGTGAAAAACAGCGATTTTTCGACTTTGAAGCTCCAAAACTCAATCAAAAACCTTTTTTTATGAAAAACACAAAGAACAAATCCCCTTTATTTTTGCGAGATCTATCCAAAAACGCAAAAATATTTCGAAAATAAGATCAAATAATGCTCTAAAATAGAGTTTACGACCCAAGAACTCGGTGTTTACGGCCGTAAGCTTGGACCGTAAACACAGAATATTCGATTTTTGGATGAAACAATAAATCCTTTTGACTGATACAACTTGGCTCTGATACCAATTGTAAGTCCCTAATTTGCCCGTCTATCAGTCAGATCCGTTTGATGGTGCGGAATCCCAATCAAACGGAAGATGTAAGATCAAAAATAGAAGAGAAGGAGAAGAAGAATTAATATGAATCTTGTATGTATTGATATGAATTATAATCCGGATACAAAGGATTCACACACACATAAAAGCTCCTGTTTTGACATTGTTGGGTCAAAATATGGTTTATACTTTACTTTTCTGGGCAATTATATTTTTGTGTAATATTTTATGAATCCGTTTGATTGGGATTCCGCACCATCAAACGGATCTGACTGATACACGGGCAAATTAGGGACTTACATCTTGTAAGATCAAAACAGAGAAAACAGACCCCAGACAGTATCAAAAGAAAGATACGTCTTGTAAGGTCAAAACAGTGTGACTCTGAAAATCAATTACCAACATACAGTGTAAATTGCCGGTGAAATATCGTTACCTTAAAGCCAATGAATTATAAGGTAACCCGAGATACTCGTAACCGTACTGACTAGAGTACCAGACGCCCTACAAGCGTCCGAAATATGACATTTGTCACCCGTTGGCTTGGTAGGCCAGGACTGTAGCTAGCAGTCTGGGTGCGGGGTTGTCAATCCCGTATAGATCTATACACACAATGTCCGCTCTCCCTACAGGAGATTCTGGTAACCATCTAGACGACGGAGAAGGCCGTGTCCTGAAGATGCATCTCAAATTGTGGGTAGAGACTTCCAAATAGTGGGTAGTGTGTAAGTGTTGAACTAGAGGTAGAGACTTCCATATAGTGGGTAGTGTGTTTCTAATGTAAGTGTAGACTAGAGGTAGAGACCCTTAACTGAACTGGCTAGAGAATTCATGTATGTCCATACTCATATACATAATAGATAACTAATGAATCAAACGACCTTCGGACGACCAGACCACATCTCAACAAAGAAAAGGAAATAGGGTGGACGAGCCTTCCTAAGTCTTTCAATCATTACTTATATGTACCTATATAAGCACAGACATACATATAACTACGACTGAGTGTGTATCAAGTAGAAGTGATTCTTGTGAAGTAGGAGTGTCTAACAAGTGAAGTAGGAGCGGTCGCAAGTGAAGTAGGAGTGTCGAACAAGTATAAGCATATCATGAAGAGAAAGCATTATCAAGTAGGAGTTAAAAATACATGAAAGCGAAGCAGTAGCAACTAACAAGTAAGAATATACGTCGTAAAAGGGAACTTTGAGGAAAAGCCTTTATACTCGGGGAAAAATCATAATTTGTATTCTTTTGTAAAATATGTTTGAAAACCTTTGGAAATCTTTCATAAACCAGTTTAAAATGAATTTAGATAAAACAGTACAAGTAAGAGTCTTGAAACAAACGAAAAACCTTTTTGAAAATCATTATAGTGTCTTACTCGGTAAAACAGTATACGGTGTGGTAAAATCTTGTGAATGCGGGTTATCAATCACATGTGATTGATATGATAACTAGCATGTTTAACTTGTAATCCCCCTATAAAACATGTAAAAACATTTAAAAGGTTCATTCTGGGGTATGAACTCACCTAGTATAAGTAGGTCCGACGAAGGTGCCGTTTGGGCGTTCGGTGTCACGTAAGGACTCGAACACACTCAATGACCTACTTAACATATGATAACATATGTTCACATACAATTAGTATATTTAATACTAATTAAACATGTATACGCACTCAAAGGAGCGAAAAACACTTTGGTTAAGTGTTTGGGTGTCCCGGGTAGTGTCTAAAGGTGTGTATGGCTTAGGAATGGAGATTACTCTCCGAGAGTAAACTCCCAAAGCTTAGTTTACGGCCCAGGGACATCTCACCATGAGTTTACGGCCATAAAATCATGGTGAGGGGATCTAGTGTGTTTTAAGGCTTCTAACTTCTTCATGGAATTATTCTAGGTCCAAACTATATAGTATGAGTGGGTTTAAGGTCTTTAAGGGCATCTTAATGGAGTTTACAGCCCAGGGACAACTCCTAAGGGAGTTTACGGCCGTAATGTAACAACCCGAAATTCATATCCCTAAATGTAACCCTTCTCGCGACTCGTTCCGATCATCCAATCGCCGTTTCTGATTTCATTTCCGTTTCCGACCTTTTATTAAGTCGTTATTGCGGGTTTTATTTTATGACTTAATAAGTGACTTAATACCCTTAGAACTCATTCTAACGCCTCATATTAATGATCGGAACATTTCTAGAATCAACCATATCGGGTTACGGCAATTTGGTCGGGTGCGACCAAAAGCCCCATCTAACGCCGGTGTCGGGTAGAATTCTACCGTGTCCCGAATTTGGACACTATTTAAACTGATCCAAGTCTTCATTCTGAAGCTTTTGCTGCATTCTACAACTTTCACTCCAACCTCTCTCCTCAAACTAGAATTAAAGGTCCAAATCTCAAGTTTAAGGTCTCAAATCTCCAAGGTACCTTCCCTAAATTGTTATGCAACCTCTCTAGCCTTCAAATTCGAGTTTAAACCATGGATTAGGACCATTACCATGAGTTTACAGCCTTAGAACAGTCCTAGGCCATAAACTCATATAAAGGGGGTTTTTGGAGCAACAAAACCCTTCCAAACCACAATTAGACCTTGAATAAGGTTAGATGACTTTATGGAATGAGCTTAGAATGCTTTGGACCATGATTTAAAGCCTTGTATATGAGTTTACGGCCCTGGAAGGTGCCTAGGCCGTAAACACATATTTAAAGGGGTTTTTAAGCCATTTAACCCTTCCAAGACACAAACAAGACTTAGATATGACTTTTGGAATATTGGAAATGGACCTAGAACACCTTAAACATAAATTTTGAAGGGTTTGTGTGAGTTTACAGCCAAGGCTCGTACTTGAGCCGTAAACTCCTTAAACAAGGGTGTAAACTCATTTTCAAGGTGTTAGAAAGCCATCCAACACCACCAAAAGCCTTGGAATAAATCATAGGACCAACCAAAAATAGTTTAAGGGCTTTAAACACATCAAAACTCTTCATTTGAGAGTTTACGGCCATAGAAGGTACTCCATGGCCTTAAACTCCTAAAAGTGTGTCATTTAGTGTCCAAAAATCATTTCAAGGCTTGTAGGAATTTTTAGAATCACATGTGATTAATTTTGGGACCTTAAAAACACTTATTCAAGGAGACATGAGAGTTTACGGCTATAGGCCCCATACCAAGGCCGTAAACTCCCTTAAGTGTTGTATTTGGTGATTTTAATCCATTCCAAGCCTTAGGTAAAATTATTCCAAGCATTTGCAAGTGTTAATATCCATTTGTGACCCCTTAAACATCATGAATCTTGCCAACATGAGTTCACGGCCGTGAACTCATGTGTGAGTGGTATATAGGCCGTAAACTCCTTAGAAAGTTTACTCTTGGGGAGTAAACTCAAACCCCAAGTCCCTCGCTTCAATTCCCGTCCGTAGATGTCACCCGGGTCACTCCAAACACCCGTTTTGAGGTGTTTTCGTTAGTTGGAGTGTGACATCATATCTAATTAGAGTTTATGAATTTAATTAGATATATTTGTATGTCATTTCATATTACATAGGAACCTCGCATGTTATAAGGCCTCGATTCGACGCTTAACATCCGAAATCGACACATTTCCGCGTCCGGTGAGTTCATACCCCTACCCTTTTTCAATGGTTTTTCAATGTTTTCAGGGGGGAATACAAGCAAAAGTACAAGAATATCTTGTATTCAATCACATGATTTTAGTTAAATGGTTTCATAATTGTACATTTTTAAGAATTGAAAACCTTTTAACAAACTGTTTTAACTTGTAGAGTGTAAAGGACAATCACCATAAGATAACACATATATATCATCTGTAACGTCCGTAATAATACACCTAGAATCGAGTGTAAAGGACAATCATCGTTAGATAACACCTTGGCTCGAGTGTAATGTCCTTATTAAAACACCTAGGCTCGAGTGTAAAGGACAGGTACGTAAAACATAGTTAGTCGTAAATACTACTTTCCTAGTTGAAAAGTAAAGAGTAATCTTAATTATTGGAGACACGTCCTTGTAACACTTCCATGGCACGAGATAGTGGAGGACTAACCCTGTAACCAGAATCTCCGAACATAAGAGAGCGTGGCTTGAGTTTATAGATCTATACGGGACTAACAATCCCACACCTGGCTGCTAGCTACAACCGAACCGAAAGGTTCAAGGGTGACGAAAGTCATAAAAAGGATATTGACCACGACTCGAGTCATATCTAGTTTGAGTATGGTTAAGGACTCGCAATCTAGATTATTAACATTTTAGACTCATTTCCTAGCTTTATGTACGTAGTAAAGCTAATGTACGTTCAAGAATGGTAAGCACACATACACACACATTCAGGGAAACATGGGGTTTTCCTGGGGAGAACATTGAACATAACCAGAACCGGTAAAGATACACACACACAGTCAGGGAAACATGGGGTTTTCCTGGGAAGGACACCGAACATAATCAGAATTGGTAATAGTTCACATATACACAGTTAGGAGAACATGGGGTTCTTCCTGAGTAACAGTAGTACGTAACTAGATAAGTGTAACAAGTTAAACAACTGAACTACAATTTACAAGACCAATCATGTTTTCTTCGTACATCGTTTACTTTACTTTCGGATTTGGAAACTAACTTTACATAAGAAAATATGGGATTTTGTTGTATAACCACTTTTTAAGGAAACCAAAGGAACTCGTACATTTTCAGAAAAACTAACCGCTTATGAACTCAGCAGCGTTATGCTGATTTTCAAACCGCTTGTATTCTCAGGTCCGTGTTAGACAGGTACCCAAAGATCCTTTTGTGCGAAGACGGAGTTCTCAGAAGACTCGTTTGTGTTGGTCATATATACTATGTATCACATGTATAACTTTTGCTTTTGAAACAAATGTAAAACTTTCATATATGTAATGTAATGGTTGATTTACTTTACTTACTATGTACATTGGATTTGATACTCAAAGTGGAGTCAACCCCGGAAATGTTTCCGCCTTCGGTTTTCGGGGTGTGACAGATTGGTATCAGAGCCCTTGTTTATAGTGAATGAAGTATACCAAACCTTACATGGTATGAAACTATAAGAATTAAGGGGCCTAAGTGCTCTGAACTAAAAGTATCCTTCAAAATATAAGTATTTTCAAAAGTATATAAGTATTCCGACCCGTCGAGATCCGTAACTACAAATAGAACAAAACATAAGTAAATGGGTGTTGTACACTGCAGTTAAACCTGGGCAGTTATGTAGTCGTGTCTAGGATCAATATAGCCTGGCCAACTATATTCATTCGAGACACGACCAACATGTGCTTGGGAGTGACTGTGGTATGCGACATGCCTAAAACTTACCCTTAATACCACAAACATCGAGCCAGCGTCGTAACGAATTATGAAATACTATGGGAGTATTTCTCGAGCCAATCCTTGGTAGAAATCCTCGTTCATGCATTGTTCTTTGATCATTCCCTTAGCGATAATTTTCCCTCTTGATAACTCTTTCTTGCTTTATCGCTTATTCAACATATATCTGTCATATCTCTTGATTTAATTCAGAGGACTTATCATCCTCTCTTTCTTGATCTTATTAGATCAAGATGCCTCCAAGAAAGAGACCCAACTCCAAGACCAACAACCCTCCGCCACCATCTCCTCCCCAAATTGACCCTGTAGTATTCCAGGTAGCTGTTACAGCCGCGGTGGCAGGTGCCATGTCCCAATGGAACTCTGGCGGTTCCGGTGGTTCGGGAGGTGGTACCCAAACCCAAAACCAAGAAAACAGTCAGGGACGTCGGAAATAGGGTTCCTATAAGGATTTCATGAACGCAAAACCCCCGTCCTTCGATGGCACTGGAGGTGTCATTTCCCTCACCCGATGGTTCGAGAAGATCGAATCCATCTTTGAAATCTGTGCCAGTTCAGATTCAGACAAGGTGAAGTTTGCCGCCTGCACCTTTATCGACAAAGCCTTGACTTGGTGGAATGGCCGAGTTAAATCCCTAACCTTACCTGTAGCCAACGCCATGGGTTGGTAAGCCATGAAGGAACTTCTGCTGGCTGAGTACTGCCATCGAGGCGAAATGCAGAAGTTAGAACACGAACTCTGGAACCTGAAGATGAAAGGTTCCGACATCACTGCTTAAACTTCCAGGTTCGACGACTTGGCACTACTCTGCCCGGGAATGCTTACCCCAGAGAGTAAGAAGATAGAGAGATTCATCTGGGGGCTGACCCAGCCAACGAAAGGAAATGTCATAGCTGTGAGGCCGGATACATACGACAGCGCCAAACGCCTAGCTCAAATCCTAATCGATCATAGTGAAGACCTTGAGGAGGCAGCTACCACTCCTGAGCCGATAGTGAGGAATGGGGAGAAAAGAAAACTTGGGAAGAAAGAGAAAAATCAGACATCGCACGAGTCTTCAAAGAGACAGCAAACGGTGACAGTTCATGCTGCCACTTCTCCTGCGATTGTTTCTGTTGTTGGATCCTAAACTCGGAAACCTACCAGTAGGTATACTGGAACCCTTCCTAGTTGTGACAAGTGCAACTATCATCATCTTCCTTCCAGTCCATGTATCGAAATAATTTGCAACAAATGTGGCATAAAGGGTCACATGGTGAAAAACTGTAAGACACCAACCCAATCGATGAGTCAAACTTCCGGAGCAGGGATTGGTCGGGCCTGCTATAGTTGTGGAGAAGTTGGACATCTTAAGAGAAACTGTCCCAAGGCTGTAACACCTAGCAACACCAGAAGAGTTCTAGCGATAGGACAAGAGGAGACAGCCACCGATCCTACCGTTGCCACAGGTATATTTCCCCTTGTTAAATTTATATGCCTGTGATTCTTTTCGATTCTAGCACCGAAAGAAATTCATTAACCATCCATTTGAACATTTTCTAACCCCGTCGTTTGTGAGTAACCGAAAAATGTATATCTTTGAGATGGTTACCACATGAGAACGAGAACGCTTGTGTCGTATCCATAAATTGTATTTTCAATACGAGTGATTATTCTTTCCATTCGACCTATTGGCAAACTTTTTATAAAATGCTTTGATGCCACCCTTAGCATGTAATGACCGAGCCTCATTCATGTTGTCTTTCCTAGTTTCGAGAAAGTCATTCGTTCTAGCCTTCCTCCGACTCGACTCTCATGATCTTCGTCCATCGAAGCTTAAAAAGTTTCCCCTGTATCTCTCATCTGAGTGATCACCAAGAAACGAGAAGTCTACGATTCTTTCCTCAATACTGTTTCCAAAGAATTCTTGAGAATTCTTTCCGAACGCGTAGTCCAGTCTCGCATCGACCTAATCCCGGGAATTTCCTCGTAGCCAAACCTAAGTAAGCACGATGTGTGCAAGTCAGCAATCAGGGCATGATGCGATCACTACAAGGTAGTAGCGGCGCCCTTCAGTCGAACCACTTCCTTGGTCATGTAGATAAGCAAAACAGTCATACTCGCAAACTTTTCCAAAAGCTAAGGCAATAAAGAATTAGTCGACACTGGGAACACCCATGGAAACCTGTAGATTCTTGGGTTCCGCCGACTATAACCGCAGACTCGTGTAGAAGTTTCCCTTAGAACCATCGAATCCTTAGTTACCTTACCATATGAAAGTGTACCCACTTGTTGGAGGTTTTACCCTGGAAAGACATAATACGTCTTGGGAAGTGCGGAAAACTTAACTTATGAAACCTTAGACTCTTCGAGATCCTCATTAGGAATCGATTCCATAGCCCTCTCCGAGCTATCTTCAGGACTCAGTAGCAACCATCTGGTGTTCCGCATCTTTATTCGTAAAGCTTGCCGACCTGACGAAACCCTAGTAAATTCCTTTGAGGAGATGAAAACCAATGAAAATCCAAACCTTTGTGTTTGAATCAATTGAGATTGTGGATTGAGAGGTTAATCATGCGTAACAAAGCCACAACCTGACAGTGAGGGTTCGCTAGAATGATAAGCGGAGACCCGAAGTAGTAGATTCATCCTTATATCTCTTTTCACTTTGTGATATGTATACGAATCTTTTAATTTCGGGACGAAATTCCCTCTAATGGCGGGATAATGTAACCACCCGAAATTCATATCCCTAAATGTAACCCTTCTCGCGACTCGTTCCGATCATCCAATCGCCGTTTCCGATTTCGTTTCCGTTTTCGACCTTTTATTAAGTCGTTATTGCGGGTTTTATTTTATGACTTAATAAGTGTCTTAATACCCTTAGAACTCATTCTAACGCCTCATATTAATGATCGGAACATTTCTAGAATCAACCATATCGGGTTACGGCAAATTGGCCGGGTGCGACCAAAAGCCCCGTCTAACGCCGGTGTCGGGTAGAATTCTACCGTGTCCCGAACTTGGACACTATTTAAAGTGCTCCAAGTCTTCATTTTGAAGCTTTTGCTCCATTCTACAACTTTCACTCCAACCTCTCTCCTCAAACTAGAATTAAAGGTCCAAATCTCAAGTTTAAGGTCTCAAATCTCCAAGGTACCTTCCCTAAATTGTTATGCAACCTCTCTAGCCTTCAAATTCGAGTTTAAACCATGGATTAGGACCATTACCATGAGTTTACGGCCCTAGAACAATCCTAGGCCGTAAACTCATATAAAGGGGGTTTTTGGAGCAACAAAACCCTTCCAAACCACAAATAGACCTTGAATATGGTTAGATGACTTTATGGAATGAGATTAGAATGCCTTGGACCATGATTTAAAGCCTTGTATATGAGTCTACGGCCCTATAAGGTGCCTAGGCCGTAAACACATATTTAAAGGGGTTTTTAAGCCATTTAACCCTTCCAAGACACAAACATGACTTAGATATGACTTTTGGAATATTAGAAATGGACCTAGAACACCTTAAACATAAATTTTGAAGGGTTTGTGTGAGTTTACGGCCAAGGCTGGTACTTGGGCCGTAAACTCCTTAAACAAGGGTGTAAACTCATTTTCAAGGTGTTAGAAAGCCATCCAACACCACCAAAAGCCTTGGACTAAATCATAGGACCAACCAAAAATAGTTTAAGGGCTTTAAACACATCAAAACTCTTCATTTGAGAGTTTATGGCCATAGAAGGTTCTCCATGGCTGTAACTCCTAAAAGTGTGTCATTTAGTGTCCAAAAATCATTTCAAGGCTTGTAGGAATTTTTAGAATCACATGTGATTAATTTTGGGACCTTAAAAACACTTATTCAAGGAGACATGAGAGTTTACAGCTATAGGCCCCATACCAAGGCCGTAAACTCCCTTAAGTGTTGTATTTGGTGATTTTAATCCATTCCAAGCCTTAGGTAAAATTATTCCAAGCATTTCCAAGTGTTAATATCCATTTGTGACCCCTTAAACACCATCAATCATGCCAACATGAGTTCACGGCCGTGAACTCATGTGTGAGTGGTATATAGGCCGTAAAATCCTTAGAAAGTTTACTCTTGGGGAGTAAACTCAAATCCCAAGTCCCTCGCTTCATTTCCCGTCCGTAGATGTCACCCGGGTCACTCCAAACACCCGTTTTGAGGTGTTTTCGTTAGTTGGAGTGTGACATCATATCTAATTAGAGTTTATGAATTTAATTAGATATATTTGTATGTCATTTCATATTACATAGGAACCTCGCATGTTATAAGGCCTCGATTCGACGCTTAACATCCGAAATTGACACATTTCCGCGTCCGGTGAGTTCATACCCCTACCCTTTTTCAATGGTTTTTCAATGTTTTCAGGGGGGAATACAAGCAAAAGTACAAGAATATCTTTTATTCAATCACATGATTTTAGTTAAATGGTTTCATAATTGTACATTTTTAAGAATTGAAAACCTTTTAACAAACTGTATTAACTTGCAGAGTTGTTTGTTTTAACCCGATTTTCAATTCTTATTATACACTGTTATATTGTATACTTTACGTATGATTGTTCACACTTATATTGATAGAACACATAAAATATTGTAATGTCTGTAATAAAACACTTAGGTTCGAGTGTAAAAGACAGACACCATCAGAAAACATAAAACATTTGTATATCCTTAACAATACACCTAGGCTCGAGTGTGAAAGATAAACACCATCATGACACACAAATCAATTATAATGTCCTTAATAATACACCTAGGATCGAGTGTAAAGGACAATCACCATAAGATAACACATATATATCATCTGTAACGTCCGTAATAATACACCTAGAATCGAGTGTAAAGGACAGTCATCGTTAGATAACACCTAGGCTCGAGTGTAATGTCCATAATAAAACACCTAGGCTCGAGTGTAAAGGACAGGTACGTAAAACATAGTTAGTCATAAGTACTACTTTCCTAGTCGAAAAGTAAAGAGTAATCTTAATGATTGGAGACACATCCTTGTAACACTTCCACGGCACGATATAGTGGAGGACTAACCCTATAACCAGAATCTCCGAACGTATGAGAGCGTGGCTTGAGTGTATAGATCTATACAGGACTGACAATCCCACACCTGGCTACTAGCTACAGCTGAACTGAAAGGTTCAAGGGTGACGAAAGTCATAAAAAGGTTATTGACCACGGCTCGAGTCATATCTAGTCTGAGTATGGTTTAGGACTCGCAATCTAGATTATTAACGTTTTAGAGTCATTTGCTAGCTTTATGTACGTAGTAAAGCTAATGTACATTCAAGAATGGTAGGCACACATACACACACAGTCAGGGAAACATGGAGTTTTCCTAGGGAGAACACTGAACATAACCAGAACCGGTAAAGATACACACACACAGTCAGGGAAACATGGGGTTTTCCTAGGAAGGACACCGAACATAATCAGAATTGGTAATAGTTCACACATACACAGTTAGGAGAACATGGGGTTCTTCCTGAGTAACAGTAGTACATAACTAGATAAGTGTAACAAGTTAAACAACTGAACTACAATTTACAAGAACAATCATGTTTTCTTCGTACATCGTTTACTTTACTTTCGGATTTGGAAACTAACTTTACATAAGAAAATATGGGATTTTATTGGATAACCACTTTTTCAGGAAACCAAAGGAACTCGTACATTTTCAGAAAAACTAACCGCTTATGAACTCACCAGTGTTATGCTGATTTTCAAACCGCTTGTATTCTCAGGTCCGTGTTAGACAGGTACCCGAAGATCCTTTTGTGCGAAGACGGAGTTCTTAGAAGACTCGTTTGTGTTGTTCATATATACTATGTATCACATGTATAACTTTTGCTTTTGAAACAAATGTAAAACTTTCATATATGTAATGTAATGGTTGATTTACTTTACTTACTATGTACATTGGATTTGATACTCAACGTGGATTCAACCCCGGAAATGTTTCCGCCTTCGGTTTTCGGGGTGTGACATGTAAACTCTTATTCTTTGAGTTTATTGAAGTTTCAAGCCCCTAATACCTTGCTAGTAATTTATAATGATAGTCTAAGGCCATTTGTGGGGTAAAAACCAACATTTTGGCTTGGTTTGGGGAGTTTACGGCCTTGACACATGTATGGGCTATAAACTCCTTTTCATCCTCCAAATCCTTATGTTTAAATGATCTAAACCCAAGAGGATAAGCTCCTAATTTATGTATGAAGTCCAAGGATGTTTTTGGAGTGTTTTTGGGGCTTTTTGACATAATTAAGAGGTGTTTACAGCCTTGGCATATGCCTGGGCTGTAAACTCTCTTTTTTGCCTCAAAATGATTGTTTTAATTGATCAAACACTCCTACGCTAAATCCTCAATTTATTTCCAAGCTTTTAGGGACAATTTAGGGTCTTTTTGGCCTCATTTAAGGTGTTTACGGCCTAAGGAGGAGCTTAGGCCATAAACTCCTCTTTCACAGCTTCCAAGTCCGATTTCTAAGCTATAAACACGAATCAATATGTTTAGAACAAGCTAGGATAAGCGGACTTACGATTTGGAAGCGTTTGGTTGCGGATTTGGGGCGAAAACGAGTCTAGAGAGAGAGTATAGAGAGAGAGGGTGGAAAAGCTCCAAATGGAGTTTACTCCCCCTTATATATGGGTGGGAGTTGGAGCTCAGTGGAATTCTACCCGATACTGCCGTTAAACGGGGCTTTTGGTCGCACCTGATTTAGTGGTCGTAATAATAAAACTTAACATTTTCCAAATAAATGGAAATGTGTCTTATGTGTTTTTATTTCTTTTTATCACGACTTAAAGGCATATTAAATATAAACAAATGGAATGTTTATTAAATTGATGACCTCTAATTAACGGAACTTTTATAAGCTTGAATATTCCGTTAACGTTAATAGGGAAATGTAACGGAACAATTTGGGTTGTCACATTTACCTATATTAGAGCCATACGTTTCGACTCTCCCATCTCTTGTATCTCTTAGGTAAATGGGGCAGCTTCGTCTCCAATGCCCTTTCTCTTGGCAATAAAAGCAAATTGACTCTTTTGGAACATGAGATGGAACTACTTCAGACATTGCCTTTCTCTTATGATCAAACTTTTCGATCATAGCATGTCTTTCATTGCCATTGTCTATATCCATAGAGGTCTTGAAGGCAGATTCACCAATCAACTTTGCTTTTCTATTGCGCCAAACCATTGCTGATTCTGCAACAATAAGCATATAGGTGACATCTAGAAGGGTCACGTCGCGGTTCATCATATAGTACTCTCTTACGAACTCAGTATATGAGTTAGGAAGTGACTGAAGAACCCAATCAACAGCCATTTCCTCACAGACAACGGATCCCAACATTCTTAACCTATCAATGCGTGACTTCATCCCTAGAACGTGTGCACACACCGACTTTCCTTCTTTATGCTTAATTGCCAAAAGGGCTTGAGTGATCTTGAACTTTTCAAGCCTTTGAACTTGTGGGTTAGGGAGAACAATTGGAGGAGGTGGAGGAAGTGAATCATGATTTCTTATTCCTCGATCAAATCGTGGAATATCATCTTCATGTGGAAAGCTTGTTCCACGGGATTTGGGAAGACCATAGTTGTCGAACTTTGACATCTACAAAACGGGAGAATCGAATTCAAGTTATTTGATTGATTGGGTCCTTAGTAAATCACCCAAATGAGATACTAAGGCTAGGACCCAACACAATATCCTACAACTCGGGAGAGGGATGTCGTAACCCAAATTGCAGAACATTTGAAGGTAAGTGAATGACGATTCACTACTTTCCACCAAGAAAAACGACAAAACAAATTAAGTTTTAAATCTATGAAAACTCCTAGATCCTTTGAGATTCATTGAACATTTCAATGGCATGTTTAAATCTCGATATGCCCCTCTAGTTTGTGACTGGGATGCCGAGGATCACAAAGCGGGTGTGAATAACCATGCAAGCTTACATGGTGCCCTCACATGTTACAGTCACCTATTCGATGTGCCGGTAAACCACACATGCTCCACCGAACTATGACAAACATTGAGTCACCCTTTGCTACCTTTGCTTAGAAACATTTAGTGTGCCGGTTAACCACACACGCTCCACTAACGTCTTCGCAAGGGCACAAAGTGTAATTTCATGGAATTGCATCAATTCACTTTTGCCTAAGTAACTAAGATTGGGAATTTTATGAAAACATTTAGTTACTTTTATACTTCATTATACTTATAATGGAAAGTTTCGTCCTATCCTACCCGTTCGGCTAATGACCCTCCACTAGTCAAGAGTGTAGTGGGTAAGAGTGGATACCCATTCAATCACCATTTTATACCCCTTATAGACCAGCTTCGTGAATGAGGCCTACTAACGGTAAGACTGACTTTTACTCATACATATATATATAATGTTAGACTTTTAATGTTATACATAGTATAGGGTGTATTTTACACTTTTAGAATATTAGGTGGTCAAATTTAACAATTATACTTTTAATTCAATTAAATTTTAAACCAAAAACTTTATGGATTTATCAAACCTCTTTTAATTATACACCTTAATTAATTAATAAAACCATAAGGGTGTAATTTGAACTTTTTCAAAACAATACTACGGTTTTAGAATATAACATTCCTAATTAACTTTTAATCAACTTTTAAATTCCAAAACTTGAGGGCAAGTTTTGAAACATTTCAAAACATTAGGGTTTAGAATTTAAATATACATCAAATTAATCTATTAATCCAAAATTTTAAATTCCAAAACTTGAGGGCAAGTTTTGAAACCTTTTTCAAAACATTTGGGTTTCAACTATTTAAATTTCAAAACAACAAAACTTTTGAGGTCAAATTTAAACTATAAAACCTAAAGGGAAAAATATGAAACATTTCATAACACAAGGATCAAATAACAAATAATCTAAATTAACATTTAATCACATAATTATCCATATTTGATTTATTTAATGATTTATTGCATAACAATTTACCAATTTAATCAAAATAATTAATCAATTATCACATAAGGAAACAAATATTTTATTAATTGATAAATATCTTCAATTAGATCAAGAATATGGTCAAATATATCATAAAATTGGATTTATATTGATCTAATATGATAACGCAACTATCCTTAAGCAAAAACTGTAACAACGTAAATTTTCAAACAAATTTTTCAATTCAAAATAAAGTATTTTCATTCAAAACAAGGCATAAACATTCCAAGTGTCATGTCAGAATACAAATCATATGAATCCCAAGATCACAAAACATCTATCAGTGTGTACAGATCACGCCGGCGCCTTCCCACGGTCCTCGCTAGTACCTGAAACACATACACAACAACTGTAAGCATAAATGCTTAGTGAGTTCCCCAAAATACAACTTACGCACATACGCCTTTCCAGGCCCTGACCTTCCGGTCCATGTGTCTCAGGGGACTTCCGTCCCTGCTGGGTAAACCTTTCGGTCCTACCCACGCCAACCTTATGGTCCACATTACACGCCTTCCGGCCCATAACATAATGTCTTCCGGCCCACATAACATACATAGCACGTATAACAATTAACTTATCACATATAGCACATATATCACATATCATATCCGACCTTCCGGTCACACAGTCAAACCCTTCCGAGTACAGTATAGTGAGAAGACTCACCTCGTGAATATCGAAAGCTAGCAAATCCCGAAGTCACTCGTGCTCGATCCGCCGAGCTACAATCTCCCTATAACATCATACATCTCTTGTTAACACTTTTATCTTCTAAGTTTGACTATCCTTAAGAAGTCAAACATAGGTCAACTCTGGTCAACGGTCAACGGTCAACGGTCAACTTGACCGGACTCGGCGAGTGCACAAGGGCAACTCGGCGAGTCTAGACGTATCCGCCAACTCCATAGGATTCCCTTCTTACTCGTCGAGTACTTCCCCTGAATCGACGAGTTCCACCTGGGAGAGTCGCGGGGCCACCCCGACTCAACTTGCCGAGTCTCAAGAACAACTCGGTGAGTCCCAACTCGACTCAGACCACCTGTCGACCCTCTCTAACTCGTCCTGACTCACTGAGTCAACCCGTGACTCGACTGGATCACTCACTGGCCGATCCAAGGCAATCTTCAAGCTACTCGCTGAGTCTGCTCATCGGACTCGGCGAGTCCATGCCATGCAATTACTCAAACTCGCTTCTAAGGTCAGATATGTTCCATCAATTCATAGATCTAGCCTTTCAAGACTGATTCACCACGTAAAGTCCCTATCTTGGTGTCCGTAACACACCCCATGGCTTATAATGAACATTTTGATCTAAAGCATAAGGGTTCCAACCCAAAACTTCCATTGATTCCCAAAAAGCTTGGGCAAAGGGACACTCTGGACCTTTAGGGGTCTAGATCTATAGTCTAAATCTCTTAGGGGTCCAAGGGAGCACAAGATCTAGCCACAAAAGGGTTCAATAAACCCTAAATCAATGAAAACACCAACATAGAAGAGAATAGCTCGAAATATTACCCCAATAGAGATGCTCTGGACTCCAAATCCTCAGAAGATGGCTCCTCTTGCTTTCCCCTTGGCTGATTTCCTCTTTCCTTGCAAAATGACACCTCCAAGATCAATAATAGCCTCCTTCTATGCTCCAAACGCTCACACTCGATTAGGGTTTCACTCCAGGGACTGGTGAGCACAAATGATGGCCATAAGGCCCTTTAAATAGGTCCCAAACCCGAGAAATTAGGGTTTCATTAAACAGCGCAGACTCGCCGAGTCCATATCCTGGACTCGCCGAGTCCAACCGAATCCCGCGTCCTGAATCGCGACCCTACTCGGCGAGCCTGAGCTCCAACTCGCCGAGTCCCCTCTCAAAACACAAAATAATCAAATCAATAAAGATACCTGGAATTCCGGGCTGTTACAATTCTCCCCCACTAGAACTAGACTTCGCCCTCGAAGTCTCGCTCTGAAAATAGCTCTGGATGCTGCTGCCGCATCTCGCGCTCCGGCTCCCAGATCATCTCCGATCCCTTCCGGTGTTGCCACTGAACCAACACCAGAGGTACCTCCTTGTTCCTCAGAACCTTGATCTTCCGATCCCTGATGGCCACAGGCCTCTCAGCATAATTCAGACTCGCATCCACATGAATATCCTCTAATGGAACCACTGCCGACTCATCGGCTATACACTTCCTCAACTGCGACACGTGAAAAGTGTCATGGATCTGCCCCAACTCGGCTGGCAACTCCAAACGATAGGCTACCCAGCCTACCCTTGCAATCACACGAAATGGCCAAATATACCGGGGCCCTAACTTGCCCCTCTTCCTGAATCGAATCACTCCTTTCCAAGGAGAAACTTTCAGGAGAACGAAGTCGCCGACCTGAAACTCAAGCTCGGACCGGCGTCTGTCTGCATAACTCTTCTGTCAGCTCTGGGCGGTCAATAACCTCTGTCTGACCTGCTGAATCTGCTCTGTCGTCTGAAGCACGATCTCTGTACAGCCCATCACACTCTGCCCAACCTCTCCTCAGCAAATGGGGTCCGACACCACCTACCATACAACAGCTCAAAGGGTGGCATACCAATGCTCGAATGATGGCTGTTGTTGTAGGAAAACTCTGCCAAGGGTAAATACGCATCCCAGCTACCCCCGAAATCTAACACACACGCTTGAAGCATGTCCTCCAGCGTCTAAATCGTCCGCTCGCTCTGGCCGTCTGTCTGGGGATGATATACGGTACTAAAATGCAATTTAGTACCCAGTGTTGGATTAATGTCTAAGTCCATAACTATATTTGGTAAGACTTTACCCGACCCGGCATGGTCCATTTGGGTTGCATACCATCATGCACTTGAATGAGAGAAATAAGACACTTATGGTTATTAATATATTATAAGTTCTAGTATATTAATAATAAGAATAATAAGATTATTTAATTAGTATTGATCAAGAATTAATCTAGGATTAATTAAGTGATCAAAAGAAGACTAATTAAATATATGGGTTGATTGTGTAAATCATCCATACTTCTATAGTGGGCTAATGCTCCATGGATAATCAAGTTGGGCTAAAACCCATAGGATGGTCCATGGATGCTCCATGGTGTATTTGTACCCATGGATCCAAGGAAATGGAAAGCCATGACAATTAAGAGTTTACCCTAATTGTGTAACTATATAAGCATCTTATTATTGAGGAAAAATCGGCCACTAGTGTGTGTGAAAAAAGGGCTAGCCGATTTTGGTGAGTGTAGAATTCTCTCAAGTCATTCTAAGTGTTTTGATGATTGTGATTCCATTTGAGGTGTCACACTTGGGGCACTAAGCACTCAAGCTTCATGAAGACATTCTACACCAAAGAGGTATGTATTCTATCTTGCTATAGTCATTGTTTTGTATGCTAGATTAGGATAATACCTTGGAAGTTCTTATTTGCATGTATAATAGAGAAAACATAGATCCAAGGTATTTAGGGTTGCATGTACACTTAGGAGTGTTAGAATGCTCAAAACCCAACAGTGGTATCAGAGCCAGGTTGTTTTCTGTTATATTGATGCAAATATTTTATTTTCAAAGTTGAAAAAAAAAAACATGAAGTTTGTCAAATTTTAAGATAATTACTTGTTCTTGTGAAAAACTAATTATTTGTAAAATTTGAATAATTTGCTTTATGAGTTGAATTAGGTCAAATTTAATAAAAGATAAAATAATATGATTATTTTATTAGTTTTAAAAGTTTGATCTAAAGAGTTTTATTTTTTGAAACCTCCATAAGTTATGGATATGAAAAGGTTTTTAAAAAAAATTGATTCAAAGTTTTATGGAGTTACAAAAAATTTGGTGTTAATGTTTTAAAGGATTCCATAACTTAAGAATAAGTTATGGATCACCAAAAGTTTTTTGTGTTACCTTATTTTATGAGTGAATTTAGATTAATGAATAATATTATGTGATAGTTGGTTTTAATCCAAATTAATCTAAAAGAAGTTCATAAAATGTGTTTATGTAACTTATAAGTCACATTTATGAATCTTAAAACTCATAAAAGTTGGCAAAGGTTACAAAAATGAAGAGTCTAGTTCTAATTAAATGGTTTTATGACTCCATAACTTGTCCTCAAGTTATGGAGGACCAAGAGTCTCTTCATTTAATAAAATAAAATAAAATAAAAAAAGGTGTAACCTTAATTAATTCCATAAGTTATAAAATAAAGAAAAGTTAATTCTTTTATTAGTTTAAAGTCTTCCATAACTTGTCCTCAAGTTATGGAACTTGAAGAGTTTTTGGATTAAAACTACTTTAAACACATAAGTTATGGAATTAATTAGTTTTGAATAGTTTCAAAACTTGCCCTCAAGTTTTGGAATTTGTAAAGTTTTCACTTATGAATACTTTAATTCCAAGTTAGCCCTTAGAATTTTAAAAGTTAAAATTCAACCCTTATACTTTATAATATTATAAGTTAATAATATATATATGTATAAGAGTAAAGTCAGTCTTACCGCTAGTACGCCTCATTCACGAAGCCGGTCTATAAGGTGGGTATAAGGTTGTTGCCTATAAAATGGCAACTTAATGGGTGTCCACTCTCACCCACCGCTTGCTTGACTGGTGGAGGGTCGTTAGCCGAACGGGTTTGACAGGACTAGAATTCTCCCTTCATTAAAAGTATTAATGATAATACTAAGTAACTAAACTCTTAATAATACCCAATCTTAGTTACTTAGGAAAAATGTGAATAAGGTGCTAACCCATGAAATTACACTTTACACTTTGTCTAAGTCGTTAGTGGAGCGTGTGTGGTTAACCGGCACACTAACTTGGACTTAACAAGGTAGGTAAAGGGTGACTTAATATTTATCATAGTATCGATGGAGCGTGTGTGGTTAACCGGCACATCGGTTGAGGGGTAATTTATTAAGGGTACCAAGTAATTTGCATGGTTACTTCACACCTTGTTTTGTGATCCTCGGCATCCCAGTCACAAAACCTGAAGGGCACACTCGAGATTGAAACATGCCTTTGAAAAGTTCAATGAATCTCAAAGATCTAGGAGTTTCAAAACCAATTAAAACCTAATAATTCATTTTGTTTATCTTGGTGGAAATTGGTGAATCGTCATTCACCTACCTTCAAATATTTTATAGCTTGGATTACGGCATACCTCTTCTAAGTTATAAAATAGTTTGTTGGGTCCTAGCCTTAATATTTCATATTGGGTGTCATATTAAGGACTTTAAATCAACTATCTTGAATATCTCCCAAAAGATGTCTGTAATAGACACCTATGATCTTCGCAAATCTAGTGAAACAAGGTTTCCTAAATGAAGATGATGTCCTTTGGAAATCATACTTCTTTCACCTCCTCCAATTATTCTCCCCAACCCACAAGTTCTTGAAAAGTTTAAGGTCACTCAAGCCCTATTGGCAAGGCAAGGTCTAGGTGTGAGCACATCTTGGAGATGTAGTCACATATTGACAAGCCGGGAGAGTTGGGTGTCAAAGTCTTGAGAAAGTTGGTGGTTCAATCACTTTCTAAGTCACATAGTGAGTTCCTTTGGGACACCTATGAAACAGACTATGACAAGACCCTTAATGATCTTATCTATTTGTTAAGATCAACTTCCTTAATACTTGATGGACATTGACAATAGTGACACAGGAAATCCAGTAAAGCATTCTCTTCCCAATGGAAAGGGATCGGCCATAGTCAATTCGGTTGACCAAATGGTAAAGAGAAAAGCTAAGTCTGTGATAGTCTCGTGTACCATTATCAAAGGGTCCATACGTTTATATTGCCAAGGGAAGGGGCATTGGTTGCGATGCTGCCAAATTTACCTAAGGATGTTAAAGTCAATAAGTTTGACTCTACTTCAGGTAAAGACCACTATCTAACTCTGTTAAGTTTCTATTCTGAGATTCCTGATACATGATGTGACTGGGTCACATGGTGATGTTTTAAGAATCAAAGAAAAGTGAAGAAACTTAAAGAAAGAATATGCTGAATCTGATGGCGTAGATGGATTTCTATCGCATAGTTTGAAGATCGGATTCTTGAGCAACTTCTTAGGAGTTATGAGATATTGCTTAGGAATAGATAACAACAAGTTTTCATATGGATTGTAAGGATAAGTTTTTCCGCAAAGTTTTAAAATAAAAGAAATTTTTTTTGATTTTATTTATTTTAAAATATCCTTACAATGGCTTTTGAGGAAAAATTGTTGCTTATATGATTCCATTAAGAGCAAGAGTGGAAATATGAAATTGATTCTTTCATTTGTGGTAATGTCTAGATTTACCAAATAAGGAAAGATTCTCATCACCCAAGTTTCAATTGGATCGGAACTTGGAATCATGCAAGTTGTATAGCATGATGAATGAGAACTTTCAAGTTTTGGAAAATTAAGACTAATTACTCAGCCACATGGATGTGTGAGTCAAGTAAAGGACTAAGGGATCAAGTACACATTCTTGTGCACTGATTAAGTCCACCACAAAAGATTGATAAGACTATTCGTCATAGTTTACAAAAGCTCAGTAAATATGATTATACCTACAAGCTTAAGTGTAACTCTGAGACATTGGAAAAGGTTCCAATGTATGGCAGGGCGAATAAGAAGAATCAAATTAGGCAGAAGGATAAAAGTTTCTCATATCTGAAAAGATGGGAGAGTACTTTAGTATCAGTTTTGTGATCATCTTAATGATTAAGAAACCATATCAAAATTAGTTCTCTAAGGAAATCTTAGTGCATTCTTATGACTAAGAAGAGGAACTTGAATTGTTGAAATGGTTAAATCAAGAAGATGAGTCATACTTCGTTCCAATACAAGTCTTAGAGTCATACTCCAAGATTGTCATTTGAGTGACATGTCTTAAAGAAGGTTTAAAACACTTGTCAAATGTAAGAGTAAAAGTTTTCTACTCTTGTACATTTGAAATTGGTAAGTTGTGATGTTTTGGATAAAACAAAGACCAACTTAGGCCAATTGGGTAAAGTGTTTTTCTTGATTAGAATCCGCACTATCTCTTGGATGTTTGACAAGGGAGTCTTATATGTCAAGAGGACAGTGGGAGTCTTAAAGGTCTTGAAAGTCTCAAGAAATAATCAAGAATAAAACCTGAAGTTCTTCTCTAGCACACAATTTGAGGTTTATAATCTATTGTGTTGACATATTCTGTGCCCATTCCAGTTAAAGTTGGTTTTGCATATGAGTTCTTAGAGTTCTTGTAACACCGAAAATTTTAAAATTTATTTTTCACAATTTATAAAAACATTGCTCTCTTAATTTCATAAAACATCAAATTTCAAATTTCCAAAATGTATCATACAAATCCCAAGATCACATAATTATATCAAATTCCTCCACGTGTGTACAGATCAAGTCGGCGCCTTCCCACGGTCATCGCTAGTACCTGAAACAACAACACTAACACTGTAAGCACGAAGCTTAGTGAGTTCCCCAAAATACCACACATAAACACATAATAGCCACTCGAGGCTATAACTCTATGGGTCCGTGCACCCAAACTCTGTGAACCCTCAGGTTCTGACTCTAGGAACCTTCCGGTTCCAACTCTATAAGCATGCACAACATAAATCACATAGACATCATGCAGTACAACACATAGCATACACATAACATACACATACTCTATCACATGACTCTGGTTACCTACTCAATGGTAAAGTATAGTGAGGAGACTCACCTCGCGTGTCTCAGTGTCTCACGATCTCTGGAAATCCCTCGTGCTCGATCCTCCGAGCTCTACTCCTCCTATAACATCACAAGACTCTAATTAACACTTTTATCTCTAAGGTTGACTATCCCTAAGAAGTCAACACAGGTCAACGGTCAACGGTCAACTTTGACCGGACTCGGCGAGTGCCCGCGGCAACTCGGCGAGTCTAGACGTTCTCACCAACTCTCTAGGATTCCCTTTTCTACACGTCGAGTACTCCCCTTGACTCGACGAGTTCCACCTGGAAGAATCGCGGGACCACCCCGACTCAACTCGCCGAGTCTCAAGAACGAGTCGGCGAGTCCCAGCTCGACTCAGACCATATGACAATCCTCTCTAACTCGTCCTGACTCACTGGGTCAACTCCTGACTCGTCTGGACCACTCTCTGGCCGGTCCAAGGCAATCTTCAAGCTACTCGCCGAGTCTGCTCATCGGACTCGGCGAGTCCATTCCATGCAATCACTCAAACTTGCTTCTATGGTCAGATCTACTCCAACAACTCATAGATCTGGCCCTCCTAGACTGATTCATCACGTAAAGTCCTAGACTTGATGCATTAACAACCTCTATTTGACTAATTATGAAGAATCTTCAACAAATCTCACTACACAAGGTCATGACCTCCATTGTTCTCTATAAAGCTTGAAGAATGAGACTCTCTGGACCTCTATGGATCCAGATCCGAAGTCTCATCACTAGCATGGGACTATTTGGCCATCAAATCAACTCAACAAGGCCACAAGAAACCCTAAAATCGGCTATACTTCACAAAATAGGAGATGAGTCGAAATTATACCTTTAGATTGAAGGGTCAAGCTTCCAATCCACCAAATAGCAGTCCCCCTTGCCTCCTCTTGGCTAGAGCCTCCTTCTTCTTTGCTAAACAACACACAAATGTCAAGAAATGCCTCCTTTCACTCTCAAATCGCTAAAGCACTTTTAGGGTTTCTCTCTATGGACTGATGGATGCAAATGACGGCCATAAGGCCATTTAAATAGGTCCCAAACCCGAGAAATTAGGGTTTCATTAAACAGCATGGACTCGCCGAGTCCATATCCTGGACTCGCCGAGTCCGAACGAATCCCGCGTCCAGAATCGCGACCCTACTCGGCGAGTCTGAGCTCCAACTCGCCGAGTCCCTTCTCAAAACTCAAAATATTAAAACAATAAAATACCTGGAGATCCGGGCTGTTACAATTCTCCCCCACTAGGATTAGACTTCGCCCTCGAAGTCTCGCTCTAAAATAGCTCCGGATGCTGAGCCCGCATCTCGCGCTCCGGCTCCCAGGTCATCTCTGATCCCTTCCTGTGTTGCCACTGAACCAACACCAAAGGTACCTCCTTGTTCCTCAGAACCTTGATCTTCCGATCTCTGATGGCTACTGGTCTCTCGGCGTAATTCAGGCTCGCATCTACCTGAATATCCTCTAATGGAACTACTGCTGACTCATCGGCAATACATTTCCTCAATTGCGACACATGAAAAGTGTCGTGGATTTGCCCCAACTCTGCTGGAAATTCCAAACGATAGGCTACCCGGCCTACCCTCGCAATCACGCGAAATGGCCCAATATACCGGGGCCCCAACTTGCCCCTCTTCCTGAATCGAATCACCCCTTTCCAAGGAGAGACCTTCAGGAGAACGAAGTCACCGACCTGAAACTCAAGCTCGGACCGACGTCTGTCTGCATAACTCTTCTGTCGACTCTGGGCGGTCAACAACCTCTGTCTGACCTGCTGAATCTGCTCTGTCGTCTGAAGCACGATCTCGGTACTGCCCATCACTCTCTGCCCGACCTCTCCCCAGCAAATGGGGGTCCGACACCTCCTACCATACAACAGCTCAAAGGGTGGCATACCAATGCTCGAATGATGGCTGTTGTTGTAGGAAAACTCTGCCAAGGGTAGATACGCATCCCAGCTACCACCAAAATCCAACACACATGCTCGAAGCATGTCCTCAAGCGTCTGAATCGTCCGCTCACTCTGACCGTCTGTCTGGGGATGATATGCGGTACTAAAATGCAATCTAGTACCCAACTCCTCATGAAATTTCTTCCAGAATCTGGAAGTAAAGCGCACATCACGGTCTGAAACAATCGAGATCGGCACTCCATGCCGAGATACCACTTCTCTCACATATAACCCTGCCAACTTCTCTGCTGAAGAACTCTCACTGATGGCAAGGAAGTGAGCGCTCTTCGTCAACCTATCCACAATCACCCAAATTGCATCAACTCCCTTAGCAGTTCTCGGCAATTTGGTGATGAAATCCATAGTGATCTGTTCCCATTTCCATTCGGGAACCTCCAATGGCTGCAACTTGCCATGCGGTCTCTGGTGCTCGGCCTTAACCCTACGGCAGGTCAAGCACCTCTCAACGAACCACGCGACGTCCCTCTTCATACAGGGCCACCAATACTCTCTCCTCAAATCCAAATACATCTTCGTAGCCCCCGGATGGATCGAAAATTTCGACCGATGAGCCTCCTCCATCAAGGAAGTGCGCGTACCACCCACGAACGGTACCCAAATCCGACCCTGAAAAGTCATAAGTCCTCGCCCATCCGTAATGAATTCCGAAACCAAACCAACGACCCGTTCCCTCTTCTGCATCTCCGGCTGCACAGCCTCGGCCTGTGCCCCACGAATGGCATCCAATACCGGAGCTATCATGGTCAATCTCAAACATACATCTCGCAATGGAGTGCTCTCCGCCCTGCGACTCAACGCATCGGCCACCACGTTGGCCTTGCCCGGGTGGTACAGGATCTCACAATCATAATCCTTGACCACATCTAACCACCTCCTCTGACGCATGTTTAGATTGGGCTGATCCATCAAGTACTTCAAGCTCTTATGGTCCGTGTATATCGTACATCGAACCCCATATAAGTAGTGGCGCCAAATCTTGAGAGCGAACACTACTGCCCCCAACTCTAGATCATGCGTGGGATATCTTGTCTCATGAGGCTTCAGCTGCCTCGATGCATATGCTATCACATGACCCCTCTGCATCAACACCGCACCCAACCCCAAAATCGATGCATCACAATATACTACAAAATCCTCCATCCCTTCCGGGAGAGCTAATACCGGGGCTTCGCACAATCTCTGGCGAAGTGTCTCAAAGGAGGTCTGCTGCTCGGGACCCCATGAGAATGCAACACCCTTCCGGGTCAACCTGGTGAGCGGCACTGCGATCTTGGAGAAATCCTTGATAAATCTCCGATAATACCCTGCTAATCCAAGGAAGCTCCTGATCTCAGAGGGTGACTTTGGCACCTCCCAACCCATCACCGCCTCAACCTTGGCCGGATCGACCAGAATCCCTTCCTGGTTAACGAGATGTCCTAGGAACTGGACCTCCCGTAACCAGAAATCACACTTGGAGAACTTTGCATAAAGCTTCTCCGATCTCAGTACCCCAAGGACCTCCCTCAAATGTTCCTCATGCTGCTCCCTAGATCTCGAATACACCAGAATATCATCGATAAATACAATCACCGACCGATCCAACATCGGCCTACATACCCTGTTCATGAGATCCATGAACACCGCCGGGGCATTGGTGAGCCCAAAAGGCATCACCACAAACTCATAATGCCCATAACGCGTCCTGAAAGCTGTCTTCTGGACGTCCCCGTCTCGCACCCTCACCTGATGATATCCCGACCTCAAATCGATCTTGGAAAACCAAGATGCTCCCTGCAACTGATCAAATAAATCGTCGATCCTTGGCAACGGGTAACGGTTCTTGACCGTCAGCTTGTTCAACTCCCGGTAATCAATACACATCCGGTGTGAACCATCCTTCTTCTTGACAAACAGAATAGGTGCTCCCCACGGCGAGTTGCTCGGCCGAATAAATCCCTTCCCCAGCAACTCCTGAAGCTGCGAGGATAACTCTTGCATCTCTGGAGGTGCAAGACGATAAGGCACCTTAGCTATAGGCGCAGCCCCCGGAACCAAATCAATACCAAACTCTACTTGCCTCACAGGAGGTACTCCCGGCAGCTCCTCGGGAAAGACATCTGGAAACTCGCATACCACCGGTACCTCCCCAACTGAACTCGGTCTCTCGGAAGTCGCTCGCGTATCCATCACATACGCCACAAAACCCTTACAGCCCTGCTGTAGACACTGCCTCGCCCTGGCGGCCGAACAAAAGGCTGATCCCGGACGTGTACCCTCACCGTACACCGAAAGAACTCCCCCACTAGGGTCTCGTATAGTCACCAGCTGACGCTCACAGTCGATAATCACGCCGAATCGACTCAACCAGTCCATGCCCACAATGACACAAACATCACCCATCGCAATAGGAATCAGATCAATCGGAAACTCAATCCCGAAGATCTCTAACACACATCCCCGGAAAACCTCTGTGGCACAAATCACTCTATCATCAGCTATGGAGACTCTCAGAGGCCGACTCAGTGCCTCACGACTAGCACTGATATGCTGGCTAAAGGCCAAAGATACAAAAGACCGACTCGCACCCGAGTCAAATAACACTAAAGCAGGTACGAAATTCACAAGAAAAGTACCTACACATAACATAATATAAGCATAACATCATATGTCAAAATAAATACATGAAAGGAAACATACCAGCCACAACATCGGGCGCAGCGCGGACCTCCTCCGCAGTCAGCTGGAAGGCTCTCCCTCGAGCTCTCGGCGTCTCGGCCTTCACAGGCCGACTCTCTGTAACTCTGGTGGCGGCAGGAGCAGACCCCTGAGATGCTCCGCGCAACTGCGGACACTCGGCCTTCCGGTGTCCGGTCTGGTTGCAGTGAAAGCACACTGCAAACCCCTTGGGGCAGTCCTTGGCCATGTGCCCCTCCTTACCACATTTGTAGCAAGACCCTGCTCGGCAGACTCCGTCATGACCCTTGCCGCACTTTCCGCAAGTGCGGCCCTTCTGGCTCCCTGGTCTGGGATCAGCAGGCTTGGCCCGCTTGGCGGCCGGCTGCGACAACGCCGGTCGCCGATCCCTCCCCTGAGACTCTGCCTCCTCCCTGGCCTGGGTCTCAAGCTCAATCTCCCTCTTCCGGGCATTTGCCTGAAGCTCGGCAAATGTCCGGTACGAGGAGTTCGCAGCGAACTCCCGAATATCCCTCCTCAAGATGCTCAAGTAGCGGCTCATACGTGCCTGCTCAGTGGACACGTGCTCAGGGCAGAACATCGCCCTCTCGTGGAACATCCTCGTGATCGCTGTAACAGACTCAGTACCCTGCTTGAGGGTCAGAAACTCCTGTGCTAAACGCTCCCTCTCCACCTGGGGAACGTACTCATCCCGAAACATAGTGGTGAACCTCTCCCAGGTCACCGCAGAAAGCTCAGCAGGCGAATAATGCGCTGTCACAAACTTCCACCAGTCCTTCGCTCCCAGGCGAAGCTGGTTCAGCGCGAACCGTACCTTCAAATGCTCAGGAGACGAGCAAGTGAAGAAACACCCCTCAATATCAGATATCCACCTCATAGCTGCCACCGGATCCTGAGTACCATCAAACTCTGGTGGTTTTGTGTTGCTGAACTCACGGAACAGCAACGCATCCCCACCCTGCGGCCTCGCAGCAGCAATCGCTGCGGTAGCCGCTGCAGCAGCAGCCTCAGAAAGAGCGGCATAACGCTCATCAAACGTCTCAATCAAGGTGGTCTTTATAGACCCAAACATCTCCGGTATCTCTGCCCTGATGGCCGCAGCCACCTCCTCCTGAATGATCCGGCGGATCTCCTCCTCACTGGTACCACTACTCTCGGGCATCAAACGTGTCCTCACCATGATCTACCTCTGAAATACAACATACGATAAATTAGAATCCACACGAGTATGCTCACACTCGACAACTCTTTTCCTTGATTCTTGGCATTCCAAAGATTCTGACTTAGGCTGCACACTGCTCCGGTGCTTCTAGTAGTACGGGCCCAATACTACTGTCCGCACCGCACCAGAATACACTCCAAGTCCTTCTCTTTGGATCCCAGGTCTCAAGTACTTTATCATGCATAGACTACTCTCTAATAGATTTCTCATAAGTCCCTTGCTGCTACCTACTCACTCTCAAGCATCTCATAGCAGCTCACCTCTCTCTAGGCTAAGGCATCACGCATCAGGCCACTCTAGTCCTAATAGCAATACCTAGCCTACTCTAGCATGTGGATACATCATATCAATATCAATATCACATAATATATAAAGGTATTTTTGGGAAATCACCGTTCGGGCGCTGACTGATCGTACACACATCTCTTGCTCTACGTTTTTCGAAAATCTTTTACTCTTTTTGAAAATACATCTCAAATCCTCAGTTTGAGTTCAAATACGCCCGAAGGTGTACTCGAATCCCTCAAACCAAGGCTCTGATACCAACTTGTAACAGCGAAAATTTTAAAATTTATTTTTCACAATTTATAAAAACATTGCTCTCTTAATTTCATAAAACATCAAATTTCAAATTTCCAAAATGTATCATACAAATCCCAAGATCACATAATTATATCAAATTCCTCCACGTGTGTACAGATCAAGTCGGCGCCTTCCCACGGTCATCGCTAGTACCTGAAACAACAACACTAACACTGTAAGCACGAAGCTTAGTGAGTTCCCCAAAATACCACACATAAACACATAATAGCCACTCGAGGCTATAACTCTATGGGTCCGTGCACCCAAACTCTGTGAACCCTCAGGTTCTGACTCTAGGAACCTTCCGGTTCCAACTCTATAAGCATGAACAACATAAATCACATAGACATCATGCAGTACAACACATAGCATACACATAACATACACATACTCTATCACATGACTCTGGTTACCTACTCAATGGTAAAGTATAGTGAGGAGACTCACCTCGTGTGTCTCAGTGTCTCACGATCTCTGGAAATCCCTCGTGCTCGATCCTCCGAGCTCTACTCCTCCTATAACATCACAAGACTCTAATTAACACTTTTATCTCTAAGGTTGACTATCCCTAAGAAGTCAACACAGGTCAACGGTCAACGGTCAACTTTGACCGGACTCGGCGAGTGCCCGCGGCAACTCGGCGAGTCTAGACGTTCTCACCAACTCTCTAGGATTCCCTTTTCTACACGTCGAGTACTCCCCTTGACTCGACGAGTTCCACCTGGAAGAATCGCGGGACCACCCCGACTCAACTCGCCGAGTCTCAAGAACGAGTCGGCGAGTCCCAGCTCGACTCAGACCATATGACAATCCTCTCTAACTCGTCCTGACTCACTGGGTCAACTCCTGACTCGTCTGGACCACTCTCTGGCTGGTCCAAGGCAATCTTCAAGCTACTCGCCGAGTCTGCTCATCGGACTCGGCGAGTCCATTCCATGCAATCACTCAAACTTGCTTCTATGGTCAGATCTACTCCAACAACTCATAGATCTGGCCCTCCTAGACTGATTCATCACGTAAAGTCCTAGACTTGATGCATTAACAACCTCTATTTGACTAATTATGAAGAATCTTCAACAAATCTCACTACACAAGGTCATGACCTCCATTGTTCTCTATAAAGCTTGAAGAATGAGACTCTCTGGACCTCTATGGATCCAGATCCGAAGTCTCATCACTAGCATGGGACTATTTGGCCATCAAATCAACTCAACAAGGCCACAAGAAACCCTAAAATCGGCTATACTTCACAAAATAGGAGATGAGTCGAAATTATACCTTTAGATTGAAGGGTCAAGCTTCCAATCCACCAAATAGCAGTCCCCCTTGCCTCCTCTTGGCTAGAGCCTCCTTCTTCTTTGCTAAACAACACACAAATGTCAAGAAATGCCTCCTTTCACTCTCAAATCGCTAAAGCACTTTTAGGGTTTCTCTCTATGGACTGATGGATGCAAATGACGGCCATAAGGCCATTTAAATAGGTCCCAAACCCGAGAAATTAGGGTTTCATTAAACAGCATGGACTCGCCGAGTCCATATCCTGGACTCGCCGAGTCCGAACGAATCCCGCGTCCAGAATCGCGACCCTACTCGGCGAGTCTGAGCTCCAACTCGCCGAGTCCCTTCTCAAAACTCAAAATATTAAAACAATAAAATACCTGGAGATCCGGGCTGTTACAGTTCTCAATTTGTTGCACAACAACTTGGAAGCAATGGCAGGCCCTTGAGCTGCCAGGTGGCAAGAAGTTAAGATTGAGTTCGGTCCATATGAGTTTGGATTTGTCATTATCTTTGTCTTGTGATTATGGTTTTGACAATTCACATGTATAAGAACACATACACCATATAAATCTAAGTGTCATAAGGTTTCTCTCCGATTCATGAAAATGATGGTGAGGAAACACTTTCACTAAGTAGATTTTATCTAGATAGCAATTGTGATATTTGCATTCTCAAAGTCGTTAGTGGAGCGCGTGTGGTTAACCGGCACACTAACCTGGACTTGTGAGAAGTGGCAAAAAGGTCTAACCATTATGATTACGGCATATCTCTTCATAATTGTTTAGACTCACAAGTGTGCTATCTAAGGGAAGGTGTATGATTTTGATACAACTTTATCAAAACAATCTAGCATCAGAAATCTGAACTTTGGTAAGAAAGTCAATGAAGTATTGATTTCTAGAAGTCCAGCTGATTTCTGAGTACATGTCAAAGCTAGTGGGAGCAATGTTAGCAATGTTAATTATAGAAAACAAAAGTTTCAATTGGGAAAGAGTTGTTTTGCTATAATTAAGGGAGAGGAAATTATACTTCATCTCAAATCTATAAGCTTAGATCGTGAGGTTTTAATCATTTAGTCAAGGATATATATGAATTTCATGTTGGAATGGCTCAACATAAGGAAATTCTGTATATGGGTCCATTATTTGCGTTCTAAAATTCGATTATGATTACGGCATCCCTTTTCATAATCTGAAATATGAGAACTTGGCAAATAGAAATGGAAATGTTACAGCAAAAGACTGGTTTAGTCTTTATGTGAGACATCATGAATCGTGTCCCATATGCTTCGGATATAGGATCGATTACATGTGCTATATTCATCCTTTCTAAAAATTTTCCAAATGCCTAGGGCATTAAGAAGGGAAAAAGGTTTAGAACTGGATATGACTAAAAGGATTAAACAATTGTCGAGAACAATCTAAGGTTTACCAAAGATTGGTTGCTCAAGGACAGTTGGAAGTATAGTGATAATTCTAGAAGGACCATATTGACATAATCTGTAAGGAGGCAACTCTTGTTCAGAAGTGATAGTCAAAATGGAATCTGGAAATGTTTCAAAGTTAGAATTTTCAATCTGTTTAAGATTAAGAAACTTAATGCAAGAAGGAAGTTTCCAAGGAGCTGATCTCTTTTGGAATACTCTGTAGTGATTGTTGTCAAGTCTTTCTGACTTTGTGCATAATCATTACAAGAGGATCAATGCATATAAGTTTAGAATCTAACAGATTTCAGTAAATGGCATGAATTTGGAATTCTTGCATTTGCAGTAAGGATTTGGGAGTGTGAAAAGAGAATCATTGAAGTTATGTTCAATTGATCTAGTTCACAAAGTAAAGATCATAGACAAACATAGTATGCATACTTGGTGTGTGGCATGACTAGTGTTTTGAAAAAAACATAGTGTACATGCTTGGAGCATGGGACAACTATTGTTTTAAATTCAAGAATAAAGTTGATAGCTGAAACAGTGTACAATGAATAATGTGTAATCATATGGTGATAAATAAAAGGTGTTTTATTTATGTTCAAAGGGTTGATACCATATTGGATTCAATTATTATTGTGTTTCACTTTGCATGTTTTGACTTCCCGAATAAACTGGGTTATTCTTCCGGAATGACTAAGTTATTCAAACCATCCACAGTCGGTCATATTTTGGAAGTAGATATGAATTAAGACTGTCATGATGGGTTGTAGAGGTCTAAGGTGTTGGACAAGGCTACAACAATCATGAGTGCTCATAAGTTCTGAGTATTGGATTCAACCCGCGCTCATTGGAATCACTTCATGGATTTTATCACGAGTGATCATGAGACGATAATATCTTATATTCTTCAAACCTAGAGATATGAGTTGTTACTATGAGTTGATAGTACATTGATTGCACGAAACCGCATTTGGTAACTCTGTGCTATAAAACGTGCCTTTGTGTATGATTCAACAAGTAGTAGAACAAGCCATATGAGTCGAAGTTTATCCGTTCCTTCTACCTTCGGGATAAAAGCGATATCTGTGGGCCCCTCGATGATTTGATGATGACAAATGGAAGTGCTCGGCCGGGCCAGGACTGATTTGATTTGTTCAATTAGTCAGTTGTCATAAATCGGAAATCGGGAAACAACAAATGGACAGAGAGAATGATTATAATCCATGTCTCAGTCCATATGATATCTAGAATGGAGGAATATATGATCCCTTATCTAATGGACAAGTCACTGACAAAGGTCAGAGTTCATCTACAAGGTCAGAGTTCGACAGAAGCTTTTTGAGAGCTACGATTGCCGGTTGGTTCCTGAAGTCATACGCAATAATAGTTTTAGACTTATCCAAGTGGGAGATTGTTGGATTAATGTCTAAGTCCATAACTATATTTGGTAAGACTTTACCCGACCCGGCATGGTCCATTTGGGTTGCATACCATCATGCACTTGAATGAGAGAAATAAGACACTTATGGTTATTAATATATTATAAGTTCTAGTATATTAATAATAAGAATAATAAGATTATTTAATTAGTATTGATCAAGAATTAATCTAGGATTAATTAAGTGATCAAAAGAAGACTAATTAAATATATGGGTTGATTGTGTAAATCATCCATACTTGTATAGTGGGCTAATGCTCCATGGATAATCAAGTTGGGCTAAAACCCATAGGATGGTCCATGGATGCTCCATGGTGTATTTGTACCCATGGATCAAAGGAAATGGAAAGCCATGACAATTAAGAGTTTACCCTAATTGTGTAACTATATAAGCATCTTATTATTGAGGAAAAATCGGCCACTAGTGTGTGTGAAAAAAGGGCTAGCCGATTTTGGTGAGTGTAGAATTCTCTCAAGTCATTCTAAGTGTTTTGATGATTGTGATTCCATTTGAGGTGTCACACTTGGGGCACTAAGCACTCAAGCTTCATGAAGACATTCTACACCAAAGAGGTATGTATTCTATCTTGCTATAGTCATTGTTTTGTATGCTAGATTAGGATAATACCTTGGAAGTTCTTATTTGCATGTATAATAGAGAAAACATAGATCCAAGGTATTTAGGGTTGCATGTACACTTAGGAGTGTTAGAATGCTCAAAACCCAACACCCAGCTCCTCATGGAATTTCTTCCAGAATCTGGAAGTGAAGCGCACATCACGGTCTAAAACAATCGAGATCGGCACCCCATGCCGAGATACCACTTCTCTCACATATATCTCCGCCAACTTCTCCACTGAAGAACTCTCACTGATGGTAAGGAAGTGAGTGCTCTTCGTCAACCTATCCACAATCACCCAAATTGCATCAACTCCTCTGGCAGTCCTCGGCAATTTGGTGATGAAATCCATAGTGATCTGTTCCCACTTCCATTCGGGAACCTCCAATGGCTGCAACTTGCCATGCGGTCTCTGGTGCTCGGCCTTAACCCTGCGGCAGGTCAAGCACCTCTCAACGAACCATGCGACGTCCCTCTTCATACAGGGCCACCAATACTCTTTCCTCAAATCCAAATACATCTTCGTAGCCCTCGGATGGATCGAAAACTTCAACCGATGAGCCTCTTCCATCAAAGTAATATGTGTACCACCCACGAACGGTACCCAAATCCGACCCTGAAACGTCATAAGCCCTCGTCCATCCGTAACGAACTCTGAAACCAAACCAACGACCCGCTCTCTCTTCTGCATCTCCGGTCGCACAGCCTCGGCCTGCGCCCCACGAATAGCATCCAATACTGGAGCTATCACGGTCAATCTCAAACATACGTCTCGCAGTGGAGTGCTCTCCGCCCTGCGGCTGAACGCATCGGCTACCACATTAGCCTTGCCTGGGTGGTACAGGATCTCACAATCATAATCCTTGACCACATCCAACCACCTCCTCTGACGCATATTTAGGTTGGGCTGATCCATCAAATACTTCAAGCTCTTATGGTCCGTGTATATCGTACATCGAACCCCATACAAGTAGTGACGCCAAATCTTGAGAGCGAACACTACTGCCCCCAACTCTAAATCATGCGTGGGATATCTCGTTTCATGAGGCTTCAGCTGCCTCGACGCATAAGCTATCACATGACCCCTCTGCATCAACACTGCACCCAGCCCCAAAATTGATGCATCGCAATATACTACAAAATCCTCCATCCCTTCTGGGAGAGCTAATATCGGGGCTTCGCACAACCTTTGGCAAAGTGTCTCAAAGGAGGTCTGCTGCTCGGGACCCCATGAGAATGCAACACCCTTCCGGGTCAATCTGGTGAGCGGCACTGCGATCTTGGAGAAATCCTTAATAAATCTCCGATAATACCCTGCCAACCCAAGGAAGCTCCTGATCTTCGATGGTGACTTCGACACCTCCCAGCTCATCACCGCCTCGACTTTGGCCGGATCGACCAGAATCCCTTCCTGGTTAACGAGATGTCCTAGGAACTGGACCTCCCGCAACCAGAAATCACATTTGGAGAGCTTTGCATAAAGCTTCTCCGATCTCAATACCTCAAGGACCTCCCTCAAATGCTCCTCATGTTGCTCTCTAGATCTCGAATACACCAGAATATCATCGATAAATACAATCACTGACCGATCCAACATCGGCCTAGATACCCTGTTCATGAGATCCATGAACACAGCCGGGGCATTGGTGAGCCCGAAAGGCATCACCACAAACTCGTAATGCCCATATCGCGTCCTAAACGCTGTCTTCTGGACGTCCTTATCCCGCACTCTCACCTGATGGTACCCCGACCTCAGATCAATCTTGGAAAACCAAGATGCTCCCTGCAACTGATCGAATAAATCGTCGATCCTCGGTAACGGGTAACGGTTCTTGACCGTCAACTTGTTCAACTCCCGGTAATCAATGCACATCCGGTGTGAACCATCCTTCTTCTTGACGAACAGAATAGGTGCTCCCCACGGCGAGCTGCTCGGCCGAATGAATCCCTTCCCCAGCAACTCCTGAAGCTGCGAGGACAACTCTTGCATCTCTGGAGGTGCAAGACGATAAGGCACCTTAGCGATAGGCGCGGCCCCCGGAACCAGATCGATACCAAACTCTACTTGCCTCACAGGAGGTACTCCCGGCAGCTCCTCGGGGAAAAGATCTGGAAACTCACGCACCACTGGGACCTCCTCAACTGATCTCGGTCTCTCGGAAACCTCCCGCGTATCCATCACATACGCCACAAAACCCTTACGGCCCTGCTGTAGACACTGCCTCGCCCTAGCGGCCGAACAAAAAGCTGATCCTGAACGGGTACCGTCGCCGTACACCGAAAGAACTCCCCCACTAGGGTCTCGTATAGTCACCAGCTGACGCTCACAGTCGATGACGGTGCCGAATCGGCTCAACCAGTCCATGCCCACAATGACACAGACATCACCCATCGCAATAGGAATCAGATCAATCGGAAACTCAACCCCGAAAATCTCTAACACACATCCCCGGAGAACCTCCATGGCACAAATCACTCTCTCGTCAGCTATAGAAACTCTCAGAGGCCGACTCAACGACTCATGACTAACGCTGATATGCTGACTAAAAGCCAATGATACAAAGGACCGACTCGCACCCGAGTCAAATAACACTAAAGCAGGCACAGAGTTCACAAGAAAAGTACCTACGCATATCATAACATAAGCATAACATCTCAACATCGAAATAAATACATGAAATAAAGCATACCTACCACAACATCGGGCGCAGAGCGGACCTCCTCCGCAGTCAGCTGAAAGGCTCTCCCACGAGCCCTCGGGGCCTCGGCCTTCACCGGTCGAGTCTCAGTAGTCCTGGCAGCAGGTGCAGATCCCTGAAGAAGCTGAGGGCACTCGGCCTTCCGATGGCCTGTCTGGTTGCAATGAAAGCAAACCATAAACCCCTTGGGGCAATCCCTAGCGATGTGCCCCTCCTTGCCACACTTGTAGCAAGCACCAGATCGACATGTCCCCTCATGACCCTTGCCGCACTTTCCGCAAGTGCGGCCCTTCGGACCTCCCGTCCTCGAATCGGCGGACTTAGTCCGCTTGGCTGCCGGCTGAGACTGAGTCGGCCGCCGGTCCACCCGCTGAGACTCGGCCTCCTCCCTGGCCTGGGTCTCCAACTCGATCTCGCGCTTCCTGGCATTCGCCTGAAGCTCAGCAAAGGTATGATAGTTGGGGTTTGACACAAACTCCCGGATATCCCTCCTCAAAACACCCAAGTACCGGCTCATCCGAGCCTGCTCTGTGGACACCAGCTCGGGGCAGAACATCGCCCTCTCATGAAACTTCCACGTGATCACCGTAACCGATTCAGTACCCTGCTTGAGGGTCAAGAACTCCTGAACCAATCGTTCCCTCTCCACCGGGGGAACGTACTCGTCTCTAAACATAGAGGTAAACCTCTCCCATGTCACTGCTGAAATCTCTGCCAAAGTGAAGTTCGCCGTCACGAACTTCCACCAATCCTTCGCTCCCAGACGGAGCTGGTTCAAAGCGAACCGTACCCTCAGATGCTCCGGACATTAACAAGTGTAGAAGCACCCCTCAATATCAGCGATCCACCTCATCGCAGCAATCGGATCCTACGTCCCATCAAACTCAGGTGGCTTCGTGTTGCTGAACTCCAGAAACAGCAACGAGTCACCCCCCTGTGGCCTGGCAGCAGCCACAGCTGCGGTAGCTGCAGCGGCTGCAGCCTCAGTCAATGCGGCGTACCGCTCATCAAAAGTCTCCATCAAGGTGGTCTTTAATAGACCCAAACATCTCCGGAATCTCAGCCCGGATCGCTGCAGCCACCTCCTCATGAATCATCTGACGAATCTCCTCGTCACTTACACCGCTCGTACTCGGTCTGTGGCGTGGTCCAACCATGATGTCTCTGAAATACAACATAAAACTATCAGAGACTCCATCGAGTATAATCACACTCAATAACGCAACCCTACTCAATCTCCGATATCTAGGGATTCTTACTTGGGTTTCCCCCTGACCCGGTGTCATCGGTAGTACGGGCCAATTACTACCGACCACACCGCATCAGCATTCATCCCAAGTCTTCCTCCCCAAACCCGGATAGTGAGTACTCTACTTTTGTTATGCACTATCTACTCGCACGCTATCAAGGCATCTCATATCGGCAAACCTCCCTAGACTAAGGCATCACAAATCAGGCCACTCTAGTCCTATCATGAATACCTAGTCTTCTAGCATGCATAACAATTCATATCATATCTTATCTCTTAACATAACATTGTAAGGTATTTTGGGGATCTTTACCGTTCGGGCGCTGACTGATCGTACACACTGCTTCTTTCTTGTTTACCACAAAATTATTTATAAAAGTTTATTCCTTTATTTTAAAAGTTTTCCTCAAATCCTCGGTTTGAGTTCAGTTACGCCTAAAGGTGCACCTGAATCCCTCAAACCAAGGCTCTGATACCAATTTGTAACAACGTAAATTTTCAAACAAATTTTTCATTTCAAAATAAAGTATTTTCATTCAAAACAAGGCATAAACATTCCAAGTGTCATGTCAGAATACAAATCATATGAATCCCAAGATCACAAAACATCTATCAGTGTGTACAGATCATGCCGGCGCCTTCCCACGGTCCTCGCTAGTACCTGAAACACATACACAACAACTGTAAGCATAAATGCTTAGTGAGTTCCCCAAAATACAACTTACGCACATACGCCTTTCCAGGCCCTGACCTTCCGGTCCATGTGTCTCAGGGGACTTCCGTCCCTGCTGGGTAAACCTTCCGGTCCTACCCACGCCAACCTTACGGTCCACATTACACGCCTTCCGGCCCATAACATAATGCCTTACGGCCCACATAACATACATAGCACGTATAACAATTAACTTATCACATATAGCACATATATCACATATTATATCCGACCTTCCGGTCACATAGTCAAACCCTTCCGAGTACAGTATAGTGAGAAGACTCACCTCGTGAATATCGAAAGCTAGCAAATCCCGAAGTCACTCGTGCTCGATCCGCCGAGCTACAATCTCCCTATAACATCATACATCTCTTATTAACACTTTTATCTTCTAAGTTTGACTATCCCTAAGAAGTCAAACATAGGTCAACTCTGGTCAACGGTCAACTTGACCGGACTCGGCGAGTGCACAAGGGCAACTCGGCGAGTCTAGACGTATCCGCCAACTCCATAGGATTCCCTTCTTACTCGTCGAGTACTTCCCCTGACTCGACGAGTTCCACCTGGGAGAGTCGCGGGGCCACCCCGACTCAACTCGCTGAGTCTCAAGAACAACTCGGCGAGTCCCAACTCGACTCAGACCACCTATCGACCCTCTCTAACTCGTCCTGACTCACTGAGTCAACCCGTGACTCGACTGGATCACTCACTGCTCGATCCAAGGAAATCTTCAAGCTACTCGCCGAGTCTGCTCATCGGACTCGGTGAGTCCATGCCATGCAATTACTCAAACTCGCTTCTAAGGTCAGATTTGTTCCATCAATTCATAGATCTAGCCTTTCAAGACTGATTCACCACGTAAAGTCCCTATCTTGGTGTCCATAACACACCCCATGGCTTATAATGAACATTTTGATCTAAAACATAAGGGTTCCAACCCAAAACTTCCATTGATTCCCAAAAAGCTTGGGCAAAGGGACACTCTGGACCTTTAGGGGTCCAGATCTATAGTCTAAATCTCTTAGGGGTCCAAGGGAGCACAAGATCTAGCCACAAAAGGGTTCAATAAACCCTAAATCAATGAAAACACCAACATAGAAGAGAATAGCTCGAAATATTACCCCAATAGAGATGCTCTGGACTCCAAATCCTCAGAAGATGGCTCCTCTTGCTTTCCCCTTGGCTGATTTCCTCTTTCCTTGCAAAATGACACCTCCAAGATCAATAATAGCCTCCTTCTATGCTCCAAACGCTCACACTTGATTAGGCTTTCACTCAAGGGACTGGTGAGCACAAATGACGGCCATAAGGCCCTTTAAATAGGTCCCAAACCCGAGAAATTATGGTTTCATTAAACAGCGCAGACTCGCCGAGTCCATATCCTGGACTCGCCGAGTCCAACCGAATCCCGCGTCCAGAATTGCGACCCTACTCGGCGAGTCTGAGCTCCAACTCGCCGAGTCCCCTCTCAAAACACAAAATAATCAAATCAATAAAGATACCTGGAATTCCGGGCTGTTACAAAAACAGCAAGAAATCCCGAAGTTTGCTCCATCTGACGAGTTGACTCGTCGAGTCAAGCATGGACTCGTCGAGTCACATGGACTCGGCGAGTTCAACTATGGACTCGGCAAGTCCAGCCTCCAGAAACCAAAAAATCGAATTTTTCAAACATATAATGCATCAATACAATAGAAACCAATCTAGGCTCTGATACCACTGATGGATTTTGGTCATAAGACATCCTATGTGCTCATGCAAATGTTAATGCTTGGATCTAGGTTTCTCTATTGTACATGCAAGTTATCCAAGACTATAAACCCTAATTCTAGCATCCAACTAATCATATTAACATGAGAATAGGTTTAAGATGTTACCTTGATTGTTATGTAGCAATAACAATCCCAAATCTCCTTGTATTGACTTTAGAAAGCCTAGAGTCAGAAATGTCACTCCTCTAATGGTTCACAAACACCATAAGCAAGAGGATGAAGAGAAGAGAGGATGGAGGCTGCCCAAAAATGTCTACAAACCCTAGAGGAGTCTTAGCCACGTTTTTGGTCCTTTAGGGATCTATATATAGTGAGGCTATTAGGGTTATCTAACAAGGAAACCCTAATTTGGATGCTTAAGCCCTAAGCAAACCATGGACTCCTTTAATTAGGACCTTGGATGATTTCCTTATGGGTTTCCCCATAGAATTCTTCCACTCCTTAATTTAAGACAATCCATAGCCCAAATTGCAATTATCCTATAATTACAAATCTAGTCCCTTAAGTTTAATTAATCTCTTTTAGTCACAAAACTAATTACCAAATAATTATTGACTAATATTAATTAAACAATATGATTTCTCCTTTAATATATTATTCTCATAATATATTAATAAATCATATTTAATCCTTTCTCTCCATAATTCATCCTATCAAGTTGCTTTGGTGAAGGCAACCCAAAAGGACCATGCACCATCGGGTCAAGTAAATACCAAAATAGTTATGGACTTAGACACTAACCCAACAATTCTCTCAAAGTTTTCCAAGTCGTTTAGGTGATTTGTGATTCCACTTGAGGCATTCACATTGTTTGTGCTAGGCTCTTGAAGCTCCAAGCAATCAACCAAAAGAAAAGGTATGTCGTTCTTCTAGTTTTATATTACAAGTACCCCAAGATATGCTAGTTAGGATGAGAACCTTGAAAAAATGAATATTTGCATGTATAATAGACAAAACATATATATCCAAGGTTTCTAGGGTTGCATGCACACCATAAGAGTGTTAGAATGATCAAAACCCATCAATGGTATCAGTCTCTAGGCTTGTTTTCATTATACTTGATGCAAATTGTTGAAAAAAGTCGAAAATCTGCTCATTATTCAGTGAACTTAGTGAGTCCATGGGGGGACTCGACGAGTCCAAGTGAAATCGCATCCTACTCGTCGAGTAGGTTCTTGCACTTGACGAGTAGGCAGCCCAAAGTGCAGAATTTTGAGTTTTAATACCGGAATCGGACTACAATCATTACCCTAAACTGTTATGGACTTATTAAATTTGTTTTTGATGTGGTAATGATTATGCTAATCCATTTTCAAAGGTTAGGTTATTACCAAGGTTTCAAGTTTTATAGATGTTTATATGATTCTTGAAAATTCAGAACACATAAGGAGGTGGGAGTGTTAATTTTTTACAAGTGGGTCTTCGTTTTCACCATAATCAATTTTTAAATTCATGTAGCCATGGTAGAGAAAAAATGAATTCACAGTAAGTTATTTTACTTGTACATAGGTTCCATACGGATCTTTGTTATTCTTCTATTTATGGTAGATTTTTCTGGCGATTCGGAAAAAAAAAAGAATTCACAATGGAACATGAATTCAAAGATTTAATGTTGTATTGTCTGGGATTTTAATGGTTTTACATGTTTTTAGGTCTAGAATTCAGTGGGAAGATGACTGGAAAATATCTATGTAATCAAGACTCTTACTACTGGTCTTGTAAACCGTGTTAATAAAAATAAACTAGTTAAGCTTCTGACAACCAAAGAAGATGACACGAGAGCTTAGAAGGTGGAGAGGGTGAACGGATTAGTATAAGGGGTAGGATAACTATGGGCCCATACATTCGTATAAAGTCATAATAGCAAATAAGTAATATACAATTTGAATATGAAATCCATAAGGGTAAAAATGTCTTTTTATGTTTAGTAGGGGCCAATTACGCAACCAAATAAATTTTAAGGGACTAACCAAGTCATAAATAAAATTATGGGACAAAAAGTGCATGCTACCCCAAACCAAAGAGACAATTCATGTAATTTACCCAATAAAAATGTCATTGTTATTGTAATCTCCCCCATGATGTGACTTCAAAATCTTGATTTTCATATTTGTTTCGTTTTCCACAACAACATTCCACTTTTTAAAGGTTCAAAACTTTAGATTTATGTTTAAGAAAATAAACCTAACACTTTCTCATGGAATTTTCTATGAAGGTAACACAATACCGAGATCCTCCTAATAAACAGATTGATATAGGAACATATACATAAGAATGAAGTGGTTGTAACTTCCCAATCTTGACAAGGCTAACCTTCTTTTGCTTGCGAAAAACATACGGCTCACAAAAGTCAACTGTCACACTATTTGAATCAGTGAATTCTACCTTTTGAATCTAATATGTTTGTCCTTTTCTCACTTATATGTCCAAGTCTTTGGTGCCATATAATAGACATTTGTATATCTTCATTAACCACATTTGCGTAAATTTAGAAACTACAACTAGATGTAATGTACCCTGCTTCTATCCTAGAGCAACTACTAGGTTCCTTTTGTTACTTTTCACATGAGATTGTCAAATTCTCAACACGGTGATCTTCTTCATCCAACTACAATATAGATATCAACATCCAGTGTAATTCTAGAATATACACTTGTATATAATATTCTTAAATATCGATTATGTACCTAATGTAGTCCTGAGGACAACATCCCCAAAACCCATTATATCGAGAGTCTTGTTATCTTCTTGCCTCACTTTTTCTATTGTAACACTTAAAATTCTGCTTTCCTTTTCTGTAACGTTTTGCATGAAATGATGCATTTGAATCAATGATCCATAATTCAATCGAACTTTCAACCCAACAAAATAGGGCATCATCAAAGACCTCGCTACATTCATTCCATTTTCGCCTTTTTCACTCATGATTTTGAGCACTGATATCTAGAGTGACCATTGTCTTTGCAATCTATTTTATAATTCTTGGATTGGCCTCTCCTCCATAATTTATAACCTCCTCAACCTTACCACCTATGTTAGATTTTCTACCCTTGTCTTCTATACTCAATTTTTTTAAATTTACTTTGCATTACTTCTGCGAATATCCACACCAAGGATCAAATATGAATTCCTCAAAGAAGTAAGATTAGTAGTTCCTAACGAATTGCTACTTGTTGTGACTATTCCAGACTAGCTTACAAGAATGATGATAATAAAAAACATGCATGGACTTCATTTTCAAATTAATCTCAATAAATATCAATATAGATATTATTTAATTAAACTCATTAATGTGATTTGTCACC
The DNA here is from genome assembly GCF_051521515.1 of Lactuca serriola. Classification (NCBI taxonomy): domain Eukaryota; kingdom Viridiplantae; phylum Streptophyta; class Magnoliopsida; order Asterales; family Asteraceae; genus Lactuca; species Lactuca serriola. Next base: position 168,688,513 of record NC_136412.1, read on the forward strand.
ACCGATTTCACTTCAGCAATATTCAAGGACTTTTGACGACTGCTCTTAGTGGTCTCAAAGGTAAATCGGTTGTTACCACTCCTACTCCTAACACCACCCCTGTTCTGGAAATCGGGAAAGGCAAAGGGAAAAATAGGAAGACCCCTTCGAAGGGTACCAAGGGAAAGTCTCTTGATGGCTCCTCTTCGAGTGGAACCAAAGGTGCTTCTGTCGCTCCCTCTTCCAACCAAAAAGAAGCCGAATGCTTCTATTGTCATGATAAGGGGCATTGGATACGAAACTGCCCCAAGTACATGGAAGATGTTAAGGATGGGAAGGTTAAACCCACCCATGCAGGTATTTAATCTATATTGTCTAATAACTCACCACATACTAATTCTTTGGTCCTTGATACAGGTTGTGGTAATCATATGTGTTCTGATTTGCAGGATCTAAGATGAAGTCAAGATGTGGAGCACAGGAAGGTAAACTTGATCATGGGGAATAGGAAAGCTTCACCTGTCACCAAGATTGGAGTTTATTCTTCATTGCTGAGTGGTGGGTTAATGTTAGATTTGAATAAATGTTCTTACTCGTCTGAAATGGCGAGAAATATTATTTCTTTTCACTGTTTGTACAAACAAGGATTTACTTTTACATTTGATAATGAATGTGGTGATATTAATGCTTTTTATAATAATGTTCTTTATTTTAAAGCATTACCTTGTGATGGTGTATATGAAACTATGTTGGTTATAGACAATGTAGGAAATAATGTGTTACATATCGATTATTCGACTAGTTTGTATAAGGCATCCTTGTGGCATTGTCATTTTAGACAAGTCAACAAGAAGCGCATAGGCCAACTCCAAAAGGCTGGAGTCTTGTAGGCATTTGACTTAAGGTCAGATGAGAGATGTGAATCTTGTTTACTTGGAAAAATGACTAACTCACCCTTCACTGGTACTTGTGCTAGGGTGAAAGTTTGTTGGACCTCATAGATACAGATGTGTGTGGACCCTTCAGAACCGCCACAAGGGAGTCTAGTCGCTTATGTGTGACTTTTACTGATGGTTATAGTAGGTATAGTTATGTCTACTTAATCAAGCATAAGTCAGAAACCTTTGAAAAGTTCAAAGAGTTTGAACAGGAAATGGAGAATCAACTGGGTAGGAACATTAAGATGCTTTGATTCGATCAAGGTGGAGAGTATCTTAGTACAGAGTTCCATGACTATCTTAAGGAATGTGGAATTGTTTCACAATTTGACACCTTCTAGAACACCACTGCTTAATGGGGTGGCTGAGAGGCACAACCGAACCTTGTTGGACATGGTTCGTTTCGTGATGATTCAAGCTTCGTTACCAATCTCATTTTGGTGGTATGCCTTAGAGACTGCCGCCCATATCCTTAATCTAGTCCCTACCAAAAAGGTTGCTAAAACACCTCACGAGATGTGGACTGGGAATGTTTCGACTTTAGACCACATCAAGGTTTGGGGTTGCGAGGCTTTCGTGAGGTGCGGGACTCACGACAAGCTCGAACCTCGAAGTGAGCGATGTATTTTCATCAGCTACCCACAAAAATCCATTGGTTACCTCTTCTAAGGACCCAATGAAGCTTTAGGGTTTTAGGTCATAGTTGAGGTTGACCTTTGGTTTGATTTATGGGTGGTGTGTGAAACCAATCTACTAGTATTTACATGTGGTTTTGGTTATCCTATTTATCTGCGAGGTGAGTTTACTTACGGTAGTACTTATCGCATAATTGTTATTTCATGGTTGTTTCCTAGACTAGTAGGGTCTTGCTCGTTGATTATATATTGCATGCTTTGTTGTGGGTTGATACGGACCCAGGGTTGATACAGACCTGTTGTTGTGGGTTGATTTGGACACGAGATTGTTGTGGACATGTTGTTATATATACTTATATGTGATATATGTGATATTTTAGGGAACTCACTAAGCTTTGGCTTAAAGTTGTGGATTAAATGTTTCAGGTAATTCCGAGGATCATTGGTAGGCGAACACATGATTTTACACATTAATCAATAATTTTTATGTTTAAGATTCCGCAATGTTATGATAATCTGATTCTCTTTTTGGGTTTATGTTCTGAAAGAACAATTTTATGGATGGTTGAACTATGAAAATGGTTTTTATCTAAAAATTTATTGTGAAAATTAGGACACTACACATACACAATGTTTAGGGAAACCGCTAAAATAGTCAAAGGGCCGACAAACATGTGTTTATCCATTCTAATATTCACCTACAATCACATTTTTCTAAAAGTTATAAAATCGGCCCACACAAAAAATGGGATATGAATATGAAAAATGCATATGTTGAAAGGCCAAGTGCAAGATTCGAGGACATGCAATGGTAGAATTTAGACGAAGATGTTGCTAGTGTTGGTGGGAATGGGAAGGCAAAGGGTTAATGAATATCATGTTATGTTCGTGTTTTTTACTTTTCTATTAACAAACCATGTTTCTTTTTGAAGTTATGAAATTTGAAATAATTATGTTTTACTTAATGTGATTTTTACTTTTATGCATTACTAAGTCACAATGTATATTTTTCCATTTATATATGGTACTTCGTACCAGAGTAACTTGGTACAACGTTCTGCGTATGAGATTCACGTTCCGAATGAAGCTACCCCCTTTGTACTGAAAACAAAAAATTACAGATCCTCATTCCCGCTTTTTTCCACGTTTCAACATGTTCCATGTTCCTTGTGACTATGATTCCTACAACACGACTGCGAGACCATCCTTATGTTTCTTGCATTTTTGATGATTTCAACTTAATTGATAATTGAACGTATATAAAACTACCAAATGTAGGCAAATTTCAAAACAGTTTTTGATTACTGATTTCATTGACAGGTTAATACATCAATATTGAATCATAAATATATTTTTAATTATTTTATTACATATATGCTTTGTAAGTGAAAATTATAATGTCTAAGAGGTTGTTTGATAGGGTCTGACTGGGTTATAAGTTCTGACTGGGTTAAAAGTTCTGACCGAGTTAACTGTTGACTGAAACTTGTTGTTTGATTTGATATCTGATTGACAATGAAAATTTAATATATTACCCCTCAAAAAACATTTTTATAATAGTTCTTTTAAGATACAATTTATTTTATGACATTACATCATGAATATGTACAAAAAATTCCAATGTAAGAAATATATTTGTCACACCCCAAAACCGGAACGGCGGAAACGTTCTGGGGTGAGTGACGTCATGTCAAGTATCACAACAGATGCATATCGTAATCAAAGTACAACAAGACATTGCATTAATAGTAATAATTTTACATGGTTACATTACATAGTATCAAAGTAATACAAACATAATATATAAAGTGCAGCAAGGTACTTAGGCCATCTTCATCAGCAGCTCCGGGGATGTACCTGTCTAATTTCTTACCTGAGATTACAAGTTATTTGAAAAGCGAGTATCAGCATTTTTTACAAATGCTGGTGAGTTCATAAGCATTTAGTGTCATTTAGTCAAATAACTTTAATAAGTAGTAGTTTAAGTGCTTTCAGTGCTTCAGTGTCCTTTCCAGAAAATCCTATATTTTCTTTAAATAAAGCAACCTTCTACCAAGACTGTTTCAGTGCATTGTGGTAAGAGGTAGTTTTCCCTTAATTGCCATTGTCATCTAAATATTGAATTTGATTATTTAAGAAAGCAGGAGACATCAGGGAATAACATATGCTTCAGCAGTGAGGACTGCTGAATAAGGCAAAGAATCATAGACTCCATGAGGGTATCGAACTGACGACACGCCTGGTTCAGTCTAACAAAGGGGAGACATAGACCCCAGAAGGTACCAAACGAAAGGTACAGCTGGTAAGGTCTAAACAGAGGCTATAGACCCCAGACAGTATCAAATGAAAGATACAACTAGCAAGGTCGAAACAGAGATTATAGACCCCAGACAGTATCAAATGAAAGATACAGCTAGCAAGGTCGAAACAGAGATTATAGACCCCAGACAGTATCAAATGAAAGATACAGCTAGCAAGGTCGAAACAGAGATTATAGACCCCAGACAGTATCAAATGAAAGATACAACTAGCAAGGTCGAAACAGAGATTATAGACCCCAGACAGTATCAAATGAAAGATACAGCTAGCAAGGTCGAAACAGAGATTATAGACCCCAGACAGTATCAAATGAAAGATACAGCTAGCAAGGTCGAAACAGAGATTATAGACCCCAGACAGTATCAAATGAAAGATACAGCTAGCAAGGTCGAAACAGAGACTCTGAAAAATGACATCAGCACACAGTGTAAATTGCTGACGAAAATACCGTTACCTTAAAGCCATGAATTATAAGGCAACCCAGGATACTCGTAACCATACTGACTAGAGTTCCAGACGCCCTACAAGCGTCTATATAATATGACATTTGTCACCCCTTGGCTTGGTGGGCCGTGGACTGTAGCTAGCAGTCAGGGTGCGGGGTTGTCAATCCCGTATAGGCCTATACACACAATGTCCGCTCTCCCTACAGGAGACTCTGGTTACCAACTAGACGACGGAGAAGGCCGTGTCCCGAAGATGCATCCCAAATAGAGAATAGTGTGTTTCTTGAGAGGAGTGGGTTTCTCATACAAGTGATATACTAGAGGTAGAGACTTCCAAACAGTGGGTAATGTGTTTCTAAGGTAAGTGTAGAATAGATGAAGAGACTCTTAATTGACCTGACTAGAGAATTCCCTATATGTCCATACCCATATACATAGTATTTAACTAATGGACCGAACGACCTTCGGACGGCTACCCGATCCCACCAGACCACATCTCAACGAAGAAAAGGAAATAGGGCCGATGAGCCTTCCTAAGTCTTTCAGTCATTACTTATATATACCTATATAAGTACGGACATACATCTAACTATGACTAAGTGGGTATCAAGTGAAAGTGATTCTCGTGAAGTAGGAGTGTCTAACAAGTGAAGTAAGAGCGGTCGCAAGTGAAGTATAAGTGTCGAATAAGTATAAGCGCATCGTGAAGTGGAGATGACAATAGGTGAAGTAAGAACGTATCAAGTATAAGTGAAGTAAAGTCGATCTCAAGTATAAGTGAAGTAGAATCGTATCACTAAGTAAGAGGGTAAATAAGTATAAGCGTTATCAGGTATAAGTGACTTCAGGTATAAGCGAAAGCATTACAGAGTAGGAGTATAAAACAGGTATAAGCGAAGCAGCGGTATCTAACAAATTAAAAGTATTCATGAAAACCCTTGAAGACTTTATTACTCCGGAAAATCGCATTTGTATTCTTTGATAAGATAAGTGTGAAAACCTTTAGAAATCTCTGAGAATCTTTTATAAATCAGTTGAAAATGAATCTTTGATAAGCTATGAAAGTAAGAACTTGAACAATTTAAAAACCCTTTTTGAAAGCCATTTATAGTGCCCTACTCGGTAAAACAGTGTACAGTGGTAAAATCTTGTGCATGCGGGTTATCAATCGCATGTGATTGATATGATAACTGGCATGTTTAACTTGTAATCCCCCCCTATGAAAACATTTAAAAGCATTAAAAAGGTTCATTCAGGGGTATGAACTCACCTGGTATAAGTAGGTCCGACGGTAGTGTCGTTTGGGCGTTCGGGGTCACGCAAGGACTTGAACACACACAAGGACCTATTTTAACATATGATAACATATGTTCACATACAATTATCATATAATACACTAATTAAACAATTATACACACTCAAAGGAGTGGAAAACACTTTTGGTTGAGTGTTTGGGGTCCCGGGTAGTGTTTAAGGGTGCTAAGGGTCTCCTATTAGCTGTAGGACTTTGCTATGCTCAAGTATCAAGGGTGTAAAGGGGTTTAAAGCATCAATATGGACCAAACAAGGAGTTTACGGCCCAACCTAAGGGAGTTTACGGCCGTAAACTCCCAAGGTTCTATTCTTAGGGTTTTGATGCTTCTAGCTTGCTCCTTGATTTATTCTAAGCACTTTTCATCAAAGGCATGATTGGATTTGAGGCTTCTAAAGGTATTTTATAGGAGTTTACGGCCTAAGAACTCTCCCAAGGGAGTTTACGGCCGTAAACTCTCAATCTTTAAGTTTAGTGAAGTTTCAAGCCTCTAATGCCTTTCTAGTGATTTCTAATGAAGTGTGATGCTATTTTGGAGGATTAAAACTAACATTTGAGGGGGTTTTGGGGGAGTTTACGGCCTAGAAAATGCTTGGGCCGTATACTCCAAGAAATGTCTCATTTTTCTTGTGTTTAAGCCTTTATTTCCATTCTAGCATTTTATGGTAAATGTCTAAGGCCATTAGGGGGCAAAAATCACACTTTTGGGCATGATTTAGGGAGTTTACGGCCTTGACTATTCATGGGCCGTAAACTCCTTTCTTTAATTCATTTTGGAGTGTTCTAGTGTCCTAAACTCAAAGGAATAAGTCCCTAAAATATGTAATAAGCCCTAGGATGAGTTTGGTGCACATTTGGGACCCTAACTTGTGGAGTTTACGGCCTAAGCATGTGCTTGGGCCGTAAACTCTTCTTTGAGTCCTAAATCCATGCGTTTTAGTGTTTAAACACCCCTAGGCTATATCCCCTATTAGTTTCTAAGCTCATGGTCAAGTTTAAAGGCATTTTTGACACCTTTTTAGGGGTTTACGGCTCTAGAATGTTCCTGGGTCGTAAACTCCTTATCTTATGCCTTCTTGGATGATTTTTGGGCTATAAACATAAATCAATACGCTTAGAATAAGTTAGGGTAAGCGGACTTACAATTTGGAAGCGTTTGGTTGCGAATTCGGGGCAAAAACGGGTCTAGAGAGAGAGTATAGAGAGAGAGTGTAAAAGTCTCCCATTTGACTCCACTCACCCTTATATAGGTTTCACAGTCGGGGCTCAGTGGAATATTACCCGATACTGCCGTTAAACGGGGCTTTTGGTCGCACCCGATTTAGTGGTCGTAATAATAAAACTTGACATTTCCTCAATAAATGGAAATGTGTGTCTTGAGTTTTTATTCCCTTTTATCACGACTTAACGGCATGTTAAAGGTAACCAAATGGAATGCTTATTAAATTGATGCCCTCTAATTAACGGAACTTTTATACAGTGGAATTTTCCGTTAACGGTAACGGGGAAATGTAACGGGACAACTTGGGTTGTCACATCATCCCCCCGTTAGAGGGAATTTCGTCCCGAAATTCAAGTCTAGACAAGGAAGTAGGCATGAATGGCCAAGTAGGGATGAGGGAGTACTTCCTAGACGGTTGCCCTCGCATTCCCAAGTGATCTCTAGTCTGTGTCTGTCCTCCTCACAGACCTTCACATAAGGGATGTGGATTCCGTCTAGTGTAGTTAGCGGGTTCCGACTGGTGTATCTATGAAGTCAGGGTTCTCGATGGATTCTATCAAGATGAGCGAGGCACGAAGAGTGTTGTCGGATAATCGCATATCAAGTCTAAGAAGTGGATCGGTCGAATGTGAATCTTGTGGTATATCCGAAAGTAGTAGTGGTCTGAAAAGGATTGGACCAAATTTCCATGAGGATTCCCGGATGGTCCTACGCTCTAGGAAGGGTAGAGCCTTTCAGTACTTAGAACATAGTGTACTTCTATGGCAAGATCATCACTGGCGTGATCGCCATTCCGAAGTTCCTAACGTTCTCTCTCGTACTGGTAGTGTAGTCCTTCGGGTTGGTTCTTAGGAATCTCAAGTGGTCTTCAGTTTCATGCTTTCTTTCCACTGGATGATAGAGGCTTCCTAGATCGTCAAGTGGGTTGGGCGACTATAGTCATCGGTTTGCTATAGAGTGTCTATCTCCAGCTTGTGCAAAATGGACCTGCACTAACGACGCTTGAGATACGGAAACCCTGAGAATCGGGGAGATAGGGTTTCACCAGACGAGTGTTGGACTATCTCGCGAGGTAGTTCTACTATCTCTGCTTGAGATAGTATTCGGAGAACACCTATTAGTCCAAGGAATCTTTGAGACTGTGGTTTATTCTAGCGTGGAAAGTGCGTGCTCCGACGTAATCCCTCGACTAACACCAAGGCTGGTGTCGAGTCTATAATCTTTTCGGGATTCGTGTCATGAGATTTAACGCTACTACTTTCGCACTTGACCAAGTATTCTTGGCTGCAAAGGTTACCCTGTGGTTCTCGGTATTCTAGTGTTTACCTCGGAAAATATAATTCATCATCTACAGGGCGACGACGATTTCCTCCTTGTGAGAGGGTGAAGGATGATAAGCACTACTTGCCTATAACTAGGTGGGCAAGGTGCCTGAGTAGTCAGAGCATCAATTGCAACTACTCTCCCGAAGGTTCTAAGTTTTCTCGGTCTAAGGCAAATCTAGTGGGCATAGGGTCTCTTCACTCGGAACTTTACTAGCCCAATCCGCAGTAGTTCTCTTGATTTTCTGCTCCCATGTTATCGAATGGGATGAAAGTGTTTTGCGAAGGGGTTCATGGTAGAACGCATGCGTGGCTTAACTGCCCATACTTGATGGATGCCAGCAGTACACCTGGTCATAGTGGCCAGCCTCATGAGTTCTATTCTCTGGGTTCACGAACCTGATGTGCGAGGTGCAACGGATTTTCCAGGGAAATCTAAGGAGTATGCTCCGGTTGGTTGTCGTTTTCTGAGGTATCTGCAGTGCCTTTCACTTCGGTGCTCATTTGACTACGAGGGGTCGATCGACGGCGTGGGGTACCCTCACTCGAGTACTTCGGAAGGTTTGAGATAAGAGGGACGATTGACGAATTGCATTAGATGTGATTATTTGTGTTAGGTTCGGGTTCAGAGGAACCTTTATTTGCCGATATGGCCATGGAGAAAGCTCACAGCACTAAGAATGTACACATGGTTGCACGAAGTCAAACCGTGCTCAATAGAGTCGTCGAAGTTGGCTCACTTCGACATGATATAAAGTGAAGATCGATAGAGTCACGTGCCGAACAGGCACACAAGTTCTAGGCGTCTCGGGTTTCGTCCCATATATCGCTACTGCGGATACTTGGACCGATAGAGTCGACGCGGAACTATAGAGAGTTCTAAGTGTTTCCGAATAGAGTATCTTTTCTTGAATGGATTCTCACAAGGCATTTCTATAATCGCCTCACATATACTAGTCATGTATATTTAAGGTGGGGAGGACTGTTGACTGAGCGACCCCGCCCTAAATCCACAACCAAACGAGGAACAGGAAATGAGGCGGCATTCGCTCACTCTAGGTCTATCCATCCTAAATATACATGGCCGTAACGTATATGTTTAGCCATTGTAGTTTTACCTAATGAATTTTTAAATTTTATAACAGTGCTGCGACTTTCACCTTACTAGAAAGAATTTATACTTGAATTAGTCTTTTATTGTTTTTTTTTTTTTAGCTTAGTTATCCGGGATCAAGAGACGTACCAAAAATCCAACGAGTTTCTTTGCTGCTTCTTCCTAAGCAGTAGTGTCAGGCTCCTTTTGTGTCTTTGTCTTTCTCTTCAGTTGGGCAGTCCCTCTTAGAGTGTCCCATTCTACCACATAGGTGGCAAACCATACGGGTCGCCACATTGGTGGTTGGTGTAATGAACTCAACCGGGGTTCTGCAGACACGAGCAGTATGCCCCAGCATGTGGCACCTAGCACAATAGAGTTCCCGGTAGGTACCATGATGGTGGTAGCTGCACTTGCTGCAGTGGGGAAGGTCTCCTAGGTATGGCCTTCTTGAGGTCGGGAGGGAAGGATTTACAGGGGTATCGACTGCCTTAGCTCGTTGCCCTTCGGAAGGTCCTGGAGCCGAGGTACTTCCTTCCTCTATCTTAAATTTTCTCTAGAGTGGGTTAAGTGGAGGTTCTTGGGTGGCTGAGTGGGGAAGAGTGGGTTGCTGCCGTCCATGGCCAGAATTAGAAATCCCGACAGGGCCCTTGCTAACATTGGCGTTGTTAGCATTCAGGTGAGCCATGACAGCTGCTACGGCTGCTGAGACTGCAGCTTGGAACGTAGCTTCATTGAATAAGAGGGCAGGTTTCTTGCTTGCGGATTGGTTACGCTTCTTCGGTGGCATGGTTTTTCCTACACGGAGGGGAATACAAGGTAATGAGAGATGATGGTTAACCCTGGACATTTCTGTCCTGAACGCATTAGGCATAAATTTTTCCCGTGCCTCGGGTACTAGTTGTTTGAACGTTGACCTACATCCCTATGATGTAGTCCTGGAAATCAAGGTAAGAGTATGAGTATCGGAAAAAGGCCATAAGATGCGAGTCGTTCCTACTAAGTTACTTTTTACATGGAAAGGTTTCACTCTCCGGCCTGGAGAGAATTGAGAACGGTTCGGAACGAATTCGTGGAAAGAGAGGTTCACAAGGGCAGATGGCTAAAATTTTCTCAATAGAGAGGCGGGGATCCGCCCTAATCGTACACCTGGCAACGGGAAACAATGATTTACCTAACACATAGCGTGAGTAGTGTAACCACTAACTCACTAAATTGCATCATTTTTAAGGGTGAATTATCGTGACGAATACGAGGAAAGACAATTCCCGGGTTCCATGTACTAGCTCCCTCAGTCTGCCTCGTATCTTTGACTGGAATCGGCGTTGGCTTCCTTCAGGTAGTTTCCTAGGGTTCTCTTCTTGCATGGACTTATTGAATTTCTACTCCGCCTTCCTTCCGATTCCAACTGTGGGGGTCATCACTTCATGATGGATGACTAGGAATCTCCGAAGTTTAGGTGAATCTATCACCACTGTCCCTAAGAGAATATGGGCACTTGGTGCATTCAATAGTCCTGACCCGGTTCATTTATTTCCGAACAGGAAATCTTCTCAATGAATCTCCTCGGGGTCGGAATCAACTCTTCTGTCAAGCACTGAAGTGGATAGGGTTTTTCTACAGGGTTCGCGCGAGAATGGAAATGTCTAAAGAATCCTAAGGGATTATTAACATTTCACTGTATGATCCATATCGAGTCCTGCTACGATTACACAGGGTATACAAATCCTATATAGCTTAGATCCGATAGGCCTTCGAATATGTGATACTACTCTAGGACCACATCCCAACGAGGAAAAGGAAACAGAGCGAAACCACACCTTCTTAGCCTATGGGGTCTTTATTATATAAGATCTTGGAAGTACACCCTCTGTAGTTGTAGGTATATCGATAAGGGTCTTTTTAATTATTCACGCAAGGTTGTTTATAGATTCTAAAATACCCCCATGGTATTTTAATTCTTGATTGAGTCTTATCTTCTGATTATGATTCAGGGATTAGTGTGGATCTTTTAGCGTTCTAAAATACTCCTATAGTATTTTAACTTTATGTTGAGCTCTAGAATTCCTATTTGGTAAGTTTCAGATCTGCTGCACACCACTATCACTCCCGAGCACACGTTCATCACATCTCGGATAAATGTAGTTGATCAGGTTACATTTATCCCAGCTTACGATTACATAACTGCCCAGGTTTGACTGTAGTGCTCAACATCCGAAGACTTTTATTATTTTTCTTCTTGTGATACTTTTGCTCGAGCGCTTAGATTCTGGATGTTATTATACTTTGGTAAAATATGGTTATATTTTAAAGTATAATTCTTGGTCAGAGTGTTTTATCCCATTGCGTTTATAGGCTGTACATCTTTTATGAATTGATATACTTAGCTCACTATAAACAATGCTCTGATACCAATCTGTCACACCCCAAAACCGGAACGGCGGAAACGTTCTGGGGTGGGTGACGTCATGTCAAGTATCACAACACATGCATATCGTAATCAAAGTACAACAAGACATTGCATTAATAGTAATAATTTTACATGGTTACATTACATAGTATCAAAGTAATACAAACATAATATATAAAGTGCAGCAAGGTACTTAGGCCATCTTCATCAGCAGCTCCGGGGATGTACCTGTCTAATTTCTTACCTGAGATTACAAGTTATTTGAAAAGCGAGTATCAGCATTTTTTACAAATGCTGGTGAGTTCATAAGCATTTAGTGTCATTTAGTCAAATAACTTTAATAAGTAGTAGTTTAAGTGCTTTCAGTGCTTCAGTGTCCTTTCCAGAAAATCCTATATTTTCATTAAATAAAGCAACCTTCTACCAAGACTGTTTCAGTGCATTGTGGTAAGAGGTAGTTTTCCCTTAATTGCCATTGTCATCTAAATATTGAATTTGATTATTTAAGAAAGCAGGAGAAATCAGGGAATAACATATGCTTCAGCAGTGAGGACTGCTGAATAAGGCAAAGAATCATAGACTCCATGAGGGTATCGAACTGACGACACGCCTGGTTCAGTCTAACAAAGGGGAGACATAGACCCCAGAAGGTACCAAACGAAAGGTACAGCTGGTAAGGTCTAAACAGAGGCTATAGACCCTAGACAGTATCAAATGAAAGATACAGCTAGCAAGGTCGAAACAGAGATTATAGACCCCAGACAGTATCAAATGAAAGATACAGCTAGCAAGGTCGAAACAGAGATTATAGACCCCAGACAGTATCAAATGAAAGATACAGCTAGCAAGGTCGAAACAGAGATTATAGACCCCAGACAGTATCAAATGAAAGATACAGCTAGCAAGGTCGAAACAGAGATTATAGACCCCAGACAGTATCAAATGAAAGATACAGCTAGCAAGGTCGAAACAGAGATTATAGACCCCAGACAGTATCAAATGAAAGATACAGCTAGCAAGGTCGAAACAGAGATTATAGACCCCAGACAGTATCAAATGAAAGATACAGCTAGCAAGGTCGAAACAGAGATTATAGACCCCAGACAGTATCAAATGAAAGATACAGCTAGCAAGGTCGAAACAGAGACTCTGAAAAATGACATCAGCACACAGTGTAAATTGCTGACGAAAATACCGTTACCTTAAAGCCATGAATTATAAGGCAACCCAGGATACTCGTAACCATACTGACTAAAGTTCCAGATGCCCTACAAGCCTCTATATAATATGACATTTGTCACCCCTTGGCTTGGTGGGCCGTGGACTGTAGCTAACAGTCAGGGTGCGGGGTTGTCAATCCCGTATAGGCCTATACACACAATGTCCGCTCTCCCTACAGGAGACTCTGGTTACCAACTAGACGACGGAGAAGGCCGTGTCCCGAAGATGTATCCCAAATAGAGAATAGTGTGTTTCTTGAGAGGAGTGGGTTTCTCATACAAGTGATATACTAGAGGTAGAGACTTCCAAACAGTGGGTAATGTGTTTCTAAGGTAAGTGTAGAATAGATGAAGAGACTCTTAATTGACCTGACTAGAGAATTCCCTATATGTCCATACCCATATACATAGTATTTAACTAATGGACCGAACGACCTTCGGACGGTTACCCGATCCCACCAGACCACATCTCAACGAAGAAAAGGAAATAGGGCCGATGAGCCTTCCTAAGTCTTTCAGTCATTACTTATATATACCTATATAAGTACGGACATACATCTAACTATGACTAAGTGGGTATCAACTGAAAGTGATTCTCGTGAAGTAGGAGTGTCTAACAAGTGAAGTAAGAGCGGTCGCAAGTGAAGTATAAGTGTCGAATAAGTATAAGCGCATCGTGAAGTGGAGATGACAATAGGTGAAGTAAGAACGTATCAAGTATAAGTGAAGTAAAGTCGATCTCAAGTATAAGTGAAGTAGAATCGTATCACTAAGTAAGAGGGTAAATAAGTATAAGCGTTATCAGGTATAAGTGACTTCAGGTATAAGCGAAAGCATTACAGAGTAGGAGTATAAAACAGGTATAAGCGAAGTAGCGGTATCTAACAAATTAAAAGTATTCATGAAAACCCTTGAAGACTTTATTACTCCGGAAAATCGCATTTGTATTCTTTGATAAGATAAGTGTGAAAACCTTTAGAAATCTCTGAGAATCTTTTATAAATCAGTTGAAAATGAATCTTTGATAAGCTATGAAAGTAAGAACTTGAACAATTTAAAAACCCTTTTTGAAAGCCATTTATAGTGCCCTACTCGGTAAAACAGTGTACAGTGGTAAAATCTTGTGCATGCGGGTTATCAATCGCATGTGATTGATATGATAACTGGCATGTTTAACTTGTAATCCCCCCTATGAAAACATTTAAAAGCATTAAAAAGGTTCATTCAGGGGTATGAACTCACCTGGTATAAGTAGGTCCGACGGTAGTGTCGTTTGGGCGTTCGGGGTCACGCAAGGACTTGAACACACACAAGGACCTATTTTAACATATGATAACATATGTTCACATAAAATTATCATATAATACACTAATTAAACAATTATACACACTCAAAGGAGTGGAAAACACTTTTGGTTGGGTGTTTGGGGTCCCGGGTAGTGTTTAAGGGTGCTAAGGGTCTCCTATCAGCTGTGGGACTTTGCTATGCTCAAGTATCAAGGGTGTAAAGGGGTTTAAAGCATCAATATGGACCAAACAAGGAGTTTACGGCCCAACCTAAGGGAGTTTACGGCCGTAAACTCCCAAGGTTCTATTCTTGGGGTTTTGATGCTTCTAGCTTGCTCCTTGATTTATTCTAAGCACTTTTCATCAAAGGCATGATTGGATTTGAGGCTTCTAAAGGTATTTTATAGGAGTTTACGGCCTAAGAACTCTCCCAAGGGAGTTTACGGCCGTAAACTCTCAATCTTTAAGTTTAGTGAAGTTTCAAGCCTCTAATGCCTTTCTAGTGATTTCTAATGAAGTGTGATGCTATTTTGGAGGATTAAAACTAAAATTTGAGGGGGTTTTGGGGGAGTTTACGGCCTAGAAAATGCTTGGGCCGTAAACTCCAAGAAATGTCTCATTTTTCTTGTGTTTAAGCCTTTATTTCCATTCTAGCATTTTATGGTAAATGTCTAAGGCCATTAGGGGGGTAAAAATCACACTTTTGGGCATGATTTAGGGAGTTTACGGCCTTGACTATTCATGGGCCGTAAACTCCTTTCTTTAATTCATTTTGGAGTGTTCTAGTGTCCTAAACTCAAAGGAATAAGTCCCTAAAATATGTAATAAGCCCTAGGATGAGTTTGGTGCACATTTGGGACCCTAACTTGTGGAGTTTACGGCCTAAGCATGTGCTTGGGCCGTAAACTCTTCTTTGAGTCCTAAATCCATGCATTTTAGTGTTTAAACACCCCTAGGCTATATCCCGTATTAGTTTCTAAGCTCATGGTCAAGTTTAAAGGCATTTTTGACACCTTTTTAGGGGTTTACGGCCCTAGAATGTTCCTGGGCCGTAAACTCCTTATCTTATGCCTTCTTGGATGATTTTTGGGCTATAAACATAAATCAATACGCTTAGAATAAGTTAGGGTAAGCGGACTTACAATTTGGAAGCGTTTGGTTGCGAATTCGGGGCAAAAACGGGTCTAGAGAGAGAGTATAGAGAGAGAGTGTAAAAGTCTCCCATTTGACTCCACTCACCCTTATATAGGTTTCACAGTCGGGGCTCAGTGGAATATTACCCGATACTGCCGTTAAACGGGGCTTTTGGTCGCACCCGATTTAGTGGTCGTAATAATAAAACTTGACATTTCCTCAATAAATGGAAATGTGTGTCTTGAGTTTTTATTCCCTTTTATCACGACTTAACGGCATGTTAAAGGTAACCAAATGGAATGCTTATTAAATTGATGCCCTCTAATTAACGGAACTTTTATACAGTGGAATTTTCCGTTAACGGTAACGGGGAAATGTAACGGGACAACTTGGGTTGTCACAATATTATCACTTCAAATAGCAACAAGAATCAAATCAATGTAAGAGCTAAATTGTCAAGGTTCTCAACATCACACTTAACTAATGTATTATATAACTAATCAAGCTCGATTATCCTAACAAATAGCAAATTGTATGCATTAATCAACCTAAAATTTACATCATTATTTGACTGAAACAAAAAGCTTATTGTGGCATTTTATTAAAGACCAAACATCAAATAAAAAGTATGAACTTACCTATTAAAATCGAACAACTATAAGTCAGATGAGTATAGAAAACAACAAGAACAAGAACACTGTATGAAAAACTGAACTACCATATCTTTAAAATCAAATGATTTGTATTTTTAAAATCAAATGACCAACAAATCAGATGAGTTTGTAGTTTTTGTAGTTTCGACTTTAGACTACATCAAACTATACCTATTGTAGTTTGCATGTATGTTAAGTACTCGGTTCGTGTATTGTTCTGAAAACTATGCAATTATATTTGTAAACTGAAAACTTCCCTTATGCTTAGCACGTAACGACCGAACAATACAACAAATTTTAATTTTTCAAAAACATCTCGATTCCATTAAATCTTTACAAAAAGGTTTCAATACAAAACATTTAACGTGTTCCCAGAATCACAATACTACAAAATCATGAGGAGCGGTACGATCACGCCTTCGCCTTGCCACGATTACCTGAAGAACCTGAAAAACATTTAAACCACAACTGTAAGCCCGAAAGCTTAGTGAGATACCCCCAAAATACCAACCACAAATACCACACACACATAACATGCCATAACATATCCGATCACAGAACAGCCATGCACTTCGGGTCTACTGTGTGACTGGTCCGCCGCACCGGCTTACAGTCCACCTGGTCCACCCTCTGAGTCTATCCACATACATCGAGTCTGCAGTGTGATTGGTCCGCCCGCTCCTGGGCCTTCAATCCACCTAGTCCACTCTTTGAGTCTACAGTATGACTGGTCCGCCCGCACCGGGCCTTCAGTCTATCTGGTCCACTCTCCGAGCCTTCGGCACGTCTGGTCCGCCCTTTCGGGGCCTACAGCCTATCCGGACCGCTCGCTGGGCCTTCGGGACAACCGGTCCGCCCTGGGTATCTTGGCCTACAGCACACAGCAGGACCCGCCTCAACCCAACTCCAGTCCAAACAACCATGTGCACATATACATACAATCATATAGCAATTCACAGTCAACAAGCAGATTAAACAGATCACATAGCATATCATCATCCTAACCAGGATACCGACCTAACTGGGTCACTAGCATAGCATCTCCCTATTTCTCAGGATACCGATCTCAATCAGGTCTCTAACATATACCACCCTAGCTCTCAGGATGCAAACATATCACAGAAACAACATAACAACTACCCGGATCTCAATCCGATAAGGGCCGGCCTTGGTGCCGTAGACCCTGATGATATAGTGAGGATAACTCACCTCGATACTGCCGACTGAACAGATAACCCAAGCTGCTCCGATCACTGACACGATCTCCACCACTTGACAACCACCAATGCACCGAACTCAAAACAATAATCAACAATTACCAAAATGCCCCTGGAAACCACTGGTCAACCCTTGGTCAAAGACAAGGTCAAAGTCAACCCCTGACTGACTCTACTCGCCGAGTCAACTCGATGACTCGCCGAGTCCCCATACTCAGAACTTCCCTCAATCCGCGATCTAACTTGCCGAGTCACCCCGAGACTCGCCGAGTGCAACAACACTGAGCCCACTCGCCCACAACTCACCAATTCATCCCTTGACTCGCCGATTCTCGATTCAACCAGAAAATATTGGAACTCTTCGACAAGACTCGCCGAGTCCAAGAACAGACACACCGAGTCTAAGGCTATCTTCAACCTACTCGCCGAGTTGTTCATACAACTTGCCGAGTTCCAAGCCATCTTCATCCAACTCGCCGAGTTGTTCTTCCAACTCGTTGAGTTCCAGCTCATCTTCAAGCAACTCGTTGAGTACACCCATGTGACTCGTCGAGTACTACCGCTCTGAATCCATTCAGAAGCATTGCAGGCCATGCAAATGCTCCAAAACATAGATCTAGCCTCCTACAACTCATCCATCATGTAAAGTGGCAAACTTTACGTGAATCCAAAGAGATCTATGCATTTTTCACATTAGGGCTAAGATTTGGGACATGATAGCTTCATCCAACACTCAACACAGGGACTTTCATGCATTCCAATTCCTTTCCATTCCAGATCTGAGGTAGCAACCTCAGATCTAATTTCTAAACACCAAAACACCAAAAGATAAGATCTCAACACCCCCAAAATGAAGAATCTAGACAATAGCAGCTCAAACAATGGAAAGATACCTCAAAAGGAAGCTCCAAGAGAAGATTATCCCGAATCCTTGCAAAGCCCTTTGATCCAAGCCTCTTCTTCTTTAGAATCTCTTCAACAACCACCTCTCCAAGCTCCAATTTGCTCAACAATGGTGCTTCTCCATGATTTTAGGGTTTCTAGAAATCAAGGGGGGATAAAGAGGCTGGGAGGAAAACATAATGTTCTTTATATAGGGCTCAACCCCGAGAATTAGGGTTTTCTCCACTCAGCGTCTACTCGCCGAGTCCATCTCATTGACTCGCCGAGTCGGCTACTTAACACGCGACCAAATCGCGACTCTACTCGCCGAGTTCATCCATGGACTCGCTGAGTCACTCTTTCCCAATTTACTCTTTTAGCCCTTCCACTCTACTCTTGATATTTTGGGATGTTACAATTCTCCCCCACTTAAATTAGGCTTCGTCCTCGAAGGCTACAGTTATTCAATCCCAAAGATACTCCCACAACGCACCACCTGGCCTTAACCGGGCCAAATCCCTCAAGGCATACCCATCGAAACTCAACACACTCTCTTTCCTTACGGTGTCCTGACCACCGTCTCGAGCCGGGCACCGGTTGTACCCTCTGATAATCACACTCAACAACCGAGAATTACCCATGAAGCATCACTGCCCCAAATCCCAACAATTACTCGACCCATAAGAGCTAGAAAGCCATGAACCATTGGATTCCCCGATTCGAATCCCACTCTATCCATTCTGTGACGACGAAAAGACCCATTCTCAATCTCAGAGCAACTCCCACGAGTTCTCCTCTTGCAATCACATACGCATGCTGAACTTTCTCCAGCACCCTCAGGTTGGGAAAACCTGATACACTGATGATATCCTCCAACATCCCCCAGGATGAACCTCAAATACATATCCAAAACCCTAATCAGGCTCACACTAAGAGCCCAAGACTATCTCCCTGCATCCCTTCCGAATCTCTGGCTCTACATCTACGGAATTCCTCTGCAACCTCAACAGACACCCCAAACCGGATGAGCTTCTAATCCACTGCCGCAAACACATTGCTCAAAAACCATAATCGAATTACTCTAATCATAACCCTGCTCTGCCGCTTTCACTTCTGTGAACTTGCACTCCCTCTTGGGGTTACGCACCTCTCTCACTTCCTTTTCCAAGGAATCCACTTGTCCATATTGCCACTCCAACAAGTGCCACGGTGCTCGCCCAACGCTACACCACCCTTTTTAGCGTATCCGCTATCCATCCAACACACATACTCTGACTTTCATCGTAGGGACTCTCAAGCCCCTGCACTATCTCCACTAATCAAGATCACTACCCGAGGCCAGACCTTCTAAATGCAATCACACTGCAACATACCCAATCCATATCCTCAACTGATCCAACATTACCTGCAGAGTCTTCAGCATGACTGGACCGCCTCACCAGGCCTTCAGCCCATCTGGACCACTCTCAGAACCTTCAGCCAATATGGACCGCTCTCAGTGCCTTCAGTTTGGCTGGACCGTTCTCCGAGCCTTCGGCCTGACTGGTACGCCTACCGACCTTCAGTCTATCCGGACCGCTCAACTAGCATTCAACATTCCGGGCTATCCCCCCTGGAAATCCTCCCATGCATACCGTTCTAGCCCTCTAGGGGTTCCGAACTCTAACTCCATCATACATACTCGATCCCGGCCTGCTCCCAGGCCCTCCACAGTCAAATGCCCTAGGTCTGTATCCCGCCCCGCATGCCCGACACTTACTCCTATCAGCCTATACTCTGGGCTGACAGAACACTTGCTGAATCCCAATAGCTAAGCACTCCCAAATACTTATCGATCTCCCGGAGAATTCTCCAATTCTCCCCCACTTGGGCACTAACTATCAACCACCGGTCGCCATCACCGACGTCCCAGAACAACTCTTGTACAAAGAAAACACTTACACGCGGACTGCTTCTCACAAGCATAAACAACCTCAACGAGATCTCACATCAACATCGATCGTCCTGCTCGAAAGAAACTCAATCTGCATCTAACCACTCCTCAGAAAGCAGATGCTACCCGGCCTGCAACCCAATGTCGGGTTTCCGCTAATAACCCTCATGAATGATAACCAACGGAATTCCCAAAACAATAACCCATAACCAAAACCACAAACCCGCAAAATAACGAATACCACATCGAAAACCAAACAAATACCAGCTCATAAACAATACACCACAATAATCACAAGATAATAAGACATCAAGAAAGAATCATACCTGCAGCTACATCCAGCACTGCCCTGACCTCCTCTGTTACAAGCTGAAAATCACGACCTTGAGCCCTTGGGGGCTCTGCTCCACCCTGACCTCCACCTGTGATCCTCAAAGTGGCCAGTGCAGGAGCCTGCACCGGTCCTGCAGCAAGCTGAGGACAGTTGACCCTCAAATGTCCAATCTGATGGCAATGATAACAAATCCTCAAATCTCGAACCGGCGCTGACTGCCGACAATCCCTCGCATAGTGCCCCTCCTTTCCGCACTTGCGGCATGCACCACCGGACCTACAAACCTTGGTGTGACCCTTCCCACACTTCCCACAAGTGTGGCTACTCAAATCCCCCACTCTAACATCAATGGTCTTGGACCGTTTCGGCACCGGCTGCGACTGCACTGAAGCCTGCCTCAGCTCACGCAACTGCAACTCAATCTCTAACTCACGCCGCCTAGCGGCCTCCTGCAACTCCAACAATGTCCTGCACCTCTGTGCAGAAACAAACTGCCTGATGTCCCTCTTGAGAATGCTCAGATATCGAGACATCTGAGCCTGCTCCGAAGCGAACTCTGGGCAAAACATCGCCCTCTCAGTGAACATTCTGGTGATCTCAGTCACCGACTCCGAATCCTGCTTCAGCTTAAGGAATTCCTGAGCCAATCTCTCCCTCTCAACCTGCAGAACATAACGAGTGATGAACATCTCTCGGAACTGATCCCATGATACCGTAGCCCTCTGCGCATCAAAATATGACCCCGTGGTCAATCTCCACCAATCCTTCGCCCCGAGCCTCAACAGGTTCAAAGCACATCTCACCCTCTGATCAGCAGGGCATAAACACGTGAATAAACACCCCTCCACGTCTGATAACCATCTCATAGCGACGATCGGGTCCAGAACTCCATCGAACGTGGGAGGCTTCGTATTAGCGAAGTCCCGGTACTAAAAACCCCGACCAGCTCCTCCCCCTGTCGCTGCTACAGCCGTTGTAGCTGCCGCGGCAGCCGTCTCTGTGAGAGCTGCATAGCGCTCATCAAAATACTCAACCATGGGGGTCTTAATCGACCCAAACAGCTCTGGCAACTCAGCCCGAAACAACTCAACAATATCCTCACGCAGGATCTCACGAATCCTCGTATCCAACTCGCTCGTGCTCATCTGACCGATAACCTCGGGCAGCACCGATCTGCCCGGAACCCTCTCTCCTGCTCCTGATCCTGATCCGGATCCACTCTCAACATGCCTCGGAATCTCCATACTGAAAAGAAACACCACACAAAATCTTAGACTCTTCCCACACCCTGGGATCAAACTCTCTCGCAACCCACCCTAGAGATCATGGTTTCCCTGATACGCGTATGGGTCCTATGCTTTCAGTAGTACGGGCCCATACTACCTTCCACACCTACCCATATTTGTATGAAGTACTACCACAACGCCCTAGAGAAACATGCATAACAACGCTCAACCCTCAACACTAGAGGAACACTGAAAATATCCCATAAAGAACCCTAGGCTACAGGCATCACAAATCAGGCAACATATCATGAAATCCTGAAGATCCCTAGCCTATCACTAGCATGTTGTTCTATTAAAGCTCAAAAACAAATAACATGCATGGTATTTTGGGGTTACTTACTGGCTCCGGCTGATCGTACCTCCGCGTCCTCCCTTACTCATTTTGAAAACCATTTTAAATACTCTTTTGAAAACTCTCCTCGATTTGAGACTGGAGTCACACAAATGTTCCTCCAACTCACTCAAACCAAGGCTCTGATACCAACTTGTAACGACCGAAAAATACAACAAATTTTAATTTTTCAAAAACATCTCGATTCCATTAAATCTTTACAAAAAGGTTTTCAATACAAAACATTTAACGTGTTCCCAGAATCACAATACTACAAAATCATGAGGAGCGGTACGATCACGCCTTCGGCTTGCCACGATCACCTGAAGAACCTGAAAAACATTTAAACCACAACTTTAAGCCCGAAAGCTTAGTGAGATACCCCCAAAATACCAACCACAAATACCATACACGCATAACATGCCATAACATATCCGATCACAGAACAACCATGCACTTCGGGTCTACTGTGTGACTAGTCCGCCGCACTGGCCTACAGTCCACCTGGTCCACCCTCTGAGTCTATCCACATACATCGAGTCTGCAGTGTGATTGGTCCGCCCGCTCCCGGGCCTTCAATCCACTTGGTCTACTCTCTGAGTCTATAGTATGACTGGTCCGCCCGCACCGGGCCTTCAGTCTATCTGGTCCACTCTCCGAGCCTTCGGCACGTCTGGTCCGCCCTTTCGGGGCCTACAGCCTATCCGGACCGCTCGCTGGGCCTTCGGGACAACCGGTCCGCCTTGGGTATCTTGGCCTACAGCACACAGCAGGACCCGCCTCAACCCAACTCCAGTCCAAACAACCATGTGCACATATACATACAATCATATAGCAGTTCACAGTCAACAAGCAGATTAAACAGATCACATAGCATATCATCATCCTAACCAGGATACCGACCTAACAGGTCACTAGCATAGCATCTCCCTATTTCTCAGGATACCGATCTCAATCAGGTCTCTAACATATACCACCCTAGCTCTCAGGATGCAAACATATCACAGCAACAACATAACAACTACCCGGATCTCAATCCGATAAGGGCCGGCCTTGGTGCCGCAGACCCTGATGATATAGTGAGGATAACTCACCTCGATACTGCCGACTGAACAGATAACCCAAGCTTCTCCGATCACTGACACGATCTCCACCACTGGACAACCACCAATGCACTGAACCCAAAACAATAATCAACAATTACCAAAATGCCCCTGGAAACCACTGGTCAACCCTTGGTCAAAGACAAGGTCAAAGTCAACCCCTGACTGACTCTACTCGCCGAGTCAACCCGATGACTCGCCGAGTCCCCATACTCAGAACTTCCCTCAATCCGTGATCTAACTCGCCGAGTCACCCCGAGACTCGCCGAGTCCAACAAATCTGAGTCCACTCGCCCACAACTCACTGAGTCATCTCTTGACTCGCCGATTCTCGACTCAACTAGAAGATATTGGAACTCTTCGACAAGACTCGCCGAGTCCAAGAACAGACTCACCGAGTCTAAGGCTATCTTCAACCTACTCGCCGAGTGGTTCATACAACTCGTCGAGTTCCAGGCCATCTTCATCCAACTCCCCGAGTTGTTCTTCCAACTCGTCGAGTTCCAGCTCATCTTCAAGCAACTCGTCGAGTACACCCATGTGACTCGCCGAGTACTACCGGTCTGAATCCATTTAGAAGCATTCTAGGCCATGCAAATTCTCCAAAACATAGATCTGGCCTCCTACAACTCATCCATCATGTAAAGTGGCAAACTTTACGTGAATCCAAAGAGATCTATGCATTTTGCACATTAGGGCTAAGGTTTAGGACATGATAGCTTCATCCAACACTCAACACAGGGACTTTCATGCATTCCAATTCCTTTCCATTCCAGATCTGAGGTAGCAACCTCAGATCTAATCTCTAAACACCAAAACACCACATGATAAGATCTCAACACCCCCAAAATGAAGAATCTAGACAATAGCAGCTCAAACAATGGAAAGATACCTCAAAAGGAAGCTCTAAGAGAAGATTATCCCGAATCCTTGCAAAGCCCTTTGATCCAAGCCTCTTCTTCTTTAGAATCTCTTCAACAACCACCTCTCCAAGCTCCAATTTGCTCAACAATGGTGCTTCTCCATGATTTTAGGGTTTCTGGAACTCAAGGGGGGATAAAGAGGCTGGGAGGAAAACATAATGTTCTTTATATAGGGCTCAACCCCAAGAATTAGGGTTTTCTCCACTCAGCGCCTACTCGCCGAGTCCACCTCATTGACTCGCCGAGTCGGCTACTTAACACGCGACCAAATCGCGACTCTACTCGCCGAGTCCATCCATGGACTCGTCGAGTCACTCTTTCCCAATTTACTCTTTTAGCCCTTCCACTTTACTCTTGATATTTCGGGATGTTACATAGCATATTATAAAAAGCGATAAGATATTTAAACATTTCATAAAATGTAGTGATCTTTTGGTTGCGTCAATTGCATAAGTTTTAATCATGTTTGAAATTCTAAATATAATGTTCACAAAAACTATTTGTGATTGGCTTGTATTCACCCCTAAAAATGATAGAATAATAAAAGCGTATGGTGTGAACTCAATGTTGATTGCGTGAATATCAGACAACGAGACTGGAATGAGGACCCTTGAGTTGTGGTACGCGAAGTTAACGGAATCCTAACAATAATTAAACACATATTTGTATTTAAATTAACGAATCCATTAATTAAAGTGTTAGAAAAACACTGGTTTTGGGTTAAGGAATGTTACCGAGACTCGATCGAAGTGGAAAAGTGGGTTTGCAGAGATTCATGATGTAGGCTGATTGTTGACATGAAAGGGATTACGGTCGTGAACGGTTTGCTGCCTTTGAAGGGTTTACGGTTTTTTAAGGTTTGAAGGGTTTACGGTCGTGAACTGATTTCAGCCCTTAAAGATTTGAAGATTTGAAGGGTTTTTGTTTGTGAACTCAAGAACAAAAACACTTAATTTGATGAAAAGTCGGATGTTTGACAAGTTCTAAGGTGGATGGAGTGATAGATGAAGAGAAAACTTGAGGTTTTCTGGGTGACGATTTTAGAGAGATAGAGTGTGTTTTCGACCAGAAAAGTGTAAATGAGGGTGGGAACTCGTATATATAGGTTAGGATTATGGTCGGTGGTGGGGGTCTACCAGCCGTGATCGGTTTACAGCTGTGATCAGGTTCACAGCGGTGAACACCACTCAGACCGAATTTTGCTAATTTTTTAAGAAAAACTTGGGTTTTTGCGTGATTTTTGGTTCCGACTCTTATATAGAATTTAATTATATAAATTTATTTGACGGAATCGGGCTAACGTTAACGGAAAGTGTTTTGGGTTGTTACAGATTAGGGTTTGGAAGTGATGGAGGTTGGGATGGAGGCCAAATATGATGCTTAAATAGGGTGCAAACTCTAAAGATTAGGGTTTCATCCGGTCTATCCTACTCGTCGAGTCAAGGCTATGACTCGTCGAGTAGCTCACTTAAAACCCGCGAATACACTTCCTTCTACTCGTCGAGTTAGGGCCATCAACTCGTCGAGTAGCCCTTCCAAAATGAATAAATAAATGTGAAACAACCCAAAAATACGACCAAAAAATTTCATTTTTCAATATAACTAAAACCCATAATCTGAGTGTCATATCATAAAACCATACGTGATATATCTCAAACATAACAAAAACACTGTGCGGAAAAACTGTATCATATCAATGTCATATCAAAATCAAAAACTAAATCAACTCCCAGGATAAAAGCTGAAGCTATGGTGTGTGCGATGCCATCATCCCGAGCTCTTCCCTCTACTTGTGGAAGTACCTGAAACCAAAACTGAAACTGTAAGCACGAAGCTTAGTGAGCTCCCCCAAACTACCACATACCATACAATACATAAATAAAGTACATACTGGGCCTTGCCCACTGCATCAGACCGAAGTCTGGAACTAGCTGCATCGGACCGAAGTCTGGAACTGACTCGGACCTTGTCCCCTACATCGGACCAGAGTCCAGAACTAACTGCATCGGACCAAAGTCTGGAACTGACTGCATCGGACCGAAGTCCGGAACTGACTGCATCGGACTGAAGTCCGGAACTGACTGCATCGGACCGAAGTTCGGAACTGACTGATCATGGCATAGCATAAAACATAACAACTATTATAATCACATATACTGCATACTGCATCGGAACAGAGTCCAGAACACATAACACAAACATGCTTGTATCACAAAGACATTAAGCACTCTAACTACTGCATCAGACCAAAGTCCGGAACTACTGATAATTAAACGGGCCGGCATTGTGGCCGTAGACCCGTTCCTACTAAAGGGAAACTCACCTCGTGAACTGGCTGCTGTGTATATGGCTCTGGAAGCTAACTGCTGCTGCTCCGGTATCTCCCCGGCTACAAGTCAATAAACACACTCAATCAAATACTAAACACTGCACTGGGTAAAATGACTCTTTTACCCTTGGTCAAAGTTAACTCTCGGTCAAGGTCAACTCTCGGTCAAAGTCAACCCTCAGTTGACCTGACTCGCCGAGTTGGGCCGCCAACTCGCCGAGTCTCTAACCTCACTTCTCAATCCTACTCGTGGCTACTCGTCGAGTATGACATCGACTCGACGAGTACCCTCTCGATCCAAAAACTCAGAAAATCTTCATCCAACTTGCCGAGTCATATGAACAACTCGACGAGTTGTTCTTGAGCTTAAGAAGATTGCCTTGGACTCGCCGAGTTGTATGAACAACTCGCCGAGTCCCTCCATTACTGAGTCTACCCTCAAACTCGCTGAGTCCACTCCACTACTCACTGGTCCCACTCGACACCGCTCAAAAGGAAGAAATCGGGGACTCGCGACTCGACTCGCCGAGTCGTTCTTCCGACTCGCCGAGTCACCGCCATGCAACTATTCTACACTCGATTCTGCTCGAATCCAAAACATACAAATGATAGATCTGAGTCCAATAAGCTGATTTACCACGTAAAGTTTCCAACTTTACGTGTACAAACACATGAACAAGGGAATAAAGGCTAAAAGATGCTTAAAAGGGGTAGATCTAGGGTTAATATGCAAAATAGCTCCATAAAGGCAATAGATCTGGGCTCTACAACTCCTAAATAAACAGATCTAAAGATATCTCGGCATAATAGGGCTTCCATATCAACATAAGGCTTGAGAAAAGCATCAACTAGATTTAGAAAGGGTTTTAAAGAATAAAAGGGAAGGGAATCTGAAGAATACCTCAAAGAGCTCTTGCTTTCCCTTGAATCTCTGCTCTATAATCCTTTTCCTTGCTCCTTTCTTCTTCTCCTTCTTCAAGTCTTCACCAATGCACACAAGATCACTAAAAACACTCAAGATCGAATTAGGGTTTTCTCACATCTTTAGAGGGTGAAGGAGGCGAGATTGGGGGCTATAAGGTGGCTTAAATAGTGGGCAACCCGGGGATTTAGGGTTTCTCCCAGACGGACAGACTCGCCGAGTCCAGAATATGGACTCGCCGAGTCGCCAGCTAACACGTGCTCGAAATCCCGACCCTACTCGGCGAGTCAGGCTATGAACTCGCCGAGTCCCTCTTACAAAACTTCAAAATAAATACCAAGGAATTGTCATATCGGAGACGGGTCGTTACAAAATGCATTAAGTGCATACCAGAACCGGTGTTACAATACCAACAAGAATCACTTCAATGTAATGATAAAACTGTCAAGGTTCTCAACATCACACTTAACCAATGTATTATATAACTAATCAACTTCCATTATCCTAACAAATAGCAAATTGTATGCGTTAATCAATCTAAAACTTACATCATTTCTCGGCTTAAAAAACACTTATTGTGGCATTTTACTAAACACCTAATACCAAATAAAAAGTATTAACTTACCAATGGAAACCAAACAATTATAAGTCACGTCAGTAAAGAAAACAACAAGAGCAAGAATATCGGATGAACAAGTGAAATACCATATTTTTAAAATCAAATGATTTGTATTTTTAAAATCAAATGACCAACAAATCAGACGAGTTTGTAGTTTTTGTATCCGGTGAGCTGGTTTAAAAGAAGAACAAGAAGGTGACACCTTTTGTGTGACTACAAAATTGAGAACAATTGGAGTAAATCCGAATGAAATTGAAGGATGTCGAGTCGGCAATGGGCTGTTGGATGCAACAGTCATATTCTATGGAAGCGTATCATGGTCGATTTCTTGGCGATTTTGAAGGTTACAAAACTTCAGAAATCATATTGATTTTGAAGGTTAGAAAACATATCTACAGTTCATTCATCTTCAAGCAAAAAGCAACATCCTCGTTTCTAATCTCAATCAGAATTGGTTTCCCCTTTGCGCATAATCAAAATTATATAACTTAACCAAACATAAACATATAAGTAACAATAATCATTCGACCAACAATAAGAAGAAAAAACCTTCAAGGGCTTGTTTGATCCATAATTGTTATCTTGGGTGATGGCGAGTGAAGAAGGAAGAAAGAGTAGGTCCTTCAGTTTTGAAGAGAAACCCGAATCATGGACCGATTCAACCCTTTGGACCAAGTCCAATAGTTAAAAAGCAATATTAAACATGTATAATTGGTTTTTTTTACCCGGTCCCCATTTGGAACCAATTAGAAACCACATCAAACACTCCATAATATACTAAAAGAAAACCATACAAAGTCTAATATTGTCTCATAAATATAATTTAAATTATTTTATTATATATATGGTCTTTAAGTAACTTTTTTTATTTTAACTTCGTAAATGATGGTTGATTTCATCTTGATGCTTTAAAAAAATTCATCATCTTCCAATAATTCATATTCTTCATAATCTCAAAGTCATAAAAAGTTTTGGCAAACATTGCTTTAAGTTACACGTTTTTCTCTATTTGCTAAAAAAGAGTATCAAAGCTATTGTTACATACATACGCAATGTGAGTGGGACTAAGTTGGGCACCGGCAGTAGTACTTGTTTTAGAGGGTATTTTGTTTTCTTTTGCTTTGGTATGGTAAGTTTATTGGTTGTTCAGAACATCATGACAAAGGCTCTTGAGGTGCTTCAGAGAGAAGATGATCTCAATGAAATTGTCCTGGTATCCGTTGGTGGGGAAAGTTCTAGTTACAAATACCCAGATTTCAAATAGGCATTTAATACCCAGATTCCAAATAGGCATTTTGTCAAACACCTGGTGTGCTTCCTCTTTTTCTTCAATATCTCTAATGATAGCCTTACCAATTCAAGTCATAAAAAACCGATAAAAAATGGATTTATTAAATGAAGATTTAATTAGCAAATAAGCATCATCAGAGCCAAATAATTTCTACACTTGTAAAACATATTATCCAACATCATTACATCGTCATTTGCGCATCCTTCCTCTTCCATCTGTCTCGGTGAATTCTAAACATTAACATCAAATCCGGCGGTTGTAAGGTATCAATTTCTCGACTGCTTTTATTTAGGTTTTGTATATTTCGAGATTCAAAATTTATGGGAAACTATGTTTATCTTTTATGTCCGAGTATTTTTGAAGATTATAAAATATTATAAGGGAACTATTTAGTTGTCTTTTTAACTATTCTAAATATGGAAGTCTTGGAGCTTTAAATTGTTCTATGAAATTATATACATCAAAGCACACGCAAGAATAGAACAGGACCATGACACATTGACAATGTATCGGAAAGCATCCATCTCAAGCTGATATAATGTTCTCTTTTTGAAGTATATTGATCGTGGAACAGAAGAAAGCACAATACTCATTGAGAACTGCATACTTCACTTCTAAAACCTGCAGTTGCGTCTGTCTTTAGAGAGTTGATGGAAAGGCCTCATTTCTGTAAGATGTTCTCTTGTTTAGGAAAATATACAGAAATCAGTGAGCAACTTC
This sequence comes from Lactuca serriola, assembly GCF_051521515.1. NCBI lineage: Eukaryota > Viridiplantae > Streptophyta > Magnoliopsida > Asterales > Asteraceae > Lactuca > Lactuca serriola. The sequence goes on from NC_136412.1 coordinate 168,718,372, forward strand.
AATTTACTGTTGTGTTAGCAAAATCTGAGGATAATGTTTTTGACGGTAATGATTTTACCTGAAACAGAAAATAGATGTATAACGATCAGTACTCAAAAAAATTATTCAATTTGTACATGCCCATGGGTGAAGTTGCTGGTGTTCTTGGAGGACCCATATGCGGAACTTTCTTCTCAGGGAGTAGTTTTTGTATGGGTCCGGAATCAGGAGCAAGAAAGAGTGCTATTTTAAGCTTAGACATTTCAAGTAAGCTTGCTTTTTATGAAATTGTTATTTACAGCAAGAAGATCCCTAACTTTGTACAGAAAGAATAGGAATCAGGAGCCATGTAATCGGAATCCAAGTCTAGAATCAGATTATGGTCGGCTTTGGCATTTCAATCGACCACAATACCAAAAAGTTTCGAGTAGCTTGAGGTTATCATGGGGATGACTATACAAGATAACTATACTCACCAATTTCTTTAGAGACTTTCCGAGCCCTGGCAAATTCAATTCCCTTCCTCAACGCAGGATTTGTTGATCCAAGTTATGTCAATTGCAATAAATTTAGGAAGACTTACACATAAGGTAGCCAAATACATGTTTTTTTTTTCTTTCTGAAAAAGGAAATCAAATAAGCTAAGAAGAGCTTAAATGGATTTATAGGTCTCGAGGCTATATGAAACAATCATATGGTTGTCAACAAGTTGTCTTGAATAAAGTAATCATCAACAAAGCTACATCTAAGCTAAGAGAAACTATTTGAACGAATTACGAAAATGATGATATAGAGAAAAAATAAGAAAGTGAAAGAGTATACTTTGAAGATAAGGAATTCAAGAGGCGAGGGGAGGAGTGCAATGGCAAAAGTATGCCGATTGACCAAGAATTTGTTACTATATATATGTAGTTTTTAGACCGTTACAAAACGGTCATATTCTTTATAGTCTTATTTCAATTTGAACTAATTACAAGAGTGACCGTTGACTAACGGTAAGAATGGGTGCATGTATTTTGAGATTGAATAATAAAATAGTGGACAAATTACATAAATATTATTATATTCTGGTAACTGTTGCAACCAAAGTGATATTTATAATTCTCTAATGGAACGACACCATTTGATGTTTTTTTACTAATCAGACCATTATTACTATCTACAATAAAAGTTTAGATTTATTGGATTACGTCGCACTTAAAAAAAATAAAAATGACATGTTGAGTTTTACCATTTAGTCATTTTTCAGAAAACCTTTCAATGGCCTTGGCATTTCTACAAAACTAAGTACTCCACAACCCGTAAAGTGCACTTTGGTTATCAGAATGCTATGACACTCTAGATTCTTCTCCATGTTAACTGCAGTTTGGTTATCACATGTAGCACATAGTTATATTGTTTCTTGCCCAACTCTGATTCAGAGTTCTTCAACCATATAAGCTATCATATAAGCTATGTGGACACCCGGCTGATGGATGTACCCACCATAGTGAACCCATAAATTGCGTTATTTTCTTTGAATCTACCCAACTTCCCAAAATCTACATCTGTGATTTTTTATTGAAATATAAAGCAAACAGAAGTGTGCCTTTCAACAAGCATAGAAACCACTTGACTCCTTCCCGATGCTTCTTTCCTAGAGTTGACATGAATCAACTAATAAATCTCACAACAAGAGCAACATATGGGATAGTATATAACATGACATATATCAAACTACCAATTGTTGTGACATAAGGAACTTTATTCATTTCTTATTTGTTTGCATCCTTCTTTGGGATTGCTTCTTTGAGAATATCAAAAGACTCCCAAAACGTGTGCTTTTGGCCTTAACATTTATCATGCATAATTTCTCCATGACTTTCATGAAATACTTTTTTTGGGAACGCTTTAGAATACCAGCAAATGTCATTGACTATGCTCATGTATAGAATCCCTTTGGTAGCTCCTAAGTACTTTATCTTGAATTTTTGAAATACTACTTCTTAAATTTGTTGAACTCATGTATGCTTGATCCAGCTACCAAGATGTCATCAACACTCAATCTAAGGATGATATACGAGGAACTAAACTTCTTTAGGAAGCAACAAAGAACCATGTAACAACTCGCATAGTAATTCATCTACATAATACTAAAAAAATTAAAGTACCATTATCTTTGAGCTTTCTTCAGTCCATATAGATTTTTCATTAACTTGCACATCATGTTTTCTTTACTAGCTACCTGAAAACCTTTTTGTTGTGCCATGTATATATCTTCATCAGGGTCTCAATGCAAAAATGCAATATTTACATCAAGTTGCTCTAAATGTAGACCTTTTGAAGCACATTACCAAAGACCACTAATTTGTCCTTGTCCTTCTTGATCATGTCCGTCTTCGTCTTTGACCTTGAATACCAACATCTTTTGTACTCCTTCATTCCCGGTTGGTAGATTGATGAAGTACCAACTTTGGTTATTTTCAAGTGAGCTTAACTCGTCCACCATTACTCTTCCACTATATGGAATCTTTCATGTGCAAGGCCTTTAGATAATAATTTGTCTCCACATTCGACAAGTAAATTGTTGTTGGAGAATATCTAATTGGAGTTCCTCTTTCTATAGTAGATATTATGCTAGTTGGGGTTTCAGTTTTAGCTCTTTCATCGCTTCACTTTGTAAAATCAGTTATCCTCTGTGCTCCCACTATCTCCAAAATCCTCATACTCATCGTAGCTCCTATTCTTCCTAAAGTTTTCACATATCTCTAGACTACAACCAGGTCTTGTAGTGTCATTCTTTGTAATTGAATTGAATATAAATTAATATTTCTCATGTGCTTTCTACTTTCCTTCAAGATTTTCGCCAAACGTACCTTTATAGAGGACATTCTCTTCGAACATGATATCCCCGCTTCTTTGAGGAGGGTGGAGGATCAACATAAAGATGCATCAAGCGACTTAAGGTGTTTAAATAGGGTCTCAATAATTTTTTTAGGGTTTTGGTATGTGCGTGAAAGCGCCCTGCGTACTCAATGATGTTGCATCGTTGCTTAATGACTTACGCCCATCGTACACCTCCAGTATGCCAGCGTAAGGACCAGGTTTTCAATATTTTTAATACTTGATTGAAGAATGGAAACTACCTAAAATGTTTAGGTGTCACAACTTCTATTAATATTTTCATTTAATATTACCAAATATACACTTAAAAAATATTCCAAATACTAAGCATTCATTTCCTATGGAAGCATTCAATTGATATAAAATATTTTATGGAAAATCATTCTTATTTAAGTAGACATGCACTCACTTGAATGAGACGGAAGACTTTTGTGAAAATTATCACCTTGACTAACAGTTTAGCTTTCCCCTTTGAACGACCCAAATTACAAATATTACTAAGTCTTCGCATTCGTTTGTTTTTTTAAGGACTATTTTAAAAATATTTACTTGTACCTTGTATAATGAAATCTTTTTGATGCCTCAGTATAGGTAATGGCCTATTTGTTGTTTCTTTTCCCATATGTAGCATCTACCCATTTATAAATGGTGCTCCATATATTATTTTGTGCTTATGCAAATAATAAAAAATCGTTGACTATTTTGGAGAATCACATTACTTGAAGGTAGGTGCGATCTTAGGGTTCTTGCCTAGAATCTGAGTTTGTATTATCTTGTACATTATTTATTATATCATTCTACTTTTTTCATATTACTTCAATTTTTCATAGCTAAATATTGTTTTCCCATCCAAAATAAGCACATACCAAATAGATTTTTCAAAGCATGAAAATTACAAGTTGAATGCGATTTTTTGATAATTACAGTAATAAAGTAACAAAAGAATGCAAATAATGACCTACATATTAGATTGATACAAAAGTAAAACCTAACACCCCGTTCCCGAGTTCAACTTAATGAGATGAAAGAAATGAAATGAATGGAAGTGAGAAGAAAATAAGAGAAATTTGTGTTCCTGAGCTTCGCTAAAAGAAGGAAATGGTGAGAAATGGAACGATCACTTTTCGTCCTAACTTTCCTTCCTATTTGGAAGGATTTGGAACGAAAGAACAAAATGAATAATTTTCCTTCCACTTCTCTCCAACTTGGGAACACAAAAGGGGGATGCCAAGGTTTAGGTTTGCAAGCGTTGCCATCAGAAATTTACAAGTTCTTATACAATAATTCATGTTCACTTTTTTGGTGCTATGGATGGGAGGAAAGCAGATATAAAAAGGTGTAGCGAAATATTAAAAGATTGCGAGAAGTATGAAAGTTTGATGAATAAAGTTAAAGCTGTTGAAAAGGTAGGTGTTCCTCGCAATTTGAAAAGTTATGTAATCAGAAAAAATACTCCATATTCTCCTTTTTCTAGGAAAACCATTGAAGAATCATTTGATAAAATGGAAAGAAACATGGGACTTGAAAATTAAAAGATGCTTATGTGCTAATTGAATTCATATCAATGTTTTGTGGATTCTGTAATTTTTCAAGATCGTTAGAGCAATAAGCAAAACTCTTGTTGGTTATAAACTTTCATCAAGCAAAAAGGCGATGACAATTTTTTTTGATGAACGCCTTAGAGATGTTGAAAAAGATTTAACAGCGATCAATGATATGTGGTCTCAACGCATTTCCATGGTATCTGATGGGTGGAAAATTGTGAAACACAAATGTCTAATTATTGTTTTTACAGTGAATAGTTGTGGGGCAATGTTCATGTACCTAGAGGATTTCTCGGGTATAGAAAAAAAAGGTGTCGCAATAGCAATGTATTTGCACAGAGCTATTTAAGAAGTAGAACTAAACAATGTCCTTCAAGTTGTTATAGATAATGATGTGAACTTCAAGGCTACTGGAAGGGAAATTGAAAAGGTACACAAACACATATTTCGGTCTCCTTGTTGTGTTCGTACGTTGAGCTTGATCTTTAACCACATCGCTAATGAAATTTAATGGTTGATCACTATGTATAGGAGAAGGAAAGTAATTATTAAGTATTTCCTTAATTAAAATCATTCCAAACCATATTTAGAGATAAAACAAGCTTACAATTGATAAAAAGGGCCAATAAAAGATTTGCGTCACATTACATTATATTGAAAAGGTTAATGGATTGTAGAGAGGCTCTTGCCACAACCATTTCCCTAAATTCTTAGAGAGATCGGTTTAAACATGGATATGAAAACACTAGAGTCACTAGAGCCACAGTTGCTCACACCATAAAAAGTGAAGAGTTCTTGGAAGAAATTGAAAGTATTTTAGTAATTACAAAACCATTTTTATTATTGATAAAGTTTTGTGATGGTGACGGATCAAAAATTGGAGAAATATATTAAAAAATGGGTAATATGTTAGGAAAAAATAAGGATGTTATGTTAGATAATAAATATGATTCTAATTACACGCAACCGGAGAAAATTGTGTTATCTAGATGGGAGACAATGACGATTTCATTGTACTGCTTGGGATTTGCTTTATCTCCTCTAATTTACGATTCACGTTATCTTGATACGTTAGCACCATGTGGAATACCAAAAAAATCTTAATCCACTTTAGTTGTATGGAATCTTTTAAAAGGATATCTGAAAGTCAAAAATAAGAGTGGTTATTGTGTGAATAATTTGAACCATTCCACATGAAGACACAAATTTACTCAATGGTGGCAGCTCAAATAGATGAAATAACCATAGTTGAGATCAATTAGTGGTCAAGTTACAGTACATTAACTCTTTAGTTAGCCAGCCGAAGTTCCAAAGAAAGTTCTATCCCAGTTGATTAGTAGCTTGTTGACAAAAAGAAACTCTAGCTCCCACTCTTACATATTGTAACATCCTTATTCATGGTATGTAATTTTAATCTGGATTTAATTAGAATATTTCGTTCAAGTATGAACAACTGAAATCTAGAATTAATCCCAAGAAGCATGGTGTGACAACCCGAACCTTTTTCCGTTAACGTTTGTCCAATTTCGCTAAATAAAATTTTAATTTTATTTTGTTCCGTCAAATCCTTATAGCTTGAAAAATCATTAATTTACATAATTAAATTTTATATAAGAGTTGGAACCAAAATCGTGCGAAAACCCGATTTCTCTTCGAAAATCAACAAATCCGGTCTGATTGGTGTTCACCGCCATGAACCTGATCACGGCTGGTGGACCCCACCACCGACCATGAAACCAGCCTATATATATATATATATATATATATATATATATATATATATATATATATATATATATATATATGGAAATATCCAAAAAAGTCCTAAAATTTTAGCCTAATTTATGAAAAAGTCCCGAAATAATTTTTGTTTACAGAAAAGCATAGAATACCGGCTAAAACTTTGAAGAAACCTTTTTTGGCCGGTTTTGTAGATTTAGCCGGTATTATGTGCTTTTACGTTAGTTTGCTCAAAATATTAGGACTTTTCTGAAAATTGCCCGATGACCAAAGTATTAGGAATTTTTTGAAAATTACTTTGGAATTAATGGATATTATTCTTAACAAATCATTTATAAACATAAATTTTTTTTATTATAAATAAAAAAAAAAATACATTTGTTGCCAATTTCTAGGAATAAAATGGTCAATTATGTACTTCTGTATTGTTTGTTGACCACTTCAAAGTCTACACGTTCTTCCTATGTATTGTTGTGGGTGTCATAATGAGAAGCACTTTGTTATAGGTGAACAATATACAAGTTGATAATATTTATTAATACACAATCAATAATTGTCTACTTGCTATTAGGCATGATGCTATATGATCACGTGTTATTAGAAAAAATCATTAGACAAACTTATAGATCTTTCATTATGTTCTTTAACCTAACTACCACCTAAGCTCCAAACATTACCCGGTAACAACCATCAAATTAAACACATCTATCGAGAGTAAAAAGTAAACTTTGAATGACAGTTTAAATAGATAATAACCTTCACTTGTTTCCATATAAATTATCACTCGCGATTCACTTTACACATTTTATACATGTGTGTTAGCCGATGGTTGTTAACATGTAAGGTATGAATGTTGGTTTGTAGTTAGGTTAAAAAACATAAGAGGAACACCAACATTAGAGGAATGCTAACTAAGTTCATCTCACCATCATACCGACAACAATGCATACGAAGAACGTAGAGAGTTTGAGTGGTCAGGAAGCAATAGAGTACTTAGACACAAATTTATTCCTAGATATGTATTTTCTTTTTTTATAATAAAGTATTCTTTTATGTTTATAAGTGATTTGTTAATAATAATATCCATTAATTTAATAGTAATTTTCAAAAAAGTCCAAATATTTTGGTTATTATGTAATTTTTGAAAAGTCCCAAAATTTTGAGCAAACTAACGAAAAAGGACAAAAATACCGACAAAATCTACGAAACTGGCTCAAAAGGGTTTTTTCAAAGTTTTAACCGGTATTCTGTGTTTTTCCGTAAATAAAATTTAGTTTGGGAATTTTTCATAAATTGAACTAAAATTTTAGTACTTTTGTGGAGATTTCCCTATATATATATATATATATATATATATATATATATATATATATATATATATATATATATATATATATATATATATACATGTTCTACCCCCAATTACACTTTTCTGGCCGAAAACACACCACTCTCTCTAAAACCATCACCCGAAAAACCCAAGTTTCTCTTCATCTATCACTCAATCCACCTTAGACCTCGTTTTGGAGCATCAAACATCCGTCTTTTCATCAAATCAAGTATTTTTGTTCTTGATTTCACGACCATAAACCCTTCAAATCTGCAAATCTTCAAGGGCCGAAATCAGTTCATGACCATGAACCCTTCAAATCTTCATATTTTCACCAAAGACACCAAGAACAGACCGTGAACCCTTCAAAGACCATAAACCCATCAAAGGCAATAAACCGTTCACGACCAAGAACAGTTCAGGGCCGTAATCTCATCATGGCCGCAATCAGCCTTATATCGTGAATCATGGCTGTAAACCCACTTTTCCACTTCAATCAAGCCTCAGTAACATTCCTCAACCAAAAACAAGTGTTTATAACACTCTAACTAATGGGTTTACTAATTTAACTAACTTCACGTTCAACAACTCGACGGTCCTCATTCCAGTCTCCTGGTCTAACATACACGCAACCAACAGTGAGTTCATACTCCTACACTTTTACTATTTTAACGTTTTCAGGGGAAGAATACAAGCCAAACACAAATGAATTTATGAACTTATACAAGAGAATTTCAACATGTTTAAAACTTATGCAATTGATACAATCAAAATATTTCCACATTTTTAAAAATATTTAGCTATTTTATCCCTTTTGTAACATGATGAGCATAAGGGACGTTTCCAACTTACAGTCAAAATTCAATACTTTTCAGATCAATACACAAACCGAGTACATAACATACGGATTTCAAGAGTACATTAACAAACATATAAATTATGATAGACTTAGTTTATGATATACGTTATTACATACGAATTTCAAGAGTATAGTATCAGATAATTATTTAAGTATAATTATTGTTACACTTCAAGTATACAACCAGATTCAAATACAAGAGAACATAACACTACACGTAAACTAGTTAATATGGGGTTGTGAGAAATCACTTCAATTGTACCCTTCAGGGTGCAGGTTAAATCGTATCATAGTATAAGTAGACATCAATATCCCACAGTTGAACTGCTTGCTACAGTTAGGCAAATATGTCTTAGTTGACAAATGTCATAATGTTCGACTTCTGAAGAATGTTGTAGATGTCACTAGGTCATATCAAGCATGGTTATATGAACTTACAATAGTATAAACTAACCTTTTGTTTACGGGAATTCATTCTTCATTGGTTTTATTGTCATTAATAGAGCTACTACATACTCCAACCAGAGGATTCCACGCACATGTTAGAAAATATTGGATTTTCTTGAAAACATACAAACATTTTCACTGATTCATTAATAGGTTTTCATTACAAAAACATGCTTATGAGCTCACCGCTTGTATTCTCAGGGAATCAGTAGACTGGTACTCCTGCAGCTTTTGAGAAGACGGAGCGTATAGAGTCACGTCCTTTTAACGTTTGCTAAACTTTTGATGTATACAAATTATGTAACAAACAGAAGTAAATATCTATATTTCAATGTTATGGTTGTGTTTACTGTGATTACTATCGTGCAATTGTTGTGATACTATACATGACGTCCTCCACCCCCGAGCGTTCCCGACGTTTCTGTTTGGGGGTGTGACAGATTGGTAACAGAGTTATTGTTTATAGTAAACTAAGTATACTGAACCTTACATGGTATACAACTTTAGTGACTACTCTGAAACTAAAAGTATACTTCTAAAATTTAAGTATTTTATAAGAAGTATACAAGTATACATACGTACCAAAGACAATATCGCAAGTAGAACAAAACAAAAGTATTTGGATGTTGCACACTACGGTCAAACCTGAATAGTTATGTAGTCATATGTGGGGCCAATATAACATGATCAACTATATTTTTCTGAGATATGACCAACATGTGTCTGGGAGTGATTGTGGTGTTGCGATAAGTCTAAAACTCACCAAATCCGATACAAATAAAGCACATAGTTAAGATACTATAGGAGTATTTTATAGTTCTATAACATTACACAAAATTGTTACAAGTAGTACGAATCCTCACAAATGAAATACCTGCAATTCCTTATTTATGTTAGTAAACCTTTATTGTAGATCTCTGTTATCCCTGTAGGATTAAGATATATCTTGCTTGAAAATATCCCATTCATGATCAGTATAGAAGGCTTATCGTTATTTTCCCGTTGTATCTTTTAGAGAAAGATGCCTCCTAGGGAAAGACCCAACTAAAAGAACAATGACCCTCCGATGAATCTACCGCCACCACCTCCTCAATTTGATCCTACTGTGTTCCAAGCAGCAGTTATAGCCGTTCTGGTTGCTGAAATGTCATAGATAAATACTGGCGGCTCTGGCGGATCGATAAGTGGTACTTATACCCGTAATCTTGATGGTGGTCGGGACACTAGAAGGAGTGTTCCTACAAAGACTTTATGAACGCAAAACGCAAATCCTTGGACGACAATTGATGTTGCATTGTGCTAACTCGTTGGTTCGAGAAGATAGAATCTATATTCGAGATTTGTGCGTGCCCCGAGGCAAGCAAGGTGAATTTTCCCGCCAGCACCTTTACCGATAGAGCACTGACTTGGTGGAATAGCCGACTTAAATCCTTAACTTTTCTGGTGGCCAATGCCATGGGTTGGGAGTGTTTGAAAGAGTTAATGCTTGCAGAGTATTGCCAAAGGGGCGAGATGCAAAAGCTGGAGCATGAGCTTTGGAAACTGAAGATGAAGGGTTTTGACATTACTGCATATACCGCTAGGTTCTGCAACCTAGCTCTTCTATGTCCCGGGATGGCCACCCCGGAAAGCAAGAAAATTTAGAGGTACAGTTGGGTATTGACACTCCCAACTCAAGGGAACGTATAAGCTGCTAAACCTCTCATATTCGGCAGCGCCAAGTGTCTAGCGCAGACCCTGATAGATCATAGGGTTGATCATGGAACTATGACAGCCATTCCTAAACCACCAAATGAGATTGGTGAGAAGAAAGAGTTTTGGAATAAGCGCAATGTCATCTCTTTGCAGGAGCCCCCCAAGAAACAACAAGTAGTGGCACTTGATGATGCTACCACTCCTGCAGCTATTCCTGCAACTCAAGCACATGCCAGTAGATAAGCTGATACCCTTCCAAGGTGCGATAAGGGTAACCTTCATCATCACGGACCCTGCTGTGACATGCAATGCAATAGCTATGCCAATAAGGGACATACAACGCATTTTTGCAAGACACAAGTCCAACTAACCAATCAAGCTCCTACAACGAGTGTTGGTCAATCTTGATATGTAAGTGGGGAAACCGGGCACTTCAAGATAAATTGCTCAAAAGCAGTAGCTGCCAATACAGGGAAGGTTCTAGCTATGGGCCAGGTAGAAGCATTCGATGATCCCACCGTTGTTACGAGTACATTCCTCCTCGACAACTCTTATCCATGCATTCTTTTCGATAATCGTGCGGAGAGGAGTTTTGTTAGCCATGCCTTTAGACATCTACTCAAGCATAAATCCCAACCTTTAACCAAAACATTCACCGTCGAGATGGATAACAGAAAGAAAGAGAGCACTAACGACGTATTCATAGGTTGTACCCTTACCCTAGACGGTCATTCCTTTCCAATGGACCTTATGCCAATTTCCATAAAAAGTTTTGATGTCTTCATCGGCATGGATTGGTTGAGCTCCAGTCATGCTGATATCCTTTGTTATGAAAAAGAAATTCATCTCAATTTGCTATTTGGCGAAGCCCTCATTATCTATGGTGATAAACTCAGCTCAAACCTTCGTATCATTTTGTTCATCAAAGCCCATAAATTTCTGCGAAAGGAGTGTCATGCATTCCTAGCCCATGTCGTTAACAATAAATAGGAAGTTAAAGACCTTAAGAGCATCCCATAAGTCTACAAGTTTCCTAATGTCTTTCCCGAAGATCTTCCCGGAATTCCTCTCGAGTGCCAAGAAGAGTTCCGTATCGACTTAATCCCCGGAGCTACCCCAGTTGCCAAATCCCCTTACCGTCTAGCGTTGGCAGAAATGCAAGTGTTATCCAGCTAGCTCAATGAACTACTCAACAAGGGATTCATCAGACCAAGTTCCTCACCCTAGGGAGCCTCGGTCTTATTTATGAAAAAGAATGATGGGTCCTTTTGGATGTGCATACATCATCGCGAACTAAACAAGCTTACCATCAAAAACAGTTATCCCCTACCCAAATTCGACGACCACTTTGATCAACTCCAACAAGCTGACAATTTCTCAAAGATAGACCTTAGATCAGGCTAGCATCAGTTACGAGTCCATGAGAGTGATGTTCCTAAGACCGTATTCCGGACTCGATATGGTCACTACGAGTTTGTAGTAATTCCCTTTGGTCTAACCAACGCACCCACAGTACTCATGGATCTTATGAATCGGGTGTGCCGCCCCTTCCTAGAAAAGTTCGTAATAGTGTTCATTGATGATATACTTGTCCGTTCTCGTTGTGAGGAAGATCACAGACAACACTTGAGGCTAGTGCTAGAAACTCTAAGGGCGGAGAAACTGTATGCATAATTCTCAAAGTGCGAATTCTGGCTCAGAAAAGTAACCCTCCTCGGTCACGTCGTCAATGAAGAAGGCATATATGTGGACCCTTCCAAAATTAAGGCGATTGAGAATTGTCCAGCACCGGAGACACTCATAGAAATTCATCAATTCTCGGGTCTTGCTGGCTATTATCACAGGTTTATCTAGAACTTCTCAAGGATTACTAAGCCTTTAACTGCCCTGATTTTGAAAGGTGTGACAACCCAAACTATTGGACCAGGAAAGGTCTAAATTGTAACCCTATTACAATAAGAACCTTGAAAACCATGTGAGCATTAGTGCATATATATGAAAGTATACACTTTGAAAGTCACATGCAAGGTAAACCCTTGAAAGCAAATAAGAAAAAAAAACTAGACAAATGGCTTTGGTTAAGAATCAGAAGATATGGATGTAAGTGATAGGTTTTAGCTATAAGAACATCCTATGTGCTCATACAAACCCTAATGCTTGGATCTAGGTTTCTCTATTGTACATGCAATTTATCCAAGACTATAAACCCTAGATCTAGCATATGATAATCAATATAGCATATAATTAGGGTTTAGATCATACCTTGATTGTTATATAGCAATAACAGTCTCAAATCCTTCTTGTATTGACTTTAGAAAGCTTAGAGTCACAAATATCACTCCTCTAATGGTTCACAAACACCAAGAGCAAGAGGATGAATAGGAGAAGAGAAGGAGGCTACCAAAAACGTGTGGAAACCCTAGAAGGAAGCTAGTCCACGTTTTTGGGGCATAAGGGCTCTTTAAATAGTGAGGCCATTAGGGTTATCTAATAAGGAAACCCTAATTTGGATGCTTAAGCCCTAAGCAACCCATGGACTCCTTTCCTTAAAGGCCTTGGACGATTTCTAATGGGTTTCCCCATAGAATTCGTCCACTCCTTAATATAAGGCAATCCATAGCCCAAATTGCAATTATCTTATAATTACAATTCCAGTCCCTTAAGTTTAATTAATCTCTTTTAGTCACAAACTTAATTCTTATTAATTCTTGACTAATATTAATTAAACAATATGATTTCTCCTTTAATATATTATTGTCATATTAATAAATCATATTTAATCCTTTCTCTCCATAATTCATCCTATCAAGTTGCTTTGGTGAAGGCAACCCAAAAGGACAAGGCACCATCGGGTCAAGTACATACCAAAATAGTTATGGACTTAGACACTAATCTAACAGTCTCCCACTTGGATAAGTCTAATAACTATTCTGCTTATGACTTCAGATCCTGATCAGCAATCGTAGCTTTCCAAAGCCGCTGTCAACTCTGATCCTATCAGATACGCATGTCCTTTAGATAAGGGATCATATATTCCTCCATTCTAGATATCGTATAGACATGATTTCTGATCATTCTTTCTATATTATTTCTCGACTTCCGATTTATGACGACTGACTAATTGAACAAATCTAATTAGCCCTAGCCCGGCCGAGCATTTACGTTTGTCATCACTAAATCATCGAGGGGCCCAAAGATATCGCTTTTATCCTACTTTGGATAAAGGGAACATATAAAATTTGATTCATTGCTCGCTTGCACTCACTCACCAAATCACACACAACAATATGTTTTATGACACCAAGTTACTGGTGCATTTACATATTGTCAATGTGCAACCGATTTGCAAGATACAACTCACACATCTCGGTTTCAAGAATATAAGATGTTATCGTCTCACCAATCACTCGTGATACAATTCATGGAGTGATCCAAGTGAGCGTGGGTTTTATCCAATGCTCAAATCATATTCATAAGCACTCATGAACGTTGCAGTAAACATTTGCTTATGTCTAATGCTCTTTAGACAATCCACACACCAATTCACGATAGTCTTTATTCATACCAACTTCCAACATATGATCGACTGTGGCCCGTTCGAATAATTTGACTGTTCTAAACCAATTAAATTATTCAGGAAGTCAAAACATGCAAAGTGAAACACAAGGATAATACTAATCCCATATGGCCACAAACCTGTGAGTATAAATAAAACACCTTTTATTTATCACCATATCGATTACTCATTATTTGTTGTTTGGGGTAATCAACTTTTTACTTGAATTATTACAACACTTGTCCCATGCTCTTAGCATGCACACAATGTTTACCTATGGTTCTTACTTTGTGAAATAGATCAAATGAACACATTTCCAATCATACTCATTTCACAACTCCCAATTCTTTTCACAAGTGAAAGAATATCAAATTCTTGTCACTTATGGAATATGCTAGATTCTAACATTTTATGCAATGATCCTTTCGTAATATCACTGCACAAAAGTCACAATGACTATTGCCAATGAAATTACAAAGTCCTCTATCGGAGATTGTCACAAGACAATTCCATAGATGTGATGTCTCTCACTAAAAGTACATTCCTTTGAATATCCTTTTGCAGAAAAGTTCTAATCTAGACATAGATTTTCAATATTTAATTCCCAATATGGACACGTTTTCATATTTTCCATATGACAACTCATTTTTAATAGAATCTTATCTATTTATAATAATTTCGATATGTTCCATCTAATACTATACTTCCAACTACTCACAAGCAACCAATCCTCGGTGAACTTTGGATTGTCCTTTGATAGTTGCTTAATTATCTTAGTCAAAACCGATTCTTGTCCTTTTCCCTCTAAATGCACTAGACATTTGGAAAATTTTAGAATGGTAAAATATTATAGCATTTGCAATTGATCCTATACCCGAAGTGTATGGGACACGATGCATAATGTCTTACATAAAGATTTGATACTTTATCAATCTTCTGCCATAATATTTTATGTGCTACGTTCTCAAAATTCAAACTATGAAGAGGAATGCCATAATCATAATCGATTTTTTATGAACACACTACGTTTCCTTGACTAAAATATTAACATTCCACAACCTAAGCCTTTAGATTTGAAATGAAGCATAATATTCTTTCCCTTAATTATAGCAAAACAACTTTTCCACTCTTGCAACTTTGCAAAGTATAACTATTGTTTTCTATAACTAATATTGCTAACTTGCAATACTTTCCATAATAATCATAAAATCATAACATTTATGCTCCCACTATCATGATTATTATTATAAAACATAACACTTATGCTCCTACTAGCTTTGACATGTATTCAGAAACAGCTTAACTTCCAGAAAAACAATACTTATTGAATTTCTTAAGTTCATGTTTCTAATACCTAATGCTTTGATAATCCTTTATCTAAGCTTATACGCCTTTCCCTTAGATAACTTATATGTGTGTCTAAACAATTCAGACTAATTGTCAAATCTCACAATTTGAATCATGGAAAGGGATACCGTAACTATAATCGAATTTGAGAATACAATTTTCACAATCACTATCTTCTTAAAATCTCTCTTAGTGAAAGCATTTCCTCACAATCATTTTCATGATGGAGGGAATCTTATGACACTTAGATTTTAATGGTGTATGTGTTCCTATCCTTGTGAGTTTGTCAAAAAAAAAAGTTTACAACAAAATCTAACTCATATGGACCAAACTTTCTTAATCTTAATTTCTTGCCTTATGGTAACACAGCTGCCCACCATGTCTTCCAAGTAGTTAAGCAGCTCACCCTTTCCTATCAATGTACTTTCCATTGATCAAGGTGCCTGCCTTTTATGCGTTCAAATGAGAACTCATAGAACTCACATGCATAATTAACTCAATTGGAATGGCACAGAAACAAAATAGTGTCAACACGATAGGTTGTAAACCTCAACTCGTGTGCTAGTGATGATCGATAAGGTCTATTTTTGATTTATTCTTGAAACCTTGCAAGACCATTAAGACTCCCACTGACTCCTTGACATATAAGATTGTCTTGTCAATAAACATTTCTTGAAAACAAATATTCAAGAGTTAGTGTAGTTTTTATCAAAACACTTCATAAATTGGTCCTAGTTGGTCTTTGTCTTATCCAAGACATCACAACTTTTCACATTTGATGAATGTTATAAAACTTCTTAATAGTTATCACTCAATTTCACAATCTTAACTCTAAGACTTGTTTTGGAACGAAGTATGATTGACTTCTTGATTTAACCATTTCTTCAATTCTTGATTCCTCTTCTTAGACATGCAATTGTACTAAGACTCACTTAGAGGATCAATTGAGATATGGTTCTTAATCATTAAGACTTATCATAAAGCATAAAAGGTACTCTCCCTTCTTCTTAGAATGGAGAAACTTTTATCTTTCTGCCTACTTGATTCTTCTTATTCGTTCTGCTATTGATTTAAACTTTTTCAATCAATTCAGAATTACACTTAATCTTATAAGTTTATGTAACAGCCCAAAATCTCAAGTATTGTTAAGTTGCATTTTGGGGGTGTTTTAAAGGGGAGACTCGACGAGTTGGAGCCAGACTCGCCGAGTAGGGTCGCAGGTTTGGTCGCGGGTTCACGACTGGACTCGACGAGTCCAGATATGGACTCGGCGAGTCGACGCTGTTCAGCGGAAACCCTAGCCGTTCAGTATTGGGTCGTATATAAGGGTTATTATGCCGTCATTTCACGACTTTTGATCGATTGGGAAGAACCCTAGGCGACTGGGGCGGCTAGAGCAAGCTTGAAGGCCATTGGTGACCTTGAAGGGATTGTTGTGCAAGGAGGAGAAGGGTTTTAGCTAAAGGAACTGCAGGGAGTTCGAGTTCTGAAGTTTGGGGACATGGAAGGTACATCATTCAGGTAATAATTCGGATTACATTCTCCTGTGATTGATGTGTATATAGATTTAGGGTTTATGGCACCCATTTGGAGTCTAGATGGATTGTTGTGTTGTTATTCAACGTTTATAACCTTGTATTAGGACCCTTAGAGGTCCAGAAGGTCCCATGTTTGTATATTCGAGAATATATGTATCTCAGGAAGCAGTTCGATCGACTGCATGGCGTAGACTCGCCGAGTCGGATGATCAGACTCGGCGAGTAGCTTGAAGATTTACTGGGACTCGCTGAGTTTGTTCTTCAGGCTCGGCGAGTAGAGTCGGGGTGGCCCCGCGATTCTTCCACGAGGACCTCGTCGAGTCAAGAGGGATACTCGACGAGTAGAAAGGGATCATGCATGACTTGGTGAGGACGACTAGACTCGCCGAGTCGCCAGGGTACTCGCCGAGTCCAGTCGAGATGGCCATTGACCCGAGTTGACCTGTGTGTAACGTTTTAGGGTCAGTTAACGTGGAAGATAGAAGTATTAAAAAGAGATATATGATGAGACAGGGAGCTTGTAGCTCGGAGGATCAAGTGCAAGAGATTTCAGGAGTTGCTATCTTCCAGTGTCCGCGAGGTGAGTCTTCTCACTATACTGTACCCGGAAGGGTTTGACTGTGTGACCGGGAGGTCGGATATGTTATGTGATATGTATGCTATATGTGGTAAGTTAATTGATATATGTGCTATGTATGATATGTGGGCCGGAAGGCAATATGTTATGGGCCGGAAGGCGATTATGTTATGGGCCGGAAGGCGTTGTATTGAGGACCGGAAGGTCAGGGCCTGGAAAGGCGTATGTGCGTAAGTATATATTGGGGAACTCACTAAGCTTCGTGCTTACAGTATTTATGTTATGTTGTTTCAGGTTCTTTCAGTAACGCGGAATGGCATCGGCTCGATTGTACACACCGAGGAAAGAGTTGTATTTTGGAGGATCCTGGTTGTTTGTTCAAATGAAAATGGAACTATGTTTTGTAATTCGAATATGAATAAGATTTTAAACAAGTGTTTTAATATTAAATTGATTATTTAAATGAAAAATTTTGCTTTGAAAATCACGGTGTTACAATTGGTATCAGAGCCTTGGTTTGAGGGATTCGGACGCGCCTACGGGTGAGTCTGGACTCAAACTGAGGAATTAAGAAAAGGTTTTCAAATAAATAGTTTTCTAAAAGTGAATAAGAGTTCAAAGAGAAAGCAAGAAAGAGCAGTGTGTACAATCAGCCAGAGCCAAACGGTGATTTCCCAAAATACCCTTACTTTTGTAATATGAAATATCTATTATGCACTTTATGAGATATTATTGCATGCTAGAGACAGGCTAGGTATTTCATATCTTAGGACTAGAGTGGCCTGATTTGTGATGCCTTAGTCTAGGGTTTGCTGTTATATGTGCGTTATGCTTTTGTGTGTATGTGATGAGTGAGAGTATCTAGTTAGAACGCACAAGGGGTAAAGCTACGGGGTACAGAGGTACTTCCGAGGATGAGCTGAGAAGGTGGAGCTACCACAAATGGGGAGTCCTATGTATGCTTCAATGCTCGAATGCTGCTTGCTTTGTGCTTTGTGGAGTTATCGATGATGGGAGTCAGCTACTAAGTGAGTATGACGATACTCAGGAGGTAGAGGGCTGGCATCATTAGGAACTCTTCAGCAGCTGATAGCAAAGAAGTGGGAGGACAGCGGAAGGGACTAGGGAGTAAACCTAGCCAGATGAGTGCGCGGGTAGAGTAGAAGATTTCGCTGGAAAGCGAGCACGCGCGATGAGATGGGTGAAAGAGCAGGTTTATCAGCTACTTAGGAACTCTGGGATGGTCCGTGTGGAAAGTATGGGTAGATGTGGCAGGTAGTATGGGCCCGTACTACTGAAAGCAGAGGACCCATACTTGATACAAGGGGGGCATTCTGAAGGTCCTAAGGAACCGATTGAGGGGTGATGTTATGGTTCGGATACCATACATCGGAGCGGATACAGAGTGATGTTATGGTCCGGGCACCATACATCGGAACAAATTGAGATAGATGTTGTGGTCCGAGTGCTATACATTGGAGCAGATTGAGGAGTGGTGCTATGGTTCAGGTACCATACACCGAAGCATGTTGAGGAGGGATGTCATGGGATGAATACCATGGTTCGTAGTGGATGATGCTTGTGGCTATCTTGTTATCCGGTTATGACCGATGAGGTAGAGATTGGACGCTATGGGTTTCAGGCCTGTAGACCATGATTGAGTACGGAGAGGCGTTCCTCGAGGGGAAAGGCAAGTGCCTATCAGAGTATTTTGGTAAGAGTCAAAGACAGGGGAGAATTTCAGTTGAGTCGAGCAATCAGACGACAGAGGAGAGGTCACCTTTTGGGTGGGTAGTGTCATTTATGCTCGTGTGCAAGACGCGAGAGGTCTGGTGTTTCAGTTCTGGATTTGGGAGTACACCCTGCAGGTAGTTATCGATAATGACTTCCCTCAGAGCATCAGGTAGCGGGTGTACCGCGAGACAGAGATTTACCGTGAACAGACAGTCAGTTGGGGCTGAGGTAGTCGAGAACCACACCACACCTAATTGAGAATAACAGGTTGGGTTATAGTGGTAGCAGTGAAGAGTTCAGACGAGTTTTGCAGTGCGGAGAGTTGTCGTCTATGTTGAGAGTAAGTCCCTGTTCTTGGGACAAATCCGGCGTTGGATACGGGTTGATGAGCTGAGATGAGAGGAACGATGATGCTGCGGTGCAGTCTGCGAGCCAGATATGTTATCGAGCAGTGCAGGTGCTTAGTATTAGATCAGTATGGGATTTGGAACAATTAGAGGCAGCCGTGATGAGAAGTTCTTGGAGAGTTAGCTAGAGGTTCAGAGTATAGGGGATTGATTGACTTCATAAGGGGAGGGACTATTGGGTGTTGCACATCGCTTTTCTGGGGCAGGTACAATTTCGCTGGTGAAAGATAGTCGTGGGTTGATTGTATACTAATTGGTGTTGGTTCGAACCCTAGTGGGGGAGAACCGGGTGCAGTATGTAAGAAAGCAAGAATTGTCAAGAGTAGTAATAAGTGGAGTATAGAGATGCAGTAGGAAATCATGAGACCATAGGTGTCGATGATCGAGTAAAAAGGGGTTACATCGGAGCTTGCGGGTCCGGTGGTGCATGCCGCAAGTGCGGAAAGGAGGGGCACTGTGCACGGGATTGTTGGCAGTCAGTGCCAATTCGGGATTTGAGGAGGACAGGATGGAGCGGAGCCCCAGAGGGCTCAGGGTCGTGTTTATCTGCGTGCGACAGAGGGAGACGGAGCAGTGCCGGAGACAGCTGCGGGTATGATGCTTTCATGATGTCTTAATTGTCTTGCATTGATTTGGCGTATTGTTTGTGCTGGTATCTTGTATGGATTTCGATGCGGTATTCGTTGTTTCGCGGGTCTGGCATGGTTATGGATTGGTGCTTCAGGTTTTCGCTTTGGCATTCGTTATTCCCTGATGGTTGGGTATGGT
Source organism: Lactuca serriola (assembly GCF_051521515.1). Taxonomy (NCBI): domain Eukaryota; kingdom Viridiplantae; phylum Streptophyta; class Magnoliopsida; order Asterales; family Asteraceae; genus Lactuca; species Lactuca serriola. Next base: position 168,738,776 of record NC_136412.1, read on the forward strand.
TATAATTGATGTTTTAGTGTCAGTAGTCTTGTGCGATTTTCGATGTGGTGTTCATCCTTTGGGCAGATTGTGGGTTTGGTTATGGGTTATTGTCGAGGATTCCTTTGGTTATCGTTCGTGGGGGTTGTTAGGGGAGATGCGGCACTGGGTTGATTGTCGGGTAGCATCTACAGTCGTGGAGTGGATGATTGAAGGACTAGATTCTTGTGAGTGGGTTGATCAGGTTGGAGGTGTGTTTTGCTGAGGGTTGCTTGTGCTTGTGGGAAGCAGTCAGTGTGTAATTGTTCTCTTTGTACAGGATTGTTCTGTAAGGTCGTTAATGACGATCGGTGGCAGTTAGTCAGTGCTTTAGTGGGGGAGAATTAGAAAATTCTCCGGGAGATCGATGAGTATGTGAGGGTGCTTAGCTGTTGGGATTCAGCAGTGTTTGTCAGCGCAGAGTATAGGCCGACGAGGGCGAGTGTCGGGTATGCGGGGCGGGATACAGACCTAGGACATTTGACTGTGGAGGCCTGAGAGAAGGCCGGGATCAAGCTTGAGTAAGTAACCGGGGTTATGCGATCAGAGTATTGGTATGTTGAGGTACGTGATGGGTTGTACTGCGTTAATTCCACGGGATTTATGTTGTGCATGTTTCTAGAGTTGGAACCGGAAGGTTCCCAGAGTTCGAACCTGAGGGTTCGCAGAGTTGGGTGTACGGACCCACAGAGATATAGCCTCGAGTGGCTAGTATGTGTTATGAGAGTCGGTCCAGTCATGCTGGAGACTCTGTTGGTATTGCTGGATCAGTTTGAGATTACGGATGGTGTATGTGCAGTGTGATTACATTGGAAGGTCGGGCCCCGCGATTGGCGATCTTGTTTAGCTGAGGCAGTGATTTTGATGAGTGGAGAGAGTGCATGAGATTGAGAGCCCCTGCAATGAGAACCAGAGTATGTGGATAGCGGTTACGCAAAAAGGGTGGTGTCGCTTGGGGCGAGCACCGTGGCACCGGTTGGAGTGGCATTATGGCCAAGAGGGTTCCTTGGAAAAAGGAAAAGAGGAAGGTGTGTAACTCCGAAGGGGTGCAAGTTCACGAAAGAGAAAGCTGCAGAGCAGAGTTATGGTTAGAGTATTTCAAGTATGATTTCGAGCATCGTGTTTGCGGCAGTGAAGTAGGAACCCATCCGGGTTGGGATGACTGACGAGACTCAGAAAGGATGCAAGGGAATAGAGAATCTTGAATTCTCAGTGTGATTCTGATCAGGGTATAGGACGGATATTAGTGGTTCGTCTTGGGAGATGTTCGAGGATATCATCAGTGTATCGGGTTTTTCAACCTGCGAGTGTTGGGACTAGTTCAGTATGTGTATGTGATGGCAAGAGGGAACTTGTGAGAGTTGATCTGAGAGGGAGAATGGATCTCTCAGTCGGTCCGGAATGGGCAAAGTGGGCTTTGGATCGGGGATCCGGTGGTTCAGGGTTTCCTAACCCTTATGGGTTGAGTGATCGTTGAGATTTGGAGCAGAGTGCATCTTGGGTAATTTCCGATTACAGAGAGTGATGAGCAGTTCAGAGTTCGTGCTTTAGTTGACAGAGCAGACTCAGCAGGTTAAAGAGAGTTAGTGATCGTCTAGAGTTAACAGGAAAGTTATGCAGGCAGACGCCGTTACGAGCATGTGATTCAGGTCGGCGACTTCGTATTTCTGACGGGGTGTTTCGATTTAGGAAGAGGGGTAAATGGGGGGCCCCGGTATGTTGGGTCTTTTCGTGAAGGTGCGAAGGCAGGAAGGGTGGCCTACCGTTTGGAGCTGCCAACGGAATTGGGACGGATCCATGACACTTGTATGTGTCGCAATTGAAGAGGTGTATAGCAGATGAGTCAGCAGTGGTTCTACTAGAGAACGATTAGGTGGATGCGAGCCTGTGTTACGCCGAGAGGCCAGTGGCCGTCGGAGATCGGAAGATCAAGGTTCTGAGGAACAAGGAGGTACCTCTGGTATTGGTTCAGTGGCGGCCTCGGAAGAGATCGGTAGTGTCTAGGGAAGCCGAAACGTGAGATGCGGGAGCAGCAGCCAAAGCTATTTTCAGAGTGAGACTTCGAGGGCGAAGTCTAATTCTAGTGGGGGAGAATTGTAACAGCCCAAAATCTCAAGTATTGTTAAGTTGCATTTTGGGGGTGTTTTAAAGGGGAGACTCGACGAGTTGGAGCCAGACTCGCCGAGTAGGGTCGCAGGTTTGGTTGCGGGTTCACGACTGGACTCGACGAGTCCAGATATGGACTCGGCGAGTCGACGCTGTTCAGCGGAAACCCTAGCCGTTCAGTATTGGGTCGTATATAAGGGTTATTATGCCGTCATTTCACGACTTTTGATCGATTGGGAAGAACCCTAGGCGACTGGGGCGGCTAGAGCAAGCTTGAAGGCCATTGGTGACCTTGAAGGGATTGTTGTGCAAGGAGGAGAAGGGTTTTAGCTAAAGGAACTGCAGGGAGTTCGAGTTCTGAAGTTTGGGGACATGGAAGGTACATCATTCAGGTAATAATTCGGATTACATTCTCCTGTGATTGATGTGTATATAGATTTAGGGTTTATGGAACCCATTTGGAGTCTAGATGGATTGTTGTGTTGTTATTCAACGTTTATAACCTTGTATTAGGACCCTTAGAGGTCCAGAAGGTCCCATGTTTGTATATTCGAGAATATATGTATCTCAGGAAGCAGTTCGATCGACTGCATGGCGTAGACTCGCCGAGTCGGATGATCAGACTCGGCGAGTAGCTTGAAGATTTACTGGGACTCACCGAGTTTGTTCTTCAGGCTCGGCGAGTAGAGTCGGGGTGGCCCCGCGATTCTTCCACGAGGACCTCGTCGAGTCAATAGGGATACTCGACGAGTAGAAAGGGATCATGCATGACTTGGTGAGGACGACTAGACTCGCCGAGTCGCCAGGGTACTCGCCGAGTCCAGTCGAGATGGCCATTGACCCGAGTTGACCTGTGTGTAACGTTTTAGGGTCAGTTAACGTGGAAGATAGAAGTATTAAAAAGAGATATATGATGAGACAGGGAGCTTGTAGCTCGGAGGATCAAGTGCAAGATATTTCAGGAGTTGCTATCTTCCAGTGTCCGCGAGGTGAGTCTTCTCACTATACTGTACCCGGAAGGGTTTGACTGTGTGACCGGGAGGTCGGATATGTTATGTGATATGTATGCTATATATGTGCTATGTATGATATGTGGGCCGGAAGGCAATATGTTATGGGCCGGAAGGCGATTATGTTATGGGCCGGAAGGCGTTGTATTGAGGACCGGAAGGTCAGGGCCTGGAAAGGCGTATGTGCGTAAGTGTATATTGGGGAACTCACTAAGCTTCGTGCTTACAGTATTTATGTTATGTTGTTTCAGGTTCTTTCAGTAACGCGGAATGGCATCGGCTCGATTGTACACACCGAGGAAAGAGTTGTATTTTGGAGGATCCTGGTTGTTTGATCAAATGAAAATGGAACTATGTTTTGTAATTCGAATATGAATAAGATTTTAAACAAGTGTTTTAATATTAAATTGATTATTTAAATGAAAAATTTTGCTTTGAAAATCACGGTGTTACAGAAAAACTAACCGCTTATGAACTCACCAGTGTTATGCTGATTTTCAAACCGCTTGTATTCTCAGGTCCGTGTTAGACAGGTACCCGAAGATCCTTTTGTGCGAAGACGGAGTTCTTAGAAGACTCGTTTGTGTTGTTCATATATACTATGTATCACATGTATAACTTTTGCTTTTGAAACAAATGTAAAACTTTCATATATGTAATGTAATGGTTGATTTACTTTACTTACTATGTACATTGGATTTGATACTCAACGTGGATTCAACCCCGGAAATGTTTCCGCCTTCGGTTTTCGGGGTGTGACATGTAAACTCTTATTCTTTGAGTTTATTGAAGTTTCAAGCCCCTAATACCTTGCTAGTAATTTATAATGATAGTCTAAGGCCATTTGTGGGGTAAAAACCAACATTTTGGCTTGGTTTGGGGAGTTTACGGCCTTGACACATGTATGGGCTATAAACTCCTTTTCATCCTCCAAATCCTTATGTTTAAATGATCTAAACCCAAGAGGATAAGCTCCTAATTTATGTATGAAGTCCAAGGATGTTTTTGGAGTGTTTTTGGGGCTTTTTGACATAATTAAGAGGTGTTTACAGCCTTGGCATATGCCTGGGCTGTAAACTCTCTTTTTTGCCTCAAAATGATTGTTTTAATTGATCAAACACTCCTACGCTAAATCCTCAATTTATTTCCAAGCTTTTAGGGACAATTTAGGGTCTTTTTGGCCTCATTTAAGGTGTTTACGGCCTAAGGAGGAGCTTAGGCCATAAACTCCTCTTTCACAGCTTCCAAGTCCGATTTCTAAGCTATAAACACGAATCAATATGTTTAGAACAAGCTAGGATAAGCGGACTTACGATTTGGAAGCGTTTGGTTGCGGATTTGGGGCGAAAACGAGTCTAGAGAGAGAGTATAGAGAGAGAGGGTGGAAAAGCTCCAAATGGAGTTTACTCCCCCTTATATATGGGTGGGAGTTGGAGCTCAGTGGAATTCTACCCGATACTGCCGTTAAACGGGGCTTTTGGTCGCACCTGATTTAGTGGTCGTAATAATAAAACTTAACATTTTCCAAATAAATGGAAATGTGTCTTATGTGTTTTTATTTCTTTTTATCACGACTTAAAGGCATATTAAATATAAACAAATGGAATGTTTATTAAATTGATGACCTCTAATTAACGGAACTTTTATAAGCTTGAATATTCCGTTAACGTTAATAGGGAAATGTAACGGAACAATTTGGGTTGTCACATTTACCTATATTAGAGCCATACGTTTCGACTCTCCCATCTCTTGTATCTCTTAGGTAAATGGGGCAGCTTCGTCTCCAATGCCCTTTCTCTTGGCAATAAAAGCAAATTGACTCTTTTGGAACATGAGATGGAACTACTTCAGACATTGCCTTTCTCTTATGATCAAACTTTTCGATCATAGCATGTCTTTCATTGCCATTGTCTATATCCATAGAGGTCTTGAAGGCAGATTCACCAATCAACTTTGCTTTTCTATTGCGCCAAACCATTGCTGATTCTGCAACAATAAGCATATAGGTGACATCTAGAAGGGTCACGTCGCGGTTCATCATATAGTACTCTCTTACGAACTCAGTATATGAGTTAGGAAGTGACTGAAGAACCCAATCAACAGCCATTTCCTCACAGACAACGGATCCCAACATTCTTAACCTATCAATGCGTGACTTCATCCCTAGAACGTGTGCACACACCGACTTTCCTTCTTTATGCTTAATTGCCAAAAGGGCTTGAGTGATCTTGAACTTTTCAAGCCTTTGAACTTGTGGGTTAGGGAGAACAATTGGAGGAGGTGGAGGAAGTGAATCATGATTTCTTATTCCTCGATCAAATCGTGGAATATCATCTTCATGTGGAAAGCTTGTTCCACGGGATTTGGGAAGACCATAGTTGTCGAACTTTGACATCTACAAAACGGGAGAATCGAATTCAAGTTATTTGATTGATTGGGTCCTTAGTAAATCACCCAAATGAGATACTAAGGCTAGGACCCAACACAATATCCTACAACTCGGGAGAGGGATGTCGTAACCCAAATTGCAGAACATTTGAAGGTAAGTGAATGACGATTCACTACTTTCCACCAAGAAAAACGACAAAACAAATTAAGTTTTAAATCTATGAAAACTCCTAGATCCTTTGAGATTCATTGAACATTTCAATGGCATGTTTAAATCTCGATATGCCCCTCTAGTTTGTGACTGGGATGCCGAGGATCACAAAGCGGGTGTGAATAACCATGCAAGCTTACATGGTGCCCTCACATGTTACAGTCACCTATTCGATGTGCCGGTAAACCACACATGCTCCACCGAACTATGACAAACATTGAGTCACCCTTTGCTACCTTTGCTTAGAAACATTTAGTGTGCCGGTTAACCACACACGCTCCACTAACGTCTTCGCAAGGGCACAAAGTGTAATTTCATGGAATTGCATCAATTCACTTTTGCCTAAGTAACTAAAATTGGGAATTTTATGAAAACATTTAGTTACTTTTATACTTCATTATACTTATAATGGATGGTTTCGTCCTATCTTACCCGTTCGGCTAACGACCCTCCACTAGTCAAGAGTGCGGTGGGTAAGAGTCGATACCCATTCAATCACCATTTATAGGCAATTTCCTTAAACACCCCTTATAGACCAGCTTCGTGAATGAGGCCTACTAACGGTAAGACTGACTTTTACTCAGACATATATATAATGTTAGACTTTTAATGTTATATATATTATAGGGTGTATTTTACACTTTTAAAATACTATGAGGTCAAATTTAACAATTATACTTTTAATTCAACTAAATTGTGAACCAAAACATTTATGGATTTATTAAACCTCTTTTAATTATAGACTTTAATTAATTAATAAAACCATAAGGGTGTGATTTGAACATTTCAAAACAATACTAGGGTTTTAGAATTTAACATTCCTAGATTAAACTTTTAATCAACTTTTAAATTCCAAAACCTGAGGACAAGTTTTGGAACATTTCAAAACATTAGGGTTTAGAATTTAAATATACATCAAAATTAATCTTTTTAATCAAAATTTAAATTCCAAAACTTGAGGGCAAGTTTTGAAGCCTTTTCAAAACATTAGGGTTTCAACTATTTAAATTTCAAAACTAAACTTTTGAGTTTTAAACTATAAAACCTAAAGGGGAAAATTTGAAACTTTTCATAACACAAGGATAAAATAACAAATAATATAAATTAAACAATTAATTTCATCATTATCTAAATTTGACCTAATTTCAATTTCTTGCAAAATAAGTTACCCAATTAATACAAATAAGCAACTTTAATCATATAAGGAAGTTATTATCTAATAAATTGGTAATTATCTTTTGTTTAATCAAGGATATACTCAAAAATATGAATAAAATCGGATTTTAATGATCTAAAACAGATAAGGCAAGTATCCATGAGAAAAACAGCAAGAAATCCTGAAATCCCCTCTTTCTGACGCTCGAACTCGCCGAGTACCCATATGGATTCGCCAAGTAGGGGCCTACTCGCCGATTCCACAATGGGACTCGCCGAGTTCATCAGGCAGTTTCACAAAAATCGAATTTTTTAACTTGAACAAACATATAAGGCATCAATACAATAGAAACCAATCGTGTGTCTGATACCACTGATGGGTTTTAGCTATAAGAACATCCTATGTGCTCATACAAACCCTAATGCTTGGATCTAGGTTTCTCTATTGTACATGCAATTTATCCAAGACTATAAACCCTAGATCTAGCATATGATAATCAATAGAACATATAATTAGGGTTTAGATCATACCTTGATTGTTATATAGCAATAACAATCTCAAATCCTTCTTGTATTGACTTTAGAAAGCTTAGAGTCACAAATGTCACTCCTCTAATGGTTCACAAACACCAAGAGCAAGAGGATGAAGAGGAGAAGAGAAGGAGGCTACCAAAAACGTGTGGAATCCCTAGAAGGAAGCTTGTCCACGTTTTTGGGGCATAAGGGCTCTTTAAATAATGAGGCCATTAGGGTTATCTAACAAGGAAACCCTAATTTGGATGCTTAAGCCCTAAGCAACCCATGGACTCCTTTCCTTAAAGGCCTTGGACGATTTCTAATGGGTTTCCCCATAGAATTTGTCCACTCCTTAATATAAGGCAATCCATAGCCCAAATTGCAATTATCTTATAATTACAATTCCAGTCCCTTAAGTTTAATTAATCTCTTTTAGTCATAAACTTAATTCTTATTAATTCTTTACTAATATTAATTAAACAATATGATTTCTCCTTTAATATATTATTCTCATATTAATAAATCATATTTAATTCTTTCTCTCCATAATTCATCCTATCAAGTTGCTTTGGTGAAGGCAACCCAAAAGGACCATGCACCATCGGGTCAAGTACATACCAAAATAGTTATGTACTTAGACACTAATCCAACAGTAAGAACTTGTCATATGTTGCAATCTTGAATATATGAAGTATAAGGCCAACATAATTAAGTTGCTAAGACCATGAACACCTTCAATAGAACAAGTTAGACCATGAACCTCCTTAAAGGACCACTTGAAGTGTAAGCACCCAAAAGAACCCAAGCTAAGTTATGAACACATCCCTAAGGGAGGTCCTAGCCGTGAACCATCTTAGAAACCCCACCTTAAGCCGTAAACACCCTAATAAAGCAAATCTAGCTCGTGAACACACCCCTAGGTAGTGCCTTGAGCGTAAACTCCTTCAAGATAGGATACTAGGACATAACACATTAGGTTTCCAAACCTTGACCATAAACACTTCCCTAGGAAGTATCTAGACCGTGAACACTCTTCTAGAAGGTATCTAGGGCATGAACTCAAACCTAAAAGGCTTTTAGGCCGCAAACAAATCCATTCCATGGAGTTTACAACCATAAGATGTGAATAAGACAAATGCCTTTGACTTTATGATGTAACATTTCCACCATTTCCAAGGTGTTCATGGGTAAACACACAATATCCTCCTGGTAACCAGGCACACCTTATCACCCCCACTTATCATCTTTGAACATAAACCCATTCTTCATTTCCACCAGAAACTCATATTTCACATTTTATAAACCCCAAACTGTGTTCTCAAGTGTATTTAAGCTTCAATCTGGTTTCTTCAAAGTATCCCCTAGATTGTTGTAAGTATCTCCTATTTGGCTAGTCATTCTTCACATTATTCTGTTAACATCATTATAGTTACACATAAAATTTTGTTCTAATATTCTTCGGATATCCTTAAGTTCAAAGAGTTTATCAAACTCTTCAAGGGTTAGAACATGGAAACTCCTCATCATCTTGCCAAATCACCCACCAAATAAAGCCAAGGTGAGCTTCATACCCCTATCTTTTGAGTTTTCATTGCTTTTGGGGGAGAATAGAATGCAAGGTCTTGTGAAATTTAGTATAATTGCTTGTTTATGCATGTATGCTATGATTTATGTGCCTAAAGTTATGAACTCTATGTATTGGTTCAAGAACTCAATATTTTTAACAAGTCTGAAGGTTTTGAACTATATATCACAAATAAGATGTTACAACCAAAAGCTAATATCTTCATGAAATACAAATCATAAATTGTTATATATAAAGAATCATAAGGTTTTGCTTCAAAAATTGTTTAAACAAGTTGTTAAACATAATATTTTGGAATTGGTTAAATTGGGGTATTAATGATATTTTGGGGACCATTTTCGGCCATATATATATATATATATATATATATATATATATATATATATAAGGACCATTTTGGAAAATGGAATAAAAATGAAGAATTATTGAACATCTCAATTTTTAAAGGACCAAAATGGAATTCTTGATAAACAAGGGCCTTTTTGAATATTTTCATAAATATAAGTCTAAAATGAACATTTTAGAAGAAATGGGACATTTTCGACAATTCACCTAGTTTTGCACCATTTATGACACCTTTTGACAAATATGAGTCTTATTTGATTATTTATAAAAAGAATGACCATTTTTGCCAATGCCGATAATTTTGGGTCATTTTTGATAATTACGATTCCAAGTGGATTATCCTCAATAAACGAAAACGATAGACCTAGTCAACTAGAACAAATATTGTTATTTATTAAATAATGGATTTCATCGATTTGCTCAAAAACCTGTTGGTATTCTAGTCAGAAGAATCTTAAAATACCTATATATATATATATATATATATATATATATATATATATATATATTAGTGTACGTTTAAAGTCCTGTAAGAGTTATAACAAGAGTCTCCTGGAGGGAGATCGGGAATTTGTGTATAGATCTATATGGGGTTGACACCCCGCACCTTCACTATTCGCTATAGTTAGACCGGCCAGTCTAGGGTGACAAATGTATTTAATCGATTTGGGCGCCTGAGAAACGTCGAGACAGACCTCCGTCATATTAGTATGGTTATAACAGCTCACTAGAATATGATAATGTTAATTTGAAATTTATGTTGGGAAAACCTTACAAATAAATTGGCAAATTGTGTTGACTGCCCTATGCATGGTAGTGATTGTCCATAATCGTTGTGTTGATCGTCCACTTACGTTGTAAAGAATGTCGACAATCGCCTATTGATTTCTCACACGTCACCAGTCTTAGGGTTTTAAGACCACCATTGTGTATATCAGAAAATATAGGATTTTCTAGAGTAAACGATTTTATACGATAACGACAAACTAAAACGCACACATGTAACTATACTCAATTGGAAACAGAACTTATGATAATTTATACAAAAAAATATAGGATTTTCTGGAGAAAACGATTTCACCATTTCTAAAGATGATAAACTAAAAGACACACATGCAACTATACTAGATAGAAAACAAGACTTACAACTGTTATGATAAGAAAACACTGGAATTTTCTGCATTTCTATACAATCACCAGTTTTATACGAAAATGATTATGAACTCACCAACTTTTTAGTTGATGCTTTTCAAAACGACTTGTATTCTCAGGAAATTAGTAAGCAAGTTAAAGGGATGCGGGTTTAGGATTATATTGATGTAGTTTGGAATTCATTCACTTATGTCTCATTTGTGTAATATGAAGAACAAACACAATATGTAAACAATGTACGTTTTTTATCTCAATGTAGGATGTTTGGATTTTTCTATGTTTCATTTAAATTCATTTTTTTATGATACTGCACAATGAAGTCACCCGCCTCCGTACGTTTCCGCCGTCTGGTCCGTGGGTGTGGCAAAAGGTGTAACCTTTAGTTGGGGAGAAAGTCAAGACAGTGCGTTCCAAACATTGAAGCATGTCTTATGTAGCGCACCTATCTTGTCTCTGCCAGAAGGGACGGACGACTTCGTTGTCTACTATGATGCATCCAATCAGGGCCTAGGTTCTGTGCTCATGCAGCGAGGAAAGGTTATTGCATATCCCTCGAGACAGCTGAAAGCACATGAAGTCAGTTATACAACTCACGATCTGGAGTTGGGAGCAGTGGTCTTCGCATTAAAGATTTCGAGACATTATCTCTACAGAACCAAGTGCACAATCTTCACCGGCCATAGGAGCCTACAATAAATATTCGATTAGTAGGAGTTGAACATGAGGCAACGGCGGTGGGTAGAGCTACTCATTGATTATGAGTGTGAAATACGCTATTATCTCGACAAAGCCAATGTGTTAGTAGATGCCCTCATCTAGAAAGAGTATCCAAGTCGTAGAGTGAAGGCACTGACAATGACTATCCATTCCCAACTTTCCGCTCAAATCAAAGAGCTTCAGCTAGAAGCCTTAAAACCAGAAACAATGTTCGATGAAGCTTTGAGGGGAATGGAAAAGAACTTAGAGATCAAGGGAGACAGAGTTTTTTATTTCATGAACCGGATCTGGACCCTAAAGTTTGGCGGTTACAGGGAGGTTGTCATGAACGAAGCTCATCAGACTAAATACTCCATGCACCCAGGTTCATATAAGATGTATCTGGATCTCAAAAGGCTGTATTGGTGGCCAAACATGAAAACAGAGATCGCCACCTTCGTGGGCAAATTTCTGACTTTTGCCAAGGTGATAATGGAATATCAAAAAGCCCTCAAGTCTACTTCAACAGCCATAAATACCTTAGTGGAGGTGGGAACGAATCACAATGGATTTCGTTACCAAATTGCCCAAGACTCAGAGTGGGCATGACACTATTTGGGTAATCGTCGATAGATTGACTAAGTCTGCCCACTTCCTGCCAATCAACAAAACATTCAAGATGGAGATACTGACATGAACCTTTATCCAAGAGATAGTTCGATTGCATGATGTGCTTGTGTCCATTATCTCTGATCGAGTTAGCAGATTCACCTCGAGGTTTTAGCAGTCTTTGTAGAAAGCTCTTAGAACTAAGCTGGAGATGAGCACAACTTACCATCGACAGAATGACGAGCAGAGTGAGAGAACCGTTCAAAACCTAGAATTCATGCAGAGAGTGTGCGTTATCGGCGTTGGTAAGTCGTGGGATACCCATTTTCCATTTGTTGAGTTCTCTTACAACAAAAACCATCACACCAATATCAAGGTTGCGCCGTTTGAAGCCCTCTATGGTCGTAAGTGTTGATCCCCTCTGTGCTAGGTGACACGCAAGTAGCTAGAGGTCAACTCCCTGATAGCACTCTCACTGGCCCATAAACCATCCGAGAAACCATAGAAAAGATCGTACAAATCCGAGAACGTCTAAAGGCTTCAAGAGATAGACTAAAGAGCTACGCCGAAAAAAAGACAAAAACTTTTCGAATTCCAGGTTGGTGACTGTGTGTTGTTGAAGGTCTCACCCTGGAAAGACATTGTACGATTTGGAATGCGTGGAAAGAAGAATCCGAGATACATAGGACCATTCGAGATCCTCCCTAGGATTGGTCCCGTAGCATGCAAACTCCGTTTACCCCCAAGAACTTAACAACATTCATTCCGTCTTCCACGTGTCGAACTTTAAAAAGTGTTTATCCGATGAAACCCTTGTAATCCCTCTTGATGAGATCGAGATCAACGGAAACCTTAATTTCAGGACAAACCAATCGAAATCATGGATCGGGAAGTCAAACGAACGAAACAAAGTCACATACCGATAGTGAAGGTCCACTGGAATGCCAAGCGGGGACCTGAATTCACTTGGGAGCGAGAAGATTCTATCCAACAAAAGTACCCTCATCTTTTTCTGAGACCATACTTTGTATTCTATGTTAGAATTTTGGGAGGAAATTCCCTCTATCGGGACAAAGTACCCTCATCTTTTTCTGAGACCATACCTTAATTTCAGGACAAACCAATCGAAATCATGGATCGGGAAGTCAAACGAACGAAACAAAGTCACATACCGATAGTGAAGGTCCACTGGAATGCCAAGCGGGGACCTGAATTCACTTGGGAGCGAGAAGATTCTATCCAACAAAAGTACCCTCATCTTTTTCTGAGACCATACTTTGTATTCTATGTTAGAATTTTGGGAGGAAATTCCCTCTATCGGGGGGATGATGTGACAACCCGAAACTTTTTCCGTCAATGTTTGCACATTGAGTTAAATTAAATTTTAATTTTATTTTGTTTCGTCAAATCCTTATAGCTTGGAAAATCATTAATTTATATGATTAAATTTTATATAAGAGTCGGAACCAAAATCGCACGCAATACCGAGTTTTCTTCGAAAATCAACAAATCCGGTCTGATTGGTATTCACGGCCGTAAACCGTGCACCGCTAGTGGACCCCACCACCGACCATGAACTCAGCCTATATATATATATATACGTGTTCTACCCTCACTGACACTTTTCTGGCAGAAAACACACCTTCTCTCTCTAAAGCCATCACCCGAAAAACCCAAGTTTCTCTTCATCCAACACTCAATCCACCTTAGACCTCGTTTTGGAGCATCAAACATCCGTCTTTTCATCAAATTAGGTATTGTTGTTCTTCAGTTCACGGTCGTAAACCCTTCAAATCTTTAAATCTTCAAGGGTCGAAATCAGTTCACGGCTGTGAACCCTTCAAATCTTCATATTTTCACCAAGAACACCATGAACAGATTGTGAACCCTTCAAATACAGTAAACCCATCAAAGGCAGCAAACCGATCATGACCGAGAACAGTTCACAACCGTAATCTCTTTACAGCCGCAATCAGCCTTCTATCGTGAATCTTGGTTGTAAACCCACTTTTCCACTTCGATCAAGCCTCGATAACATTCCTCAACCAAAAATAAGTGTTTATAACACTTTAACTAATGGATTTACTAATATAAATACAAATATGTGTTTAATTATTATTATGATCCCATTAACTTCACATTCAACAACTCGAGGGTCCTCATTCCAGTCTCGTGGTTCTGCATACACGCAACCAACAGTGAGTTCATACCCTTACGCTTTTACTATTTTAACGTTTTCAGGGGAGGAATACAAGCCAAAAAAATGTTTTTGTGAACTTTTACATAAGAATTTCAACATGTTTAAAACATATGCAATTGATACAATCAAAAGATATCCACATTTTATAAAAATATTTAGATATTTTATCCCTTTTGTAACCTGCTAAACATAAGGGACGTTTCCAAATTACAGTCAAAATTGCATAGTTTTCGGATCAATACACGAACTGAGTACATAACATATATGCAAACTATAGTAGGTATAGTTTGGGAATTCATTACTCAGTTTTACAAATTCAGAGCTTATACATTAACAAACATATAAACAATGACATACTTAGTTTATCATATACATTGTTACATACAGATTTCAAGAGTACAACATTAGATAATTATTTAAGTATAATTATTGTTACACTACAAGTATACAAACAGATTCAAATACAAGAGAGCATAACACTACACGTAAACTAGTTACTACATGGTTGTGAGACATCACTTTAGTTGTACCTTTTGGGGTGCGGCTTAAATCCTATCATAGTATAATCAGAGTCCCCTGGAGGGAGAGCATGAGATTGGTGAATAGATCTATTCGGTATTGACTATCCTGTTGGATAATGTATCTAAGTCCATTACTATATTTGGTATGTACTTGAATCGACCCAGCTTGGTCCATTTCGGTTGCGCTTCACTGGAACAATTTTTATGGATAGTCTTCTGAGAATAGTATATTTATGATTTATTAATATATTATAAGTTATAATATGTTAATATGCAATCATATAATTTAATTAGTATTGATCAAGAATTAATTTGGAATTAATTTATTGATCAAAAGGAAACTAATTAAATATGGACTCTTATGTCACACCCCAAAACCGAAGGCGGAAACGTTTCTGTGGTGGACTCCACGTTGAGTATCAAATCCAATGCACATAGTAAGTAAAGTAAACAACCATTGCATTACATATAAAAGTTTAGATTTGTTTGAAAGTAAAGTTGTACAAGTGTGATACATAGTATATATGAACAAAAGTGAGACGTGTCTTCTACGCACTCTCTCTTCGCCAAAAGGAATCATCGGGTACCTGTCTAATGTGGACCTGAGAATACAAGCAGTTTGAAAATCAGCATAACGTTGGTGAGTTCATAAGCGGTTTTGTTTTTCTGAAAATGTACAAGTTCCTTTCTGTTTCTGAAAAAGTTACACACCAAGAAAATCCCATATTTTCTTGAAAATTGGTTATCGAATCCAAATTGTAATGTAAAAGATGTACACTGAAAACATGTTTACCCATGAGAATTGTAAATTTTAGTTGTCTGAATTGTTAAACGATTTTGGTAATGTACAAATGTTACCCCAGGAAAATCCCATATTTTCCTGAATGTTGGTTATCCATCCGATATGTAATGTAAAAGATGTATACCGAAAACCTGGTTGACTTGTGAAATGTATTAGTTTTAACACGTATATAAAACTAATAAGTACAAAGTAAGCATAGTTACTTTATTCATTATTACTATTTAGTAAATCTCTGTTATCCAAATTGCGAGTTCCATAACCATATGATAGATAGGTATGGCAATAAGTAGTCCAAATCACTTTATGACTTTTGTCACCCTTGAACCTTTCGGTTCGGCTATAGCTAGCAGCCAGGTGCGGGGTAGTCAGCCCCATATAGATGTGTACACTCAAGTCACCCTCCTTATCCAAGAGATTCTGGTTACGGGTGCAGTCCTCCACTCGCGTATCTCTGTGGAGTGTTCACCGAGGACATGTCTCCAATTTATAGGAATAACAAATTTACTAGTAATAATACTGAAAGATCCTGTTGCAAACAATGATCCTCCACTCGCGTATCTCTGTGGAGTGTTACCGAGGACAAAACAGTGTACTAAGTTTCATGTTCAAAGTTCAAATGTCATTCTTTTAATTTATATAATGTGGAAAACCATTTGTGAAATATAAAACATAACAGTTTATAACGTATTTCACAAATAATGTGTATTAGTGTTCTGCAAGTTCAAATGGTTGTCTGTTACGATTATCAGTGTTAAAAGCATATGTAATATGAAACACAACACATGTAAAACAAGTTTTGAGTACAAGTATCCCTTGTACTTTGCTTGTATTCCCCCTGAAAACAGTGAAAAACAATGAAAAAGGGTAGGGGTATGAACTCACCAGACGGGAAACCTCGACGGTTTGAATGCTAAGTCTCGGTTCGAGGCTTGATAACGTGCGAGGTTCCTATGTAATATGAAATGTTATACAGATGTATCTAATTAGACTTTAAACCACTAATTAGATATTATAATACATTCCAATACGCAAAAACACTTCAAATCAAGTGTTTGGAGTGACCCAGGTGACATCTACATACATGTATGGCTTAGGAATGGAGTTTACTCTTCAAGAGTAAAGTCTTAGAAGAGTTTTCGGCCCTAAACACCACATCCACATGAGTTCACGGCCGTGAACTCATGAGTGGTGTTTTTGGGTGCTAAATGGCGTTTAAACAGCTGGGGGTTAAATTTAGGTTTGAGTTTAAGGCATGGGGAAATGATTTGAGAAATTTAAGGACCTTTTGAGGAGTTTACGGCCATAAACTCTCATGTACCAATTCATATTGTGTTTTGATGGTCCTAATTCAATCACATGTGATTCAAACCAATTATACAAGCCTTAGAATGAGTTTGAGGCATCATATGACTTGTGTATGTGAGTTCACGGCCCAAGAACCCATTCTTGGGGGGTTTACGGCCATGAAAACTCAAAGGAGTGGTTTTCATCATGTTTAAGGCCCCTAAATCGATTGTGGTTGGTTCTAGAATTTAATCCAAGGCTATTGTTGTGTTTAAGTGGCTTTTAAACACTTGAATTTGAGTTTACTCCCCATGAAGATGAGTTTACGGCCCAAGCATGTTCTTGGTCAGTAAACTCATGTTTACTCCTCAAAAATGATGTTCAAGGTGTTCTAGGTTCGATTTGATAAGCCATTAAGTCATATCTAAGTCCCAAAGTTGGTTTGGAAGGGTTTTAAGGCTCAAAAACCCTCTTTATATGTGTTTACGGCCGAAGCATGCTCCAGGGCCGTAAACTCATGAATATGGTCCTTAATCATAGATTAAACTTGAATTTGGAAGCTGGAAAGGTTGAACAACAAGTTAGGATGATTACCTTGATGTTTTGGGGCTTGAAATTAGATGATTCGGGACCTTAAGTTGGATTGAGGAGAGAGGTTAGAGAGATAGTAGTGAGAGAGAGGAAAAGCTACAAATAGAAGCTTAATTCTCTTTAAATATGTTCCAAGTTCGGGACACGGTGGAATTCTACCCGAGACCGACGTTAGACGTGGCTTTTGGTCGCACCCGATTAAGTTGTCGTAACCCGATATGGTCAATTCTAAAAATATTCCGATTACTAATATGGGGTGATAATATGAGTTCTGGATGCGTTAGGACACCCAATTAAGTCATAATAGCAATCTCAAATTAATGACCTAATTTAATAACGTAAACGGAAATGAAATTGGAAATGACGAATCGATTAACAAAATGAGTTACAAATGATGGAACGAACTTTGGGTTGTCACATTATTCCCCCGTTAGAGGGAATTTTGTCCCGAAATTCAGAATTAAGATACAAATCATGGATCTGGAAAGAGATGTTGATACTTTTGTTTCATCGAGTCTTCATGCTCCCAAGTGAATTCCGGTCCCCGCTTGGCATTCCAGCGAACCTTCACTATCGGAATGCGACTTTGTTTCATGCGTTTGATCTCTCGATCCATGATTTCGATTGTTTCCTCCACGAAGTTTAAGTTTTCATTGATCTCGATCTCGTCTAAAGGAATCACTAGGGTTTCATCGGATAAACACTTCTTGATATTTGAGACATGGAATACCAGATGGATGTTACTAAGTTCATGGGGTAATCAGAGTTTATAAGCTACCGGAACGAACCTGGCGAGGATCTCAAAGGGTCCAATGTACCTTGGATTAAGTTTACCACACTTTCCGAAGCGTACCATGCCTTTCCAGGGCAAGACTTTCAACAGGACACGGTCTCCTACCTAGAACTCTGTAGGTTTCCGTCGGTTATCAGCGTAACTCTTTTAGCGATCTCGTGAAGCTTTCAATCGTTCCCGGATTTGGATGATCTTTTCGGTGGTTTCTTGGATAATTTCAGGACCAGTGAGAGCACTGTCGGGGACTTGATTCTTAGCTAGTTATGTATCCCCTACCTCGGCCCAGCACAGAGCGGATCTGCACTTGCGACCGTAGAGGGCTTCAAACGGGGCAGCCTTGATGCTGGTGTGGTAACTGTTGTTATACGAGAACTCGATTAAAGGCAAATGTGTGTCCCACGACTTTCCGAAATTGATGAAACATGCTCTAAGCATGTCTTCCAGGGTTTGGATAGTTCTCTCACTCTGTCCATCGGTCTGAGGATGATAAGCCATACTCATGCCTAATTTTAGTTCCAAGAGCCTTCTGGAGAGACCGCCAAAATCTAGAGGTAAACCTGCTATCTCGATCAGAGATAATGGACATAGGTACACCGTGTAGTCAGATTTCCTCTTGGATGTAGATTCACGTGAGTCTTTCCATCTTGAATGATTCTTTGATCGGAATGAAGTGAGCGGACTTTGTCAAACGATCGACAATTACCCAAATGGTGTCATACTGTAACAACCCGAAGTTGTTCATCGCCGAAAACCCCGTTCTAACTGTAAAACTCGCCGAATATCAATTCGTTCCAATTTCGTTTTTTGGGTTAAATTAATTAAACTTATATGTTTATTTGATGCTAATGAGTGTCCAAACCCCTTAGGAACTCATGAAATTAGCCTAAAATAGTTATTTCAAAAGTTTTAGAAACGTTCCCGCCGAGTTACGGAAACTTAATCGGGTGCAACCAAAAGCCCCGTTTAAGGGTAGAATTCCTCTGTGTCCAAGTTTTGCGACCTATATAAACGTATTAAACCTTCCATTTGAAGCTTTTGCTTCCTCTCTCTACTCTCTCTCTCTAACCTCTCTGCTAAATCCAAGTTTAAGGGTCCAAAGCATCAATTTAAGGCTTCAAATCTTTAAGGTAACTTCCCTAACTTGCTATACAACCCCTCTAGCCTTCAAATTCGAGTTTAAACCATGGATTAGGACAATTATCATGGGTTTACGGCCCAAGAACTATCCTAGGCCGTAAACTTATTTAAAGGGGGTTTTTTAGCAACAAAACCCTTCCAAACCACAACTAGACTTTAGATATGGCCAAATGACTTCATGGAATGGACTTAGAACACCTTAGAAATGGATTTTGAGGGATTTGAATGAGTTTATGGCCAAGGCACATGCTTGGGCCGTAAACCCCTCAAACATGAGTGTAAACTCATTTCCAACATGTTAGAAAGCCATATACCTTCACCAAAAGTCTTGGAATAAATCATAGAACCAACTAAAAATAGTTTAGGGGCCTTAAACATATATTTTGAGCGAAAAATGAGAGTTTACAGCCAAGGCTTGTGCTTGGGCCGTAAACTCCATAACATGGGGAGTAAACTCAATGTAAAGTGTTAAAATGCCACTTTAACACACCTAAAGCCTTGGGATAAATTCTAGAAGTGTTTACAAGCAAGTATTGGACCTTAAAACATATTATTTTCCCCATCTAAGGAGTTCACGGCCATGAGGGTGTTCATGGGCCGTAAATTCCAAAATCTAGGCCAAAAGTCCCTTAAACATCCATGCAAGGCTAGGAAAAATTATTGGAATCACATGTGATTAGTTTTGGGACATTAAATCACTCATTCAAGGGGGTATAGGAGTTTACGGCCGTAAGCTGCATGCTAGGGCTGTAAACTCCCTTGAGTGGTGTTATTTGATAAATTTAATCAATTCCAAGCCTTAAATCAAACCTTAGAAATTCCCTCTTAATAGTTTCAAGCCAATTTGCACCATAAACAACCCCACCATGAGTTTATGGCCATAAACTCATGGGGAATGGGTGTTATTGGCCGAAAACTCATGTATGAGTTTACTCTTGAAGAGCAAACTCCATTTCCCGGTCATTCAAGTCCTTAAACGCCACCCGGGTCCCTCCAAACACTTGCAATGGGGTGTTTCCGTGACTAAAAGTGTTTGTCCCTAACGATTAAATAATCTAAGTCCTAATTAGACACAAATGTGTATCTTTGCATTATACTTAGGAACCTCGTGCGTTTGCAAGCCCCGAACCAACGTTTAGCATCCGAAATCGTCACGTTGAAGAACAAACTCCATTTCCCGGTCATTCAGGGGGAATACAAGCAAACTATAATTGTTTTGCAGTTATAACATTGATATGTTTCAAATAATATCTGGCAAACTTAAAAACACTTTTACCCCTTATGTATTATGTTGAGCATAAGGGATGATTTATCAACTACAACTAAATGAATTTTAGTTAAGGAAATAACCAAACTAATCAAATTATTATGGGAATAATTTGGGGTTCTTTAGTTTTCGTTTTATCATGTACTAATATGTGTATAAAGTTATTAGATAAACTATGTCTGATTCAGTTTATCTCCGTATCATTTGAATGTATTGCCAGATAGTTTCATTGTATGTATCTGTATTCACTGTATTATGTTTCATAATCTTTTATATGTTTGATATCGTATGAGAACCCTGTGAATAGTTTACTACTAGCTTGTGAGTTCGTCACTACCCTTTATGGATGATCAGTAAATCCTCCCCGGAAGTGTAACCAGACTCTCCTGGAAGGAGAGCGAGGAATTTGTGAATAGAACTATTCGGGACTGACAATCCCACACCTTAACTGCTAGCTACAGTTAGGCGGGCACGCCTGGGGTGACAAATTCTGGATATCGTCCGACGTCTGACAAATGTCAAGGAGGTCTCGTTGTCGTATCAGCATGGTTACCCGACTCACAATATGTATTAATATAAGTTTATTCACGGCTTTGGTTTTGGATATATATCTAGTAAGGGATGGTAATCCCATGGTTTTTAGTCTATATGTTTCATATCTATTGTAGGATGTTATTCCTATGTTAGAATCTATATCTAGTTCGGGATAGTGATCCCATGGTTTTATCAAACTATCTTATATCTAGTTCGGGATAGTGATCCCATGGTTTTATCAAAATATCTTATATCTAGTTCGGGATAGTGATCCCATGGTTTTATCAAACTATCTTATATCTAGTTCGGGATAGTGATCCCATGGTTTTATCAAAATATCTTATATCTAGTTCGGGATAGTGATCCCATGGTTTTATCAAACTATCTTATATCTAGTTCGGGATAGTAATCCCATGGTTTTATCAAAAAATCTTATATCTAGTTCAGGATAGTAATCCCATTGTTTTATCAAACCATCTTGTATCTAGTTCTGGCTGATCGTCCCATGGTATTAAATCTATATGTAGTACGGGATGTTAGACTCAAGGTTTTCAAACTACTTTCCATCTACAGTTCACGTATATTAAAGTATTTTATATCTAATTCGGAATAGTAATCCCAAGATTCTCAATATATAGTTTTGTGTATTAAACTATAATCTGTGATATTAAATCGGTCTTGTATTTAGGAAAATATGGGATTTTCCTGGGGTAACATACAACGCGTAATTGAACTGTAATGAAGGATAATTAAACTGTTTTACATAAGAAACTATGAGATTTTCTTGGATAACAAACCTTTTCGGAAAACTAAATGAAACTGGTACAATTTTCAGAAAACAAACATCTTAAGAACTCACCAGCTTTATGCTGATTTTCAAACTGCTTGTATTCTCAGGTTCGCATTAGACAGGTTCCCGGTGATATCTTTTGGTGAAGACGGAGTGCGTAGAATACTCGTCTCTACTTTTGTTCATATGATATATGTATAACACTTGTACAATTTACTTTTGAAACAAATGTAAACTTTCAAATATATGTAATGTAATGGTTGTTTACTATGATTACTACGTGCATTGGATTTGATACTCAACGTGGAGTCAACCCCGGAAATGTTTCCGGCTTTGGTTTTCGGGGTGTGACAGATTGGTATCAGAGCCCTTGTTTATAGTGAACGGAGTATACCAAACCTTACATGGTATAAAACTATAAACATTAATGGGCCTAAGTGCTCTGAACTAAAAGTATCCTTCAAAATATAAGTATTTTCAAAAGTATACAAGTATACTGAGCCGTCGAGATCCGTAACTACAAGTAGAACAAAACATAAGTAAATGGGTGTTGTACGCTGCGGTTAAACCTGGGCAGTTATGTAGTCGTGTTTAGGGTCAATATAGCCTGGCCAACTATATTCATTCGATACACGACCAACATGTGCTTGGAAGTAACTGTGGTATGCGGCATACCTAAAACTTACCCAATACCCCAAACAACGAGTCGTCGTTGCAGTGAATTATGAAATACTATGGGAGTATTTCTCGAGTAAATCCTTTGTAGAAAATCTTCGTATATGCGTTGTTCCTTGATCATTCCTCTAGCGATAAATTTTTTTGCCTTCATAACTCTTTCCTGCTTTATCGCTTAATACGGTGCTATATCTGTCTTGATGAGATATTCCCTGTTTCATATCTCTTGATTCAATTTAGAGGACTTATGATCCTCTCTTTCCTGATCTTTTTAGATTAGGATGCCTCCAAGAAAGAGACCCAGCTTGAAAAACACCAACAACCCTCCGCCATCACCTCCTCCTGAATTTGACCCTGTGATGTTCCAGGCAGTTGTCAATGCCGCGGTGGAAGCTGCTATGTCTCGAAGGAACTCGGATGGTTTCGGTGGTACTCAAACCCAAAACCAAGAGAACAGTCAGGGACACCGAAAAGAGGGTTCCTATAAAGACTTCATGAACGCGAAACCCACATCCTTTGATGGCACTAGAGGTGTCATTTCCCTTACCCGATGGTTCGAGAAAATCGAATCAATCTTTGAGATATGTGCCTGTTCGGAATCTGACAAAGTAAAGTTCGCCGCCTGCACCTTCCTTGACAAAGCCCTGACTTGGTGGAACGGCCGAGTCAAATCCTTAACACTACCTGTAGCCAATGCTATGGGTTGGGAAGCTATGAAGGATCTTCTACTCACAGAGTAATGCCCTCGGGGCGAAATTCAGAAGCTAGAACACGAACTTTGGAACCTAAACATGAAGGGTTCCGACATAGCCTCTTATACTTCAAGATTCGATGATCTGGCGTTACTCTGTCCGGGAATGGTTAGCCCATAGAGTAAAAAGATTGAGAACTTCATCTGGGGATTGACCCAGCCAACCAAAGGGAATGTTTTGGCTGTGAAGCCAGACACCTATGATAGCGCTAAATGTCTTGCGAAAACCCTGATCGATCACGAAGACAACTCTGATGAGGAGACTACCACTCCCGAACCGGTCACAAGTGGAGGTGGAAGCAAAAAGAAATTTCGGAACAAGAGGAAGGCCCAGAGTATGCAAGGGTCTTCTAAGAAACAGCAAACAGTAGCAGTCCATGCTACTACTGCCCCTGTTGTTGTTTCAGTTGTCGGGTCCACGGCCGAAACTCCTACCAGTGGATACACGGGTACCCTTCCTTTGTGTGGTAAGTGCAGCTACCACCACCGCATTCCTGGTCCATGTCACGAAAGGATCTGTGACAACTGTGGCAAAAAGGGCCATCTTGCTCGAACCTGCAGAAAACCAGCCAAATCAACGAACCAATCATCCAGAGCGGGAATCAGTCCAGCCTGCTACAATTGTGGCGAAGTAGGGCACTTCAAAAGAAATTGCCCCAAAGCAGCTACAACTGCTGATCCCACAGTCGCCGCAGGTATACTCTTCTTTGACAATTCTTATGCCTGCAACTCTTTTCGATTCTAGTACCAGAAGGGAAACTTGTTATCTATCCATCCGAGCAATTTCTAAACTTAATCCTTTGTTTGTAATCGAGATTGAGTACAATCGAGACGGCTAACCAGTGAGATAGAGAACACTAACTTCGTACCTATAGATTGTATCCTCAGTCCGGAGGATTATTCTGTTCCATTCGATTTAAATTAGGGAAACTTTTCACGAAATACTTTGACGCTATGTTTGACATGAAATGACCGAGTCTCATTCATGTTGTTATCCTTGGTTTCGAAAGGGTCGCTCGTCTAGATCTTTTCCCCGACCCGTCTCTCATGATCTTCGGCATCAAACCTTCGTATCATTTCATGCCTTAAAGCTCAAAAGTTTTTCCCGATATGAATTACCATGCATCCCTCGTTTTTGTGATCATTAAGAAACAGGAAGTCCGCAGCTCTTTCCCCTAAATGTCTTTCCCGAAGAATTCCCGAGAATTTCTTTCGAACGTTTACCTTAGTTCCGCATCGGCCTAATCTCTGGATCTACCTCGTGCTCGAACCTCAGTGAGAATGACGTGTTCAAAACGGTGACCAAGAACTGATATGATCACTACGGATTAGTAGTGGTATCCTTTCGGTCAAATCTCTTTCCCTCGATCATGTAGCCAAGCAAAGTGTAACAGCCCGAAATCCAGGTATTCTTCTTTTGGCCTTGCATCTTGGTTAAGTTTTGTGAATTAGGGTTTTCATGGTAAGCGAGTACGCTGGGCGTACAAGGTGTACGCTGCGCGTACTCGCGCGCCTCATTTTGGACACGTTTTCCCTCAAGTACGCGGGGCGTACCCGAGGTTACGCCCGGCGTAATGTATTCAGACCCAAACCCTAAATTCCTTTGATGGGGCTATATAAGGAACATGTGGCTGGTCTTTTCAGCCACCATCCCTTAGAGTGAAACCCTAAAAAGAGTGTACCCTCGTTCCTAGGCCATTGTGCGTGTATTCTAAGCTTGGTGGTGCCATTTCAAGGTTGCATAGAAGAAGAAGAGCTTTTTGGAGAGGCTAGAAGTGGTGCTCAAGTGTAGATCTGAACCTTGCAAGGGCTAAAGCTTCATTTCCAGGTATAAAGTTCGGATCTTGTCACTTGGTTCATGTTGTATGCTTAAAAGGTCATTTTCTAGGGTTTAAGTCCCAAAGGTGGAGACTTTTGTGCAAATGGCCTGCATAGGCTTAGATACTTCATATTTCTGATCTATTGGAGTTGTAGACTCATAAAAATGGCATCTTGGACGTGGGGATTTCACCATGCATGAGATCTAGGTCCTTGAGTTTGAATAAAAGGTTGTATTGTGATGTTGGAGCCTTTACAGTCGTGCCAAGGCTTAAAGGTCTCGACTTTATGGGTTAACACACATTAGAAGAGTCGGATCTAGAAGTGGAAGTAATGGCTTAACCGATTAAGACCAGAAATGGAGAGTGGCTGCTTCTGGGGGTTACGTTGGGTGTAACTCCCAGTACGCTGCGCGTACTGGGTGGAGACCCCGATCAGGGAGGGGTTGGCGACGTACGCCCCGCGTACTCTCAGGGTTTGACTTTGGTTGACTTTTAGGGTTTTGGTCAACTTGAGGACTTTAGGTCAAGGAAGGGTAAAATGGTCTTTTACCCTCTGAGGAATGATGATAAGGAGTAAAGTTCTAAGTGGTGGAAGTCCTTGTGTAATATATGATATTTTTTATGTTTAGGCGAGGTTGAGCCGTCGTTCGAGGTCGGTGTTAGCAAGGACTCGAGATCTTAGACTTTCCACGAGGTGAGTCTTCTCACTATACTACACCCGGAAGGGTTTGACTGTGTGACCGGAAGGTCGGATTTGGTATGAGATATATGTGTGATAAGTTAATCGTTATATGTGCCATGTATGATATGCTTGATATGGGCCGGAAGGCATTATGTATGGGCCGGAAGGCGAATATGTTATATGCCGGAAGGCGTTGTAATGTGGACCGTAAGGTTGGCGTGGGTAGGACCGGAAGGTTTACCCAGTCGGGACGGAAGTCCCCTGAGACACAGGGACCGGAAGGTCAGGGCCTGTAAAGGCGTATGTGTGTAGGTTGTATTTTGGGGAACTCACTAGGCATTTATGCTTACAGTTGTTGTGTTACGTGTTTCAGGTACCAGCGAGGACCGTGGGAAGGCGCCTGCGTGATCTGTACACACTGATAGGGGATTTATGATCTTGGGATTTGTATGACTTGTTTTATGACATGATACAATGGATTTTTATGCTTTATCTTGGATGTAAATAAAATTTTTAGAAATTAAAAATTTGTCTTAAAATTTACGTTGTTACAAGTTGGTATCAGAGCCTTGGTTTGAGGGATTCGGGTACACCTTCGGGCGTAACTGAACTCAAACTGAGGATTTGAGAGAATCTTTCAAAAACAAAAGCATAAAATTTTTATAAGGGATTTTGTGGTAATCAAGAAGGAAGCAGTGTGTACGATCAGCCAGCGCCCGAACGGTAAAAATCCGCAAAATACTCTTACAACATGTGTTATGAGATATGATATGATATGAAATGCCTGCTAGAAGACTAGGTATTCATATTAGGACTAAAGTGGCCTGATTTGAGATGCCTTAGTCTAGGGAATCTGTTGCTATGAGATGCTTTGATAGTGAGCGGGTAACTAGTGCATGGCAAGAATAGAGTACTCAGAATCCAGGGTTTGGGGAGGAGGACTTGGGGTGAATGCTGATGCGGTGTAGTCGGTAGTATTGGGCCCGTACTACCGAAGACACCGGGTCAGTGGGCAACCAAAGTAAGAATCCCTGGGTATCCGGGACTGAGTAGGGTTGCGTTATCGAGTGCGATTATGCTCGATAGAGTCTCTGATATTTCTATGTTGTATTTCAGAGGCATCATGGTTGGACCACGCCACAGACCTAGTACGAGCAGTGTGAGTGACGACGAGATTCATCAGATGATTCATGAGGAGGTGGCTGCAGCGATCCGGGCTGAGATTCTGGAGATGTTCGGGTCTATTAAGACAACTCTGATGGAGACATTTGATGAGCGGTACGCCGCGTTGACTGAGGCTGCAGCCGCTGCAGCTACAGCAGCTGTGGCCACTGCCAGACCACAGGGAGGTGACTCGTTGCTGTTCCGGGAGTTCAGCAACACGAAGCCACCTGAGTTTGACGGGACGCAGGATCCGATCGCTGCGATGAGATGGATTGCTGATATCGAGGGATGCTTCTACACTTGTTCATGTCCGGAGCATCTGAGGGTACGGTTCTCCTTGAACCAGGTGGCTTCACCTTGGCAGAGGTTTCAGCTGTGACATGGGAGAGATTTACCGCCATGTTCAGAGACGAGTACATTCCCCCGGTGGAGAGGGAACGGTTGGTTCAGAAGTTCTTGACCCTCAAGCAGGGTAATGATTCTGTCACGGTGATCACGCGGAAGTTTCATGAGAGGGCAATGTTCTGCCCTGAGCAGGTGTCCACGGAGCAGGCTCGGATGAGCCGGTATTTGGGTGTGTTGAGGAGGGATATTCGGGAGTTCGTATCGAACTCGACATATCATACTTTTGCTGAGCTTCAGGCGAATGCCAGGAAGCGCGAGATCGAGTTGGAGACCCAGGCCAGGGAGGAGCCCGAGTCTCATCGGGTGGATCGGCGGCCGGCTCAGTCTCAGCCGGCAGCCAAGCGGACTAAGTCCGCCGATTCGAGGTTGGGAGGTCAGAAGGGCCGCACTTGCGAAAAGTGCGGCAAGGGTCACAAGGGGACATGTCGATCAGGTGCTTTCTACAAGTGTGGCAAGGAGGGGAACATTGCTAGGGATTGCCCCAAGGGGTTTATGGTCTGCTTTCATTGCAACCAGACCAGCCATCGGAAGGCCGAGTGCCCTCAGCTTCTCCAGGGATCTACACCAGCTGCTAGGACTACTGAGACTCGACCAGTGAAGGCCGAGGCCCCGAGGGCTCGTGGGAGAGCTTTCCAGTTGACTGCGGAGGAGGTCCGTGCGGCGCCTGATGTTGTGGCTAGTACTTTCCTTGTGAATTCTGTACCTGCCTTAGTATTATTTGACTCGGGTCCGAGTCGGTCTTTCGTATCTCTGACTTTTAGTCAGCACCTTGGTACTGATCGGGAATTGATGAGTCGGCCTCTGAGGGTTTCCATAGCTGACGAGAAAGTGATATATGCCACGGACGTGATTCGAGGAGGTGTGCTCGAGATTTTTGATGTCGAATTCCCTATAGATTTGGTTCCTATAGCTATGGGGGATGTCTACGTTATCGTGGGTATGGACTGGTTGAGTAAGTTTGGAGCAGTTATTGACTGCGAGAGACAGCTGGTGACGATTCGAGATCCTAGTGGGGGAGTGCTTTCGGTGTATGGCGAGGGGACCCGGTGCGGGTCGGCGTTTTCTTCGGCTACCAGGGTGAGGTAGAGTTTGCAGCAGGGCTACAATGGATTCGTAGCCTACGTGACGGATACTCGAGTGGCCGCGGGGAGGCCCAATTCAGTGGATGACGTTCCTGTTGTATGCGAGTTTTCGGATGTGTTCCCCGAGGAGTTACCAGGTGTGCCTCCGGAAAGGCAAGTGGAGTTCCGTATCGATTTGGTTCCGGGAGCGGCGCCCATTGCCAAGGCGCCTTATCGTCTCGCTCCACCGGAAATGTAGGAGTTATCTTCGCAACTTCAGGAGCTGTTGGGGAAGGGGTTTATCCGGCCGAGAAGCTCACCTTGGGGAGCGCCGATTTTGTTCGTCAAGAAAAAGGATGGTTCACACCGGATGTGTATCGCTTACCAGGAGTTGAACAAGTTGACGATTAAGAACCGCTATCCGTTACCTAGGATCGATGATCTGTTTGATCAGTTGCAGGGGGCATCTTGGTTCTCCAAGATAGAATTGAGGTCGGGTTATCATCAGATGAGGGTTCGGAATGAAGATATTCAGAAGACTGCTTTCAGAACTCGTTATCGACATTATGAGTTTGTGGTGATGCCTTTTGGGCTCACCAATGCCCCAGCTGCGTTCATGGACCTCATGAACAGGGTGTGCAGACCGAAGCTGGATCGGTTGGTGATCGTTTTCATTGATGATATTATGGTATATTCGAGATCTAGGGAGCAGCACGAGGAGCATTGAGGGAGATTCTTGGAGTTCTGAGGTCGGAGAGGCTGTACGCCAAATTCTCCAAGTGTGATTTCTGGTTACGAGAGGTCCAGTTCCTAGGGCACCTCGTTAACCAGAACGGAATTTTGGTCGATCGGGCCAAGATAGAGGCAGTGATGAGATGGGAAGTGCCGAGATCGCCCACAAAGATTAGGAGCTTTCTGGGTTTGGCTGGATATTATCCCAGGTTTATCAAGGATTTCTCCAAGATCGTCGTGCCACTCACTAGGATGACCCGAAAGGGCGTTGCATTTTCGTGGGGACCGGAGCAGCAGTCCTCATTCGAGACCCTTCGTCGGAAATTATGCGAGGCCCCGGTGCTTGCACTCCCAGAAGGGATGGAAGATTTTGTGGTGTACTGTGATGCATCTATATCGGGTTTAGGGGTGGTGCTTATGCAGAGGGAGCATGTGATAGCGTATGCTTCGAGGCAGTTGAAGCCTCATGAGTCGAGATATCCCACCCACGACCTGGAATTGGGGGCTGTGGTATTTGCCCTCAAGATCTGGCGGCATTATCTTTATGGGGTTCGGTGTACCATCTACACGGACCACAAGAGTCTGAAGTACTTGATGGATCAGCCAAACCTGAATATGCGACAGAGGAGATGGTTGGATGTGGTGAAGGATTACGATTGTGAGATCCTATACCACCCGGGTAAGGCTAACATTCGAGGAGCTCAGGCTGAGGCTGTGAAGCCAGAAAACCAGAAGAGGGAGCGGGTTGTGGGTCAGGTATCAGGATTCGTTACGGATGGTCGAGGGCTTATGACTTTCCAGGGTCGGATTTGGGTACCGTTTGTGGGCGGTACGCTCACTATTTTGATGGAGGAAGCGCACCGATCGAAATTCTCGATTCGTCCAGGGGCTACGAAAATGTATTTGGATCTAAGGAAGGAGTATTGGTGGCCCTGTATGAAAAGGGATGTTGCATGGTTTGTCGAGAGATGCCTGACTTGTCGACAGGTTAAGGCAAAGCACCAGCATCCACACGGTAAGTTGCAGCCGCTAGAGATTCCCGAATTGAAGTGGGAACAGATTACCATGGATTTTATCATCAAATTGCCGCGGACTGCAAGGGGAGTCGACGCAATTTGGGTGATCGTGGATAGATTGACGAAGAGCGCTCATTTTCTAGCCATCAGCGAGAGCTCTTCTGCGGAGAAGTTGGCGGAAATATACGTGAGGGAGGTGGTATCGCGGCATGGGGTTCCGATGTCGATTGTGTCAGATCGTGACGTGCGTTTTACTTCCATGTTTTGGAAGAAGTTTCATGAGGAGTTGGGTACGAGACTGCATTTCAGTACCGCATACCACCCGCAGACAGACGGACAGAGCGAGCGGACGATTAAGACGCTTGAGGATATGCTCTGTGCATGTGTTTTAGATTTTGGAGGGAGCTGGGACACCTACCTGCCTTTAGCAGAGTTTTCGTACAACAACAGCCATCATTCGAGCATTGGTATGCCACCCTTTGAGCTGTTGTATGGTCGGAGGGGTCGCACCCCCATCTGTTGGGGAGAAGTGGGGCAGAGGGTGATGGGTAGCCCGGAGATTGTACTCCAGAAGACCGAGCAGATTCAGCAGGTCAGGCAGAGGTTGTTGACTACGCGGAGTCACCAGAAGAGTTATGCGGACAGGCGGCGGTCCGAGCTTGAGTTTCAGGTTGGCGACCTTATGCTCCTAAAGGTCTCTCCTTGGAAAAGGGTGATACGATTCAGGAAAAGGGGCAAGTTGGGACCACGATATATTGGACCCTTCAGGATAATTGCTAGGGTGGGCCGGGTAGCCTACCGGTTGGAGCTACCTGCTGAGTTGGGGCAGATTCATGATACCTTTCATGTCTCGCAGTTGAGGAAATGTATTGCCAACGAGTCGGCAGTGGTGCCATTGGATGATATTCAGGTGGATGCAGGCCTGAACTATGTGGAGAGACCAGTAGCGATCAGGGATCAGAAAGTTAAGGTTTTGAGGAACAAGGAAATACCCCTGGTACAAGTGCAGTGGCAACATCGGAAAGGGTCCGAGCTGACGTGGGAGACCGAGTCTGAGATGCGGGATCAGTATCCGGAGTTGTTTTCGGTATGAGACTTCGGGGGTGAAGTCTGATTCTAGTGGGGGAGAATTGTAACAGCCCGAAATCCAGGTATTCTTCTTTTGGCCTTGCATCTTGGTTAAGTTTTGTGAATTAGGGTTTTCATGGTAAGCGAGTACGCTGGGCGTACAAGGTGTACGCTGCGCGTACTCGCGCGCCTCATTTTGGACGCGTTTTCCCTCAGGTACACGGGGCGTACCCGAGGTTACGCCCGACGTAATGTATTCAGACCCAAACCCTAAATTCCTTTGATGGGGCTATATAAGGAACATGTGGCTCGTCTTTTCATCCACCATCCCTTAGAGCAAAACCCTAAAAAGAGTGTACCCTCGTTCCTAGGCCATTGTGTGTGTATTCTAAGCTTTGTGGTGCCATTTCAAGGTTGCATAGAAGAAGAAGAGCTTTTTGGAGAGGCTATAAGTGGTGCTCAAGTGTAGATCTGAACCTTGCAAGAGCTAAAGCTTCATTTCCAGGTATAAAGTTCGGATCTTGTCACTTGGTTCATGTTGTATGCTTAAAAGGTCATTTTCTAGGGTTTAAGTCCCAAAGGTGGAGACTTTTGTGCAAATGGCCTCCATAAGCTTAGATACTTCATATTTCTGATCTATTGGAGTTGTAGACTCATAAAAATGGCATCTTGGACATGAGGATTTCACCATGCATGAGATCTAGGTCCTTGAGTTTGAATAAAAGGTTGTATTGTGATGTTGGAGCCTTTACAGTCGTGCCAAGGCTTAAAGGTCTCAACTTTATGGGTTAATACACATTAGAAGAGTCGGATCTAGAAGTGGAAGTAATGGCTTAATCGATTAAGACCAGAAATGGAGAGTGGCTGATTCTGGGGGTTACGTTGGGCGTAACTCCCAGTACGCTGCGCGTACTGGGTGGAGACCCCGATCAGGGAGGGGTTGGCGACGTACGCCCCGCGTACATCTAGAGTACGCCCCGCGTACTCTCAGGGTTTGACTTTGGTTGACTTTTAGGGTTTTGGTCAACTTGAGGACTTTAGGTCAAGGAAGGGTAAAATGGTCTTTTACCCTCTGAGGAATGATGATAAGGAGTAAAGTTCTAAGTGGTGGAAGTCCTTGTGTAATATATGATATTTTTTATGTTTAGGCGAGGTTGAGCCGTTGTTCGAGGTCGGTGTTAGCAAGGACTCGAGATCTTAGACTTTCCACGAGGGGAGTCTTCTCACTGTACTACACCCGGAAGGGTTTGACTGTGTGACCGGAAGGTCGGATTTGGTATGAGATATATGTGTGATAAGTTAATCGTTATATGTGCCATGTATGATATGCTTGATATGGGCCGGAAGGCATTATGTATGGGCCGGAAGGCGAATATGTTATTGGCCGGAAGGCGTTGTAATGTGGACCGTAAGGTTGGCGTGGGTAGGACAGGAAGGTTTACCCAGTCAGGACAGAAGTCCCCTGAGACACAGGGACCGGAAGGTCAGGGCCTGGAAAGGCGTATGTGTGTAGGTTGTATTTTGGGGAACTCACTAGGCATTTATGCTTACAGTTGTTGTGTTACGTGTTTCAGGTACCCGCGAGGACTGTGGGAAGGCGCCGGCGTGATCTGTACACACTGATAGGGGATTTATGATCTTGGGATTTGTATGACTTGTTTTATGACATGATGCAATGGATGTTTATGCTTTATCTTGGATGTAAATAAAATTTTTAGAAATTAAAAATTTGTCTTAAAATTTACGTTGTTACACAAAGTAGTCGTAACTGTGTACTTTTCCAATGTATAAGGCGATAGGGAATTAGTCGGCACCGAAAATACCTATAGAAACCTGTCGATTCTTGGGTCCCATCGACTAATATCGCAGACCTACCCATAAATTTCATCTAAAGCCATCAAACCCTTAGCTACCCGGCTCCTTGAAGATGTGCTTTCCTGTTGGACCGTGTGTTCTGTTGATGGATTTATCCCAAAAAAGCATGATATGCTTTGAGAAGTGTGAAATACGTCCCTCGTGATACATTATACCCTTCGTGATCCTCATAGAATCAATTTCGTAACCTTCCAACTTCAGCTACCCTCAGAACTTAGTAACATCCATCCGGTACTGCACGTCTCGAAACCTTAGAAGTATCTACCCAACGAAACCCTAGTGATTCCTTTGAGAAGACTAAAGTCATCAAGGTTCGGAACCTCCATGGGATAACTAATTGAGATTATGGATTGAGAGAGTCAATGTACGAAACAAAGACATGTCCCGATAGTGAGAATTCGCTAGAACGCCCATCAGAGACCTGATCCCACATGAGAACGTGAAGATCCGAGGCAAGAAATCCATTCGTGTCTCATTCCAATTCATGATCTATATCTTATTCTTTGAATTTCAGGACAAAATTCCCTCTAACGTGGGGATAATGTAACAACCCGAAGTTGTTCATCGCCGAAAACCCCTTTCTAACCGTAAAACTCGCCGAATATCAATTCGTTCCAATTTTGTTTTTGGGTTATTTAATTAAACTTATATGTTTATTTGATGCTAATGAGTGTCCAAACCCCTTAGGAACTCATGAAATTAGCCTAAAATAGTTATTTCAAAAATTTTAGAAACGTTCCCGCCGAGTTACGGATACTTAATCGGGTGCGACCAAAAGCCCCGTTTAATGCCGGTATCGGGTAGAATTCCTCCGTGTCCAAGTTTTGCAACCTATATAAACATATTAAACCTTCCATTTGAAGCTTTTGCTTCATCTCTCTACTCTCTCTCTCTCTCTAACCTCTCTCCTAAATCCAAGTTTAAGGGTCCAAATCATCAATTTAAGGCTTCAAATCTTTGAGGTAACTTCCCTAACTTGCAATACAACCCCTCTAGCCTTCAAATTCGAGTTTAAACCATGGATTAGGACCATTATCATGGGTTTATCGCCCTAGAGCTATCCTAGGCCGTAAACTTATTTTAAGGGGGTTTTTGAGCAACAAAACCCTTCCAAACCACAACTAGACTTTAGATATGGCCAAATGACTTCATGGAATGGACTTAGAACACTTTAGACATGGATTTTGAGGGATTTGAATGAGTTTACGGCCAAGGCACATGCTTGGGTCGTAAACCCCTCAAACATGAGTGTAAACTCATTTCCAACATGTTAGAAAGCCATATACCTTCACCAAAAGTCTTGGAATAAATCATAGAACCAACTAAAAATAGTTTAGGGGCCTTAAACATATATTTTGAGGGACAAATGAGAGTTTACAGCCAAGGCTTATGCATGGGCCGTAAAATCCATAACATGGGGAGTAAACTCAATGTAAAGTGTTAAAATGCCACTTTAACACACCTAAAGCCTTGGGATAAATTCTAGAAGTGTTTACAAACAAGTATTGGACCTTAAAACATATTATTTTCCCCATCTAAGGAGTTCACGGCCATGAGGGTGTTCATGGGCTGTAAACTTCAAAATCTTGGCCAAAAGTCCCTTAAACATCCATGCAAGGCTAGGAAAAATTATTGGAACACATGTGATTAGTTTTGAGACATTAAATCACTCATTCAAGGGGGGGTATAGGAGTTTACGGCCGTAAGCTCCATGCTAGGGCCGTAAACTCCATTAAGTGGTGTTATTTGATGAATTTAATCAATTCCAAGCCTTAAATCAAACCTTAGAAATTCCCTCTTAATAGTTTCAAGCCAATTTGCACCATAAACCACCCCCACCATGAGTTTTCGACCGTAAAATCATTAGGAATGGGTTTTATGGGCCGAAAACTCATGTATGAGTTTACTCTTGAAGAGCAAACTCCATTTCCCAGTCATTCAAGTCCTTAAACGCCACCCGGGTCCCTCCAAACACTTGCAATGGGGTGTTTCCGCGACTAAAAGTGTTTGACCCTAACGATTAAATAATCTAAGTCCCATATAGATACAAATGTGTATCTTTGCATTATACTTAGGAACCTCGTGCGTTTGCAAGCCCCGAACCAACGTTTAGCATCCAAAATCGTCACGTTTCTCGTCCGGTGAGTTCATACCCCTACACTTTTTCCGTGTTTTTCACTGTTTTCAGGGGGGAATACAAGCAAACTATAACTGTTTTACAATTATAACATTGATATGTTTCAAATAATATATGGAAAACTTATAAACACTTTTACCCCTTATGTATTATGCTGAGCATAAGGGATGATTTATCAACTACAACTAAATGAATTTTAGTTAAGGAAATAACCAAACTAATCAAATTATTATGGGAATAATTTGGGGTTCTTTAGTTTTCCTTTTATCATGTACTGATATGTGTATAAAGTTATTAGATAAACTATGTCTGATTCAGTTTATCTCCGCATCATTTGAATGTATTGCCAGATAGTTTCATTGTATGTATCTGTATTCACTGTATTATGTTTCATAATCTTTTATATGTTTGATATCGTATGAGAACCCTGTGAATAGTTTAGTACTGGCTTGTGAGTTCGTCACTACCCTTTATGGATGATCAGTAAATCCTCCCCGGAAGTGTAACCAGAGTCTCCTGGAGGGAGAGCGAGGAATTTGTGAATAGATCTATTCGGGACTGACAATCCCACACCTTAACTGCTAGCTACAGTTAGGCGGGCACGCCTGGAGTGACAAATTCTGGATATGATCCGACATCTGACAAACGTCAAGGAGGTCTCATTGTCGTATCAGCATGGTTACCCGACTCACAATACGTATTAATATAAGTTTATTCACGGCTTTGGTTTTGGATATATATCTAGTACGGGATGGTAATCCCATGGTTTTTAGTCTATAGGTTTCATATCTATTGGAAGATGTTATTCCTATGGTTAGAATCTATATCTAGTTCGGGATAGTGATCCCATGGTTTTATCAAACTATTTTATATCTAGTTCGAGATAGTGATCCCATGGTTTTATCAATATATCTTATATCTAGTTCGGGATAGTGATCCCATGGTTTTATAAAACTATCTTATATCTAGTTCGGAATAGTGATCCCATCGTTTTATCAAAATATCTTATATCTAGTTCGGGATAGTGATCCCATGGTTTTGTCAAACTATCTTATATCTAGTTCGGGATAGTAATCCCATGGTTTTATCAAAATATCTTATATCTAGTTCGGGATAGTAATCCCATGGTTTTATCAAACTATCTTGTATCTAGTCCTGGATGATAGTCCCATGGTATTAAATCTATATGTAGTACGGGATGTTAGTCTCAAGGTTTACAAACTACTTTCCATCTACAGTTCACGTATATTAAAGTATTTTATATCTAATTCGGAATAGTAATCCCAAGATTCTCAATATATAGTTTTGTGTATTAAACTATAATATGTGATATTAAATTGGTCTTGTATTTAGGAAAATATGGGATTTTCCTTGGGTAACGTATAACGCGTAATTGAACTGTAATGAAGGATAATTAAACTGTTTTACATATGAAAATATGGGATTTTCTTGGATAAGAAACCTTTTCAGAAAACTAAAGGAAACTGGTACAATTTTTAGAAAACAAACATCTTAAGAACTCACCAGCTTTATGCTGATTTTCAAATTGCTTGTATTCTCAGGTTCACATTAGACAGGTACCCGGTGATATCTTTTGGTGAAGACGGAGTGCGCAGAAGACTCGTCTCTACTTTTGTTCATATGATATATGTATAACACTTGTACAATTTACTTTTGAAACAAATGTAAACATTCAAATATTTGTAATGTAATGGTTATTTACTGTGATTACTATGTGCATTGGATTTGATACTCAACGTGGAGTCAACCCCGGAAATGTTTCCACCTTTGGTTTTCGGGGTGTGACACATACCCACTCGGACATTTGGGTAACTTGGTGATGAAATCCATGGTAATCATCTGCCATTTCCATTTGGGTATCTCGGGCTGCTGGAGAACACCCGAGGGTTTCTGGTACTCGACTTTCACTTTGGTGCAAGTCAGACACTTGCCCACAAATGTAGCGATCTCAGCTTTCATGTTTGGCCACTGGTATTGTTTCTTGAGATCCAGGTACATCTTATACGAACCTGGGTGAACAAAGTATCTGGTCTTGTGTGCTTCCTACGTGACAATCTCCCTGAATCCTTCGGACTTTGGGATCCAGATTCGGTCCATGAAACAGTAGACTCTGTCACCTCTGATCTCAAGTTTCTTATCCATTCCCCTCAAGGCTTTGATTGACACGTTCTCGGGTTTAAGGACTTCTAACTGGGCTTCTCGGATTTGCATGGATAAGTGGGAATGGATAGTCATCGTCAGGGTCTTCACCTTGCGGCTTGAACTTTCCTTTCGGCTAAGGGCATCTGCTACCACATTGGCCTTGCTGGGATGGTAGCGGATTTCACACTCATAATCGCTGAGCAGTTCTACCCATCGTCGTTGCCTCATGTTTAAGTCTTTCTGATCAAGAATGTGCTGCAGGATCTTATGGTCCCTGAAGATCGTACACTTGGTCCCGTAGAGATAATGTCTCCAAATCTTCGGTGCAAAGACTACGGCTCCTAACTCCATGTCGTGCGTAGTATAGTTGACCTCGTGTGCTTTCAGCTGTCTCGAGGCATAAGCAATTACTTTTCCTCTTTGCATAAGCACACAACCTAAGCCTTGATTAGACGCATCACAATAGACAACGAAGTCCTCTGTCCCTTCGGGTAGGGACAGAACAGGCGCGCTGCACAAGGCTTGCTTTAATGTCTGGAATGTTGTTTCTTGCTTTTCACTCCAACAAAAGGGTACACCTTTCTGTGTCAGAGTGGTTAAGGGTTTGGCGATTATAGAAAAGTTCTCGATGAATCTCCGATAATAGCCGGCGAGACCTAAGAATTGACGGATTTCTGTGGGTGTCTTCAGTTCCGACCAATTCTCTATTGCTTTAAACATGGAAGGATCCACATGAATACCCTCCTCGCTTACCACATGACAGAGGAAAGTTACCTTCCGAATCCAGAATTCACACTTGGAAAATTTAGCGTAGAGCTTCTCAGATCTAAGGGTTTCCAACACTAGCCTCAAGTTCTGTTTGTGATCTTCTTCGCTTTTGGAGTAGACAAGTATGTCATCAATGAACACAATGACAAACTTGTCCAGAAAAGGGCAACACACCCGGTTCATCAGGTCCATTAACACTGCCAGTGCGTTGGTTAGACCGAATGGTACCCTGACCGAAGGTCTATCTTTGATAAGTAGCTGGCTCCCTAGAGTTGATCGAAGAGATCATCTATTCGCAGAAGGGGATATCGGTTTTTGATGGTCAGCTTGTTCAGCTCATGATAGTCGATACACATCCGAAAAGATCTATCTTTCTTCTTAACAAACAATACTAGAGCTCCCCAGGGTGAGGAACTTGGTCTGATGAATCCTTTACTGAGCAACTCATTGAGTTGGCTGGATAATTCCTGCATTTCTGCTGGAGCTAAGTGATACGGAGATTTCGCTACGGGGGTAGCTCTAGGAATTAGGTCAATGCGAAATTCGACCTTACATTCGGGAGGAATTCCTGGAAGCTCTTCGGGAAACACATCAAGAAAGTTACAGACTTCGGGGATGCTCGCGAGGTCTTTAGCTTCCTGTTTCTCATTGATTACATGTGCTAAGAATGCATGACACTTCTTACGTAGGAGGTTTTGAGCTTTGATGCAGGAAATGACGCGAAGATTGGAGCTGAGTTTATCGCCATAGATTATGAGAGTCTGACCCGAAGGAAGGTTGAGACGGATGGCTTTTTCGAAACAGAGAATATCGGCATGATTGGGACTCCACCAATCCATGCCAATGATGACATCAAAGCTCTTTATGTAAACTGGCATATGATCGATGGGAAATGAATGACCGTTTAGGGTAAGGGTACAACCTATGAACACCTCGCTAGCGCTTTCTTTCTCACCGTTAGCCATCTCGACGGTAAACGTTTCGGTTAATGGTTGGGGATTAGGTTTAAGATTATGTTTGAACGCACGACTAACAAAGCTTCTTTCAGCACCCGAATCGAAAAGAATACTAGCATCAGAGTTGTCGAGAAGGAACGTACCCGAAACAACGGTGGGATCAGCGACTGCCCCTCCTCCCGTCCCATGGCTGGGACTCTTCTAGTATAATCAGCTGTCGTCTTATTGGGGCAGTTCCATTTGAAATGCCCGACCTCTCCACAATTATAGCAGGCTTGACCAACACCTGCCCCAAAAGATTGATTTGCAGATTGGGCTGGTGCCTTGCAGAATCGGATTGTATGCCCCTTTTTACCACAATTGGTGCATGACAGATCACGGAAGGGGCCGGGGTTGTGGTGGTATTTACACTTTTCACACTGAGGAAGGTTGCCCGCATACCTACTAGTAGGAGTTTGAGCAGTGGATCCCACAACAGAAGCAGCAGCAACGGGGGTAGTAGCAGCATGGACTGCTACAGTCTGTTGTTTCTTTGAGGATCCTTGGGAAGATTGACCCTTCTTCTTCTTCCAACATTTCCTTTTCTCACCACTCCTCTTGGTCAATTCAGGAGTGGTATTTGTCTCCTCAAGATCATCGTTGTGGTCAATTAGGGTTTGGGCTAAGTTTTTGGCACTGTCGTACGTATCCGGCCTTGTAGCTAAGACGTTTCCCTTGGTTGGCTGGGTCAGCCCTCAGATGAAACTCTCTATCTTCTTACTTTCCAGGGTAACCATTCCCTGGCAGAGGAGCGCCAAATCATCAAATCTGGAAGTGTATGCAGCAATATCGAAACCCTTCATCTTCAGGTTCCAGAGCTCGTGCTCTAATTTCTGCATTTCGCCCCAAGGGCAGTACTCAGCTAGAAGGAGTTCTTTCATGGCTTCCTAACCCATGGCATTGGCTACAGGTAGGGTCAAGGATTTGACTCGGCCGTTCCACCAAGTCAGAGCTTTATCAATGAAGGTACAGGCTGCAAGTTTCACTTTATCGGATTCCGAACAACCACATATTTCAAAGATAGATTCGATTTTCTCGAACCATCAGGAAAGGGAAATGACACCTCCAGTGCCATTGAAGGATCTAGGTTTCGCGTTCATGAAATCTTTATAGGAACCCTCTTTTCGGAGCCCCTGACTGCGTTCTTAGTTTTGGGTTTGGGTACCACCTCCAAAACCACCGGTGTTCAATTGAGACATGGAAGCTGCCACCACGGTAGTAACAGCTGCCTGGAACACCACATGGTCAATTTCAAGAGGAAGTGGTGGCGGAGGGTTATTGGTATTTGAGCTGGGTCTCTTTCTTGGAGGCATCTTGATCTAATAAGATCAAGAAAGAGAGGATGGTAAGTCCTCTGAATCGAATCAAGTGATATGACAGATATATATTCCGAATAAGCGATAAAGCAGGAAAGAATTATCAAAGTAGTTAAATTATCGCTAAAGGAATGATCAAGGATCTATGCTTGAATGAGGATTTCTACAAAGGATTGGCTCGAGAAATACTCCCATAGTATTTCATGATTCGCTTCTACACTGGCTCCATGTTTGTGGTATTTGGGTATATTTTAGGTATGCCGAACACTACAGTCACTCCCAAGCACATGTTGGCCGTGTCTCGAATGAATATAGTCGGCCAGGCAATATTGATCCTAGACACGACTACATAACTGCCCAGGTTTAACCGCAGCGTACAACACCCATTTACTTATGTTTTGTTCTATTTGTAGTTACGAATCTCGACGGTTAGGTATACTTGTATACTTTTGAAAATACTTATATTTTGAAGTATACTTTTAGTTCAGAGCACTTAGGCCC
Organism: Lactuca serriola; assembly: GCF_051521515.1. Lineage (NCBI taxonomy): Eukaryota > Viridiplantae > Streptophyta > Magnoliopsida > Asterales > Asteraceae > Lactuca > Lactuca serriola. The sequence continues at coordinate 168,779,615 of NC_136412.1, forward strand.
CTTAGTGTTTATAGTCTTATACCATGAAAGGTTTGGTATACTTTATTCACTATAAACAAGGGCTCTGGTACCAATCTGTCACACCCCGAAACCGAAGGCGGAAACATTTCCGGGGCGGACTCCACGTTGAGTATCAAATCCAATGCACATAGTAAGTAAAGTAAACAACCATTACATTACATATAAAATTTTACATTTGTTTGAAAGTAAAGTTGTACAAGCGTGATACATAGTATATATGAACAAAAGTAAGACGTGTCTTCTACGCACTCCGTCTTCGCCAAAAGGAATCATCAGGTACCTGTCTAATGCGGACCTGAGAATACAAGCAGTTTGAAAATTAGCATAACGCTGGTGAGTTCATAAGCAGTTTTGTTTTTCTGAAAATGCACAAGTTCCTTTCTGTTTCTGAAAAAGTTACACAGCAAGAAAATCCCATATTTTCTTGAAAATTGGTTATCGAATCCAAATTGTAATGTAAAAGATGTACACTGAAAACATGTTTACCCTTGTGAATTGTAAATTTTAGTTATTTGAATTGTTACACGATTCTGGTTATGTACAAATGTTACCCCGGGAAAATCCCATATTTTCCTGAATGTTGGTTATCCATCTGATATGTAATGTAAAAGATGTATACCGAAAACCTGGTTGACTTGTGAAATGTATTAGTTTTAACACATATATAAAACTAATAAGTACAAAGTAAACATAGTTACTTTATTCATTATTACTATTTAGTAAATCTCTGTTATCCAAATTACGAGTTCCATAACCATACGATAGACTAGATATGGCAATAACTAGTCCAAATCACTTTATGACTTTCGTCACCCTTGAACCTTTCGATTCGGCTATAGCTAGCAGCCAGGTGCGGGGTAGTCACGCTCCCTATCAAAGAGATTCTGGTTACGGGGGGCAGTCCTCCACTCGCGTATCTCTGTGGAGTGTTCACCGAGGACGTGTCTCTAATTTATAGGAATAACAAATTTACTAGTAATAATACAAAAAGATCTTGTTGCAAACAATGATCCTCTACTCGCGTATCTCTGTGGAGTGTTACCAAGGACAAAACAGTGTACTAAGTTTCACGTTCAAAGTTCAAATGTCATTCTTTTAACTGATCTAAAGTGGAAAACCATTTGTGAAATATAAAACATAACAGTTTATAATGTATTTCACAAATAATGTGTATAAGTGTTCTGCAAGTTCAAACGGTTGTCTGTTACGATTATCAGTGTTAAAAGCATATGTAATATGAAACACAACACATGTAACACAAGTTTAGAGTACAAGTATCCCTTGTACTTTGCTTGTATTCTCCCCTGAAAACAGTGAAAAACATTGAAAAAGGGTAGGGGTATGAACTCACCAGACAGGAAAACTCGACAGTTTGAATGCTAAGTGTCGGTTCGAGGCTTGATAATGCGCGAGGTTCCTATGTAATATGAAATGATATCTAATTAGACTTTAAACCACTAATTAGATATGATAATACACTCCAATGCGCGAAAACACTTCAAATCAAGTGTTTCGAGTGACCCGGGTGACATCTACGGACATGTATCGCTTAGGAATGGAGATTACTCTTCAAGAGTAAACTCTTAGAAGAGTTTTTGGCCCTCAACACCACATCCACATGAGTTCGCAGCCATGAACTCATGATTGGTGTTTTTGGGTGCTAAATGGCTTTGAAACACTAAGGGGTTAAATCTAGGTTTGAGTTTAAGGCATGGGGAAATGATTTGAGGAATTTAAGGACCTTTTGAGGAGTTTACGGTAGTAAACTATGAGGTTACGGCCGTAAACTCTCATGTAGCAGTTCATATTGTGTTTTGATGGTCCTAATTCAATCACATATGATTCAAACCAATTATACAAGCCTTAGAATGAGTTTAAGGCATCATATGACTTGTATATGTGAGTTCACGGCCCGGGAACGCATTCTTGGGGGTTTACAGCCATGAACACTCAAAGGAGTGGTTTTCATCATGTTTAAGGCCCCTAAATCGATTGTGGTTGGTTCTAGAATTTAATCCAAGGCTATTGTTGTGTTTAAGTGGCTTTTAAACACTTGAATTTGAGTTTACTCCCCATGAAGATGAGTTTACGGCCCAAGCATGTTCTTGGGCAGTAAACTCATGTTTACTCCTCAAAAATGATGTTCAAGGTGTTCTAAGTCTGATTTGATAAGCCATTAAGTCATATCTAAGTCCCAAAGTTGGTTTGGAAGGGTTTTAAGGCTCAAAAACCCTCTTTATATGTGTTTATGGCCCAAGCATGCTCCAGGGCTGTAAACTCATGAATATGGTCCTTAATCATAGATTAAACTCGAATTTGGAAGCTGAAAAGGTTGAACAACAAGTTAGGATGATTACCTTGATGTTTTGGGGCTTCAAATTGGATGATTTTGGACCTTAAGTTGGATTGAGGAGAGAGGTTAGAGAGAGAGAGTAGTGAGAGAGAGCAAAAGCTTCAAATTGAAGCTTAATTCTCTTCAAATATGTTCCAAGTTCGGGACACGGTGGAATTCTACCCGATATTGACGTTAGACGTGGCTTTTGGTCGCACCCGATTAAGCTGCCGTAACCTGATATGGTCAATTCTAAAAATATTCCAATTACTAATATGGGGTGATAATATGAGTTCTAAATGCGTTAGGACACCCAATTAAGTCATAATAGCAATCTCAAATTAATGACTTAATTTAATAGCGTAAACGGAAATGAAATTGGAAATGACGAATGGATTAACAAAATGAGTTACAAATGATGGAACGAACTTCAGGTTGTCACATCTTATATATATATATATATATATATATATATATATATATATATATATATATATACATATATATATACATACATACATATATATAGAATGGGCCAATTTTTATTTAGGATGGGCTAAGCTTGCATGGATAGTCCATCGAGCGTTTAACCCATGGATCCTATGGAAATGAAAGGTCATGGGTTTTAAGGTTTACATGAATGTAACCCTAAACCACCATACTATATAATGATATCTTTGGCACTTGAAATGGTACTAGTGTGTGAGATAACAAGAGTGGGTCGATTTCTAGAGTGTATCATATTCTCTCAAAGTCTTACAAGTTGTTTTGGTGATTTCGGATTCCACTTGAGGCATTCTTATTATTGGTGCTAGGCTCTTGAAGCTCCAAGCAATCAAACACAAGAAAAGGTGTGTCATTCTTCTAGTTTTATATTACAAGTACCCCATGGTATTCTAGTTAGGATGAGAACCTTGGAAAATCATTATTTGCATGTATAATAGAGAAAACATATATCCAAGGTTTCTAGGGCTGCATGCACACCATAGGAGTGTTAGAATGCTCAAAACCCATAAGTGGTATCAGAGTCTAGGCTTGTTTTCATTATAATTGATGCAAATTGCTGAAAAAAGTTGAAAATCTGCACATTGTTCAGTGAACTCACTGAGTCCATGGGGGAACTCGACGAGTCCAAGTGAAATCTCATCCTACTTGTCGAGTAGGTTCTTGCACTCGATGAGTAGGAGGCCCAGAGTGCAGAATTTCGAGTTTTAATGTTGTAATTGGACTACAATCAATACCCTAAACTGTTTTGGACTTATTAAATCTATTTTTGATGTGGTAATGATTGTGCTAATCCATTTTCAAAGGTCATTATCGAAGTTTCAAGTTTTATAGATGTTTATATGATTCTTGAAAATTCAGAACACATAAGGGGGTGGGAGTCTTAATTTTTTACAAGTGGGTCTTCGTTTTCACTATCATCATTTTTTAAATACAAGTAGCCATGGTAGAGAAAAAATGATTTCACAGTCAATTATTTTACTTGTACATAGGTTCAATACGGGTCTTTGTTATTCTTCTGTTTATGGTAGATTTTTCTGGTGATTCAGAAAAAAAAAAATTCGCAATGGAACACAAATTCAAAGATTTAATGTTGTATTGCCTAGGATTTTAATGGTTTTACATGTTTTTAGGTCTAGAATTCAATGGGAAGATGACAGGAAAATAACTACGTAATCAAGAATCTTACTATTGGTCTTGTAAACCATGTTAATAAAAATAAACTAGTCAAGCTTCCGACAACCAAAGAAGATGACACGAGAGCTTAGAAGGTGGAGAGGGTGAATGGATTAGTATAAGGGGTAGGGTAACTATGAGCCCATACATTTGTATAAAATCATAATAGCAAATAACTAACATACAATCTGAATATGAAATCCATAAGGGTAAAAATGTCCTTTTATGTTTAGTAGGGCCATTTACGAAACCAAATAAATTTTAGGGGATTCACCAATTTAAAAATAAAATTAAGGGACAAAAATTGCATGCTACCCTGAACCAAAGAGACAATTCGTGTAATTTACCCAATAAAAATGTCCTTGTTATTGTAATCTCCCCCTTTATGTGACTTCAAAATCTTGATCTTCATATTTGTTTCATTTTCCACAACAACATTCCGCTTTTTTAAGGTTCAAAACTTTAGACTTATGTTTAAGAAATTAAACCCAAAACATTCTCATGGAATTTTCGATGAACGTAACACAATGCCGAGATCCTCCTAATAAACAGATTGATGTAGGAGCATATACATAAGAATGAAGTAGTTGTAACTTCCCAATCTTGACAAAGGTCACCTTCTTTTGCTTGCCAAAAACACATGGCTCACAAAAGTCAACTGTCACACTATTTGAATCAGTGAATTCTACATTTTGAATCTAATATGTTCGTCCTTTTCACACTCATATGTCCAAGTCTTTGTTGCCATATAATAGGCATTTGTATATCTTCATTAACCCCATTTGCCTTAATTTAGAAACTACAAGTATATATAATGTTCCCTGCTTCTATCCTCGAGCAACTACTAGGTTCCTTTTTGTTACTTTTCACATGAGATTGTCGAATTATCAACATGGTGATCTTCTTCATCTAACTACAATATAGATATCAACCTCCTATGTAATTCTAGAATATACACTTGCATATAATATTCTTCAATGTCCATTATTTACCTAATGTAGTCCTGAGGACAACATCCCCGATAACCATTATATCAAGAGTCTTGCTGTCTTCTACCCTCACTTTTTCCATTGTAAGGCTAAAAATTCTGCTTTCCTTTTCTGTAACATTTTTCTTGAAATGATGCATTTGAATCAATGATCCATGATTCAATCGAACTTTCAATGAAATACGGCATCATCAAATTTGTTACCTCCATTCTCGCCTTTTTCTGCTGATGATTTTGAGCATTGATATCTGGAGTGACTGTTGTCTTTGCAATCTATTTTTTAATTCTTAGATTGGCCTCTCCTCCTTACTTTCTAACATCCTCAACCTTACCACCTATGTTGTATTTTCTACCCTTTTCTTCTATACTCAATTTTTTTAACTTTACTTTGCATTACTTCTGCGAATATCCTCACGAAGGATCAAATTTGAATTCGTTAAAGAAGTAAGCTTACTAGTTCCTAACAAATTGCTAATTCTTGTGACTATTCTACACTAGCTTACAAGAATGATGATAATAACATACACACATGGACTTCATTTTCAAATTAATCTCAATAAATATCAATATAGATACTATTTAATTAAACTCATTAACGTGATTTTTCACCACAGATTTGCCTTCATCTTTGTATTTACCAACTTTCGTATTAAGAAAACCTTATTATCTGGCATGGCTTTTTTGTTCATGTAAGATAATGCTTTGATTATACCAATTCTTTATTTTCTCATTGATGAAATTTAAGTAACTTTCATTAATAACAAAAATCTGACCACACCAAGAACTTGCTAACCCAATAGATCCCAATCCTCCAGCTTTATCGCTTCAAATTTATTCTCCAACAAGTGTTGGTGTAACTTCTTTTAATAGAGATAATCATCGACCTGCATCTTCCATAATATGAAATCATGACCTTCAAATTTATCGATAATAATTTTCCTTCATTAGCCATAACTTTGATATCAGTTATTAAGAGTAAGGACTTCAATAAACACACGAACACGATAACACTACAATTAAAGATTAAAAAAAAGGAACACGCGGATTTAACATGGTTTAATCGATTAAAGAAATCGAGCTAGACAAACTAACACCTCACAAGTAAAGTAATGGCCTTCAAAGTAAATATCTAACTCACTTCCAAAAGCCAGGGTTCTTAACCAACTAATTTCTTGTTAAGACACACACTAAAATAGCCTGTGACTTTGAGTGTTCTTTATAAAAATCAACCTTTCTTTTTGTTGTTGCTTTATCTGATGCTCCTTCCAAAAAAAATTCCCCCTGGCTTAGTGACATAGAATTCTCACAAGTCTAGTATGGTCAACATTTTTATAAAGGGACCATATTACCATGTATGAAAATGAAATGTTTAAAGAATGAGATCTAAATATTGAGTATAAGGAACATACAAAAACATCATCCATGTAGATGAACATACCTATAAGAACTTGCTAAGACCATGCATATATGGAGCAAGAAATGAATCATTGTTAACTGCCTAACAGTAAACAAATAAAGAACAATTCATTAGAAAAGAAAACAGAATAGTAAAGATCAAGAAATATCAAGAAAGATGATAAATTCAAATTCTACCTTTTCTACAAAGATAGGACACAAATTTTCCTAATATACCCCTCGCAATCTCTACATGATGTTGAAATGACTTGTTAAAGACTTGAAGAATGGTTTCAACTTCATTTTGTTGCTTCAGGTTACACTCGTTTATTCAACATCGAGCTTATACACTGCCTCATGCACCCTATACTCTAAACACAACCCATGAAGAATCAAAAGTGCATGATTCAAACCATTTACAATTACACCATAATTTTGGTTGTAAACATCATTCAGTAAGTGCAACCATGTCCAAGTGTAGTGAAACAAATATCTCTTGTGAACATTTCATAGAACACTTGGTGGGCATAATTCAAATTCCTTGTGGAAGAAAGAGCAATGACTAGAAACTTACAAGTATCGGGAGCTATATAAGGGATCAAGAATCTAACATCATTGAATACCGAAAATGGGTTAAGATTTTTTTTCCATGATATGTATTGAGATAACTTTAATTTAGATAGAGGGATTGATTTGGGTTGTTAGTTTCAATAGTTGTGGATTTGAGGATGGACTAATAGGAAATGGAAGTGTTGGCAAATCCATGTGCTCGGTTGGCTAGACTAATAGGAAATGGATGTGTTGGTGAATCCCATTTGACAATTCTCTTGTGGAATATTTCATACTAGAAGGTGCACCCCCATTGCTATATATCAAAACCTTGAAAACCACATTCACTCCATTCTCGCCTTTTTCCGCTCATGATTTTGAGCACTGATATCTGAAGTGACCAGTGTCTTTGCAATCTATTTTTTAATTCTTGGGTTGGCCTCTCCTCCGTAATTTATAACCTCCTCAACCTTACCACCTATGTTGGATTTTCTACCCTTGTCTTCTATACTTATTTTTTTTACTTTACTTTGCATTACTTCTGCGGATATCCTCACCAAGGATCAAATCCGAATTCCTCAAAGAAGTAAGCTTAGTAGTTCCTAATGAATTGCTAATTGTTGTGACTACTCCAGACTAGTATACAAGAATGATGATAATAAAAAACACACATGGACTTCATTTTCAAATTAATCTCAATAAATATCAATATAGATATTATTTAATTAAACTCATTAACATGATTTGTCACCACCAATTCGCCTTCAGCAAGCTTCAAGGACTTTTGAAGACCGTTGAAAGTGGTCTCAAAGGTAAATCGGTTGTTACCACTCCTACTCCTAACACCGCCTTTGTTTTGGAAATCGGCCAAGGTAAAGGGAAACAGAGGAAGACCCCTTCGAAGGGTACCAAGGGAAAGTCTCTTGATGGATCCTCTTCGACTGGAACCAAAGGGAAACCCAAAAGAAGCTGAATGCTTCTATTGTCATGATAAAGGTCACTGGAAATGAAACTGCCCCAAGTACATGCAAGATGTTAAGGATTGGAAGGTTAAACCTACCCATGCAAGTATTTACTTTATATTGTCTAATAACTCACCACATACTAATTCTTTGGTCCTTGATACAGGTTATGGTATTCATATATGGTCTGATTTGCAGGGCCTAAGAAGAAGTAAGGAAGTGGAGAACGGGAAGGTAAACTTGATCTTGGGGAATAGGAAAGCTTCACCTGTCACCAAGATTGGAGTTTATTCTTTATTGTTGAGTTGTGGGTTTTGGTATTCATATATGTTCTGATTTTGCAGGGCCTAAGAAGAAGTAAGGAAGTGGAGAACAGGAAGGTAAACTTGATCATGGGGAATAGGAAAGCTTCACCTGTCACCAAGATTGGAGTTTATTCTTTATTGCTAAGTAGTGGGTTAATGTTAGATTTGAATAAATGTTGTTACTTATCTGAAATGGCGAGAAATATTATTTCTTTTCACTGTTTGTACAAACAAGGATTTACTTTTTCATTTGATAATGAATGTGGTGGTATTAATGCTTTTTATAATAATGTTCTTTATTTTAAAGCATTACCTTGTGATGGGGTATATGAAACTGTGTCGGTTGTAGGCAACGTAGGGAATAATGTGTTGCATATCGATTATTCTACTAGTTTGGATAAGGCATCCTTGTGGCATTGTCGGCTTGGACTCGTTAACAAAAAGTGCATAGGCCAACTCCAAAAGGTTGGAGTCTTGGAGTCATTTGACATAAGGTCAGATGATAGTTGTGAATCTTGTTTACTTGGAAAAATGACTAAGTCACCTTTCACTGGTACTTGTGCGAGGGTGAAAGTTTGGTGGACCTCATACACATAGATGTGTGTGGACCTTTCAGAACCGCCACAAGGGATGCCAACCGCTTATGTGTGACTTTTACTGATGATTATAGTAAATATGGTTATGTCCACTTAATCAAGCATAAGTCAGAAACCTTTGAAAAGTTCAAAACATGAAGTGGAGAATCAATTGGACAGGAACATTAAGATGCTACGATCCGATCAAGGTTTAGAGTATCTTAGTACAAAGTTCCTTGACTATCTTAAGGAATGTGGAATTGTTTCAAAATTTGACGCATCCTAGAACACCACAGCTTAATGGGGTGGCTGAGAGGCACAACCGAACCTTGTTGGACATGGTTCGTTTTGTGATGAGTTGAGCTTCGTTACCAATCTCATTATGGTGGTATGCCTTAGAGACTGCCGCCCATATCCTTAATCTAGTCCCTACCAAAAAGGTTGTCAAAACACCTCACGAGATGTGGACTGAGAAATTTTCGACTTTAGACCACATCAAGGTTTAGGGTTGCGAGGCTTTCGTGAGGCGCGAGACTCACGACAAGCTCAAACCTTGAAGTGAGCGATGTATTTTCATCAGCTACCCACAAAAATCTATTGGTTACCTCTACTAAGGACCCATTGAATATATTACCCCTTGAAAACTTGTTGTTTGATTTAATATCTGACTAACTATGAGAATTTAATATATTACCCCTTAAAAACCATTTTTATAATAATTGTTTTACGATACCATTTATTTTATAACATTATATCATGAATATGTAAAAAAAAATCAATGTAAGAAATATATTATCACTTCAAAATAGCAACAATAATCAATTCAATGTAAGAGCAAAATTGTCAAGGTTCTCAACATGACACTTAACCAATGTATTATATAACTAATCAAGTTCGATTATCCTAACAAATAGCAAATTGTATGCATTAATCAACCTAAAATTTACATCATTATTTGACTTAAAAAAACTTATTGTAGCATTTTATTAAAGTCCTAACATCAAATAAAAAGTATGAACTTACCTATTAAAATCAAACAATTATACGTCAGATGAGTAAAGAAACCAACAAGAACAAGAACACCGGATGAAAAAGTGAAATACCAGATTTTTGAAATCAAATGATTTGTATTTTTAAAATCAAATGACCAACAAATAGAAAGTTATAGTTACAAATACCCAGATTGCAGATAGGCATTAGGCATTTAATGCCCAGATTTCAAATAGGCATTTTTGTCGATCACCTGGTGTGCTTCCTCTTTTTCATCAAATATCTCTAATGATAGCCTTACCGATTCAAGTCATAACAAAGGGAGAAAAAAACGGATTTATTAAATGAAGATTTAAATAAGCAAATACGCATCGTCAGAGCTAAAAAATTTGTACACTTGTAAAACATATAACCAAACATCATTGCATCGTCATTTGCACATCCGTCCTCTTCCATCTATCTCGGTGAATTCTAAACATTAACCTCAAATCCGGCGGTTCTAAGGTATCAATTTGTCGACTGCTTTTATTTACATATCTTTTGAGATTAAAAATTTATAGGAAACTATGTTTATCTTTTATATCCATGTATTTTTGAAGATTATAAAATATTATAACAGATGTATTTAGTTGACTTTTTAACTATTCTAAATATGGAAGTCTTGGAGCTTTAAAATGTTGTATGAAATTATATACATCAAAGCACATGCAAGAATAGAACAGGACCATGACACATTGACAATGTATCGGAAACCATCCATCTCAAGCTGATATAATGTTCTCTTTTTGCAGTATATTGAATGTGGAACAGAAGAACGCACATTACTTGTTGAGTACTGCATACTTCACTTCAAGATTTTTGAAAAAGACTTGAAGAGTACTCATCTAGAACCTGAAGTTGCTTCTGTCTTTAGAAAGTTGATGGAAAAGCCTCACTTCTGTGAGGTGTTCTCTTGTTTAGGGAAATATACAGAAAGCAATGAGAAACTTCAATTTACTGTTGCGTTAGCAAATTCTGATGGTAATGATTTTACCTGAAACAGAAAATGGATGTATAACCATCAGTACTCAAAAAAATTATTCAATTTGTACATGCATGGGGTGTCCATGGGTGAAGTTGTTGGTGTTCTTGGAGGACCTTAAACTTTCTACTCAGGGAGTAGTTTTTTTATGGGTCCGGAATCAGGAGCAAGAAAGATTGTTATTTTAAGCTTAGACATTTCAAGTAAGCTTTCTTTTTATGAAATTTTTATTTACAGCAAGAAGATCCCTAACTTTGTACAGAAAGAATAGGAATAACGAGCCATGTAATCGGAATCCAAGTCTAGAATCAGATTATGGTCGGATTTGGCATTTCAATCGACCACAATACCAAAAAGTTTCGAGTAGCTTGAGGTTATCATGAGGATGACTATACAAGATAACTATACTCACCAATTTCTTTAGAGACTTTCTAAGCCCTGGAAAATTCAATTCCCTTCCTCAATGCAGGATTTGTCGATCCATGTTATGTCGATTGCAATAAATTCAGGAAGATTTACACTTAATGTAGCCAAATACATGTTTTTTTTTTCTTTCTGAAAAAGGAAATCAAATAAGCTAAGAAGAGCTTAAATGGATTTATAAGTCTGGAGGCTATATGAAACAATCATATGGTTGTCAACATGTTGTCTTGAATAAAGTAATCATCAACAAAGCTACATCTAAGCAAAGAGAAACTACTTGAACGAATTACGAAAATGATGATATAGAGAACAAATTAGAAAGTGAAAGAGTATACTTTGAAGATATAGAATTCAAGAGGGGAGGGGAGGAGTGTAATGGCAAAAGTATACAGATTGACCAAGAATTTGTTACTATAAATATGTAGTTTTTAGACCGTTACAAAACGGCCATATTCTTTATAGTCTTATTTTAGTTTGAATTAATTACAAGAGTCACCGTTGCCTAACGGTAAGAAACTCAAACAAATAATGGGTGCATGTATTTGTATATTGAACAATAAAATAGTGGACAAATTACATAAATGTTACTATATTTTGGAAACCGTAGCAACCAAAGTGATATTTAAAATTTTCTAATCGAACGACACCATTTAATGTTTCTTTATTAATCAGACCATTATTACTATCTACATAGATTTATTTGATTTTGTCACACTTAAAAAAATTAAAAATAACATGTTGAGTTTTACCATTTAGTCATTTTTCAAAAAACCATTCAATGGCCTTGGCATTTCTAGAAAACTAACTACTCCAGAACCCGTAAACTGCACTTTGGTTATTAGAATGCTATGACACTCTAGATTCTTCTCCATGTTAACTGCATTTTGCTAATCACAATGTAGGACATAGTAATATTGTTTCTTGCCTAACTCTGATTAGGAGTTCTTCAGCCATATAAGCTATCATATAAGCTATGTGGCAACTTTTTTAATTCCCCTATATATACTTTTATGATTGATAGAGCAACAATCTTTTTTAATTTGGACATCCGGCTGATGGATGTACTCACGATAGTGAACCCATAAATTGTGTTATTTTATTTGAATCTATCCAATCTCCCAAAATCTACATATGTGTTCTTTTTATTGAAATATAAAGCAACCAAAAGAGTGCCTTTCAACTAGCATAGAAACGAATTGACTCCTTCCCGATGTTCTTTCCTTGATTTGACATGAATCAACTAAAAAGTCTCACTACAAGAGCAACATATGGCATAGTATATACCATAACATACATCAAACTACCAATTGTCGTGACATAAGAAACTTTATTCATTTCTTATTTATTTGCATCCTTCTTTGGGATTGCTTCAATCCTTCCTTTTAGTTTGCTAGATCTTGCTTATTGTCATTAAGTACATGGTACCGTTTTTGTGGTGAGCTCGGAGTTGTGATGACTGCAACTCCCTTTGAGCATATACAATTGTCTTATGGACCTCTTGGACTTTTAAAGTTAGTGTGTTGTGCATGTCCTCTAAGCTATGCATGTTATGTGGGATATTTAGGTCATTTTGAGTAAAAATGTTTCAATCCTAATTTAGTAGAGTGAATTAATGAGTAATGTTTCAAACTTTATTAACTAAGAAATTGTCAAGGATTAGATATAGAAGTTTGGGGTTTAAAATTAATAGATTAAGTCTTTCTACTTTGTGGAAAAGACTTTGACATGACGCGCATACCATGGCGAAACGCGTTTTTAGGTTTTCTTGAATGTCCTTGTTTCATCATAAGATCCCGACCATTTTGTCCTTTTATGGGCAGAGGATACCCACAAAAAGCATGGCGCGCCTGTTGAATTTTTTACTAACTTTGACCTTGGGTTAAACTTTAGGGTTTTAGGTCATAGTTGAGGTTGACCTTTGGTTTAACTTCTAGGTGGTGTGTGAAACCGATCTACTGGTATTTACGTGTGGTGTTGATTATCCGGTCTATCTATGAGGTGAGTTTTCTTACTTCATTACTTATCGCATAATTGTTATGTCATGGTTGTTCTCTAGGCTAGTAGGGTCTTGCTTAGTGATTATATATTGCATGCTTTGTTGTGGGTTGATACGGACCCGAGGTTGAAACATACCCGTTGTTGTGGGTTGATCTGGACAAGAGATTGTTGCGGACATGTTGTAGTTATATATAGTTATATGTGATATATGTGATATTTTGGGGAACTCACTAAGCTTTGGCTTACAGTTGTTGGTTAAATGTTTCAGGTACTTTTGAGGATCGTGCGAAGGCGAAAACATGATTGTACATATCAATCAATAATTTTTATGTTTAACATTCCGCAATGTTATGTTACTCTGATTTTCTTTTTGGGTTTACGTTTTGAAACAATAGTTTTGTGGATGTCTGAACTTTGAAAATGGCTTTTATCTAAAAAAATTATTGTAAAAATTAGGACACTACACATACACAATGTTAAGGGAGACTGCTTAAATAGTAAAAGGGCTAACAAACTTGTGTTTATCCATTCTAATATTCACCTACAATCACATTTTTCTAAAACTTACAAAGCGGGCCCACACAAAAAATGGGAAATGAATCTGAAAAATGCATACTTGGATGGGTCAAGTGCAAGATTCGAGGTCATGTAATGGTAGAATTTAGACGAAGATGATGGTAGTGTGGGTGGGAATGGGAAGGCAAAGGGTTGATTAATTTCATGTTATGTTCGTGTTTTTTACAATTCTATTAAAGAACCATCTTTTTTTTGAAGTTATGAAATTTGAAATAATTAAGTTTTACTTAATATGATTTTTACTTTTATGCATTACTAAATAAAAAATGTTTTTCCATTTATATATGGTACTTCGTATCCATTCTAATATTCACCTACAATCACATTTTTCTAAAAGTTACAAAATGGGCCCACACAAAAAATGGGATATGAATCTGAAAAATGCATATTTGGAAGGGTCAAGTGCAAGATTCGAGGTCATGTAATGGTAGAATTTTGACGAAGATGATGCTAGTGTGGGTGGGAATGGGAAGGCAAAGGGTTGATTAATTTCATGTTATGTTTGTGTTTTTTACTATTCTATCAAAGAACCATGTTTTTTTGAAAGTTATGAAATTTGAAATAATTATGTTTTACTTAATATGATTTTTACTTTTTTGCATTACTAAATACAAATGTATATTTTTCCATTTATATACGGTACTTCGTATCGGAGTAAGCAGTACAACGCTCTGCGTATGAGATTGACGTTCCAAATGAAGCTACCCCTTCGTACAGAAAACAAAAAATTATAGATCCTCGTTCCCGTTTTGTTCCACGTTTCAGCATGTTTCATGTTCCTTGTGACTATGATTCCTACAACACGACTATGAGAACAACCTTATTTTTCTTGCATTTTTGATGATTTTAAAATTAATTTATAAAATAACGTATATAAAACTACCACATATAGGCAAATTTCAAAATTGTTTTTGATTACTGATTTCATTGACACGTTAATGTAGCAATAGAGCATCATAAATATATTTTGAATTATTTCATTACATATATGTTCTGTAAGTAACAATTATAATCTATAAGAGATCGTTTGATAGTTGCAGACTGGGGTAGAGCCGTAGAACTAACCGGGTTAGACTGACTGAGTTAACTTTTGACTGAAACTTGTTGTTTGATTTGACATCTGACTGACAATGAAAATTTACTATATGTCCCCTTAAAAGAATTTATAATAATTCCTTTATGATCTACCATTTATTTTATAACATTACATCATGAATATGTACAAAAAAGTTCAATGTAAGAAATATATTAACACTACAAAATAGCTGAAACATCCCAAAAATACGGTTCAAAACTTTCGTTTTTAAATCATTCATAATAAAACCATAAGTCATCCATCCTCAAAAAGAAAACCATAAATAATGTATCTCAGAACATTCTGTCAAATACTATATCAAAATCATAGGAGAAAATATCAGAGTCCAAACATCCCAGTCTGAAACTGTGGTGTGTGCCATGCGATCATCCCAAGCCCTTCCCCTTGCTTGTGGAAGTACCTGAAACCAAAACTGAAAACTGTAAGCACGAAGCTTAATGAGTCGCCCCAAACTACCACATATATATACATAACATATAACATATGTTGGTCCCCACCCATGCTACATCGAATCTTGCTCAGCATCGGCTTTTCTGGCATCTGGCCCCACCAGGCATCGAGCAGATCTCGACATACATAATAACATATAAACTAACATATAACGTAGCACATATACTAACATGAAAACCTTTCTTGGGTCCCACCCGACATCGGAACGAGATCCAAAAACATACTATCATATCCTACTAACAAGACATTCCTCGGGCTTACCCTGGCATCAAACCGAAATCCGGAAGCATACTAACATTCCTCGGGAACCACCTTGGCATCGGACCTGAGTCCAAAAACATACTATCGTACATAGAAACTAGACATTCCTCGAGTTAGCCCCGACTTCACACCGAAGTCTAGACCTCCTAACACATAATAAATACATGAAAGAATCTTAAAGATATCAAGCATACAAACATACAAGCATTCCTCGGGACCGCCCCGACATCAGATCAAGATCCGGAAAAAAAAACTTATAACTCTACATCAGGCCATGCTCGGCATCCGACAGTAATCCGGAACTACTACTAACTTAAACGGCCTGGCCTTGGTGCCTTAGACCCGTTCCTATAAGAGAAAACTCACCTCGCAAAGATGTATGTGAAAAATCGCGGTGAGGAATATCAGATATTTGCTCCAACAACTCCCCAACTATCAATATCACAATAATACTTAGTCAAAAACTGATAATCCTTCTCAGGGAAAATTACCATTTTACCCCTGGTCAAAGTCAACATCCTGGTCAAAGTCAATGTCAATGTCAACTCCTAGTCAACTCCAATGTCACACCCCGAAAACCGAAGGCGGAAACATTTATGGGGTGGACTCCATGTTGAGTATCAAATCCAATGCACATAGTAAGCATAGTAAACACAAAACTTTACATTACATAGATTCATTTACATTTGTTTTAAGACAAGAGTTACATGTGTTATACATATACATATCATACGAACAAAAGCAAGGACATATCTTCTACATACTCCGTCTTTGCCAAAAGGATCACTGGTACCTGTCTAATGTGGACCTGAGAGTACAAGTATTTTGAAAATCAGGATAAAGTTGGTGAGTTCATAAGAGGTTTGTTTTCTGAAAATGTACAAGTTTTCTTTGGTTTTCCAAAAAGTTTGTTATCCAAGAAAACCCCATATTTTCTTATAAGTATAGTTTAGTTGTCTGATTATTATACAATTCGGTTATGTACAGTTTGTTATCCCAAGAAAAACCCTTATTTTCCTAAAAGTAAAGTTTAGTTAAATACCACACTATATAGTTTAATACATAAAACTATATATTGAAAAAAACGACTAGGAATTATCATCTAGTATAACAATAGATATTTTTAATACATAAAAATATTGATTGAAAACCATGGGAATACTATCCCGTACTAGATGTAAATTCAAAAACATGTGATTAAGATCCCGCACTAGATATAGATTTCAAACGATGGGACTAATATCCCGCACTAGATATAGATTTCAAAACCATGGGATTAATATCCCGCACTAGATATAAAATAGTTTTAATACACAAAAACTATAGATTAAAAGTCATGGCAAATACATCCAGCACTAGATATAGATTGAAAATCATGGGATTAACATCCCGCACTAGATATAGATACTATAGTTTGAAAATAGATATAAAATCAAATCCGTGAATAAACTTATATTAATACCTATTGTGAGTCGGGTAACCATGCTGATGCGACACCAAGACCTCCTTGACGTTCGTCAGACGTCGGATGATATCCAGAATTTGTCACCCCAGGCGTGCCCGCCGAAATGCAGCTAGCAGTTAAGGTGTGGGATTGTCAGTCCCGAATAGATCTATTCACAAATTCCACGCTCTCCCTCTACGAGACTCTGGTTACACTTCCGAGGAGGATTTACTGATAACCAAAAGGGTAAAGATGAATCTCACAAGCTAGTACTAAATTATTCACGGTGTTCTCGGACGATATCAAAACATACTAATCACTTTGGAACATAATACGGTAAAAACAGTTTAATACAAAGAAACTATCTGGCATAATACTTTACAATAAACAGAGATAAACTGAATCAGACATAGTTTATCTAAATTCTTTACATAATTCTGAACTCATTGAACAAGAAATAAAGATCCCAAGTTATTCCCATAATAATTTGATTGATTTGATTGTTTCCTTTACTGAAATCCATGTAGTTATAATCGATAAAACATCCCTTATGCTCAGTATAATACATAAGGGGTAAAGATATCTAAAGATTAGCCAGATATTTGTAGAAATATATCAGTTTTAAGCTTTGAAAACATTTATAGTTTGCTTGTATTCCCCCCTGAAAACATTGAAAAACA
Source organism: Lactuca serriola (assembly GCF_051521515.1). NCBI lineage: Eukaryota > Viridiplantae > Streptophyta > Magnoliopsida > Asterales > Asteraceae > Lactuca > Lactuca serriola. Next base: position 168,797,361 of record NC_136412.1, read on the forward strand.
CGGAAAAAGGGTAGAGGTATGAACTCACCAGTCGAAGAACGTGTCGTCAAGAATGCTAAGTGTCAGTTCGAGGCTTGATAACGCGCGAGGTTCCTATGTAGTATGGAATGATACACAAATGTATCTAATTAGACTTTAATTTTCTAATTAGATAAGATTTTACACTCCAAGACGCGAAAACACTTCAAATTAAGTGTTTGGAGTGACTCGGGTGACATCTACGGACGTATAAGGCTTGGATATGGAGTTTACTCCCCAAGAGTAAACTCACAAGAGGGTTTACGGCCCTAATGACTATAACCACATAAGTTCACGGCTATGAAGTCGTGGTTGATGGGTTTTAAGGTGCTAAATGGTCAAATATCTCTTGGGAAAATTAGCTAGGATCAAATCTAGGGCAATGGAATGGATTTAACTCACATATGGACCATTTATTGGAGTTTACGGCAGTAAACTAGGAGTTTACGGCCATAAACTCCCCCACACACATTCTTTTGATACTTTGGTGGTCCTAGGTCTTTACAAGAGTTTCTAGTTAATTCTATAAGCCATGCTTTGAGTTTAAGGCACCTTTTGACCATGTTTTAGGAGTTTACGGCCTAAGAACCCATTCTTGGGGGGGTTTACGGCCGTGAACTCCTAAGGATGTTGTTTTCATCAAGTTTAAGGCCCCTAAATCGATTGTGGTTGGTTCTAGACTTTAATCCAAGGCTATTGGTGTGTTTAAGTGGCATTTAAACACTTGAAATTAAGTTTACTCTCCATGATAATGAGTTTACGGCCCAAGCATGTTCTTCGGCAGTAAACTCATGTTTACTCCTCAAAAGTTAAGTTTCAGGTGTTCTAAGTCAGTTCCTTTAAGCCATCTAGCCATATCTAAGCTCCAAAGGTCGATTGGAAGGGTTTTATGGCTCCAAAACCCATTTTATATGAGTTCACGGCCTAGGACTGTTCTAGGGCCGTAAACTCATGAAAATGGTCCTATTCCATAGTTTGACCACGAATTTGGAAGCTAGAGAGGTTGTACAACAAGTTAGGAAGGTTACCTTGATGAAATGGGGCTTGAATTGAGTCATTTTGGATCAAAGACTTGGATTTGAGGAGAGAGGTTAGAGAGAGAGAGAGTAGTGAGAGAGTGTAAAACTTCAAAATGAAGTCTTTTGAGCTTTAAATATGTCCTAAGTTTTGGACACAGTGGAATTCTACCCGATATCGACGTTAGACGTGGTTTTTGGTCGCACCCGATTAAGTTGCCGTAACCCGATATGGTCGATTCTAAAAATATTCCAATTACTAGAATGGGGTGTTAGCATGAGTTCTAAATGCGTTAGGACACCCATTAAATCATAATAGAAGTCCCACATTTATGACTTAATTTAATGACGTAAACGGAAACAAACTTGAAAATGACGAATGTATTAACGGAAAGGTTTACGATTAATGGAACGAACTTCGGGTTGTCACATTATCCCCCCATTAGAGGGAATTTCGTCCCAGAATTCAAAGATTAGAATACATTTCATGAATTGGAAAGTGAGATGTGGATGAATCTACTGCTTCGGGTCTTCACGCTCCTAAGTGGAATCAGGTCTCCGCTTGACATTCTAGCGAACCCTTGCTACCGGGATGCGGCTTTCTTTCGTATGTTCAACCTTTCGATATATGATTTCGCTTGGTTCTTCCATAGGTTTCAGAATTTCATTGATTTCGGTCTCATCAAAGGGATTACTAGGGTTTCGTCGGGTCGGCACTTCTTATGAATAATGACATGGAATACCGGATGGATGTTGATACGTTCTGAAGGTAGTCGGAGTTTGAAGGTTACAGAATCGATCCTAATGAGGATCTCGAAGGGTCTAATGTACCACGAGTAAAGTTTTCTGCGGTTTCCAAGGCGTACCATGTCCTTCCAGAGTAAGACTTCCAATAAGAGGGTAGATCTTTCTGTGTCAGAATGGTTAGGGTTTTGGCGATTTAGGAAAAATTCTGGATGAACTTGCAATCGTAGTCAGTGAGACCCAAGAATTGTCGGGTTTCTGTGGGTATCTTCGGTGCTGACTAATTCTCTATTGCTTTGATCTTAGGAGGATCCCCCATATATGTCTTCATTGTCTACTACATGACCAAAGAAAATGGTTCGACCGATGGGCATCACTACGAACTTATAGTGATCATATCGAGTCCTGCATACTGTCTAAGAAACATTACTCTCATGGATTTGTAGCTGATGATACCTTGACCTAAAGTTTATCTTTGAGAAGTGGCTGGTCCCCTGAAGTGGATCGAAAAGGTTATGTATACGAGGAAAGAGGATATCGGTTTTGATAGTCAACTTATCAAGCTGACTAGATATCTCCTGCATTTCTACTGGAGCTAAGCGATGCGGATGCGAAATTCAATCTGACGTTCGGAAAGAATTCCCGGAATCTATACAGGAAATACATCAAGAAAATCATAGGTTTCGGGGATGTTCTCGAGGTCTCTAACTCCCTTTTTCTCGCGGATCACATAGGCTAGGAATGCATAGCACTCTTTTCGAGGAAAACTCTTGAGTCTTGATGCACGAAATGATACGAAGGTTGGAACCGAATTCATCGTTGTTGATCATGAGGGTCTGACCAGAGAGGAGATTGGGACGGATGAATTTTTCAATACAAGTGTATTAGCACGATTTGGACTCAACCAGTCCATGCCACTGATATCATCAAAACTGTTTATGGAAACTGGCATAAGATCAATGGATGAGGAATGGTCGTTCAGAGTATAGGTACAACCTACGGATGTATCGATAAAGTTCTCTTTCCCACTATTAGTCGCCTCGATGGTGAATGTTTCATTTACTAACGGAGGGCTAAGATTAAGAAGAATTCCGAATGAATAGCTAACAGATTTTTCTTTTCAGCCCTAAAATCGAAAAGGATTGCAGGCATAAGAGTTGTCGAGGAAGAATATACCTGCGGCGACGGTGGGATCAGCAACTGTCTCCTCTCGTCCTATTGCTAGAATTCTTCCCGTGTCGCCAATCGTTGCTGCCTTGGGGCAGCTCCTCTTGAAGTTTTCCACTTCACCACAATTATAGCAGGCCTGACCGACGCCTGCTCCGGATGATTGGTTGGTTGATTATGCTGGTTTTCTGTAGTTTCGAGCAAGGTGGCCCTTCTTGCCACAGTTTTTGCAGAGACGTTCACGACATGGCCTGCGAGTACAGTGATGGTAGTTGCACTTGTTGCACCAAGGAAGGGTACCGGTGTATCCACTGGTAGGAGTCTGATTCGTGGATCCGACAGCAGAAACGACAACAGGGGCAGTAGCAGTGTGGACTGCTACCGTTTGCTGTTTCTTAGAGGATCCTTGTGATCCTTGGGCCTTCCGTTTGGTCCAAAATTTATTTTTTACTTCCACCTCTACTTTCGACTGGCTCAGGAGTGGTAGCCTTCTCATCGGGGTTGTCTTCATGATCGATCAGGGTTTGCGCCAGACATTTGGTGCTGTCATAGGTGTCTGGCTTCGCACCCTAGAAATTTCCTTTGGATGGTTAGGTCAACCCCCAGATGAACCTCTCAGTCTTTTTACTCTCCTGGGTAACCATTCCTGGACGGAGTAACGCCAATTCATCGAAACCCTCATCTTCAGGTTCCAGAGTTGTTGCTCAAGTTTCTGCATTTCGCCCCAAGGGCTATACTCCGCAAGCAGAAGCTCCTTCATAACTTCCCAACCCATGGCATTTGCTACAGGTAGAGTTAAGGATTTGACTCGGCCGTTCTACCAAGTCAGGGCTTTGTCAACGAACATGCAGGCGGCAAACTTTACTTTATCAGATTCCGAACAGGCACATATCTCAAAGTTTGACTCGATTTTGTTGAACCATCGGGGCAGGGAGATGACACCTCCAGTGTCATCGAAGGATGTGGGTTTCGCGTTCATAAATTCCTTATAGGAACACTCCTTCCGGTGTCCTTGGCTATCATCTTGGTTTTGGGGCTAGGGACCACCTCCTGAACCACCGGGGCCATCGGGGTTCCTTTGAGACATGGCGGCTGCCACTGCAGCAGTAACAGCTGCCTGGAACATCATAGGATCAAATTGGGGAGGAGGTGGTGGCGGACGGTTGTTGTTGTTCTTTGAGCTGGGTCTCTTTCTTGGAGGCATCTTGATCTAAAAAGATCAGGAAGGAGAGGATCATAAGTCCCCTGAATTGAATCAAGAGATATGGAACAGGGGATATCTCATCAAGACAGATAAAGAATTTTAATAAGCAATAAAGCAGGAAAGAGGTATCAAAGAAGATAAACTATCGCTAAAGGAATGATTGAGGAGCAACGCTGGAATGAGAATTTCTATAACGAATTTGGCTTGAGAAATACTCCCATAGTATTTCATGATTCGCTGTGTCGACGACTCATTGTTTTGGGTATTGGGTAAGTTTTAGGCATGCCGCATACCACAGTCACTCCCAAGCACATGTTGGTCGTGTCTCAAATGAATATAGTTGGCCAGGCTATATTGATCCTAGACACGACTACATAACTGCCCAGGTTTAACCGCAGCGTACAGCACCCATTTACATATGTTTTGTTCTACTTGTAGTTACGGATTTCGACGGTTAGGTGTACTTGTATACTTTTGAAAATACTTATACTTTGAGGTATACTTTTAGTTTAGAGCACTTAGGCCCCTTAATGTTTATAGTCTTATACCATGTAAGGTTTGGTATACTAGCTCACTATAAACAAGGGCTCTGATACCAATCTGTCACACCCCAAAAAACCGAAGGCGGAATCATTTCCGGGGCAGAGTCCATGTTGAGTATCAAATCCAATGCACATAGTAAGCATAGTAAACACAAAACTTTACATTACATAGATTCATTTACATTTGTTTTAAGACAAGAGTTACATGTATTATACATATACATATCATACGAACAAAAGCAATGACATATCTTCTACGTACTCCGTCTTCGCCAAAAGGATCGCTGGTACCTGTCTAATGTGGACCTATGAATACAAGCAGTTTGAAAATCAGCATAAAGCTGGTGAGTTCATAAAAGGTTTGTTTTCTAAAAATGTACAAGTTTTCTTTGGTTTTCCGAAAAGTTTGTTATCCAAGAAAACCCCATATTTTCATATAAGTATAGTTTAGTTATCTGATTATTATACTATCCGGTTATGTACAGTTTGTTATCCCAAGAAAAACCCTTATTTTCCTAAAAGTAAAGTTTACTTAAATACCACACTGTATAGTTTAATACATAAAACTATATATTAAAAAAAACACTGGGAATTATCATCCAGTATAACTGTAGATATTTTTAATACATAAAAATATTGATTGAAAACCATGGGAATACTATCCTGTACTAGATGTAAATTCAAAACCATGGGATTAAGATCCCGCACTAGATATAGATTTCAAACCATGGGACTAATATCCCGCACTAGATATAGATTTCAAAACCATGGGATTAATATACTACACTAGATATAACATAGTTTTAATACAAAAAAACCATAGATTAAAAGTCATGGGAAATACATCGCACACTAGATATAGATTGAAAACCATGGGATTAACATCTCGCACTAGATATAGATACTATAGTTTGAAAACAGATATAAAATCAAATCCATGAATAAACTTATATTAATACGCACTGTGAGTCGGGTAACCATGGTGATGCAACACCGAGACCTCCTTGACGTTCGTCAGACGTCGTACGATATCCATAATTTGTCACCCCAAGCGTGCCCGCCTAACTGTAGCTAGCAGTTAAGGTGTGGGATTGTCAGTCCCGAATAGTTCTATTCACAAATTCCACGCTCTCCTTCCAGGAGACTCTGGTTACACTTCTGGGGAGGATTTACTGATAACCCAAAGGGTAAAGACGAATCTCACAAGCTAGTAGTAAATTATTCACGGTGTTCTCGGACGATATCAAAACATACTAATCACTTTGGAACATAATACGGTAAAAACAGTTTAATACAAAGAAACTATCTGGCATAATACTTTACAATAACCAGAGATAAACTGAATCAGACATAGTTTATCTAAATACTTTACATAATCTTAACTCATTGAACAAGAACTAATGATCCGAAATTATTCCCATAATAATTTCATTGATTTGATTGTTTCCTTTACTGAAATCCATGTAGTTATAATCGATAAAACATCCCTTATGCTCAGCATAATACATAAGGGGTAAAGATATCTAAAGGTTAGCCAGATATTTATAGAAATATATCAGTTTTAAGTTTTGAAAACATTTATAGTTTGCTTGTATCCCCCCCCCCCCAGAAAACATTGAAAAACACGGAAAAAGGGTAGGGGTATGAACTCACTAGTCGATGAACGTGTCGTCAAGAATGCTAAGTGTCAGTTCAAGGCTTGATAACGTGCGAGGTTCCTATGTAATATGGAATGATACACAAATGTATCGAATTAGACTTTAATATACTAATTAGATAAGATTTTACACTCCAAGACGCGAAAACACTTCAAATTAAGTGTTTGGAGTGACTCGGGTGACATCTACGGACGTATAAGGCTTGGATATGGAGTTTACTCCCCAAGAGTAAACTCACAAAAGGGTTTACGGCCCTAATGACTATAACCACATAAGTTCACGGCTATGAAGTCGTGGTTGATGGGTTTTAAGGTGCTAAATGGTCAAATATCTCTTGGGAAAATTAGCTAGGATCAAATCTAGGGCAATGGAATGGATTTAACTCACATATGGACCGTTTATTGGAGTTTACGGTAGTAGACTAGGAGTTTACGGCCGTAAACTCCCCCACACACATTCCTTTGATGCTTTGGTGGTCTTAGGTCTTTACATGAGTTTCTAGTTAACTCTACAAGCCACAGAATGAGTTTAAGGCACCTTTTGACCATGTTTTAGGAGTTTACGGCCTAAGAACCCGTTCTTGGGGGGGGGGGGATTTACGGCCGTGAACTCCTAACGATGTTGTTTTCATCAAGTTTAAGGCCCCTAAATCGATTGTGGTTGGTTCTAGACTTTAATCCAAGGTTATTGGTGTGTTTAAGTGGCATTTAAACACTTGAAATTGAGTTTACTCTCCATGATAATGAGTTTATGGCCCAAGCATGTTCTTGGGCAGTAAACTCATTTTTACTCCTCAAAATTTAAGTTTAAGGTGTTCTAAGTTCGTTCCATTAAGCCATCTAGCCATATCTAAGCTCTAAAGGTCGATTGGAAGGGTTTTTGGGCTCCAAAACCCATTTTATATGAGTTCACGGCCTAGGACTGTTCTAGGACCGTAAACTCATGAAAATGGTCCTATTCCATAGTTTGAACATGAATTTGGAAGCTAGAGAGGTTGTACAACAAGTTAGGAAGGTTACCTTGATGAAATGGGGCTTGAATTGAGTGATTTTGGATCAAAGACTTGGATTTGAGGAGAGAGGTTAGAGAGAGTAGTGAGAGAGTGTAAAACTTCAAAATGAAGTCTTTTGAGCTTTAAATATGTTCTAAGTTTCGGACACGGTGGAATTCTACCCGATACCGACGTTAGACGTGGCTTTTGGTCGCACCCGATTAAGTGGCCGTAACCCGATATGGTCGATTCTAAAAATATTCCGATTACTAGAATGGGGTGTTAATATGAGTTCTAAATGTGTTAGGACACCCATTAAGTCATAATAGAAGTCCCACATTTATGACGTAAACGGAAACGAACTTGAAAATGACAAATGTATTAACGGAAAGGGTAACAATTAATGGAACGAACTTCGGGTTGTCACACCCAGCTCGTCGAGTCATCTGCTAACTCGGCTAGTTCGTGAACAACTCAGACATATGGTCAACTAAGTCAACTCGTCGAGTCCCTTCATAGAGTCGTCGAGTTCTTTCGGTCATAACATCGGGACATATCAACTCTAACTCGTTGAGTTCCTCCTTGGACTCGTCGCGTTCTTTAGCTTTTGAGTCCTAATCTTGTCCAACTCACCAAGTCATCTTGTAAACTCAGTGATTTTACTCATAACCAGAAAAGAAATTAGGGTTCACGACCCGAATCGCCGAGTCCCATAACAACTCATCGAGTCCTCCATGTGACATATCCATTCAGTCGATTCTAATCCATTCCAATACTTCTAACTCATAGATCTGGACTCCTTAGACTAGCATTACACGTAAAGTTGCTAGCTTTACGTACATGCATGGTGTTATCAAGCTAAAATACCCAATCTAACCCAAAATGAAGGTATAAGTCATAGAATGGGGCCATGGATGAATAGAGGTGGAAAATTTGAGCTTCCAAATCTCAAGAGTGCCCAAACTTGAAGTCCTTTCATCCCCAAGGTTTCAAATCTCGGATTGACCTTGGAAATGGACCAAAAACGACAACATACAAGCTAAGAAGGAGACCTAAGTGAATAACAACCAAGGTATAAGCTTTATACCTCTATGAAGACAGAAATGAGTCCTTAGATCTGGATCTCCAACCTTCCTTCTTCTAGCTTTAAATCACAAAAATGGCAAGAAATAACATCACTCAAGGTTGATTAGGGTTTCCAGATTATGTCACACCCCCAAACCGAATGGCGGAAACGTTCGGTGGTAGAAGACGTCTTGTATAGTATCACAAGAATTTCATCATAGTAATCAAAGTAAACACAACCAATAAATTGAATAAGTAAAATATTTACATCTAAGAGTTCGTTATGGTGTTCCATAATCTGTTAGTTCATATGTTTGGTTATTAATAGATGTATTGTATAATATTATTTTGAATGAAAACCCTTTTGTATGAAGACCCTGGCTACCACCAATAAATATAGAATGTTCTGTTTGAAAACCCTAAACCCTGGATAACACCGGTATGTATAGTAGTTTCATTAATTAAAATAAACCCATGCATTGAAATCCCTGAAATCCTCCAGTTGTAGTATGTAGTAGTTCTATTAATGAAAATAAAACTAATGAAGAATGAAATCCCGTAAACAAGTAGTTAGTTTTTACTGTTGTGAGTTTGTATAACCATTCTTGATATGACCCAATGACCTCTACGATGTTCTTCAGGCGTCGGACGTTATTACATTTGTCACCCCAGGCATGCCTGCCTAACCATAGCTAGCGGTTCAGCTGTGGGATTGTCAGTCCCGAATAGATCTATTCACAAATCTCACGCTCTCCCTCCAAGAGACTCTGGTTATACTATGATAGGATTTAGCCTACACCCCGAAGGGTACAGTTGAAGTAATGTCTCATAACCCTATACTTGAATCTGAATGTATGTCTTGTATTGTCAAAATAATTATACTTAAATAATTATTTGGTAATGTACTACTTTTATCCAAAATTTATTAATGTATACCATAAAATAATTCTACCATAGTTTATATGTTTGTTAATGTATAAACTTTGAAATTGTGAAATTATGAATTGAAATCCAAAACTATACCTATTGTAGTTTACATGTATGTTAAGTACTCGGTTCGTGTATTATTCTAAAAACTATGCAATTATAGTTGTGAGTTGAAAACTTCCCTTATGATTAGCATATTACAAAAAGGGATACGATATTTAAACATATCATAAAATGTGGTGATCATTTTGTTGTGTCAACTGCATAAGTTTTAATCCTGTTTGAAATTCTGAATATAAAGTTCACAAAAACTATTTGTGATTGGCTTGTATTCACCCTTAAAAACGTTAAAATAATCAATGCGTAGGGTATGAACTCACTGTTGATTGCGTGAATTGTCACACCCCCTAACCAAGGATGGCAGAAACGTCCGGGGGTGGCGGACTTCATGTGTAGTATCATAACAACGAGTATAATAGTGCCCAAAGTAAATACAACCATCATAAATATAATTGAAAAAGTTACAATGTAGCATGTGTTAACATATTTCAAAATCAATTACATTATGATGACAAAATGAAATGTTTGACGTCTGAGCGTCCCATCGTCAAAAGTTGTTGCTTATCTGGTTCACTGATTTCCTGAGAATACAAGTAGTTTCGAAAAAGTGTCAACAATTAAGCTGGAGAGTTCATAAGCTTTTTAATGTAATGTTAAAATCTTTTTCTTTGTTAAAGTGATGTTTGTTCAAGAAAAATCCAATATTTCCCTTATAAAATGCATTGTAGTCTTAAAAGTCAAGACCAAAATGTACAAGTATCTTACCATACTTAAATAATTGACGCAGGTTTAATCGACATAAACTCGTTTAATTAGAAGTAACACCCGTAAATCTTATGCTTTGTTAATACCCCATGTAAGTTATTATAACCATACTATGACTTTGACGGCCTTGTAATACGACGTTCTTCGGGCATCGCAAATTTAAATGACACTTGTCACCCCAGACCTATCGGTCTAGCTGTTGCATGCAGCTTAGGTGTGGGTTTGTCAGACCCAATATAGATCCAGGGCCGGCCCAAGGGCTGGGCGAGCTGGGCAACAACCCAGGGCATAACAAAAACAGGGGCATCAATTTTGGTCCTGCTATTATGGATATTATGGGTCTAATATTGATTTCAGTCCAAAAATTGATCCATAAGTGAGTTTGGCAGTAAGGCATCGCCTCATGCCAAAAACAAATTAATACGAAGCGACAATTTCAAAAATCAGAAGACGAGGAGACGTAATCGCTTCACGCCAATTCAAGAAATGAGGAGATTGTTTCAACAATCAGACTCTGACGTCGTCCCTAGCTCAAATCTGACTTTTCTGGTGGTGATAAATGAAAAGATCTCTTAAACTCATCTACCGGAAGTCATATCTGTTTTTTATATACATGAAATTATTGTGTTTTTATTTACATGAACTTACAGCTGTTTATACTTTTTGGAGACTATATTTGGATCCAAATGGAAATGAGGATGGAATGGGTTTCACTATGCGTGAGTTTTGTTCATATGGTAAAAATCAATAAGAAACATGACTGCAATCTGAAATTTATTCAGTGGGTAAGTTCTTTGTGATCATAATTATCAATCTCTTAGGTTGGGGTTTCACTTAGCGTATATTTTTCTTTGGTTATCTCTCATATATATGTAAGTGTTGTCTTTGTTTCAATGGAATGTGTTCACTAGATTGGTTGTAATTGCTGTCAACTAAAACAGGTTTTTTCAAGGGAACAAGGAAACAAGGAATCATAATCTGGAGATGGTTTTAATGATGACAGCTCAAGCCAATTTCATTGTTTGCTCCAAGATTCGAGATGACATTGCTCTATACTTATGTCACTGCATTAGGACAAGTATAGGTGTTTTACCCATAAAAAAGTCCGTTATACCTCCTGTGCAAGAAAGGATTGTCAGGATAACAAGATTGCCAAAAATCCCTTTTGACCCTTTTTCCCCTGTTGTTTTAGAATCTTTGTAAGCTAGTTGTTTTCTCTTTTAGCATATGATATTTTTTTTTTTACCTCAACATTTTTTGCTTTAGTTTGTTTGTACTTTGATATGTAGCTGCTTTGTTACTTTTTTGGTTTATACATTTGCCTTTTGCTTGTAGTAATATTAAATATCCTCAGTGGCATTTTAGTTCATGCTACTTGTTATTTTTCTTTTGGTTTAACCTGTTAAGATATGTGTTTTAGTTAAGGCGACATCGTATATATATATATATATATATATATATATATATATATATATATACATGACTTCATTGATCATTGTGCTTGTATTGACATACCCTATGTACATATCATTGGGCATCGTTAAACACTTTTGCCCTAGGCATCAAATACCATTGGACCGGCCCTGTATAGATCTATACTCAACTATCACGCTCTCCATACAAGAGAATCTAGTTACAATTTACAAGACATTTGATTTCGTTACTTTGGAAGTAAGGTGAAGCGAATGTCTCACAAATTTATTCATTAACAGATTTACGTGAACTGAACTGAAAACCCCTTTTTGCATAAACACGGTACTTTGTATTCGCACCCCGTTTATATGAACTGAAAACCTTTCGTAATGAGTTCGAAATTGAAATGAAACATAAACTATAGCTATTATAGTTTAACATAATTTTTTATAATGTATATGAAACATAAACTATACTTACCATAGTTTATCATAAGTGTTTGTAATGTAAAAGAACCCTTTTCTTTGTAAGTCGAATGTATAGCAAAAATATAACTATGTTTATCACGCCTTGTCTTGTACTATTAGTAATGTGTCTAGTTTGTTCATAAATTTTATTATGATTTTTAGAAGTCTGAAACTGGTGTGAAAACTTTCATATCATAGATAGTTCCGAATTCGTAGCTGCAATGATAGGCAGTTTTGTAAAAATCACCATAAATTGTAGAAAAATCGTGTGAATATGTGCAAGTAGTCATTTTAAAGGCATAAACCTGAACTATTTTCATATAATACATTTCTGAAAACTAAAAAGCTTAAGATGTTCAAAACAGTCCGTGAATGAAAATTAACTTATCTATTGAAAGCTGGTGTTTGAGTTTAGTTAAGTTGTTGGTGTTTTAACTTGTATTCTCCCGCTAAAACTTGAAGAAAACATTAAAAATTGGGGTATGAACTCACCTTGAGTGATTTCTCATGATGGATGATGAATAGAAGATGTTTCCAAGTCAAGAATACTTGGGAGATGCTTGAAGATTCGAAGATCTAGCAAGAATTATGATGATATTTGTGTTATGAGCCCATGATTTGAGTGAAGGAGTGTAAGATAATCAAGTGAGGGATGAAATTTACTTACGAAAGGAGGATGAAAAGCTCAATATCTCTAGAGAATCTCGAAATCTTGGAGAGAAGTGGAGAGACAAAAGTGTTTAGCTTAACGTGGAAGGAAGGACTTCTTGGATGTGAGATAATGAATTCCCTGCCCTTGTGCAAGATAACTTGCTGGGGAAGGGTGTGAGGGGACAAGGAATAGACTAGGGATGATGGGATTGGTGACTTAAAGCATGAATAGTGATATGGAGTGGGTATGGGAGGTTGCTTGTGTCATAACTTTAAGGCAAAGTCAGCACTCTACCTTAATATTTTATCCACTAGATATTATTCCTAAACAATGATTTTCCTCCAAAAATGATTAAAATATGATTATATAGGGTCCTATATGCCAAAATATGAGTTTGGGTGAAAATCCCGCGTCAAAATCATGAAAAACGGGCTTAAAACGAAGTTGGGGTCGAAACCAGGAAAAAAAATTCGAAATCTGCGAAATTCTGAGCTCAGGTCCGAAGTTTGGTCCTAACATGCCTAGAACCGAGAGGGAGGTTCGGGTGCTGATGAGAACCAAGAGGTTGGTTCTGTTCATGGTGCTGAGAAGCGAAAGTAGGTTCGGTCCGAGAGGCTTACAGGCGAATGTGTCACATGGATGGCGAAGGCGAAGCGAGCAGATAGAGATTCGGTCTGAAGGGTTCGATCCGAACCAAAGGTGCAAGGAGTCGAACCCGAAAGTGCAAAGAGTCGAACCCGAAGGTAACTTCGGTCCTATAAGAGGCTTCAGTTCCTTATTAGGGTTTCGGTTCTTATGGGTGGTCTCAGTCCTTAAGAGCTGTTTTTCAAATAAACATCCCTGATGCATTAGGACGGAAGTATTCATTTTAAGTCTGTAATATTTTGATTATAAATAACCCTGATGCATACATTAAGTCATCACAGCTCACCGATAATGATCCTAAGGTCATATATGAGTGTCTTTGATTTGATTGAACGAGAGAATATTTTAACTACTTTTTGGAAGACGGTAATTTTTGCAAACATAGCAATTTCATTACAAGCATATGGTACTTAAGTGTTTTTGTTGTTGGAAAATCAACAAAAGTCCTAATAAGATTCCTGGCTACTCCTGCTGGTTTGTTTGTCACACTCATCATGCTCCCCCATCATTCCTCTCAGTTGGACAGTCTGTCTTGAAGTGTCCCATTTCAGCGCATAAGTGGCATACTGGACATACACCGGAATTGGTGATTGAAGCGATGTGTCGGGGTTGAGTCCTGCAGAAGCGGCCTATATGTCCATTCTTGTTGCAGTTTTTACAGTGCGGCACCCGGCAAACCCCATTGTGATGGTAGCCACACTTGTTACACTTTGGGAGTGTCCCCATATACTGTCTATCCGATGCTTGAGTGACAGATGTTGTGGCTGAGGTCGAGGCATGTGTTGTGACTGTTGTTATAATTATAAGGGCAACCACTGATTGTTGTATTTTAGCGCGTTTTTGAGATAGGTTGCACTTCTTTTTGTCCCAAAATTCTCGTTTCTTGTTCTTAAGTTTATGGCCTGAGGCGCCTTCGTTGAGATAGGTTGCGCATCTTTTTGTCCCAAAATTCTCGTTTCTTGTTCTTTTTGACTCAAAATTCTCAATCTTTACTCAAACTAAAATGTGATGGTATGTCTTTAGGACATAGCATTACTTGCTATGTTACATTCTTATAACCAAAGTATCTTGGAGGGAGAGCGGGCACTATGTGTATGGATCTATATAGGACTGACAATCCCACATCCCGACTGCTAGCTACCGTCCGACAGACCAGCCATGGGGTGACAAATGTCACATATTCATTTTTGAAACCAGTTCGTGTTCATTCTATTCTAGTATGGTTACAACTTTATCACATTTTAACCCTAATTAACCAGGTTAATATTAGGGTAGTTATTCACCAGTAGTTTATTCTTTTTAAGAAATACTATTGTAGTAATCACTTTCCATAATCAAAACGAAGCGGTTTTATGGGATTAAAACTACTTATCATAACGGTTTTATGGGATTAAAGCTACTTATCAGAACGGCTTTACGGGGATTTAAAACTACTTATCAGAATGGTTTTATAGGGATTTAAAACTACTTCTCAGAACGGTTTTATGCGGATTTAAAACTACTTATCAGAACAATTTTATGAGGATTTAAAACTATTTATAGAACGGTTTTATAGGGATTTAAAACTACTTATTAGTTGTAGAGGAGAAAAGATAGGATTTTCTGCAACGTAGTCATTCTCTTTCTTAAAACTAGTATAACATAAAGGACCTTTAATGGTTGATCCTATAATTCCTCAGTTTATACATCAAAGTTATATATAAGTGATATCTGATTGACAGTGGAATGTCTGACTTCCGCTTTACTTCCTATTCATTGGTTGGTTGTGGGCTTAGGGCAGATACACACATTGAACTGTCTGTTCGATATTAGGTCATATATAATTAGTATAAACTAAGTAATTATAGAAAGAACTATTGTGGTTATCATTTTATCACATCATAAAATATAGCATTTTCTGGAGGAGGTGGTGAACTTTTCCAAGGACTTAGAGTATACTTCAGATAACTAAAATACTTATGAACTCACCAGCTTAAACGCTGATCTACTCTTTCAAAATAACTTGTATTCTCAGTAATCCAGTAGACAGGTACACTCTCGGAGCTTTTGAGAAGACAGGCTAGTACCGTGTTACGTCTTTTGTCTTCTATCGTATCTACTTTAATGTTTGAATATGTAATGTTTAAACACTTATGTATGAACTTATACATTATTGTCACACCCCCAAACCAGAATGGCGGAAACATTCGGGGGTGGGTGACTTCACGTAGTATCATAACAATTGAATATTGTAAAGAAAGTAACACGACCATCATATATATAATAAAAACGTACCTTGTTGCGTTATACATGTTTCTGAAAGAATATTACAATATAATGATGTAAAATATTTAATAATAATTACCTTTAGCGTTCCCTTTTCAAAAGCTGGTAGTTACCTGTATTACTGATTCCCTGAGAATTACAAGTGGTTTCGAAAAAGTTTCAACAATAAAGTTGGTGAGTTCATAGGTGTATTGTACTGAAAAGTATGTCTTTTTGGAAGAAAATCGATGAACATGGTTTTCAGAAAATCCAATATTTTCCACATATGGTTTGAAAAGTTCCCAAGGTTGGAGGGCGTTAGTATCTTTCGTATTTAAATGATAAAGATAAGTTTTGTACTCAAAATAATGTAAATACTGAATGCATGTATGAATCTCGTAAATCAAGTTTGTTTTTATACTTTCGTGTGAGTCTTATAACCATACTATTGACACAGACTGCCTGTAACAACATTCTTCAGGTGTTGTTGTGTTATGACATTTGTCACCCCAGACCTGCTGGTCTAACTGTAGCTAACAGTTTAGGTGCGGGGTTGTCAATCTCGTATAGATCTATACACAAATATCACGCTCTCCCACCAAGAGATTATGGCTTATAATACAAGACTTGAAATGCATACATAAGAGTACGTTGAAGTTTAAATATCTCACATTACTTAGTATAAATAGACTTATGATAAGAAAGTCTTTGTTTCACTTTAGATGAAAGTATTTCGTTTTTCATGATGTATACGTAAGAATGTATGAATAACTCGCAAACTATACCCATTATAGTTTTTCAGAAAGTATGTTCCATTTGGTGGAAATAACTTGGTGATATACTGAACTTTATACGTAAAGATAGTTGTTGCATTTAAGTTTATGTAAAACGATATGTTTTCTTGTATTATACTTGTATTCCCCCCCTAAAACATGAAAAGACTTGAAAAGTAGGGGTATGAACTCACTTGTTCGGTTTGAAGAGAGTGGGACTAGAATCTAGTAGACCTTCAACCGCGGAAAGCTGCGTCTTCGAGCTTCTCGGGGATCTCGGTAGTGTAGAACTTTCTTCGGGGGCTCAGGTGCGGAAATCGAGGGTGTCGGGATGGCCTCTGGTGCTTGAAAGTGTGTGAGAGTAAGTGTGAGTTTGAGAAATGTGTGCTAAAATCCGGAGCTTATGCCTTCTATTTATAGGGCTAAAAATGCGAGTACGCTGGGCGTACGCGTTATGCTAGGCGTACTTCGGTTACGTTGGGCGTAACTTTGCGTCATGGCTTACGACTCGAGTCTAGCTAGGCGTAAAGCTGCAGCCAATGGGACTCGACCCTGCACCTGAGTACGCTGGGCGTAGTCCTGAATTACGCTGACGTAATCCTGGCTTCCGTCTTCTAAATTCCGTAACTTTCACGTACGGGCTCCGTTTTTCGCGTTCTTTATATACACGCGTAGGTGAGATTATGCTCTACAGCTTTCATTTAGACTCCGTCGGCTAGTTTTGATTTTACTTTTAATGTTATGTTTTTAATAGGCCGGGACTGCTAAAGTCTGTTAAAAATTCATAAGTTTTTTATCCGACGTCTGTTTTCGTTTGTCTTTTTATCATCTTACTCCTACTGTGGAGACCTTCTAGTCTCGTTTAGGTTGCGTTAGCTAAATATCGATCAATCTTCAATTCGAGTTTTTAGCTCTCTACTACTGTTACGAAACTTAGAAAATTCCCAACTTCTTCATACGAGGTCCAATTTGGGCGATCTTTTTATGTACGTTTACAGTTTAACGAACTCTACAACTTTTGTTTAGATACTTAAGGCTAAAATATATTTTATTGGAATTCCACTTTTTACGTTAAATAGTGTTTTACTGGGTGTGTCGTAAATATTTGAGTGGTTATAGTTTTTTCAATATAACCCGGTTTCGAATGTTCTTTATGTTTTTGGAAACCTTGGCACAATATCTAACATTTGATGTATCCCAATTTAGATATTTTGAACACTTTATTTTTGAGGTTAATTTCGTTGATTCCAAATAGTTTCGTTGTATTTGACTTTTGAGTGTTACATTGCTTTTGGAAAAATATAGGGTTGTCACGTCACCCCCCCCCCCCCGGTTAGAGGAATTTCGTCCCAAAATTTAATCTAAGACTGAGTTTACGGGCTAGGGAAGAGATAAGGGTACTTTTGTTTCATCTGATCCTCGCATTCCCAGGTGTATTCAGGTCCTCGCTTGGCGTTCTAGTGGACCTTTACAATAGGTATGCGGCTTTGTTTAGTCCTTTTAATTTCCCGATCCATGATCTCTACAGGTTCTTCTACGAATTGGAGATTCTCATTTATTGCAATTTTGTCCAGAGGGATAACAAGGGTCACATCGGACAAGCACTTCTTTAGGTTTGATAAGTGAAAGGTAGGGTGTACGTTGTGGAGTTCCTGAGGTAATCGAAGTTTGTAAGCCATCGAACCGATCCTGGCAAGGATCTCGAATGGTCCAATGTATCTTGGGTTCAGTTTCCCATGCTTTCCGAAACGTATTAACCCTTTCCAGGGCGAGACTTTTAGTAGGACATGGTCTCCAACCTGGAATTCCAAGGGTTTCCGTCTTTTATCCGTATAACTCTTTTGTCTATCCCTTGATGCTTTCAGTCATTCCCGGATCTGAACAATCTTCTCCGTAGTTTCCCTTATGATTTCTGGCCCAGTGACTGTGTTGTCTGTTGCTTGTCCTCTTGCTAGTTGTGTGTCACCTACTTCAGCCCAGCATAGAGGTAATCTGTATTTATGGTTGTAGAGGGCTTCAAACGAGGCAGCCTTGATACTAGTGTGGTAGCTATTGTTGTACGAGAACTCGACCAAGGGTAGATGGGTGTCCCATGCGTTGCTAAAACCGATTACGCAAGATCCCAACATATCCTCTAGGGTTTGTATGGTTCTCTCACTCTAGCCGTCAGTTTGTGGGTGATAAGCAGTATTCATGTCTAGTATTGTTCCTAGAGATTTTTGTAGCGACTGCTAGAACCTTGAGGTGAATCTACTATCTCGGTCCGAGATAATGGACATGGTCACACCATGCAGTCGTACAATCTCTTTGTGGTATGTTCTAGTTAGTTTCTCCAATTTATCCGTTTCTTTGATTGGTAGGAAGTGCGCTGATTTAGTTAACCTGTCGACGATCACCCAGATGGTGTCGAGTCCGCTTGTCGTCTTGGGTAATTTGGTTATGAAATCCATGGTTGTCCGTTCCTACTTCCATTCGGGTATTTCTGGTTGTTGCAACAATCCTGAGGGCTTTTGGTATTCCACCTTGACTTTGGCGCACGTCAGACATTTGCTCACGTAGGTAGCAATTTCGGCTTTCATGTTCGGCCACCAGTATAGTTTCTTGAGGTCGGGATACATCTTATCGTAGCTGGGATGTATGGAGTATCGTGTCTTATGGGCTTCGTTCATGACGACTTCTCTGAATCCGCCAAACATCGGTGTCCAGATCCGATCCATGAAGTAACGAACTCCATCATTCTTAACTTCAAGCTTCTTATCCATTCCCCTTAAGGCTTCCCCTGTCACATTTTCAGATTTTCAGGCTTCTATTTGGGCTTCCTTGATTTGCGTGGACATGTGTGAATGGATTGTCATAGTTAAAGACTTCACTCTACGGCCCGAGTATTCCTTCTGGCTGAGTGCATCGGCCACCACGTTAGCCTTTCTGGGATGATATCGAATTTCGCATTCGTAATCATTTAGTAGTTCTACCCACCGTCTTTGTCTCATATTAAGTTCTTTCTGGTTGAGAATATGTTGTAGGCTTTTATGCTCGGTGAAGATTGTACATTTTGTGCCGTAGCGATAGTGCCTCCATATCTTTAGAGCGAAAATGATTGCTCCTAGCTCGAGATCGTGCGTTGTGTAGTTTACTTCGTGCGTCTTTAGTTGTCTTGAGGCATAGGCGATGACCTTCCCTCGTTGCATCAGAACACACCCAAGTCCTTGGTTTGACGCATCACAATAGATCACGAAGTCCTCCGTTCCTTCTAGTAAGGTTAGAATTGGCGCACTACATAAGGCTCGCTTTAGTGTTTGAAACGCGATGTCTTGTTTTTCTCCCCTGTCGAAGGTCACACTCTTCTGAGTTAAGGTTGTAAGTGGCTTAGCAATCTTTGAAAAGCTTTGTATAAACCTTCGATAATACCCGGTGAGTCCCAAAAATTTCCGGATTTCTGTTGGGGTTCTCGGAGTCGTCCAATTCTCTATTGCTTTAATCTTAGAAGGATCCACGTGTATCCCTTCTTCGCTTACTATGTGACCTAGGAAATCTACATCCTGAATCCAAAATTCACACTTTGAAAATTTTGCGTATAGTTTTTCTGCCCTCAATGTTTCCAAGACTTGGCAGAGGTGTTGGCTGTGTTCTTCCTTACTTCTTGAATAGATGAGTATATCATCTATGAACACGATCACAAATTTATCCAGGAAGGGACGACATACCCGGTTCATCAAGTCCATGAACACTGCTGGAGCATTTGTCAATCCAAAGGGCATCACTACAAACTCGTAGTGACCATAGCGTGTTCGGAATGCTGTTTTGGGGATGTCTCCTTCCAGCACTCGCAGTTGGTGATAACCAGATCTTAGATCGATCTTTGAGAAGTAGCTTGCTCCCTGTAATTGGTCGAACAGATCGTCTATGCACGGTAGGGGATATCGGTTCTTGATCGTGAGTTTGTTTAGCTCTCGGTAATCGATGCACATGCGAAAAGATCCATCCTTCTTCTTCACGAATAGGACCGGTGCTCCCCATGGTGAGAAGCTCGGTCTGATGAAGCCCTTGCTCAGCAGTTCGTTTAATTGACTGGATAGTTCCTGCATCTCGGCTGGGGCTAAACGGTAAGGCGACTTTGCTACTGGAGTAGCTCCGAGGAATAAGTCGATTCTGAACTCAACTAGACGTTCTGGTGGGATTCCTGGGAGATCTTCTAGGAAGATCTCTGGGAAGTTGCAGACTTCCGGAATGTCTTTAGTGTTCTTCGGTTCTTGTTTCTGGTCTACTATGTGAGCTAGAAAGTCATGATACTCCTTGCGAAGATATTTTCGTTCTTTAACATAGGAGATGATTTGTAAATGTGTACTAGGTTTGTCACCATAAATGACAAGAGTTTCGCCGTTTGGCAGATTGAGGCGAACGGCCCTTTCGTGACAAAGTATATCGGCATGGTGAAGACTTAGCCAGTCCATACCGATGATGACATCAAAACTTCTTATCGAAATCGGCATAAGGTCGATTTGAAATAAGTGCTCGTTTAAATTTAATGTGTACCTTACGTACATATCGCTTGCGCTTTCCGTTTTACCGTTTGCCATTTCTATAATGAATATTTTATTGAGTGGTTGGGGTTTTTGATTAAGTAGGTGTTTGAATTTATGACTCACAAAACTTCTCTCCGCACCACAGTCAAAGAGTATGCATGCATAAATGTTCTTGAGGAGAAACGTACCCGTAACCACCATGGGGTCAGCTATTGCTTCATTTTGACTTATCGCCAGCACTCTCCCAACAACACCAACATTCTTTGCCTTGGGGCAATCCCTCTTGAAGTGCCCAGTTTCTCCACACCCATAACATGCCTGGCTTATCCCAGTACCAGGAACTTGAGTGATTGGTCACGCCGGTGCCTTACAGAAACAGGCAGTGTGCCCTTTCCTGTCGCAGTTTTTACAGTGCATTTCGCGGCAATTACCGTGGTGATGGTAGTTGCATTTGATGCACTTTGGCAAGTTCCCAGCATATTGTTTTGTTGGCGCAGGGGTAGCAGGAGTTCTAGTGGGAGCAGTAGCGGCATAAACCGCCACCATTTGTTTCTTTGAAGGTTCTTGCGAAGTTTGCCCCTTTCTCTTGTTCTAGAATTTCTTCTTGCTGTTGTTGTTGGCATTGTTATCGTTGTTGTTGTTGTTCCCTTTGGTTGGTTCAGCAACGATAGCCGTGACGCCTTGACAGACACCATGATCAACGAGAGATTGCACCAGTTTCTTGGCGTTGTCGAATGTCATGGGTTTGGAGGCTAACACACTCCCTCGAAGTTGGGGTGATAGTCCCCAGATGTACCTCTCCACCTTTTGGCTTTCCAGTATCAACATCCCTGGGAAAAGTATTATCAAGTCACTGAATCTGTTGGTATAGCCTGCGATGTCCGAGCCTACCATCGTAAGGCCCTACAGTTCATGTTCGAGCTTCTGAATCTTGCCTCTTGGGCAGTACTCTCGTAGGAGCATTCGTTTCAGGTTTTCCCAACCCATGGAGTTCGCCACCGCTAGGGTTAGTGCCTTGACGTGGCCGTTCCACCATGTCAGGGCTCGTTCGGAGAATGTAAAGGCAGCAAATTTTACTTTGCTTTCTTCAGGGCATGCGCAAATTTCGAATACAACTTCGTTTTCTCTATCCATTGGGATAGAGCCATCACTCCCCAGTCCCATAAAAGGGAATAGGTTTTCCGTTGGTGAAGTCTTTGTAAGTACATACCCCGAAACGGCCTTGGCATTGGCCGTTTGTAAAGCAGTTTATTCCTCCTCCTGACCCGTTGTTGCTCATTTGAGCCATCGTTGCGGTTACAGCAGCTGTTACAGCAGTTTGGAACATAGCTGCATCCATAATTGGAGGGGGCGGTGGAGGTGGTGTTGGAGCTGAGTTTCTCTGTGCTGATCTACGAGGAGGCATGTTCTGGTAGAGAAATAATAATGAACACTATAAGTTTCTAATGATTTGACAATCGTGCACTAGAGGGTTAGTTGTATCTTGTAATTTTTTTTTACTTTAGTTCAAAGTAGATATAACAATTTAGATAATCCCGTAAGTTTCGAGAGGTATGTAAAGAAGTACTTCATATTTATATATATGTCACACATACGGTGCGTTACATTATGCTTCGTGTTTAGGAAAAAAAAACTTGACCTATCTAGAGGTCTCCGATTACAAGTTCAAAGGAAATAAGAAAAAAAATACGTTATCTGAGGTCCTATTCTATATCAAAATTGTTGGAGTTGGGCAAGTTCTACTTGCGACGTGTTGTGCGTTTGGAGCTAGACTCGGCATCCGACTGCTTGACTCCCATTAGGCGCCTTTCAAGAACTGCTTGTTGTTCCTTCATCTCTCTTATTTCTACCAGTGCTGTCACCATTTGGCTTTGAAGCGTCCTTGTGTGGAGTTGGGTATTTTCGTGTAGTCCGTCCAAACGATGGATGTCTGCGGCATTACCCTGTGTAGCAGCATTGACCTCACGGATTCTGGCCGCTTGCATGTCTGACTGGTAGTTTTGGGTGGCTATTGTGCCCACAAGGATGGGAAGCGCTCGATCGGCTGAGCCTCCTCCACTGACATTGTAAAAATCCCGACACATGCCGAAGGGAGGGCATACACCTAGTTGACAGCTCCAATGGTAGAGGTGGCTTCCCTAAATGGGAATGGGACCTGGGTAATATGGTCTGACTTCGGGAGGACGAGGAACAAAAGGGTTGATTACTTCCGGCTCGGAGTCTGTTCCATCAGTATCTTCTTCTTCCTCCTCGACCTCCTCATCGACTTCGAATTCCTCTCTAACTTCCTCTTCGACTTCAAATTCTTCTTCGACTTCCTCTTCGAATCCCTCCGGGTCTTCATCTATCCATCCGCATTACCTTTGTTTGGGTAGTAGGGATCTCCCGGTATATGGAATCCGACCATTTGTGAGTACTATGATAGAGGTATGAGAATTTTATAAGAAAAGAAATTTCTATTGAACGGCATCCTAAGTTTAACTATATCTTAATGTGTGCAGGTTTTTCATTGTCCTATTATCCTATAACAATACTCCTATAGTATTTCAAATTTGCGAGTCTAAAAAATTTATTTGGTAAGTTTTTGACTTGTTGTCCACTAAGACCATTCCGCGACGTACGTTGGTCAAATCCAGGATAAATATAGTTGATCAGGCTATATTTATTCTCGATTTAATTATATACCTCGAGGCCCAATCGTAGTGTCGCAACTTGTCTCAATAATTTTTACAAAATTTTGTTATGATACGAGACCGATGCATGCGAGTAAAAATGTGTGTGTGTGTGTATATATATATATATATATATATATATATATATATATATATATATATATATATATTAAAAGAAAATATTTTGCTTATGAAAACGTTTTGTCAGAGGGTTTTTGGTCCCCTTTGCATTTATAGTTTGTATCTCTTATGTGGTTCGATATACTTTGTTCACTATAAACAATGCTCTGATACCAATCTGTCACACCCCCAAATCAGAATGGCAGAAACATTCGGGGGTGGGTGACATCATGTATTATCATAACAATTGAATATTGTAAAGAAAGTAACACAACCATCATATATATAATAAAAACGTACATTGTTGCGTTATACATGTTTCCAAAAGAATATTACAATATGATGATGTAAAATATTTAATAATAATCGCCTTTACCATTCCTTCTTGAAAAGCTGGTAGTTACCTGTATTACTGATTCCCTGAGAAATACAAGTGGTTTCGAAAAAGTGTCAACAATATTGTTGGTGAGTTCATAGGTGTTTTGTACTGAAAAGTATGTCTTTTTGGAAGAAAATCAATGAACTTGGTTTTCTG
This sequence comes from Lactuca serriola, assembly GCF_051521515.1. Taxonomy (NCBI): domain Eukaryota; kingdom Viridiplantae; phylum Streptophyta; class Magnoliopsida; order Asterales; family Asteraceae; genus Lactuca; species Lactuca serriola. The sequence goes on from NC_136412.1 coordinate 168,821,562, forward strand.
AAAATCCAATATTTTCCACATATGGTTTGAAACGTTCCCAAGGTTGGAGGGCGTTAGTATCTTTCGTATTTAAATGATAAAGATAAGTTTTGTACTCAAAATAATGTAAATACTGAATGCATGTATGAATCTCGTAAATCAAGTTTGTTTTTATACTTTTGTGTGAGTCCTATAACCATACTATTGACACAGCTGCCTGTAAGAACATTCTTCAGGTGTTGTAGTGTTATGACATTTGTTACCCCAGACCTGCCGGTCTAACTGTAGCTAACAGTTTAGGTGCGGGGTTGTCAATCCCGTATAGATCTATACACAAGTATCACGTTCTCCCTCCAAGAGATTATGGCTTATAATACAGGACTTGAAATGCATACATAAGAGTACGTTGAAGTTTTAATATCTCACATTAAATAGTACAAATAGATTTACGATAAGAAAATCTTTGTTTTACTTTAGATGAAAGTATTTCGTTTTTCATGATGTATACGTAAGAATGTATGAATAACTCGAAAACTATACCCATTATAATTTTTCAGAAAGTATGTTCCATTTGGTGGAAATAACTTGGTGATATACTAAACTTTAAACGTAAAGATAGTTGTTGCATTTAAGTTTATGTAAAACGATACGTTTTCTTGTATTATACTTGTATTCCCCCCTAAAACATGAAAATACTTGAAAAGTAGGGGTATGAACTCACTTGTTCGGTTTGAAGAGAGTAGGACTAGAGTCGAGTAGAACTTCAACCGTGGAAATATGCGTCTTCGAGCATCTCGGGGATCTCGGAAGCGTAGAACTTTCGTCGGGGGCTCAGGTGCGGAAATCGAGGGTGTCGGGACGGCCTCTGGTGCTTGAAAGTGTGTGAGAGTAAGTGTGAGTTTGAGAAATGTGTGCTAAAATCCGGACCTTATGCCTTCTATTTATAGGGCTGAAAATGCAAGTACATTGGGCGTACCACCAGAGTGCGCTGGGCGTACGCGTTACGCTAGGCGTACTTCGGTTACATTGGGCGTAACTTTGCGTCATGGATTACGACTCGAGTCTAGCTAGGCGTAGAGCTGCAGCCGATGGGACTCGACCCTACACCTGAGTATGCTGGGCGTACTCCTGAATTACGCTGTAATTCTGGCTTCCGTCTTCTAAATTCTGCAACTTTCGCATACGGGCTCCGTTTTTCGTGTTTTTTATATGCACGCATAGGTGAGATTATGCTCTACAACTTTTATTTAGACTCCGTCGGCTAGCTTTGAATTTATTTTGGATGCTATGTTTTTAATAGGCCGGGACAGCTAAAGTCCGTTAAAAATTCATAACTTCTTTATCCGACGTCTGTTTTCGTTTGTCTTTTTATCATCTTACTCCTATTGTGGAGACCTTCTACTCTCGTTTAGGTTGCGTTAGCTAAATATCGATTGATCTTCAATACGAGTTTTTAGCTCTCTACTACTGTTACGAAACCTAGAAAATTCCTTACTTCTTCATACGAGGTCCAATTTGGGCGATCTTTTATGTACGTTTACAGTTTAATGAACTCTACAACTTTTGTTTAGATACTTAAGGCAAAAATACATTTTATTGGAATTCCACTTTTTACGTTAAATAGTGTTTTACTGGGTGTGTCGTAAATATTTGAGTGGTTATAGTTTCTTCAATATAACCCGGTTTCAAATCTTCTTTATGTTTTTGGAAACCTTCGCACGATATCTAACATTTGATTTATCCCAATTTAGATATTTTGAACACTTTATTTTTTAGGTTAATTTCGTTGATTCCAAATAGTTTTCGTTGTATTTGACTTTTGAGTGTAACATTGCTTTTGGAAAAATATAGGGTTGTCACAGTTATTAATGCATGTACCGTGATACTTTACAAGATGTCCTCCGCCCCCGAAAGTTTCCGCCATTCAGGTTTGGGGGTGTGAAAAATACAAATCATGGACTTGGAAAAAGATGAGGGTACTTCTGTTGCATTGAATCTTCTCGTCCCAAGTGAATTCAGATCCCATCTTAGCATTCCAACGGATCTTCACTATCGGTATGCGACTTTGTTTTGTTTGTTTGACTTCCCGATCCATTATTTCGATTGGTTCTTCCACGAAATTAAGGTTCTCGTTGATCTCGATCTCAATAAGAGGGATCACAAGGGTTTCGTTGGATAAACACTTTTTGAGGTTTGACACATGGAGGCCTAGATGAATGTTGCTAAGTTGTTGGGGTGAACGAAGTTTGAAAGCTACGAGTCCGATCCTAGCGAGGATCTCGAATGGCGCAATGTATCTCGGATTTAGCTTTCCACGCTTTCCGAAGCATATCATGCCTTTCCAGGGTGACAGCTTTAACAAAACACGATCACCAACCTGGAACTCCAAATGTTTTCGTCACTTATCGACGTAGCTCTTTTCTCTATCTCTTGAAGCCTTTAGTCGTTCTCGGATATGTACTTTATTTTCGGTGGTTTCTTGGATGATTTATAGGCCAGTTAGAGTGCTATCGGGGACTTGACATCTAGCTAGCTGTGTGTCACCCACCTGAGCCCAACACACAGTGGATCTATACTTACGGCCATACAGGGCTTCAAATGGCGCAGTCTTGATGGTAGTGTGATTGCTTTTGTTGTAGGAGCACTCGACCAATGGAAAATGTGTATCCCATGACCAACCAACGTCAATAATGCACACTTTAAACATTTCTTATAGGGTTTGAATGGTTCTCTCACTCTGTCCGTCTGTATGAGGACGTAAGCTATGCTCATATCTACCTTAGTTCCAAGAGGCTTTTGTAATGACTGCCAAAATCTCAAAGTGAATTTGCTATACCGATCGATGATAATGGACACAGGCACACCATGCAGACGGGTTGTCTCTTGAATGTAGATTCTTGTTAGTCTTTCCATCTTGAATGTTTCTTTGATTGGCAGGAAGTGGGCAGACTTAGTAAATCTGTCAACGATTACCTAGATAGTGTCATAACCACTTGGAGTCTTGGGTAATTTAGTGATGAAATCCATCGCAATTCCTTCCCACTTCCACTCTGGTATTTGTAGTTCTTGAAATAGACATGAGGGCTTTTGATATTCCCCTTCACCTTGGTGCAAGCTAGACACTTGCCCATAAAGGTAGTGATCTTTGCTTTCATTTTTGGCCACCAATAGAGCTTTTTGAGATCCAAATACATCTTATCTGAATTTGGGTGAACGGAGTATCTAGTCTTGTGAGCTTCACTCATGACAACCTCTCTGTACCCACTGAACTTTTGGGTCAAGATCCGGTTCAAGAAATAGTAGACTCTATCTCCCTTGATCTCTAAGTTCTTTTCCATTCCTCTCCAGGCTTCATCCAACACATTCTCTGGTTTCAAGGCTTCCAGCTGAGCCTCTCTGATTTGTGTGAATAGATAGGAATGGATGGTCATTGTCAGTGCCTTCACTCTTCGACCTGAATACTCTTACCGGTTGAGGGCATCTGCTACCACATTGGCCTTCCTGGGATGATAGCGTATTTCACACTAATAATCATTGAGTAGCTATACTCATCTCCGTTGCATCATGTTCAACTCTTTCTGGTCGAAAATGTGATGTAGACTCTTATGGTCAGTGAAGTTGGTGCACTTGGTTCCGTAGAGGTAATTTCTCCAAATCTTTAATGTGAAGACCACCGCTCCTAATTACAGATCGTGAGTTGTATAATTGACTTCGTGTGCTTTTAGCTGTCTCGAGGCATAGGCAATAACATTTCCTCGCTGCATGAGCACACAGCCTAGGCCCTGATTGGATGCATCGTAGTACACAACGAAGTCTTCCATCCCTTCTGGCAGATACAAGATAGGTGCGCTACATAAGGCCTGCTTCAATGTTTGGAACGCAATGTAAGAGCGGTTAAAGGCATAGCAATCTTCAAGAAATTTTGTATAAACCTGCTATAGTAGCCAGCAAGACCCAAGAATTGACGGATTTCTATAGGTTTCTTATGTGCTGACCAATTCTCAATCGCCTTGATTTTATAAGGTTCCACGTGTATGCCTTCTTCACTAACCATGTGACCGAGGAAAGTTATTTTTCTGATCCAGAATTCACACTTTGAGAATTTTGCATATAGTTTTTTCACCCTTAGAGTTTCTAGCACTAGCCTCAAGTGTTGTCTATGATCTTCCTCACTCCAAAAATAGACAAGTATATCATTTATGAGTACATTCACAAAATTGTCAAAGAAAGGGTGGAACACCCGATTCATCAGATCCATGAATACTGCGGGTGCGCTGGTTAAACCAAACGACATCACTACAAAATCATAGTGACCATACCAAGTCCGAAATGTTGTATTACGAGAGTCACCCTCATGGACTTGTAAATGATGGTACCCTTATCTCAAGTCTATCATTGAGAAATAACCTGCTCCTTGAAGTTGATCGAAGAGGTCGTCGATTTGGGGAAGAGGGTAATGGTTTTTGATGGTAAGCTTGTTCAGTTCGTGATAATCTATGCACATCCGAAAGGACCCATCTTTCTTTTTCACAAACAAGACCGGGGCTCCACATGGTGAGGAACTTGGTCTGATGAATCCCTTCTTGAGTAGTTTGTTGACCTAGCTAGATAACTCTTGCACTTCTGTCGGCGGTAGACGGTAAGAGGATTTAGCTAAGGGGGTAGCTCCGGGGATTAAGTCGATTCAGAACTTGACTTGGTGCTCAGGAGGAATTCCGAGAAGATCTTCAGGGAAGACATCAATAAAGTTGCAGACTTTGGCGATGCTTTCGAGGTCTTTAACTTCCTGTTTCTCGTTAGCGACATGGGATAGGAATGCATGTCATTCCAGAACCACCCAGCTGTAGTATTCATGGATCTGATGGTTCGGGAATGGCTGCCACAACTCCATGATCAACCCCATAATCTATCACGGTCTGTGCTAGACACTTAGCCCTGTCAAACGTGAGAGGTTTAGAAGCCAAGACGTTCCCTTGAGTTGGGGGTGTCAATCTCCATATGTACCTCGCGATTTTCTTGCTTTCCGGGGTGACCATCCCGAGACACAGAAGAGCCAGTTCGCAAAACCTAGCAGTAAACGCAGCAATGCCGGAACCCTTCATCTTCAGGTTCCAGAGCTCGTGCTCCAGCTTTTTCATCTCATCCCTTAGGCAATACTCTGCAAGAATTAACTATTTCAGACTTTCCCAACCGATGGCATTGGCTAATGGTAGAGTTAGGGATTTAACTCGGCTATTCCACCAAGTCAGTGCTCTATCGGTGAAGGTGCAGGAGGCGAACTTCACCTTACTTTCCTCGTGGCACACACAGATCTCGAAAATTGATTCGATCTTCTCGAACCAACGAGTTAGGGCAATGACACCTCCATTGTCGTCAAAGGATTTAGGCTTCACATTCATAAAGTATTTGTAGGAACACTCCTTCTTGTGTCCCTGACCACCATTAGGATTAAGGGGATGGGTACCACTTCCCGACCGGCTAGAGCCGCCAGAATTGATCTTCGACATTGTGGTAGCCACAACGGCTGTAGCTGTTGCTTGGAACATAGCAGGGTCGAACTAAGGAGGTGGTGGCGCTGGATCCATCGGAGGGTTGTTGTTCCTTCTGTTGGGTCTCTTCCTGGGAGGCATCTTTCTCTAAAAGATAAAAGGGGAAAATGACGATAAGCCTTCTACTGATCATGAATTAGATATTTTTGAGCAAGATATATCTTAATCCTACCATGATAACACAGATCTACAATAAAGGTTTACTAACATAAACAGGGAATTACAGGTCTTTCATTTTAGAGGATTAGTACTACTTCTAACAATCCTGTGCAGTGTTACAGAATCATAAAATACTCCTATAGTATTTTAACTATGTTCTTCATTAGTATGGGATTTGGTGACTTTTACACTTGTCGCAACACTACAGTCACTCTAAACACATGCTGGTCATATCTCAGACAAATATAGTTGATCAGGTTATATTGGCGCCACGTATGATTACATAACTATTCAGGTTTAACGATAGTGCCCAACTCGTCCTAAATAATTTTACGTAGTTCTTATTATGTTATTGCTTCTTGTATGTATGTATACTTGTATACTTCTTATAGAATACTTCACTTTTAAAGTATACATAATTGTATACCATGTATGGTTCAATATACTTAGTTCACTATAAAAAATAGCTTTGATACCAATCTGTCACACCCCCAAACCGAAACGGGGGAAACGTTCGGGGTGGAGGACGTTACGTATAGTATCACAATTGCAGCATAGTAATCAAAGTAAACACAACCATTCCATTGAATAAGTAAAATATTTACATCTGTTTGATACATATTTGTGTACACCAAAAGTATATCAAATTATAAAAAGACGTGACTCTATACGATCCCTTTTCTCAAAAGTTGTGGGAGTACCTGTGTACTGAATTCCTGAGAATACAAGCGGTTTTGAAAAGAGAGTATCAACATTAAGCTGGTGAGTTCATAAGCATGTTTTTGTAATGAAAACCGGTTAAATGAATCTGTGAAAATGTTTGTACGTTTCCAAGAAAAACCAATATCTTCTATCCTGTGAGTTCGTTACGGTGTTCCATAATGTGTTAGTTCGTACGTCTGGTTATCAATAGATGTATTGTATAACATTGTTTTGAGTGAAAACCCTTTTGTATGAAGACCCTGGCTATTACCAATAAGTAAAGAATGTTCTGTTTGAACACCATGTATAACACCAGTATGTATAGTAGTTTCATCAATTAAAATAAAACCATGCGTTGAAATCCCTAAAATCCTCCGGTTGTGGTATGTAGTAGTTCTATAAATGAAAATAAACTAATGAAGAATGAAATCCCGTAAACAAGAGGTTAGTTTATACTATTGTGAGTTTGTATAACCATTCTTGATATGACCTAGTGACCTCTACGACGTTCTCCAGGCATCAGACGTTATGCAATTTGTCACCCCAAGCATGCCTGCCTAACCGTAGCTAGCGGTTTAGCTGTGGGATTGTCAATCCCGAATAGATCTATTCACAAATCTCACGCTCTCCCTCCAAGAGACTCTGGTTATCCCACACCCCGAAGGGTACAAATCTCACGCTCTCCCTCCAGGAGACTCTTGTAGAGTAAAAATAATTATACTTAAATAATTATTTAGTAATGTACTCTTTTTATCCAAAAGTTAGTAATGTATACCATAAACTAGTTCTACCATAGTTTACATGTTTGTTAATGTATAAACTCTGAAATTGTGAAATTGTGTATTGAAATCCCAAACTATACCTATTGTAGTTTGCTATTATGTTAATTACTCGGTCCGTGTATGTTCTGAAAACTATGCAATTATAGTTGTGAGTTGAAAACTTCCCTTATGCTTAGCATATTACAAAAAGGGATAATATATTTAAACATTTCATAAAATGTGTTGATCTTTTGGTTGTGTCAATTGCATAAGTTTTAATCCTGTTTGAAATTCTAAATATAAAGTTCACAAAACTATTTGTGATTGGCTTGTATTCACCCCTAAAAACGTTAAAATAATAAAAGCGTAGGGGTATGAACTCACTGTTAATTGCGTGAATGCCAGACAACGAAACTGGAATGAGGACCCCTGAGTTGTTGTACGCGATGTTAACGGAATCCTAATAATAATTAAACACGTATTTGTATTTAAATTAGTGAATCGATTAATTAAAGTGTTATAAAAACACTTGTTTTTGGTTAAGGAATGTCACCGAGACTCGATCGAACTGGAAAAGTCGGTTTACAGCCAAGATTCACGATGTAGGGCTGACTGCTGCTGTGAAAGGGATTACGGCCATGAACTATTCTCAGCCGTAAACGGTTTACTGCCTTTGAAGGTTTTACGGTTTTTGAAGGTTTGAAGGGTTTACAGCCCTAAACTGATTTCAGCTCTTCAAGATTTGAAGATTTGAAGGGTTTACATCCGTGAACTCAAGAACAACAACATTTGATATGATGAAAAGTCAGATGTTGATGCTCCAAAACGAGTTGTAAGGTGGATGGAGTGATAGATGAAGAGAAAACTTGAGTTTTTCAGGTGATGGTTTTAGAGAGAGAGTGTGTGTGTGTGTCTGTTTTCAGCTAGAAAAGTGTAAATGAGGGTAGGAACTCGTATATATAGGTTGGGTTTACGGTCGGTGGTGGGAGTCCACCAGTCGTGATCGGTTTATGGTCGTGATCGGGTTCATGGCCGTGAACACCACTCACACCGAATTTTGCTGATTTTTGAAGAAAAACTCGTGTTTTCGCGTGATTTTTGGTTCTGACTCTTATATAAAATTTAATTATATAAATTAATGATTTTTCAAGCTATAAGAATTTGACGGAACAAAATAAATTTCAAGACTTATGTGATAGAATCGGGCTAACGTTAACGGAAAAAGTTTTAAGTTGTCACAGATTAGGGTTTGGAAGTGATGGACGTTGGGATGGAGGCCAAATATGATGCTTAAATAAGGTGCAAACTCTAAAGATTAGGGTTTCATCCGCTCTGTCCTATTCGTCGAGTCAGGGCTGCGACTCGTCGAGTAGCTTACTTAAAACCTGCGAATATACTGCCTTATACTCGGCGAGTTAGGGCCATTAACTTGTCGAGTAGCCCTTCCACAATGAATAAATAAATGAATTAAGTGCATACCGCGTTACAATACCAACAAGAATCATTTCAATGTAAGGATAAAATTGTCAAGGGTCTCAACATCACACTTAACCAATGTATTATATAACTAATCAACTTCCATTATCCTAACAAATAGCATATTGTATGCATTAATCAATCTAAAACTTACATCATTATTCGGCTTAAAAAAACTTATTGTGGCATTTTATTAAACACCTAACACCAAATAAAAAGTACGAACTTACCGATGGAAACCAAACAATTATAAGTCACATCAGTAAAGAAAACAACAAGAACAAGAGCACTGGATGAACAAGTGAAATACCGGATTTTTAAAATCAAATGATTTGTATTTTTAAAATCAAATGACCAACAAATCTGACGAGTTTGTAGTTTTTGTATCTGGTGAGCTGGTTTAAAAGAAGAACAAGAAGGTGACACCTTTTGTGTGACTACAAAATTGAGAACAATTGGAGTAAATCCGAATGAAATTGAAGGATGTCGAGTCGGCAATGGACTGTAAGCGTATCAGGTCGATTTCTTGGCGATTTTGAAGGTTTGAAAACTTCAGAAATCATAATTATTTTGAAGGTTAGAAAACATATCTACAGTTCATTCATCTTCAAGCAAAGAGCAACATCATCGTTTCTGAGCTCAATCAGAATTGGTTTTGCCTTTGGGCATAATCAAAATTATATAACATAACCAAACATAAACATAAAAGTAACAATAATCATTCAATCAACAAGAAGATGAAAAAACCTTCAAGGGCTTGTTTGATCCATAATTGTTATGTGGGGTAATGTCGAGTGAAGAAGGAAGAAAGAGTAGGTCCTTCAGTTTTGAAGAGAAAACCGAATCATGCATCGAGTCAACCGTTTCGACCGAGTCCAATAGTTAAAAAGCAATATTAAACATGTATAATTGGTTTTTATTTTACCCGGTCCCCATTTGGAACCAATTAGATTCCACATCAAACACTCCCTAATATACTAAAAGAAAACCATACAAAGTCTAATATTGTCTCATAAATATAATTTAAATTATTTTATTATATATATGTTCTTTAAGTAACTTTTTTTATTTTAACTTTGGTCTCATAAAAAGTTTTGGCAAACATTGGCCTAAGTTACATCGTTTTTCTCTATTTGCTAAAAAAAGTATCAAAGCTATCATTACATACATACGGGATGTGAGTGGGACTAAGTTGGGCACCGGCAGTAGTACTTGTTTTAGAGGGTATATTGTTTTTTTTTTTTTTTGGTTGTTCAGGCTCTAGAATCATTCGATTTAGATTTCATGAGCATCATGACAAAGGCTCTTGAGGTGCTTCAGAGAGAAGATGATCTCAATGAAATTGTCCAGGTATCCGTTTGTAGGGAAAGTTCTAGTTACAAATACTCAGATTCCAAATAGGCATTTTGTCAAACACCTGGTGTGCCTCCTCTTTTTCTTCAAATATCTCTAATGGATTTATTAAATGAAGACTTAATTAGCAAATAAGCATCTTCAGAGCTAAATAATCTCTACACTTGTAAAGCATATTATAAAACATCATTACATCGTCATTTGCGCATCCTTCCTCTTCCATCTGTCTCTCGCTGAATTCTGAACATTAACATCAAATCCGGCGGTTCTAAGGTATCAATTTCTCGACTGCTTTTATTTAGGGTTTGTACCTTTTGAGATTCAAAATTTATGGTCAACTATGTTGATCTTTTATGTCCGAGTATTTTTGAAGATTATAAAATATTATAAGGGAACTATTTAGTTGTCTTTTTAACAATTCTAAATATGGAAGTCTTGGAGCTTTAAATTGTTCTATGAAATTATATACATCAAAGCACATGCAAGAATAGAGAACAGGACAATGACACATTGATAATGTATCGGAAAGCATCCATCTCAAGCTGAAATAATGTTCTCCTTTTGCAGTACATTGAACGTGGAACAGAAGAAAGCATATTACTTGTTGACAACTGCATACTTCACTTCAATATTTTTGAAAAAGACTTGAAGAGTACTCATCTAGAACCTGCAGTTGCTTCTATCTTTAGAAGGTTGATGGAAAAGCCTCACTTCTGTAAGGTGTTCTCTTGTTTAGGAAAACACACAGATATCAATGAGAAACATCAATTTACTGTTTTGTTAGCAAATTCTGATGGTAATGATTTTACCTGAAACAGAAAATATATGTATAACGATCAGCACTCAAAAAATTATTCAATTTGTACATGCATGGGGTGTCCATGGGTGAAGCTGTTGGTGTTCTTGGAGGACCCATATGTGAAACTTTCTACTCAGGGGGTAGTTTTTGTATGGGTCCGGAATCAGGAGCAAGAAAAATTGCTATTTTAAGCTTAGACATTTCAAGTAAGCTTGCTTTTTATGAAATTGTTATTTACAGCAACAAGATCCCTAACTTTGTACAGAAAGAATAGGAATCAGGAGCCATGTAATGGGAATCCAAGTCTAGAATCAGATTATGGTCGGCTTTGGCATTTCAATCTACCACAATACCAAAAAGTTTCGAGCAGCTTGAGGTTATCATGGGGATCACTATACAAGATAACTATACTCACCAATTTCTTTAGAGACTTTCTGAGCCCTGGCAAATTGAATTCCCTTCCTCAACGTAGGATTTGTCGATCCAAGTTATGTCGATTGCGATAAATTTACGAAGACTTACACATAAGTTAGCCAAATACATGTTTTTTTTTTCTTTCTGAAAAAGGAAATCAAATAAGCTAAGAAGAGCTTAAATGGATTTATAGGTATGGAGGCTATATGAAACAATCATATGGTTGTCAACAAGTTGTTTTGAATAAAGTAATCATCAACAAATTACAAAAATGATGATATAGAGAACAAATTATAAAGTGAAAGAGTATACTTTGAAGATAAGGAATTGAAGAGAGGAGGGGAGGAGCGTAACGGAAAAAGTATGCAGATTGACCAAGAATTTTTTACTATAAATATGTAGTTTTTAGACCGTTACAAAACGGTCATATTCTTCATAGTCTTATTTCAATTTGAATTAATTACAAGAGTGACTGTTGCCTAACGGTAAGAAACTCAAACGAATAATGGGTGCATGTATTTTGAGATTGAATAATAAAATAGTGGACAAATTACATAAATGTTATTATATTTTGGTAACCGTAGTGACCAAAGTGATATTTAAAATTTTCTAATAGAATGACAACATTTGATGTGTTTTTTATTAATCAGACCATTATTACTATCTACAATAAAATGTTAGATTTATTTGATTATGTCGCACATTAAAAAGATAAAAATGACATGTTGACCATTTAGTCATTTTTCATAAAAACCTTTCAATGGCCTTGGCATTTCTACAAAACTAATTATCCAGAACAGATAAACTGCACTTTGGTTATCAGAATGCTATGACACTCTAGATTCTTCTCCATGTTCACTGCATTTTGGTTATCACAATGTAGGACATAGTTATATTGTTTCTTTCCAAACTCTGATTCGGAGTTCTTCAACCATATAAGCTATCATATAAGCTATGTGGAAGCTTCTATAATTGCCATATATTATACTTTTATGAATTATAGAGCAACAATCTTTTATAATTTGGACATCCAACTGATGAATGTACCCACAATAGTGAACCCATAAATTCTGTTATTCTCTTTGAATCTACCCAACCTCCCAAAATCTACATTTGTGTTCTTTTTATTGAAACATAAAGCAACCTTTTCAACTAGCATTGAAACCACTTGACTCCTTCCCGATGCTTCTTTCCTAGATTTGACATAAATCAACTAATAAATCTCACTACAAGAGTAACATACGGCATAGTATATACCATAATATACATCAAACTATCAATTGTTGTGACATAAGGAACTTTATTCATGTCTTGTTTGTTTGCATCCTTCTTTGGGATTGCTTCTTTGAGAATATCAAAAGACTCCCCAAACGTGTGCTTTTGGCCTTAACATTTGTCGTGCATAATTTCTCCATGACTTTCTTGATATACTTTTGTTGGGAACACTTTAGAATACCAGCAACTACCTCTAACTATGCTCATGTATAGAATCTCTTTGGTATCTCCTATGTCCTTTATCTTGAACTATTTGTAATACTACTTCTTCATTTTGCTAATCTCATGTATGCTTGATCCAGCTAACAACATGTCATCAACACACAATATAAGGATGATATAGGAGGAACTAAACTTCATTAGGAAGCAACAAAGAACCATCTAACAAATCACATAGTAATTCATGTACATAATAATATAAAAATTAAAATACCATTACCTTTGAGCTTGCTTCAATCCATATAGATTTTTCTTTAACTTGCCCATCATGTTTTCTTTACTAGCTATCTAAAAACCATTTTGTTGTGCCATGTGTATATCTTCATCAAGGTCTCAATGAAAGAATGCAATCTTTCAATCTAGTTGCTCAAAATATAGACCTTTTGAAGCACATTACCAAAGACGACTAATTTGGCCTTGTACTTCTTGATCATGCCCATCTTCGTCTTTGACCTTGAATACCCACATCTTTTGTAGTCCTTCATTCCCTATTGGTAGCTTGACGAAGGACCAACTTTCATTATTTTCAAATGATCTTAGCTCGTATACCATTACTCTTCCACAATATGGAATCTTTCATGCTCAAGGCCTTTAGATAATATTTTGTCTTCATATTCGACAAGTAAACTTTCACATATCTCTAGAGTGCAGACAGGTCATGTAGTGTCATTCTTTGTAATCGAATTGAATTGAAATTAACAATACTCGTGTGGTTTCAACTTTCCTTCAATATTTTCTCCAAGTGTACCTTTATAGAGGACATTATCTTTAACATGATATTCCTGCTTCTCATGAAAATTCTATCTTATCATCTTAGAAATCATATCTCATAAGATCCAACTCATACCCAATGAAGGTACACCATGTGGAATATAAAAAAAAAACTCCTAATCCAGACAAAGAAGTGGTACTTGGTTGTATGGAATCTTTTAAAAGGATATCTGAAAGTCTAAAATAAGAGTGATTGTTGTGTGAATAATGTGAACCATTCCACATGAAGACATGGATTTACTTAATGGCGGCAGCTCAAATAGATGAAATAACCATAGTTGAGATCAATTAGTGGTAAAGTTACAGTACATTAACTCTTTAGTTAGCCAGCCGAAGTTCCAAAGAAAGTTCTATCCCAGTTGATTAGTAGCTTGTTGACAAAAAGAAACTCTAGCTCCCACTCTTACATATTGTAACATCCTTATTCATGGTATGTAATTTTAATCTGGATTTAATTAGAATATTTCGTTCAAGTATGAACAACTGAAATCTAGAATTAATCCCAAGAAGCATGGTGTGACAACCCGAACCTTTTTCCGTTAACGTTTGTCCAATTTCGCTAAATAAAATTTTAATTTTATTTTGTTCCGTCAAATCCTTATAGCTTGAAAAATCATTAATTTACATAATTAAATTTTATATAAGAGTTGGAACCAAAATCGTGCGAAAACCCGATTTCTCTTCGAAAATCAGCAAATCCGGTCTGATTGGTGTTCACCGCCATGAACCTGATCACGGCTGGTGGACCCCACGACCGACCATGAAACCAGCCTATATATATATATATATATATATATATATATATATATATATATATATATATATATATATATATATATATATATATATATATATATATATATATATGGAAATATCCAAAAAAGTCCTAAAATTTTAGCCTAATTTATGAAAAAGTCCCGAAATAATTTTTGTTTACAGAAAAGCATAGAATACCGGCTAAAACTTTGAAGAAACCTTTTTTGGCCGGTTTTGTAGATTTAGCCGGTATTATGTGCTTTTACGTTAGTTTGCTCAAAATATTAGGACTTTTCTGAAAATTGCCCGATGACCAAAGTATTAGGAATTTTTTGAAAATTACTTTCGAATTAATGGATATTATTCTTAACAAATCATTTATAAACATAAATTTTTTTATTATAAATAAAAAAAATACATTTGTTGCCAATTTCTAGGAATAAAATGGTCAATTATGTACTTCTGTATTGTTTGTTGACCACTTCAAAGTCTACATGTTCTTCCTATGTATTGTTGTGGGTGTCATAATGAGAAGCACTTTGTTAGATGTGAACAATATACAAGTTGATAATATTTATTAATACACAATCAATAATTGTCTACTTGCTATTAGGCATGATGCTATATGATCACGTGTTATTAGAAAATATCATTAGACAAACTTATAGATCTTTCATTATGTTCTTTAACCTAACTACCACCTAAGCTCCAAACATTACCCGGTAACAACCATCAAATTAAACACATCTATCGAGAGTAAAAAGTAAACTTTGAATGACAGTTTAAATAGATAATAACCTTCACTTGTTTCCATATAAATTATCACTCGCGATTCACTTTACACATTTTATACATGTGTGTTAGCCGATGGTTGTTAACATGTAAGGTATGAATGTTGGTTTGTAGTTAGGTTAAACAACATAAGAGGAACACCAACATTAGAGGAATGCTAACTAAGTTCATCTCACCATCATACCGACAACAATGCATACGAAGAACGTAGAGAGTTTGAGTGGTCAGGAAGCAATAGAGTACTTAGACACAAATTTATTCCTAGATATGTATTTTCTTTTTTTATAATAAAGTATTCTTTTATGTTTATAAGTGATTTGTTAATAATAATATCCATTAATTTAATAGTAATTTTCAAAAAAGTCCAAATATTTTGGTTATTATGTAATTTTTGAAAAGTCCCAAAATTTTGAGCAAACTAACGAAAACGGACAAAAATACCGACAAAATCTACGAAACTGGCTCAAAAGGGTTTTTTCAAAGTTTTAACCGGTATTCTGTGTTTTTCCGTAAATAAAATTTAGTTTGGGAATTTTTCATAAATTGAACTAAAATTTTAGGACTTTTGTGGAGATTTCCCTATATATATATATATATATATATATATATATATATATATATATATATATATATATATATATATATATATACATGTTCTACCCCCAATTACACTTTTCTGGCCGAAAACACACCACTCTCTCTAAAACCATCACCCGAAAAACCCAAGTTTCTCTTCATCTATCACTCAATCCACCTTAGACCTCATTTTGGAGCATCAAACATCCGTCTTTTCATCAAATCAAGTATTTTTGTTCTTGATTTCACGACCATAAACCCTTCAAATCTGCAAATCTTCAAGGGCCGAAATCAGTTCATGACGGTGAACCCTTCAAATCTTCATATTTTCACCAAAGACACCAAGAACAGACCGTGAACCCTTCAAAGACCATAAACCCATCAAAGGCAATAAACCGTTCACGACCGAGAACAGTTCACGGTCGTAATCTCATCATGGCCGCAATCAGCCTTATATCGTGAATCATGGCTGTAAACCCACTTTTCCACTTCAATCAAGCCTCAGTAACATTCCTCAACCAAAAACAATTGTTTATAACACTCTAACTAATGGGTTTACTAATTTAACTAACTTCACGTTCAACAACTCGACGGTCCTCATTCCAGTCTCCTGGTCTAACATACACGCAACCAACAGTGAGTTCATACTCCTACACTTTTACTATTTTAACGTTTTCAGGGGAAGAATACAAGCCAAACACAAATGAATTTATGAACTTATACAAGAGAATTTCAACATGTTTAAAACTTATGCAATTGATACAATCAAAATATTTCCACATTTTTAAAAATATTTAGCTATTTTATCCCTTTTGTAACATGATGAGCATAAGGGACGTTTCCAACTTACAGTCAAAATTCAATACTTTTCAGATCAATACACAAACCGAGTACATAACATACGGATTTCAAGAGTACATTAACAAACATATAAATTATGATAGACTTAGTTTATGATATACATTATTACATACGAATTTCAAGAGTATAGTATCAGATAATTATTTAAGTATAATTATTGTTACACTTCAAGTATACAACCAGATTCAAATACAAGAGAACATAACACTACATGTAAACTAGTTAATATGGGGTTGTGAGAAATCACTTCAATTGTACCCTTCAGGGTGCAGGTTAAATCGTATCATAGTATAAGTAGACATCAATATCCCACAGTTGAACTGCTTGCTACAGTTAGGCAAATATGTCTTAGTTGACAAATGTCATAATGTTCGACTTTTGAAGAACGTTGTAGATGTCACTAGGTCATATCAAGCATGGTTATATGAACTTACAATAGTATAAACTAACCTTTGGTTTACGGGAATTCATTCTTCATTGGTTTTATTGTCATTAATAGAGCTACTACATACTCCAACCGGAGGATTCCACGCACATGTTAGAAAATATTGGATTTTCTTGAAAACATACAAACATTTTCACTGATTCATTAATAGGTTTTCATTACAAAAACATGCTTATGAGCTCACCGCTTGTATTCTCAGGGAATCAGTAGACTGGTACTCCTGCAGCTTTTGAGAAGACGGAGCGTATAGAGTCACGTCTTTTTAACGTTTGCTAAACTTTTGATGTATACAAATTATGTAACAAACAGAAGTAAATATCTATATTTCAATGTTATGGTTGTGTTTACTGTGATTACTATCGTGCAATTGTTGTGATACTATACATGACGTCCTCCACCCCCGAGCGTTCCCGACGTTTCTGTTTGGGGGTGTGACAGATTGGTAACAGAGTTATTGTTTATAGTAAACTAAGTATACTGAACCTTACATGGTATACAACTTTAATGACTACTCTGAAACTAAAAGTATACTTCTAAAATTTAAGTATTTTATAAGAAGTATACAAGTATACATACGTACCAAAGACAATATCGCAAGTAGAACAAAACAAAAGTATTTGGATGTTGCACACTACGGTCAAACCTGAATAGTTATGTAGTCATATGTGGGGCCAATATAACATGATCAACTATATTTTTCTGAGATATGACCAACATGTGTCTGGGAGTGATTGTGGTGTTGCGATAAGTCTAAAACTCACCAAATCCGATACAAATAAAGCACATAGTTAAGATACTATAGGAGTATTTTATAGTTCTATAACATTACACAAAATTGTTACAAGTAGTACGAATCCTCACAAATGAAATACCTGCAATTCCTTATTTATGTTAGTAAACCTTTATTGTAGATCTCTGTTATCCCTGTAGGATTAAGATATATCTTGCTTGAAAATATCCCATTCATGATCAGTATAGAAGGCTTATCGTTATTTTCCCGTTGTATCTTTTAGAGAAAGATGCCTCCTAGGGAAAGACCCAACTGAAAGAACAATGACCCTCCGACGAATCTACCGCCACCACCTCCTCAATGTGATCCTACTGTGTTCCAAGCAGCAGTTATAGCCGTTCTGGTTGCTGAAATGTCATAGATAAATACTGGCGGCTCTGGCGGATCGATAAGTGGTACTTATACCCGTAATCTTGATGGTGGTCGGGACACTAGAAGGAGTGTTCCTACAAAGACTTTATGAACGCAAAACGCAAATCCTTGGACGACAATTGATGTTGCATTGTGCTAACTCGTTGGTTCGAGAAGATAGAATCTATATTCGAGATTTGTGCGTGCCCCGAGGCAAGCAAGGTGAGTTTTGCCGCCAGCACCTTTACCGATAGAGCACTGACTTGGTGGAATAGCCGACTTAAATCCTTAACTTTTCTGGTGGCCAATGCCATGGGTTGGGAGTGTTTGAAAGAGTTAATGCTTGCAGAGTATTGCCAAAGGGGCGAGATGCAAAAGCTGGAGCATGAGCTTTGGAAACTGAAGATGAAGGGTTTTGACATTGCTGCATATACCGCTAGATTCTGCAACCTAGCTCTTCTATGTCCCGGGATGGCCACCCCGGAAAGCAAGAAAATTTAGAGGTACAGTTGGGTATTGACACTCCCAACTCAAGGGAACGTATAAGCTGCTAAACCTCTCATATTCGGCAGCGCCAAGTGTCTAGCGCAGACCCTGATAGATCATAGGGTTGATCATGGAACTGTGACAGCCATTCCTAAACCACCAAATGAGATTGGTGAGAAGAAAGAGTTTTGGAATAAGAGCAATGTCATCTCTTTGCAGGAGCCCCCCAAGAAACAACAAGTAGTGGCACTTGATGATGCTACCACTCCTGCAGCTATTCCTGCAACTCAAGCACATGCCAGTAGATAAGTTGATACCCTTCCAAGGTGCGATAAGGGTAACCTTCATCATCACGGACCCTGCTGTGACATGCAATGCAATAGCTATGCCAATAAGGGACATACAACGCATTTTTGCAAGACACAAGTCCAACTAACCAATCAAGCTCCTACAACGAGTGTTGGTCAATCTTGATATGTAAGTGGGGAAACTGGGAACTTCAAGATAAATTGCTCAAAAGCAGTAGCTGCCAATACAGGGAAGGTTCTAGCTATGGGCCAGGTAGAAGCATTCGATGATCCCACCGTTGTTACGAGTACATTCCTCCTCGACAACTCTTATCCATGCATTCTTTTCGATAATCGTGCGGAGAGGAGTTTTGTTAGCCATGCCTTTAGACATCTACTCAAGCATAAATCCCAACCTTTAACCAAAACATTCACCGTCGAGATGGATAACAGAAAGAAAGAGAGCACTAACGACGTATTCATAGGTTGTACCCTTACCCTAGACGGTCATTCCTTTCCAATGGACCTTATGCCAATTTCCATAAAAAGTTTTGATGTCTTCATCGGCATGGATTGGTTGAGCTCCAATCGTGCTGATATCCTTTGTTATGAAAAAGAAATTCATCTCAATTTTCTATTTGGCGAAGCCCTCATTATCTATGGTGATAAACTCAGCTCAAACCTTCGTATCATTTTGTTCATCAAAGCCCATAAATTTCTGCGAAAGGAGTGTCATGCATTCCTAGCCCATGTCGTTAACAAGAAATAGGAAGTTAAAGACCTTAAGAGCATCCCATAAGTCTACAAGTTTCCTAATGTCTTTCCCGAAGATCTTCCCGGAATTCCTCTCGAGTGCCAAGAAGAGTTCCGTATCGACTTAATCCCCGGAGCTACCCCAGTTGCCAAATCCCCTTACCGTCTAGCGTTGGCAGAAATGCAAGTGTTATCCAGCTAGCTCAATGAACTACTCAACAAGGGATTCATCAGACCAAGTTCCTCGCCCTAGGGAGCCTCGGTCTTATTTATGAAAAAGAATGATGGGTCCTTTTGGATGTGCATACATCATCGCGAACTAAACAAGCTTACCATCAAAAACAGTTATCCCCTACCCAAATTCGACGACCACTTTGATCAACTCCAACAAGCTGACAATTTCTCAAAGATAGACCTTAGATCAGGCTAGCATCAGTTACGAGTCCATGAGAGTGATGTTCCTAAGACCGTATTCCGGACTCGATATGGTCACTACGAGTTTGTAGTAATTCCCTTTGGTCGAACCAACGCACCCACAGTACTCATGGATCTTATGAATCGGGTCTGCCGCCCCTTCCTAGAAAAGTTCGTAATAGTGTTCATTGATGATATACTTGTCCGTTCTTGTTGTGAGGAAGATCACAGACAACACTTGAGGCTAGTGCTAGAAACTCTAAGGGCGGAGAAACTGTATGCATAATTCTCAAAGTGCGAATTCTGGCTCAGAAAAGTAACCCTCCTCGGTCACGTCGTCAATGAAGAAGGCATATATGTGGACCCTTCCAAAATTAAGGCGATTGAGAATTGTCCAGCACCGGAGACACTCACAGAAATTCATCAATTCTCGGGTCTTGCTGGCTATTATCGCAGATTTATCTAGAACTTCTCAAGGATTACTAAGCCTCTAACTGCCCTGATTTTGAAAGGTGTGACAACCCAAACTATTGGACCAGGAAAGGTCTAAATTGTAACCCTATTACAATAAGAACCTTGAAAACCATGTGAGCATTAGTGCATATATATGAAAGTATACACTTTGAAAGTCACATGCAAGGTAAACCCTTGAAAGTAAATAAGAAAAAAAACTAGACAAATGGCTTTGGTTAAGAATCAGAAGATATGGATGTAAGTGATGGGTTTTAGCTATAAGAACATCCTATGTGCTCATACAAACCCTAATGCTTGGATCTAGGTTTCTCTATTGTACATGCAATTTATCCAAGACTATAAACCCTAGATCTAGCATATGATAATCAATATAGCATATAATTAGGGTTTAGATCATACCTTGATTGTTATATAGCAATAACAGTCTCAAATCCTTCTTGTATTGACTTTAGAAAGTTTAGAGTCACAAATATCACTCCTCTAATGGTTCACAAACACCAAGAGCAAGAGGATGAATAGGAGAAGAGAAGGAGGCTACCAAAAACGTGTGGAAACCCTAGAAGGAAGCTAGTCCACGTTTTTGGGGCATAAGGGCTCTTTAAATAGTGAGGCCATTAGGGTTATCTAATAAGGAAACCCTAATTTGGATGCTTAAGCCCTAAGCAACCCATGGACTCCTTTCCTTAAAGGCCTTGGACGATTTCTAATGGGTTTCCCCATAGAATTCGTCCACTCCTTAATATAAGGCAATCCATAGCCCAAATTGCAATTATCTTATAATTACAATTCCAGTCCCTTAAGTTTAATTAATCTCTTTTAGTCACAAACTTAATTCTTATTAATTCTTGACTAATATTAATTAAACAATATGATTTCTCCTTTAATATATTATTGTCATATTAATAAATCATATTTAATCCTTTCTCTCCATAATTCATCCTATCAAGTTGCTTTGGTGAAGGCAACCCAAAAGGACCATGCACCATCGGGTCAAGTACATACCAAAATAGTTATGGACTTAGACACTAATCTAACAGTCTCCCACTTGGATAAGTCTAATAACTATTCTGCTTATGACTTCAGATCCTGATCAGCAATCGTAGCTTTCCAAAGCCGCTGTCAACTCTGATCCTATCAGATACGCATGTCCTTTAGATAAGGGATCATATATTCCTCCATTCTAGATATCGTATAGACATGATTTCTGATCATTCTTTCTATATTATTTCTCGACTTCCGATTTATGACGACTGACTAATTGAACAAATCTAATTAGCCCTAGCCCGGCCAAGCATTTACGTTTGTCATCACTAAATCATCGAGGGGCCCAAAGATATCGCTTTTATCCTACTTTGGATAAAGGGAACATATAAAATTTGATTCATTGCTTGCTTGCACTCACTCACCAAATCACACACAACAATATGTTTTATGACACCAAGTTACTGGTGCATTTACATATTGTCAATGTGCAACCGATTTGCAAGATACAACTCACACATCTCGGTTTCAAGAATATAAGATGTTATCGTCTCACCAATCACTCATGATACAATTCATGGAGTGATCCAAGTGAGCGTGGGTTTTATCCAATGCTCAAATCATATTCATAAGCACTCATGAACGTTGCAGTAAACATTTGCTTGTGTCTAATGCTCTTTAGACAATCCACACACCAATTCACGATAGTCTTTATTCATACCAACTTCCAACATATGATCGACTGTGGCCCGTTCGAATAATTTGACTGTTCTAAACCAATTAAATTATTCAGGAAGTCAAAACATGCAAAGTGAAACACAAGGATAATACTAATCCCATATGGCCACAAACCTGTGAGTATAAATAAAACACCTTTTATTTATCACCATATCGATTACTCATTATTTATTGTTTGGGGTAATCAACTTTTTACTTGAATTATTACAACACTTGTCCCATGCTCTTAGCATGCACACAATGTTTACCTATGGTTCTTACTTTGTGAAATAGATCAAATGAACACATTTCCAATCATACTCATTTCACAACTCCCAATTCTTTTCACAAGTGAAAGAATATCAAATTCTTGTCACTTATGGAATATGCTAGATTCTAACATTTTATGCAATGATCCTTTCGTAATATCACTACAAAAAAGTCACAATGACTATTGCCAATGAAATTACAAAGTCCTCTATCGGAGATTGTTACAACACAATTCCATAGATGTGATGTCTCTCACTCAAAGTACATTCCTTTGAATATCCTTTTGCAGAAAAGTTCTAATCTAGACATAGATTTTCAATATTTAATTCCCAATATGGACATGTTTCCATATTTTCCATATGACAACTCATTTTTAATAGAATCTTATCTATTTATAATAATGTCGATATGTTCCATCCAATACTATACTTCCAACTACTCACAAGCAACCAATCCTCGGTGAACTTTGGATTGTCCTTTGATAGTTGCTTAATTATCTTAGTCAAAACCGATTCTTGTCCTTTTCCCTCTAAATGCACTAGACATTTGGAAAATTTTAGAATGGTCAAATATTATAGCATTTGCAATCGATCCTATACCCGAAGTGTATGGGACACGATGCATAATGTCTTACATAAAGATTTGATACTTTATCAATCTTCTTCCATAATATTTTATGTGCTACGTTCTCAAAATTCAAACTATGAAGAGGAATGCCATAATCATAATCGAATTTTTATGAACACACTACGTTTCCTTGACTAAAATATTAACATTCCACAACCTAAGCCTTTAGATTTGAAATGAAGCATAATATTCTTTCCCTTAATTATAGCAAAACAACTTTTCCACTCTTGCAACTTTGCAAAGTATAACTATTGTTTTCTATAACTAATATTGCTAACTTGCAATACTTTCCATAATAATCATAAAATCATAACATTTATGCTCCCACTATCATGATTATTATTATAAAAAATAACACTTATGCTCCTACTAGCTTTGACATGTATTCAGAAACAGCTTAACTTCCAGAAAAACAATACTTATTGAATTTCTTAAGTTCATGTTTCTAATACCTAATGCTTTGATAATCCTTTATCTAAGCTTATACGCCTTTCCCTTAGATAGCTTATATGTGTGTCTAAACAATTCAGACTAATTGTCAAATCTCACAATTTGAATCATGGAAAGGGATACCGTAACTATAATCGAATTTGAGAATACAATTTTCACAATCACTATCTTCTTAAAATCTCTCTTAGTGAAAGCATTTCCTCACAATCATTTTCATGATGGAGGGAATCTTATGACACTTAGATTTTAATGGTGTATGTGTTCCTATCCTTGTGAGTTTGTCAAAAAAAAAAGTTTACAACAAAATCTAACTCATATGGACCAAACTTTCTTAATCTTAATTTCTTGCCTTATGGTAACACAGCTGCCCACCATGTCTTCCAAGTAGTTAAGCAACTCACCCTTTCCTATCAATGTACTTTCCATTGATCAAGGTGCCTGCCTTTTATGCGTTCAAATGAGAACTCATAGAACTCACATGCATAATTAACTCAATTGGAATGGCACAGAAACAAAATAGTGTCAACACGATAGGTTGTAAACCTCAACTCGTGTGCTAGTGATGATCGATAAGGTCTATTTTTGATTTATTCTTGAAACCTTTCAAGACCATTAAGACTCCCACTGACTCCTTGACATATAAGATTGTCTTGTCAATAAACATTTCTTGAAAACAAATATTCAAGAGTTAGTGTAGTTTTTATCAAAACACTTCATAAATTGGTCCTAGTTGGTCTTTGTCTTATCCAAGACATCACAACTTTTCACATTTGATGAATGTTATAAAACTTCTTAATAGTTATCACTCAATTTCACAATCTTAACTCTAAGACTTGTTTTGGAACGAAGTATGATTGACTTCTTGATTTAACCATTTCTTCAATTCTTGATTCCTCTTCTTAGACATGCAATTGTACTAAGACTCACTTAGAGGATCAATTGAGATATGGTTCTTAATCATTAAGACTTATCATAAAGCATAAAAGCTACTCTCCCTTCTTCTTAGAATGGAGAAACTTTTATCTTTCTGCCTACTTGATTCTTCTTATTCGTTCTGCTATTGATTTAAACTTTTTCAATCAATTCAGAATTACACTTAATCTTATAAGTTTAATCATATTTACTAAACCTTTAGTAAATCATGACGAATATCTTTGTTACTCTTATGGTGGACTTGATCAACACACAACTTTGTGTACTCGATCTCCTAGTTCTTCACTTGACACTTTGTCAATGATTTAGTCTAATTTCCAAATATGAAATTTCTCATTCATCGTGCAACCATGTTGCATGATTCCAAGTTTTATGTCCAATTGAAACTTGGGCGATGAGAAACTCTCCCTATTTGGTAAATTTTCGACATTTCCACAAACAACATAATTAAGAATCAAATCCATTAATTCTAATATTAGAAACCCTCAAACATCAATTTTCATGCATGCCATTGATAAATAATGAAAATTTATTTTATTGCGGAAAAAATTGTCCTTACAATGCAATTCATTGAAAAACTGTGCTAATACATCTTTCTTAGCAATCTTATTCAAACTCTAAGCAGCAGCTCAAGAATCTAATCTTCAAATAATGCGATTGAAATCCATTCCTTCACGGTTAGATTCTGCTCACTTCTTTCCTTAAGCTTCCTTTCTTTTTTTCGATCCTACAAAACATCAACTGTAATCTTATCACATTATGTATTAAGAATCTAGAATAAAAGCTTAAAAGAGTTAGTCAATGGATTTTACATAAAGCAGAGTCATACGTTTTGACTCTCCCATCTCTTAGATCTCTTAGGTAAATAGGGCAGCTTCGTCTCCAATGCCCCTTCTCTTGGCAATAAAAGCAAATTGACTCTTATGGAACAGCACATAGGACTACTTCAGATATTGCCTTTCTCTTATGATCAAACTTTTCGATCATAGCATGTCTTTCGTTGCCACTGTCTACATCCATAGAGGTCTTGAAGACAGATTCACCAATAAATTTTGCTTTTCTATTGCGCCAAACCATTGCTGATTCAGCGACAATAAGCATATAGGTGAGATCTATAAGGGTTACGTTGCAGTTCATCATATAGTACTCTCTTACGAACTCACTATATGAGTTAGGAAGTGACTGAAGAACCCAATCAACAGCCATCTCCTCACAGACGATGGATCCCAACATTCTTAACGTATCAATGTGTGACTTCATCCCTAGGACGTGTGCACACACCGACTTTCCTTCTTTATGTTTACTTGCCAAAACGGCTTGAGTGAGCTTGAACTTTTCAAGTCTTCGAACTTGTGGGTTAGGGAGAACAATTGGAGGAGGTGGAGGAAGTGAAACATGATCTCTTGTTCCTCGATCGAATCGTGGAATATCATCTTCATGCGGAATACTTGTTCCACGGGATTTGGGAAGACCATAGTTGTCGTACTTTGACATCTACAAAACGGGAGAAAACGAATTCAAGTTAATTGATTGATTGAGTCCTTAGTAAATCACTCAAATGAGATACTAAGGCTAGGACCCAACACAATATGCTACAACCTAGAAAAGGGATGTCGTAATCTAGTTGTAGAATATTTGAAGGTAAGTGAATGACGATTCACTAATTTCCATCATGAAAAACGAAAAAGAAATTTAAGTTTTAAATCTATGAAAA
Organism: Lactuca serriola; assembly: GCF_051521515.1. Classification (NCBI taxonomy): domain Eukaryota; kingdom Viridiplantae; phylum Streptophyta; class Magnoliopsida; order Asterales; family Asteraceae; genus Lactuca; species Lactuca serriola. The sequence goes on from NC_136412.1 coordinate 168,847,696, forward strand.
CTCCTAGATCCTTTGAGATTCATTGAACATTTCAATGGCATGTTTAAATCTCGATATGCCCCTCAAGTTTGTGACTGGGATGCCGAGGATCACAAAGCGGGTGTGAATAACCATGCAAACTTAGATGGTGCCCTCACATGTTACGGTCACCTATTCGATGTGCCGGTAAACCACACACGCTCCACCGAACTATGACAAACATTGAGTCACCCTTTGCTACCTTTGCTTAGAACCATTTAATGTCCCGGTAAACCACACACGCTCCATTAACGTCTTCGCAAGGGCACAAAGTGTAATTTCATGGAATTGCATCAATTCACTTTTGCCTAAGTAACTAAAATTGGGAATTTTATGAAAACATTTAGTTACTTTTATACTTCATTATACTTATAATGGATGGTTTCGTCCTATCTTACCCGTTCGGCTAACGACCCTCCACTAGTCAAGAGTGCGGTGGGTAAGAGTCGATACCCATTCAATCACCATTTATAGGCAATTTCCTTAAACACCCCTTATAGACCAGCTTCGTGAATGAGGCCTACTAACGGTAAGACTGACTTTTACTCAGACATATATATAATGTTAGACTTTTAATGTTATATATATTATAGGGTGTATTTTACACTTTTAAAATACTATGAGGTCAAATTTAACAATTATACTTTTAATTCAACTAAATTGTGAACCAAAACATTTATGGATTTATTAAACCTCTTTTAATTATACACTTTAATTAATTAATAAAACCATAAGGGTGTGATTTGAACATTTCAAAACAATACTAGGGTTTTAGAATTTAACATTCCTAGATTAAACTTTTAATCAACTTTTAAATTCCAAAACCTGAGGACAAGTTTTGGAACATTTCAAAACATTAGGGTTTAGAATTTAAATATACATCAAAATTAATCTTTTTAATCAAAATTTAAATTCCAAAACTTGAGGGCAAGTTTTGAAGCCTTTTCAAAACATTAGGGTTTCAACTATTTAAATTTCAAAACTAAACTTTTGAGTTTTAAACTATAAAACCTAAAGGGGAAAATTTGAAACTTTTCATAACACAAGGATCAAATAACAAATAATATAAATTAAACAATTAATTTCATCATTATCTAAATTTGACCTAATTTCAATTTCTTGCAAAATAAGTTACCCAATTAATACAAATAAGCAACTTTAATCATATAAGGAAGTTATTATCTAATAAATTGGTAATTATCTTTTGTTTAATCAAGGATATACTCAAAAATATGAATAAAATCGGATTTTAATGATCTAAAACAGATAAGGCAAGTATCCATGAGAAAAACAGCAAGAAATCCTGAAATCCCCTCTTTCTGACGCTCGAACTCGCAGAGTACCCATATGGATTCGCCAAGTAGGGGCCTACTCGCCGATTCCACAATGGGACTCGCCGAGTTCATCAGGCAGTTTCACAAAAATCGCATTTTTTAACTTGAACAAACATACAAGGCATCAATACAATAGAAACCAATCGTGTGTCTGATACCACTGATGGGTTTTAGCTATAAGAACATCCTATGTGCTCATACAAACCCTAATGCTTGGATCTAGGTTTCTCTATTGTACATGCAATTTATCCAAGACTATAAACCCTAGATCTAGCATATGATAATCAATAGAACATATAATTAGGGTTTAGATCATACCTTGATTGTTATATAGCAATAACAATCTCAAATCCTTCTTGTATTGACTTTAGAAAGCTTAGAGTCACAAATGTCACTCCTCTAATGGTTCACAAACACCAAGAGCAAGAGGATGAAGAGGAGAAGAGAAGGAGGCTACCAAAAACGTGTGGAATCCCTAGAAGGAAGCTTGTCCACGTTTTTGGGGCATAAGGGCTCTTTAAATAATGAGGCCATTAGGGTTATCTAACAAGGAAACCCTAATTTGGATGCTTAAGCCCTAAGCAACCCATGGACTCCTTTCCTTAAAGGCCTTGGACGATTTCTAATGGGTTTCCCCATAGAATTTGTCCACTCCTTAATATAAGGCAATCCATAGCCCAAATTGCACTTATCTTATAATTACAATTCCAGTCCCTTAAGTTTAATTAATCTCTTTTAGTCATAAACTTAATTCTTATTAATTCTTGACTAATATTAATTAAACAATATGATTTCTCCTTTAATATATTATTCTCATATTAATAAATCATATTTAATTCTTTCTCTCCATAATTCATCCTATCAAGTTGCTTTGGTGAAGGCAACCCAAAAGGACCATGCACCATCGGGTCAAGTACATACCAAAATAGTTATGGACTTAGACACTAATCCAACAGTAAGAACTTGTCATATGTTGCAATCTTCAATATATGAAGTATAAGGCCAACATAATTAAGTTGCTAAGACCATGAACACCTTCAATAGAACAAGTTAGACCATGAACCTCCTTAAAGGACCACTTGAAGTGTAAGCACCCAAAAGAACCCAAGCTAAGTTATGAACACATCCCTAAGGGAGGTCCTAGCCGTGAACCATCTTAGAAACCCCACCTTAAGCCGTAAACACCCTAATAAAGCAAATCTAGCTCGTGAACACACCCTAGGTAGTGCCTTGAGCGTAAACTCCTTCAAGATAGGATACTAGGACATAACACATTAGGTTTCCAAACCTTGACCATAAACACTTCCCTAGGAAGTATCTAGACCGTGAACACTCTTCTAGAAGGTATCTAGGGCATGAACTCAAACCTAGAAGGCTTTTAGGCCGCAAACAAATCCATTCCATGGAGTTTACAACCATAAGATGTGAATAAGACAAATGCCTTTGACTTTATGACGTAACATTTCCACCATTTCCAAGGTGTTCATGGGTAAACACACAATATCCTCCTGGTAACCAGGCACACCTTATCACCCCCACTTATCATCTTTGAACGTAAACCCATTCTTCATTTCCACCAGAAACTCATATTTCACATTTTATAAACCCCAAAGTGTGTTCTCAAGTGTATTTAAGCTTCAATCTGGTTTCTTCAAAGTATCCCCTAGATTGTTGTAAGTATCTCCTATTTGGTTAATCATTCTTCACATTATTCTGTTAACATCATCATAGTTACACATAAAATTTTGTTTTAATATTCTTCGGATATCCTTAAGTTCAAAGAGTTTATCAAACTCTTCAAGGGTTAGAACATGGAAACTCCTCATCATCTAGCCAAATCACCCACCAAATAAAGCCAAGGTGAGCTTCATACCCCTATCTTTTGAGTTTTCATTGCTTTTGGGGGAGAATAGAATGCAAGGTCTTGTGAAATTTAGTATAATTGCTTGTTTATGCATGTATGCTATGATTTATGTGCCTAAAGTTATGAACTCTATGTATTGGTTCAAGAACTTAATATTTTTAACAAGTCTGAAGGTTTTGAACTATATATCACAAATAAGATGTTACAACCAAAAACTAATATCTTTATGAAATACAAATCATAAATTGTTATATATAAAGAATCATAAGGTTTTGCTTCAAAAATTGTTTAAACAAGTTGTTAAACATAATATTTTGGAATTGGTTAAATTGGGGTATTAATGATATTTTGGGGACCATTTTCGGCCATATATATATATATATATATATATATATATATATATATATATATATATATATATATATATATATATATATACGGACCATTTTGGAAAATGGAATAAAAATGAAGAATTATTGAACATCTCAATTTTTAAAGGACCAAAATGGAATTCTTGGATAAACAAGGGCCTTTTTGAATATTTTCATAAATATAAGTCTAAAATGAACATTTTAGAAGAAATGGGACATTTTCGACAATTCACCTAGTTTTGCACCATTTATGACACCTTTTGACAAATATGAGTCTTATTTGATAATTTATAAAAAGAATGACCATTTTTGCCAATGCCGATAATTTTGGGTCATTTTTGATAATTACGATTCCAAGTGGATTATCCTCAATAAACGAAAACGATAGACCTAGTCAACTAGAACAAATATTGTTATTTATTAAATAATGGATTTCATCGATTTGCTCAAAAACCTGTTGGTATTCTAGTCAGAAGAATCTTAAAATACCTATATATATATATATATATATATATATATATATATATATATATATATATATATTAGTGTACGTTTAAAGTCCTGTAAGAGTTATAACAAGAGTCTCCTGGAGGGAGATCGGGAATTTGTGTATAGATCTATATGGGGTTGACACCCCGCACCTTCAGTATTCGCTATAGTTAGACCGGCCAGTCTAGGGTGACAAATGTATTTAATCGATTTGGGCGCCTGAGAAACGCCGAGACAGACCTCCGTCATATTAGTATGGTTATAACAGCTCACTAGAATATGATAATGTTAATTTGAAATTTATGTTGGGAAAACATTACAAATAAATTGGCAAATTGTGTTGACTGCCCTATGCATGGTAGTGATTGTCCATAATCGTTGTGTTGATCGTCCACTTACGTTGTAAAGAATGTCGACAATCGCCTATTGATTTCTCACACGTCACCAGTCTTAGGGTTTTAAGACCACCATTGTGTATATCAGAAAATATAGGATTTTCTAGAGTAAACGATTTTATACGATAACGACAAACTAAAACGCACACATGTAAGTATACTCAATTGGAAACAGAACTTATGATAATTTATACAAGAAAATATAGGATTTTCTGGAGAAAACGATTTCACCATTTCTAAAGATGATAAACTAAAAGACACACATGCAACTATACTAGATAGAAAACAAGACTTACAACTGTTATGATAAGAAAACACTGGAATTTTCTGCATTTCTATACAATCACCAGTTTTATACGAAAATGATTATGAACTCACCAACTTTTTAGTTGATGCTTTTCAAAACGACTTGTATTCTCAAGAAATTAGTAAGCAGGTTAAAGGGATGCGAGTTTAGGATTATATTGATGTAGTTTGGAATTCATTCACTTATGTCTCATTTGTGTAATATGAAGAACAAACACAATATGTAAACAATGTACGTTTTTTTATCTCAATGTAGGATGTTTGGATTTTTCTATGTTTCATTTAAATTCATTTTTTTATGATACTGCACAATGAAGTCACCCGCCTCCGTACGTTTCCACCGTCTGGTCCGGGGGTGTGGCAAAAGGTGTAACCTTTAGTTGGGGAGAAAGTCAAGACAGTGCGTTCCAAACATTGAAGCATGTCTTATGTAGCGCACCTATCTTGTCTCTGCCAGAAGGGACGGACGACTTCGTTGTCTACTATGATGCATCCAATCAGGGCCTAGGTTCTGTGCTCATGCAGCGAGGAAAGGTTATTGCATATCCCTCGAGACAGCTGAAAGCACATGAAGTCAGTTATACAACTCACGATCTGGAGTTGGGAGCAGTGGTCTTCGCATTAAAGATTTCGAGACATTATCTCTACAGAACCAAGTGCACAATCTTCACCGGCCATAAGAGCCTACAATAAATATTCGATTAGTAGGAGTTGAACATGAGGCAACGGCGGTGGGTAGAGCTACTCATTGATTATGAGTGTGAAATACGCTATTATCTCGACAAAGCCAATGTGTTAGTAGATGCCCTCATCTAGAAAGAGTATCCAGGTCGTAGAGTGAAGGCACTGACAATGACTATCCATTCGCAACTTTCCGCTCAAATCAAAGAGCTTCAGCTAGAAGCCTTAAAACCAGAAACCATGTTCGATGAAGCTTTGAGGGGAATGGAAAAGAACTTAGAGATCAAGGGAGACAGAGTTTTTTATTTCATGAACCGGATCTGGACCCTAAAGTTTGGCGGTTACAGGGAGGTTGTCATGAACGAAGCTCATCAGACTAAATACTCCATGCACCCAGGTTCATATAAGATGTATCTGGATCTCAAAAGGCTGTATTGGTGGCCAAACATGAAAACAGAGATCGCCACCTTCGTGGGCAAATTTCTGACTTTTGCCAAGGTGATAATGGAATATCAAAAAGCCCTCAAGTCTACTTCAACAGCCATAAATACCTTAGTGGAGGTGGGAACGAATCACAATGGATTTCGTTACCAAATTGCCCAAGACTCAGAGTGGGCATGACACTATTTGGGTAATCGTCGATAGATTGACTAAGTCTGCCCACTTCCTGCCAATCAACAAAACATTCAAGATGGAGATACTAACATGAACCTTTATCCAAGAGATAGTTCGATTGCATGATGTGCTTGTGTCCATTATCTCTGATCGAGGTAGCAGATTCACCTCGAGGTTTTAGCAGTCTTTGTAGAAAGCTCTTAGAACTAAGCTGGATATGAGCACAACTTACCATCCACAGAATGACGAGCAGAGTGAGAGAACCGTTCAAAACCTAGAATTCATGCAGAGAGTGTGCGTTATCGGCGTTGGTAAGTCGTGGGATACCCATTTTCCATTTGTTGAGTTCTCTTACAACAAAAACCATCACACCAATATCAAGGTTGCGCCGTTTGAAGCCCTCTATGGTCGTAAGTGTTGATCCCCTCTGTGCTAGGTGACACGCAGGTAGCTAGAGGTCAACTCCCTGATAGCACTCTCACTGGCCCATAAACCATCCGAGAAACCATAGAAAAGATCGTACAAATCCGAGAACGTCTAAAGGCTTCAAGAGATAGACTAAAGAGCTACGCCGAAAAAAAGACAAAAACTTTTCGAATTCCAGGTTGGTGACTGTGTGTTGTTGAAGGTCTCACCCTGGAAAGACATTGTATGTTTTGGAATGCGTGGAAAGAAGAATCCGAGATACATAGGACCATTCGAGATCCTCCCTAGGATTGGTCCCGTAGCATGCAAACTCCGTTTACCCCCAAGAACTTAACAACATTCATTCCGTCTTCCACGTGTCGAACCTTAAAAAGTGTTTATCCGATGAAACCCTTGTAATCCCTCTTGATGAGATCGAGATCAACGGAAACCTTAATTTCAGGACAAACCAATCGAAATCATGGATCGGGAAGTCAAACGAACGAAACAAAGTCACATACCGATAGTGAAGGTCCACTGGAATGCCAAGCGGGGACCTGAATTCACTTGGGAGCGAGAAGATTCTATCCAACAAAAGTACCCTCATCTTTTTCTGAGACCATAATTTGTATTCTATGTTAGAATTTTGGGAGGAAATTCCCTCTATCGGGGGGATGATGTGACAACCCGAAACTTTTTCCGTCAATGTTTGCCACATTGAGTTAAATTAAATTTTAATTTTATTTTGTTTCGTCAAATCCTTATAGCTTGGAAAATCATTAATTTATATGATTAATTTTATATAAGAGTCGGAACCAAAATCGCACGCAATACCGAGTTTTCTTCGAAAATCAACAAATCCGGTCTGATTGGTATTCACGGCCGTAAACCGTTCACCGCTAGTGGACCCCACCACCGACCATGAACTCAACCTATATATATATATATATATATATATATATATATATATATATATATATATATATATATATACGTGTTCTACCCTCACTGACACTTTTCTGGCAGAAAACACACCTTCTCTCTCTAAAACCATCACCCGAAAAACCCAAGTTTCTCTTCATCCAACACTCAATCCACCTTAGACCTCGTTTTGGAGCATCAAACATCCGTCTTTTCATCAAATCAGGTATTGTTGTTCTTGAGTTCACGGTCGTAAACCCTTCAAATCTTTAAATCTTCAAGGGTCGAAATCAGTTCACGGCTGTGAACCCTTCAAATCTTCATATTTTCACCAAGAACACCATGAACAGATTGTGAACCCTTCAAATACCGTAAACCCATCAAAGGCAGCAAACTGATCATGACCGAGAACAGTTCACAACCGTAATCTCTTTACAGCCGCAATCAGCCTTCTATCGTGAATCTTGGTTGTAAACCCACTTTTCCACTTCGATCAAGCCTCGATAACATTCCTCAACCAAAAATAAGTGTTTAAACACTTTAACTAATGGATTTACTAATATAAATACAAATATGTGTTTAATTATTATTATGATCCCATTAACTTCACATTCAACAACTCGAGGGTCCTCATTCCAGTCTCGCGGTTCTACATACACGCAACCAACAGTGAGTTCATACCCTTACGCTTTTACTATTTTAACGTTTTTAGGGAAAGAATACAAGCCAAAAAAAATGTTTTTGTGAACTTTTACATAAGAATTTCAACATGTTTAAAACATATGCAATTGATACAATCAAAAGATATCCACATTTTATAAAAATATTTAGATATTTTATCCCTTTTGTAACCTGCTGAACATAAGGGACGTTTCCAAATTACAGTCAAAATTGCATAGTTTTCGGATCAATACACGAACTGAGTACATAACATATATGCAAACTATAGTAGGTATAGTTTGGGAATTCATTACTCAGTTTTACAAATTCAGAGCTTATACATTAACAAACATATAAACAATGACATACTTAGTTTATCATATACATTGTTACATACAGATTTCAAGAGTACAACATTAGATAATTATTTAAGTATAATTATTGTTACACTACAAGTATACAAACAGATTCAAATACAAGAGAGCATAACACTACACGTAAACTAGTTACTACATGGTTGTGAGACATCACTTTAGTTGTACCTTTTGGGGTGCGGCTTAAATCCTATCATAGTATAATCAGAGTCCCCTGGAGGGAAAGCATGAGATTCGTGAATAGATCTATTCGGTATTGACTATCCTGTTGGATAATGTATCTAAGTCCATTACTATATTTGGTATGTACTTGAATCGACCCAGCTTGGTCCATTTCGGTTGCGCTTCACTGGAACAATTTTTATGGATAGTCTTCTGAGAATAGTATATTTATGATTTATTAATATATTATAAGTTATAATATGTTAATATGCAATCATATAATTTAATTAGTATTGATCAAGAATTAATTTGGAATTAATTTATTGATCAAAAGGAAACTAATTAAATATGGACTCTTATGTCACACCCCAAAACCGAAGGTGGAAACGTTTTCGTGGCGGACTCCACGTTGAGTATCAAATCCAATGCACATAGTAAGTAAAGTAAACAACCATTGCATTACATATAAAAGTTTAGATTTGTTTGAAAGTAAAGTTGTACAAGTGTGATACATAGTATATATGAACAAAAGTGAGACGTGTCTTCTACGCACTCTCTCTTCGCCAAAAGGAATCATCGGGTACCTGTCTAATGTGGACCTGAGAATACAAGCAGTTTGAAAATCAGCATAACGTTGGTGAGTTCATAAGCGGTTTTGTTTTTCTGAAAATGTACAAGTTCCTTTCTGTTTCTGAAAAAGTTACACACCAAGAAAATCCCATATTTTCTTGAAAATTGGTTATCGAATCCAAATTGTAATGTAAAAGATGTACACTGAAAACATGTTTACCCATGAGAATTGTAAATTTTAGTTATCTGAATTGTTAAACGATTTTGGTAATGTACAAATGTTACCCCAGGAAAATCCCATATTTTCCTGAATGTTGGTTATCCATCCGATATGTAATGTAAAAGATGTATACCGAAAACTTGGTTGACTTGTGAAATGTATTAGTTTTAACACGTATATAAAACTAATAAGTACAAAGTAAACATAGTTACTTTATTCATTATTACTATTTAGTAAATCTCTGTTATCCAAATTGCGAGTTCCATAACCATATGATAGACTAGATATGGCAATAAGTAGTCCAAATCAATTTATGACTTTTGTCACCCTTGAACCTTTCGGTTCGGCTATAGCTAGCAGCCAGGTGCGGGGTAGTCAGCCCCATATAGATGTGTACACTCAAGTCACCCTCCTTATCCAAGAGATTCTGGTTACGGGTGCAGTCCTCCACTCGCGTATCTCTGTGGAGTGTTCACCGAGGACATGTCTCCAATTTATAGGAATAACAAATTTACTAGTAATAATACTGAAAGATCCTGTTGGAAACAATGATCCTCCACTCGCGTATCTCTGTGGAGTGTTCCCGAGGACAAAACAGTGTACTAAGTTTCATGTTCAAAGTTCAAATGTCATTCTTTTAATTTATATAATGTGGAAAACCATTTGTGAAATATAAAACATAACAGTTTATAACGTATTTCACAAATAATGTGTATTAGTGTTCTGCAAGTTCAAATGGTTGTCTGTTACGATTATCAGTGTTAAAAGCATATGTAATATGAAACATAACACATGTAAAACAAGTTTTGAGTACAAGTATCCCTTGTACTTTGCTTGTATTCCCCCTGAAAACAGTGAAAAACAATGAAAAAGGGTAGGGGTATGAACTCACCAGACGGGAAACCTCGACGGTTTGAATGCTAAGTCTCGGTTCGAGGCTTGATAACGCGCGAGGTTCCTATGTAATATGAAATGTTATACAGATGTATCTAATTAGACTTTAAACCACTAATTAGATATTATAATACATTCCAATGCACAAAAACACTTCAAATCAAGTGTTTGGAGTGACCCGGGTGACATCTACGGACATGTATGGCTTAGGAATGGAGTTTACTCTTCAAGAGTAAAGTCTTAGAAGAGTTTGCGGCCCTAAACACCACATCCACATGAGTTCACGGCCGTGAACTCATGAGTGGTGTTTTTGGGTGCTAAATGGCGTTTAAACAGCTGGGGGTTAAATTTAGGTTTGAGTTTAAGGCATGGGGAAATGATTTGAGAAATTTAAGGACCTTTTGAGGAGTTTACGGCCATAAACTCTCATGTACCAATTCATATTGTGTTTTGATGGTCCTAATTCAATCACATGTGATTCAAACCAATTATACAAGCCTTAGAATGAGTTTGAGGCATCATATGACTTGTGTATGTGAGTTCACGGCCCAAGAACCCATTCTTGGGGGGTTTACGGCCATCAAAACTCAAAGGAGTGGTTTTCATCATGTTTAAGGCCCCTAAATCGATTGTGGTTGGTTCTAGAATTTAATCCAAGGCTATTGGTGTGTTTAAGTGCCTTTTAAACACTTGAATTTGAGTTTACTCCCCATGAAGATGAGTTTACGGCCCAAGCATGTTCTTGGTCAGTAAACTCATGTTTACTCCTCAAAAATGATGTTCAAGGTGTTCTAGGTTCGATTTGATAAGCCATTAAGTCATATCTAAGTCCCAAAGTTGGTTTGGAAGGGTTTTAAGGCTCAAAAACCCTCTTTATATGTGTTTACGGCCGAAGCATGCTCCAGGGCCGTAAACTCATGAATATGGTCCTTAATCATAGATTAAACTTGAATTTGGAAGCTGAAAAGGTTGAACAACAAGTTAGGATGATTACCTTGATGTTTTGGGGCTTGAAATTAGATGATTTGGGACCTTAAGTTGGATTGAGGAGAGAGGTTAGAGAGAGAGTAGTGAGAGAGAGGAAAAGCTACAAATAGAAGCTTAATTCTCTTTAAATATGTTCCAAGTTCGGGACACGGTGGAATTCTACCCGAGACCGACGTTAGACGTGGCTTTTGGTCGCACCCGATTAAGTTGTCGTAACACGATATGGTCAATTCTAAAAATATTCCGATTACTAATATGGGGTGATAATATGAGTTCTGGATGCGTTAGGACACCCAATTAAGTCATAATAGCAATCTCAAATTAATGACCTAATTTAATAACGTAAACGGAAATGAAATTGGAAATGACGAATCGATTAACAAAATGAGTTACAAATGATGGAACGAACTTTGGGTTGTCACATTATTCCCCCGTTAGAGGGAATTTTGTCCCGAAATTCAGAATTAAGATACAAATCATGGATCTGGAAAGAGATGTGGATACTTTTGTTTCATCGAGTCTTCATGCTCCCAAGTGAATTCCGGTCCCCGCTTGGCATTCCAGCGAACCTTCACTATCGGAATGCGACTTTGTTTCATGCGTTTGATCTCTCGATCCATGATTTCGATTGTTTCCTCCACGAAGTTTAAGTTTTCATTGATCTCGATCTCGTCTAAAGGAATCACTAGGGTTTCATCGGATAAACACTTCTTGATATTTGAGACATGGAATACCAGATGGATGTTACTAAGTTCATGGGGTAATCAGAGTTTATAAGCTACCGGAACGAACCTGGCGAGGATCTCAAAGGGTCCAATGTACCTTGGATTAAGTTTACCACACTTTCCGAAGCGTACCATGCCTTTCCAGGGCAAGACTTTCAACAGGACACGGTCTCCTACCTAGAACTCTGTAGGTTTCCGTCGGTTATCAGCGTAACTCTTTTAGCGATCTCGTGAAGCTTTCAATCGTTCCCGGATTTGGATGATCTTTTCAGTGGTTTCTTGGATAATTTCAGGACCAGTGAGAGCACTGTCGGGGAATTGATTCTTAGCTAGTTATGTATCCCCTACCTCGGCCCAGCACAGAGCGGATCTACACTTGCGACCGTAGAGGGCTTCAAACGGGGCAGCCTTGATGCTGGTGTGGTAACTGTTGTTATACGAGAACTCGATTAAAGGCAAATGTGTGTCCCACGACTTTCCGAAATCGATGACACATGCTCTAAGCATGTCTTCCAGGGTTTGGATAGTTCTCTCACTCTGTCCATCGGTCTGAGGATGATAAGCCATACTCATGCCTAATTTTAGTTCCAAGAGCCTTCTGGAGAGACTGCCAAAATCTAGAGGTAAACCTGCTATCTCGATCAGAGATAATGGACATAGGTACACCGTGTAGTCAGATTTCCTCTTGGATGTAGATTCACGTGAGTCTTTCCATCTTGAATGATTCTTTGATCGGAATGAAGTGAGCGGACTTTGTCAAACGATCGACAATTACCCAAATGGTGTCATACTGTAACAACCCGAAGTTGTTCATCGCCGAAAACCCCGTTCTAACTGTAAAACTCGCCGAATATCAATTCGTTCCAATTTCGTTTTTTGGGTTAAATTAATTAAACTTATATGTTTATTTGATGCTAATGAGTGTCCAAACCCCTTAGGAACTCATGAAATTAGCCAAAAATAGTTATTTCAAAAGTTTTAGAAACGTTCCCGCCGAGTTACGGAAACTTAATCGGGTGCAACCAAAAGCCCCGTTTAAGGGTAGAATTCCTCTGTGTCCAAGTTTTGCAACCTATATAAACGTATTAAACCTTCCATTTGAAGCTTTTGCTTCCTCTCTCTACTCTCTCTCTCTAACCTCTCTGCTAAATCCAAGTTTAAGGGTCCAAATCATCAATTTAAGGCTTCAAATCTTTGAGGTAACTTCCCTAACTTGCTATACAACCCCTCTAGCCTTCAAATTCGAGTTTAAACCATGGATTAGGACAATTATCATGGGTTTACGGCCCAAGAAGTATCCTAGGCCGTAAACTTATTTAAAGGGGGTTTTTGAGCAACAAAACCCTTCCAAACCACAACTAGACTTTAGATATGGCCAAATGACTTCATGGAATGGACTTAGAACACTTTAGAAATGGATTTTGAGGGATTTGAATGAGTTTATGGCCAAGGCACATGCTTGGGCCGTAAACCCCTCAAACATGAGTGTAAACTCATTTCCAACATGTTAGAAAGCCATATACCTTCACCAAAAGTCTTGGAATAAATCATAGAACCAACTAAAAATAGTTTAGGGGCCTTAAACATATATTTTGAGGGACAAATGAGAGTTTACAGCCAAGGCTTGTGCTTGGGCCGTAAACTCCATAACATGGGGAGTAAACTCAATGTAAAGTGTTAAAATGCCACTTTAACACACCTAAAGCCTTGGGATAAATTCTAGAAGTGTTTACAAGCAAGTATTGGACCTTAAAACATATTATTTTCCCCATCTAAGGAGTTCACGGCCATGAGGGTGTTCATGGGCCGTAAATTCCAAAATCTAGGCCAAAAGTCCCTTAAACATCCATGCAAGGCTAGGAAAAATTATTGGAATCACATGTGATTAGTTTTGGGACATTAAATCACTCATTCAAGGGGGGTATAGGAGTTTACAGCCGTAAGCTGCATGCTAGGGCTGTAAACTCCCTTGAGTGGTGTTATTTGATAAATTTAATCAATTCCAAGCCTTAAATCAAACCTTAGAAATTCCCTCTTAATAGTTTCAAGCCAATTTGCACCATAAACAACCCCACCATGAGTTTCTGGCCATAAACTCATGGGGAATGGGTGTTATTGGCCGAAAACTCATGTATGAGTTTACTCTTGAAGAGCAAACTCCATTTCCCGGTCATTCAAGTCCTTAAACGCCACCCGGGTCCCTCCAAACACTTGCAATGGGGTGTTTCCGTGACTAAAAGTGTTTGTCCCTAACGATTAAATAATCTAAGTCCTAATTAGACACAAATGTGTATCTTTGCATTATACTTAGGAACCTCGTGCGTTTGCAAGCCCCGAACCAACGTTTAGCATCCGAAATCGTCACGTTGAAGAGCATACTCCATTTCCCGGTCATTCAGGGGGAATACAAGCAAACTATAACTGTTTTGCAGTTATAACATTGATATGTTTCAAATAATATCTGGCAAACTTATAAACACTTTTACCCCTTATGTATTATGATGAGCATAAGGGATGATTTATCAACTACAACTAAATGAATTTTAGTTAAGGAAATAACCAAACTAATCAAATTATTATGGGAATAATTTAGGGTTCTTTAGTTTTCGTTTTATCATGTACTAATATGTGTATAAAGTTATTAGATAAACTATGTCTGATTCAGTTTATCTCCGTATCATTTGAATGTATTGCCAGATAGTTTCATTGTATGTATCTGTATTCACTGTATTATGTTTCATAATCTTTTATATGTTTGATATCGTATGAGAACCCTGTGAATAGTTTACTACTAGCTTGTGAGTTCGTCACTACCCTTTATGGATGATCAGTAAATCCTCCCCGGAAGTGTAACCAGAGTCTCCTGGAGGGAGAGCGAGGAATTTGTGAATAGAACTATTCGGGACTGACAATCCCACACCTTAACTGCTAGCTACAGTTAGGCGGGCACGCCTGGGGTGACAAATTCTGGATATCGTCTGACGTCTGACAAACGTCAAGGAGGTCTCGTTGTCGTATCAGCATGGTTACCCGACTCACAATATGTATTAATATAAGTTTATTCACGGCTTTGGTTTTGGATATATATCTAGTAACGGATGGTAATCCCATGGTTTTTAGTCTATATGTTTCATATCTATTGTAGGATGTTATTCCTATGTTAGAATCTATATCTAGTTCGGGATAGTGATCCCATGGTTTTATCAAACTATCTTATATCTAGTTCGGGATAGTGATCCCATGGTTTTATCAAAATATCTTATATCTAGTTCGGGATAGTGATCCCATGGTTTTATCAAACTATCTTATATCTAGTTCGGGATAGTGATCCCATGGTTTTATCAAAATATCTTATATCTAGTTCGGGATAGTGATCCCATGGTTTTATCAAACTATCTTTTATCTAGTTCGGGATAGTAATCCCATGGTTTTATCAAAAAATCTTATATCTAGTTCAGGATAGTAATCCCATGGTTTTATCAAACTATCTTGTATCTAGTTCTGGCTGATCGTCCCATGGTATTAAATCTATATGTAGTACGGGATGTTAGACTCAAGGTTTTCAAACTACTTTCCATCTAGAGTTCACGTATCTTAAAGTATTTTATATCTAATTCGGAATAGTAATCCCAAGATTCTCAATATATAGTTTTGTGTATTAAACTATAATCTGTGATATTAAATCGGTCTTGTATTTAGGAAAATATGGGATTTTCCTGGGGTAACATATAACGCGTAATTGAACTGTAATGAAGGATAGTTAAACTGTTTTACATAAGAAACTATGAGATTTTCTTGGATAACAAACCTTTTCGGAAAACTAAATGAAACTGGTACAATTTTTAGAAAACAAACATCTTAAGAATTCACCAGCTTTATGCTGATTTTCAAACTGCTTGTATTCTCAGGTTCGCATTAGACAGGTTCCCGGTGATATCTTTTGGTGAAGACGGAGTGCGTAGAATACTCGTCTCTACTTTTGTTCATATGATATATGTATAACACTTGTACAATTTACTTTTGAAACAAATGTAAACTTTCAAATATATGTAATGTAATGGTTGTTTACTATGATTACTACGTGCATTGGATTTGATACTCAACGTGGAGTCAACCCCGGAAATGTTTCCGGCTTTGGTTTTCAGGGTGTGACAGATTGGTATCAGAGCCCTTGTTTATATTGAACGGAGTATACCAAACCTTACATGGTATAAAACTATAAACATTAATGGGCCTAAGTGCTCTGAACTAAAAGTATCCTTCAAAATATAAGTATTTTCAAAAGTATACAAGTATACTGAGCCGTCGAGATCCGTAACTACAAGTAGAACAAAACATAAGTAAATGGGTGTTGTACGCTGCGGTTAAACCTGGGCAGTTATGTAGTCGTGTCTAGGGTCAATATAGCCTGGCCAACTATATTCATTCGATACACGACCAACATGTGCTTGGAAGTAACTGTGGTATGCGGCATACCTAAAACTTACCCAATACCCCAAACAACGAGTCGTCGTTGCCGTGAATTATGAAATACTATGGGAGTATTTCTCGAGTAAATCCTTTGTAGAAAATCTTCGTATACGCGTTGTTCCTTGATCATTCCTCTAGCGATAAATTTTTTTGCCTTCATAACTCTTTCCTGCTTTATCGCTTAATACGGTGCTATATCTGTCTTGATGAGATATTCCCTGTTTCATATCTCTTGATTCAATTTAGAGGACTTATGATCCTCTCTTTCCTGATCTTTTTAGATCACGATGCCTCCAAGAAAGAGACCCAGCTCGAAAAACACCAACAACCCTCCGCCACTACCTCCTCCTGAATTTGACCCTGTGATGTTCCAGGCAGTTGTCAATGCCGCAGTGGAAGCTGCTATGTCTCGAAGGAACTCGGATGGTTTCGGTGGTACTCAAACCCAAAACCAAGAGAACAGTCAGGGACACCGAAAAGAGGGTTCCTATAAAGACTTCATGAACGCGAAACCCACATCCTTTGATGGCACTGGAGGTGTCATTTCCCTCACCAGATGGTTCGAGAAAATTAAATCAATCTTTGAGATATGTGCCTGTTCAGAATCTGACAAAGTAAAGTTCGCCGCCTGCGCCTTCCTTGACAAAGCCCTGACTTGGTGGAACGGCCGAGTCAAATCCTTAACACTACCTGTAGCCAATGCTATGGGTTGGGAAGCTATGAAGGAGCTTCTACTCACAGAGTAATGCCCTCGGGGCGAAATTCAGAAGCTAGAACACGAACTTTGGAACCTAAACATGAAGGGTTCCGACATAGCCTCTTATACTTCAAGATTCGATGATCTGGCGTTACTCTGTCCGGGAATGGTTAGCCCATAGAGTAAAAAGATTGAGAACTTCATCTGGGGATTGACCCAGCCAACCAAAGGGAATGTTTTGGCTGCGAAGCCAGACACCTATGATAGCGCTAAATGTCTTGCGAAAACCCTGATCGATCATGAAGACAACTCTGATGAGGAGACTACCACTCCCGAACCGGTCACAAGTGGAGGTGGAAGCAAAAAGAAATTTCGGAACAAGAGGAAGGCCCAGAGTATGCAAGGGTCTTCTAAGAAACAGCAAACAGTAGCAGTCCATGCTGCTACTGCCCCTGTTGTTGTTTCAGTTGTCGGGTCCACGGCCGAAACTCCTACCAGTGGATACACTGGTACCCTTCCTTTGTGTGGTAAGTGCAGCTACCACCACCGCATTCCTGGTCCATGTCACGAAAGGATCTGTGACAACTGTGGCAAGAAGGGCCATCTTGCTCGAACCTGCAGAAAACCAGCCAAATCAACGAACCAATCATCCAGAGCGGGAATTAGTCCAGCCTGCTACAATTGTGGCGAAGTAGGGCACTTCAAAAGAAATTGCCCCAAAGCAGCTACAACCGCTGATCCCACAGTCGCCGCAAGTATACTCTTCTTTGACAATTCTTATGCCTGCAACTCTTTTCGATTCTAGTACCAGAAGGGAAACTTGTTATCTATCCATCCGAGCAATTTCTAAACTTAATCCTTTGTTTGTAATCGAGATTGAGTACAATCGAGACGGCTAACCAGTGAGATAGAGAACACTAACTTCGTACCTATAGATTGTATCCTCAGTCCGGAGGATTATTCTGTTCCATTCGATTTAAATTAGGGAAACTTTTCACGAAATACTTTGACGCTATGTTTGACATGAAATGACCGAGTCTCATTCATGTTGTTATCCTTGGTTTCGAAAGGGTCGCTCGTCTAGATCTTTTCCCCGACCCGTCTCTCATGATCTTCGGCATCAAACCTTCATATCATTTCATGCCTTAAAGCTCAAAAGTTTTTCCCGATATGAATTACCATGCATCCCTTGTTTTTGTGATCATTAAGAAATAGGAAGTCCGCAGCTCTTTCCCCTAAATGTCTTTCCCGAAGAATTCCCGAGAATTCCTTTTGAACGTTTATCTTAGTTCCGCATCGGCCTAATCTCTGGATCTACCTCGTGACCGAACCTCAGTGAGAATGACGTGTTCAAAACGGTGACCAAGAACTGATATGATCACTACGGATTAGTAGTGGTATCCTTTCGGTCAAATATCTTTCCCCGGTCAAATATCTTTCCCTCGATCAGGCTGAGGCTGTGAAGCCAGAAAACCAGAAGAGGGAGCGGGTTGTGGGTCAGGTATCAGGATTCGTTACGGATGGTCGAGGGCTTATGACTTTCCAGGGTCGGATTTGGGTACCGTTTGTGGGCGGTACGCTCACTATTTTGATGGAGGAAGCGCACCGATCGAAATTCTCGATTCATCCAGGGGCTACGAAAATGTATTTGGATCTAAGGAAGGAGTATTGGTGGCCCTGTATGAAAAGGGATGTTGCATGGTTTGTCGAGAGATGCCTGACTTGTCGACAGGTTAAGGCCAAGCACCAGCGTCCGCACGGTAAGTTGCAGCCGCTAGAGATTCCCGAATTGAAGTGGGAACAGATTACCATGGATTTTATCACCAAATTGCCGCGGATTGCGAGGGGAGTCGACGCAATTTGGGTGATCGTGGATAGATTGACGAAGAGCGCTCATTTTCTAGCCATCAGCGAGAGCTCTTCTTCGGAGAAGTTGGCGGAAATATACGTGAGGGAGGTGGTATCGCGGCATGGGGTTCCGATGTCGATTGTGTCAGATCGTGACGTGCGTTTTACTTCCATGTTTTGGAAGAAGTTTCATGAGGAGTTGGGTACGAGACTGCATTTCAGTACCGCATACCACCCGCAGACAGACGGACAGAGCGAGCGGACGATTCAGACGCTTGAGGATATGCTCCGTGCATGTGTTTTAGATTTTGGAGGGAGCTGGGACACCTACCTGCCTTTAGCAGAGTTTTCGTACAACAACAGCCATCATTCGAGCATTGGTATGCCACCCTTTGAGCTGTTGTATGGTCGGAGGGGTCGCACCCCCATCTGTTGGGGAGAAGTGGGGCAGAGGGTGATGGGTAGCCCGGAGATTGTACTCCAGACGACCGAGCAGATTCAGCAGGTCAGGCAGAGGTTGTTGACTACGCGGAGTCACCAGAAGAGTTATGCGGACAGGCGGCGGTCCGAGCTTGAGTTTCAGGTTGGCGACCTTATGCTCCTAAAGGTCTCTCCTTGGAAAAGGGTGATACGATTCAGGAAAAGGGGCAAGTTGGGACCACGATATATTGGACCCTTCAGGATAATTGCTAGGGTGGGCCGGGTAGCCTACCGGTTGGAGCTACCTGCTGAGTTGGGGCAGATTCATGATACCTTTCATGTCTCGCAGTTGAGGAAATGTATTGCCAACGAGTCGGCAGTGGTGCCATTGGATGATATTCAGGTGGATGTAGGCCTGAACTATGTGGAGAGACCAGTAGCGATCAGGGATCGGAAAGTTAAGGTTTTGAGGAACAAGGAAATACCCCTGGTACAAGTGCAGTGGCAACATCGGAAAGGGTCCGAGCTGACGTGGGAGACCGAGTCTGAGATGCGGGATCAGTATCCGGAGTTGTTTTCGGTATGAGACTTCGGGGGTGAAGTCTGATTCTATTGGGGGAGAATTGTAACAGCCCGAAATCCAGGTATTCTTCTTTTGGCCTTGCATCTTGGTTAAGTTTTGTGAATTAGGGTTTTCATGGTAAGCGAGTACGCTGGGCGTACAAGGTGTACGTTGCGCGTACTCGCGCGCCTCATTTTGGACACGTTTTCCCTCAGGTACGTGGGGCATACCCGAGGTTACGCCCGGCGTAATGTATTCAGACCCAAACACTAAATTCCTTTGATGGGGCTATATAAGGAACATGTGGCTGGTCTTTTCAGCCACCATCCCTTCGAGTGAAACCCTAAAAAGAGTGTACCCTCGTTCCTAGGCCATTGTGCGTGTATTCTAAGCTTGGTGGTGCCATTTCAAGGTTGCATAGAAGAAGAAGAGCTTTTTGGAGAGGCTAGAAGTGGTGCTCAAGTGTAGATCTGAACCTTGCAAGGGCTAAAGCTTCATTTCCAGGTATAAAGTTCGGATCTTGTCACTTGGTTCATGTTGTATGCTTAAAAGGTCATTTTCTAGGGTTTAAGTCCCAAAGGTGGAGACTTTTGTGCAAATGGCCTGCATAAGCTTAGATACTTCATATTTCTGATCTATTGGAGTTGTAGACTCAGAAAAATGGCATCTTGGACGTGGGGATTTCACCATGCATGAGATCTAGGTCCTTGAGTTTGAATAAAAGGTTGTATTGTGATGTTGGAGCCTTTACAGTCGTGCCAAGGCTTAAAGGTCTCGACTTTATGGGTTAACACACATTAGAAGAGTCGGATCTAGAAGTGGAAGTAACGGCTTAACCGATTAAGACCAGAAATGGAGAGTGGCTGATTCTGGGGGTTACGTTGGGCGTAACTCCCAGTACACTGCGCGTACTGGGTGGAGACCCCGATCAGGGAGGGGTTGGCGACGTACGCCCCACGTACATCTAGAGTACGCCCCGCGTACTCTCAGGGTTTGACTTTGGTTGACTTTTAGGGTTTTGGTCAACTTGAGGACTTTAGGTCAAGGAAGGGTAAAATCGTCTTTTACCCTCTGAGGAATGATGATAAGGAGTAAAGTTCTAAGTGGTGGAAGTCCTTGTGTAATATATGATATTTTTTATGTTTAGGCGAGGTTGAGCCGTCGTTCGAGGTCGGTGTTAGCAAGGACTCGAGATCTTAGACTTTCCACGAGGTGAGTCTTCTCACTACACTACACCCGGAAGGGTTTGACTGTGTGACCGGAAGGTCGGATTTGGTATGAGATATATGTGTGATAAGTTAATCGTTATATGTGCCATGTATGATATGCTTGATATGGGCCGGAAGGCATTATGTATGGGCCGGAAGGCGAATATGTTATTGGCCGGAAGGCGTTGTAATGTGGACCGTAAGGTTGGCGTGGGTAGGACCGGAAGGTTTACCCAGTCGGGACGGAAGTCCCCTGAGACACAGGGACCGGAAGGTCAGGGCCTGGAAAGGCGTATGTGTGTAGGTTGTATTTTGGGGAACTCACTAGGCATTTATGCTTACAGTTGTTGTGTTAAGTGTTTCAGGTACCAGCGAGGACCGTGGGAAGGCGCCTGCGTGATCTGTACACACTGATAGGGGATTTATGATCTTGGGATTTGTATGACTTGTTTTATGACATGATACAATGGATTTTTATGCTTTATCTTGGATGTAAATAAAATTTTTAGAAATTAAAAATTTGTCTTAAAATTTACGTTGTTACAAGTTGGTATCAGAGCCTTGGTTTGAGGGATTCGGGTACACCTTCGGGCGTAACTGAACTCAAACTGAGGATTTGAGAGAATCTTTCAAAAACAAAAGCATAAAATTTTTATAAGGGATTTTGTGGTAATCAAGAAGGAAGCAGTGTGTACGATCAGCCAGCGCCCGAACGGTAAAAATCCCCAAAATACTCTTACAACATGTGTTATGAGATATGATATGATATGATATGATATGAAATGCATGCTAGAAGACTAGGTATTCATATTAGGACTAAAGTGGCCTGATTTGAGATGCCTTAGTCTAGGGAATCTGTTGCTATGAGATGCTTTGATAGTGAGCGGGTAACTAGTGCATGGCAAGAATAGAGTACTCAGAATCCAGGGTTTGGGGAGGAGGACTTGGGGTGAATGCTGATGCGGTGTAGTCGGTAGTATTGGGCCCGTACTACCGAAGACACCGGGTCAGTGGGCAACCGAAGTAAGAATTCCTGGGTATCCGGGACTGAGTAGGGTTGCGTTATCGAGTGCGATTATGCTCGATAGAGTCTCTGATATTTCTATGTTGTATTTCAGAGGCATCATGGTTGGACCACGCCACAGACCTAGTACGAGCAGTGTGAGTGACGAGGAGATTCATCAGATGATTCATGAGGAGGTGGCTGCAGCGATCCGGGCTGAGATTCTGGAGATGTTCGGGTCTATTAAGACAAATCTGATGGAGACATTTGATGAGCGGTACGCCGCGTTGACTGAGGCTGCAGCCGCTGCAGCTACCGCAGCTGTGGCCGCTGCCAGACCACAGGGAGGTGACTCGTTGCTGTTCCGGGAGTTCAGCAACACGAAGCGACCTGAGTTTGACGGGACGCAGGATCCGATCGCTGCGATGAGATGGATTGCTGATATCGAGGGATGCTTCTACACTTGTTCATGTCCGGAGCATCTGAGGGTACGGTTCTCCTTGAACCAGGTGGCTTCACCTTGGCAGAGGTTTCAGCTGTGACATGGGAGAGATTTACCGCCATGTTCAGAGACGAGTACATTCCCCCGGTGGAGAGGGAACGGTTGGTTCAGAAGTTCTTGACCCTCAAGCAGGGTAATGATTCTGTCACGGTGATCACGCGGAAGTTTCATGAGAGGGCAATGTTCTGCCCTGAGCAGGTGTCCACGGAGCAGGCTCGGATGAGCCGGTATTTGGGTGTGTTGAGGAGGGATATTCGGGAGTTCGTATCGAACTCGACATATCATACTTTTTCTGAGCTTCAGGCGAATGCCAGGAAGCGCGAGATCGAGTTGGAGACCCAGGCCAGGTAGGAGCCCGAGTCTCATCGGGTGGATTGGCGGCCGGCTCAGTCTCAGCCGGCAGCCAAGCGGACTAAGTCCGCCGATTCGAGGTTGGGAGGTCAGAAGGGCCGCACTTGCGGAAAGTGCGGCAAGGGTCACAAGGGGACATGTCGATCAGGTGCTTTCTACAAGTGTGGAAAGGAGGGGAACATTGCTAGGGATTGCCCCAAGGGGTTTATGGTCTGCTTTCATTGCAACCAGACCGGCCATCGGAAGGCCGTGTGCCCTCAGCTTCTCCAGGGATCTACACCAGCTGCTAGGACTACTGAGACTCGACCAGTGAAGGCCGAGGCCCCGAGGGCTCGTGGGAGAGCTTTCCAGTTGACTGCGGAGGAGGTCCGTGCGGCGCCTGATGTTGTGGCTAGTACTTTCCTTGTGAATTCTGTACCTGCCTTAGTATTATTTGACTCGGGTCCGAGTCGGTCTTTCGTATCTCTGACTTTTAGTCAGCACCTTGGTACTGATCGGGAATTGATGAGTCGGCCTCTGAGGGTTTCCATAGCTGACGAGAAAGTGATATATGCCGCGGACGTGATTCAAGGATGTGTGCTCGAGATTTTTGATGTCGAATTCCCTATAGATTTGGTTCCTATAGCTATGGGGGATGTCTGCGTTATCGTGGGTATGGACTGGTTGAGTAAGTTTGGAGCAGTTATTGACTGTGAGAGACAGCTGGTGACGATTCGAGATCCTAGTGGGGGAGTGCTTTCGGTGTATGGCGAGGGGACCCGGTGCGGGTCGGCGTTTTCTTTGGCTACCAGGGCGAGGTAGAGTTTGCAGCAGGGCTACAATGGATTCGTAGCCTACGTGACGGATACTCAAGTGGCCGCGGGGAGGCCCAATTCAGTGGATGACGTTCCTGTTGTATGCGAGTTTTCGGATGTGTTCCCCGAGGAGTTACCAGGTGTGCCTCCGGAAAGGCAAGTAGAGTTCCATATCGATTTGGTTCCGGGAGCAGCGCCCATTGCCAAGGCGCCTTATCGTCTCGCTCCACCGGAAATGTAGGAGTTATCTTCGCAACTTCAGGAGCTGCTGGGGAAGGGGTTTATCCGGCCGAGAAGCTCACCTTGGGGAGCGCCGATTTTGTTCGTCAAGAAAAAGGATGGTTCACACCGGATGTGTATCGCTTACCTAGAGTTGAACAAGTTGACGATTAAGAACCGCTATCCGTTACCTAGGATCGATGATCTGTTTGATCAGTTGCAGGGGGCATCTTGGTTCTCCAAGATAGAATTGAGGTCGGGTTATCATCAGATGAGGGTTCGGAATGAAGATATTCAGAAGACTGCTTTCAGAACTCGTTATGGACATTATGAGTTTGTGGTGATGCCTTTTGGGCTCACCAATGCCCCAGCTGCGTTCATGGACCTCATGAACAGGGTGTGCAGACCGATGCTGGATCGGTTGGTGATCGTTTTCATTGATGATATTCTGGTATATTCGAGATCTAGGGAGCAGCATGAGGAGCATTTGAGGGAGATTCTTGGAGTTCTGAGGTCGGAGAGGCTGTACGCCAAATTCTCCAAGTGTGATTTCTGCTTACGAGAGGTCCAGTTCCTAGGGCACCTCGTTAACCAGAACGGAATTTTGGTCGATCGGGCCAAGATAGAGGCAGTGATGAGATGGGAAGTGCCGAGATTGCCCACAAAGATTAGGAGCTTTCTGGGTTTGGCTGGATATTATCGCAGGTTTATCAAGGATTTCTCCAAGATCGTCGTGCCACTCACTAGGATGACCCGAAAGGGCGTTGCATTTTCGTGGGGACCGGAGCAGCAGTCCTCATTCGAGACCCTTCGTCGGAAATTATGCGAGGCCCCGGTGCTTGCACTCCCAGAAGGGATGCAAGATTTTGTGGTGTACTGCGATGCATCTATATCGGGTTTAGGGGCGGTGCTTATGCAGAGGGGGCATGTGATAGCGTATGCTTCGAGGCAGTTGAAGCCTCATGAGTCGAGATATCCCACCCACGACCTGGAATTGGGGGCTGTGGTATTTGCCCTCAAGATCTGGCGGCATTATCTTTATGGGGTTCGGTGTACCATCTACACGGACCACAAGAGTCTGAAGTACTTGATGGATCAGCCAAACCTGAATATCCGACAGAGGAGATGGTTGGATGTGGTGAAGGATTACGATCGTGAGATCCTATACCACCCGGGTAAGGCTAATGTGGTAGTCGACGCGTTGAGCCATAGGGCGGAAAGCGCCCCGATCCGAGATATTTGTATGAGGTTGACGGTGATGACCCCGATTTTAGATATCATTCGAGGAGCTCAGGCTGAGGCTGTGAAGCCAGAAAACCAGAAGAGGGAGCGGGTTGTGGGTCAGGTATCAGGATTCGTTACGGATGGTCGAGGGCTTATGACTTTCCAGGGTCGGATTTGGGTACCGTTTGTGGGCGGTACGCTCACTATTTTGATGGAGGAAGCGCACCGATCGAAATTCTCGATTCATCCAGGGGCTACGAAAATGTATTTGGATCTAAGGAAGGAGTATTGGTGGCCCTGTATGAAAAGGGATGTTGCATGGTTTGTCGAGAGATGCCTGACTTGTCGACAGGTTAAGGCCAAGCACCAGCGTCCGCACGGTAAGTTGCAGCCGCTAGAGATTCCCGAATTGAAGTGGGAACAGATTACCATGGATTTTATCACCAAATTGCCGCGGACTGCGAGGGGAGTCGATGCAATTTGGGTGATCGTGGATAGATTGACGAAGAGTGCTCATTTTCTAGCCATCAGCGAGAGCTCTTCTTCGGAGAAGTTGGCGGAAATATACGTGAGGGAGGTGGTATCGCGGCATGGGGTTCCGATGTCGATTGTGTCAGATCGTGACGTGCGTTTTACTTCCATGTTTTGGAAGAAGTTTCATGAGGAGTTGGGTACGAGACTGCATTTCAGTACCGCATACCACCCGCAGACAGACGGACAGAGCGAGCGGACGATTCAGACGCTTGAGGATATGCTCCGTGCATGTGTTTTAGATTTTGGAGGGAGCTGGGCCACCTACCTGCCTTTAGCAGAGTTTTCGTACAACAACAGCCATCATTTGAGCATTGGTATGCCACCCTTTGAGCTGTTGTATGGTCGGAGGGGTCGCACCCCCATCTGTTGGGGAGAAGTGGGGCAGAGGGTGATGGGTAGCCCGGAGATTGTACTCCAGACGACCGAGCAGATTCAGCAGGTCAGGCAGAGGTTGTTGACTACGCGGAGTCACCAGAAGAGTTATGCGGACAGGCGGCGGTCCGAGCTTGAGTTTCAGGTTGGCGACCTTATGCTCCTAAAGGTCTCTCCTTGGAAAAGGGTGATACGATTCAGGAAAAGGGGCAAGTTGGGACCACGATATATTGGACCCTTCAAGATAATTGCTAGGGTGGGCCGGGTAGCCTACCGGTTGGAGCTACCTGCTGAGTTGGGGCAGATTCATGATACCTTTCATGTCTCGCAGTTGAGGAAATGTATTGCCAACGAGTCGGCAGTGGTGCCATTGGATGATATTCAGGTGGATGTAGGCCTGAACTATGTGGAGAGACCAGTAGCGATCAGGGATCGGAAAGTTAAGGTTTTGAGGAACAAGGAAATACCCCTGGTACAAGTGCAGTGGCAACATCGGAAAGGGTCCGAGCTGACGTGGGAGACCGAGTCTGAGATGCGGGATCAGTATCCGGAGTTGTTTTCGGTATGAGACTTCGGGGGTGAAGTCTGATTCTATTGGGGGAGAATTGTAACAGCCCGAAATCCAGGTATTCTTCTTTTGGCCTTGCATCTTGGTTAAGTTTTGTGAATTAGGGTTTTCATGGTAAGCGAGTACGCTGGGCGTACAAGGTGTACGCTGCACGTACTCGCGCGCCTCATTTTGGACGCGTTTTCCCTCAGGTACACGGGGCGTACCCGAGGTTACGCCCGGCGTAATGTATTCAGACCCAAAACCTAAATTCCTTTGATGGGGCTATATAAGGAACATGTGGCTCATCTTTTCAGCCACCATCCCTTAGAGCGAAACCCTAAAAAGAGTGTACCCTCGTTCCTAGGCCATTGTGTGTGTATTCTAAGCTTTGTGGTGCCATTTCAAGGTTGCATAGAAGAAGAAGAGCTTTTTGGAGAGGCTATAAGTGGTGCTCAAGTGTAGATATGAACCTTGCAAGAGCTAAAGCTTCATTTCCAGGTATAAAGTTCGGATCTTGTCACTTGGTTCATGTTGTATGCTTAAAAGGTCATTTTCTAGGGTTTAAGTCCCAAAGGTGGAGACTTTTGTGCAAATGGCCTCCATAAGCTTAGATACTTCATATTTCTGATCTATTGGATTTGTAGACTCATAAAAATGGCATCTTGGACATGAGGATTTCACCATGCATGAGATCTAGGTCCTTGAGTTTGAATAAAAGGTTGTATTGTGATGTTGGAGCCTTTACAGTCGTGCCAAGGCTTAAAGGTCTCAACTTTATGGGTTAATACACATTAGAAGAGTCGGATCTAGAAGTGGAAGTAATGGCTTAACCGATTAAGACCAGAAATGGAGAGTGGCTGATTCTGGGGTTACGTTGGGCGTAACTCCCAGTACGCTGCGCGTACTGGGTGGAGACCCCGATCAGGGAGGGGTTGGCGACGTACGCCCCGCGTACTCTCAGGGTTTGACTTTGGTTGACTTTTAGGGTTTTGGTCAACTTGAGGACTTTAGGTCAAGGAAGGGTAAAATGGTCTTTTACCCTCTGAGGAATGATGATAAGGAGTAAAGTTCTAAGTGGTGGAAGTCCTTGTGTAATATATGATATTTTTTATGTTTAGGCGAGGTTGAGCCGTTGTTCGAGGTTGGTGTTAGCAAGGACTCGAGATCTTAGACTTTCCACGAGGGGAGTCTTCTCACTGTACTACACCCGGAAGGGTTTGACTGTGTGACCGGAAGGTCGGATTTGGTATGAGATATATGTGTGATAAGTTAATCGTTATATGTGCCATGTATGATATGCTTGATATGGGCCGGAAGGCATGATGTATGGGCCGGAAGGCGAATATGTTATTTTCCGGAAGGCGTTGTAATGTGGACCGTAAGGTTGGCGTGGGTAGGACAGGAAGGTTTACCCAGTCAGGACGGAAGTCCCCTGAGACACAGGGACCGGAAGGTCAGGGCCTGGAAAGGCGTATGTGTGTAGGTTGTATTTTTGGGAACTCACTAGGCATTTATGCTTACAGTTGTTGTGTTACGCGTTTCAGGTACCCGCGAGGACTGTGGGAAGGCGTCGGCGTGATCTGTACACACTGATAGGGGATTTATGATCTTGGGATTTGTATGACTTGTTTTATGACATGATACAATGGATTTTTATGCTTTATCTTGGATGTAAATAAAATTTTTAGAAATTAAAAATTTGTCTTAAAATTTACGTTGTTACACAAAGTAGTCGTAACTGTGTACTTTTCCAATGTATAAGGCGATAGGGAATTAGTCGGCACCGAAAATACCTATAGAAACCTGTCGATTCTTGGGTCCCATCGACTAATATCGCAGACCTACCCATAAATTTCATCTAAAGCCATCAAACCCTTAGCTACCCGGCTCCTTGAAGATGTGCTTTCCTGTTGGAGCGTGTGTTCTGTTGATGGATTTATCCCAGAAAAGCATGATATGCTTTGAGAAGTGTGAAATACGTCCCTCGTGATACATTATACCCTTCGTGATCCTCATAGAATCAATTTCGTAACCTTCCAACTTTAGCTACCCTCAGAACTTAGTAACATCCATCCGGTACTGCACGTCTCGAAACCTTAGAAGTATCTACCCAACGAAACCCTAGTGATTCCTTTGAGAAGACTAAATTCATCAAGGTTCGGAACCTCCATGGGATAACCAATTGAGATTATGGATTGAGAGAGTCAATGTACGAAACAAACACACGTCCCGATAGTGAGAACTCGCTAGAACGCCCAGCAGAGACCTGATCCCACATGAGAACTTGAAGATCCGAGGCAACAAATCCATTTGTGTCTCATTCCAATTCATGATCTATATCTTATTCTTTGATTTTCGGGACGAAATTCCCTCTAACGGGGGGATAATGTAACAACCCGAAGTTGTTCATCGCCGAAAACCCCGTTCTAACCGTAAAACTCGCCGAATATCAATTCGTTCCAATTTCGTTTTTGGGTTAAATTAATTAAACTTATATGTTTATTTGATGCTAATGAGTGTCCAAACCCCTTAGGAACTCATGAAATTAGCCTAAAATAGTTATTTCAAAAATTTTAGAAACTTTCCCGCCGTGTTACGGAAACTTAATCAGGTGCGACCAAAAGCCCCGTTTAATGCCGGTATCGGGTAGAATTCCTCCGTGTCCAAGTTTTGTGACCTATATAAACATATTAAACCTTCATTTTGAAGCTTTTGCTTCCTCTCTCTACTCGCTCTCTCTAACCTCTCTCCTAAATCCAAGTTTAAGGGTCCAAATCATCAATTTAAGGCTTCAAATCTTTGAGGTAACTTCCCTAACTTGCTATACAACCCCTCTAGCCTTCAAATTTGAGTTTAAACCATGGATTAGGACAATTATCATGGGTTTACGGCCCAAGAACTATCCTAGGCCGTAAACTTATTTAAAGGGGGTTTTTGAGCAACAAAACCCTTCCAAACCACAACAAGACTTTAGATATGGCCAAATGACTTCATGGAATGGACTTAGAACACTTTAGAAATGGATTTTGAGGGATTTGAATGAGTTTATGGCCAAGGCACATGCTTGGGCCGTAAACCCCTCAAACATGAGTGTAAACTCATTTCCAACATGTTAGAAAGCCATATACCTTCACCAAAAGTCTTGGAATAAATCATAGAACCAACTAAAAATAGTTTAGGGGCCTTAAACATATATTTTGAGGGACAAATGAGAGTTTACAGCCAAGGCTTGTGCTTGGGCCGTAAACTCCATAACATGGGGAGTAAACTCAATGTAAAGTGTTAAAATGCCACTTTAACACACCTAAAGCCTTGGGATAAATTCTAGAAGTGTTTACAAGAAAGTATTGGACCTTAAAACATATTATTTTCTCCATCTAAGGAGTTCACGGCCATGAGGGTGTTCATGGGCCGTAAATTCCAAAATCTAGGCCAAAAGTCCCTTAAACATCCATGCAAGGCTAGGAAAAATTATTGGAATCACATGTGATTAGTTTTGGGACATTAAATCAGTCATTCAAAGGGGGGTATAGGAGTTTACGGCCGTAAGCTCCATGCTAGGGCCGTAAACTCCCTTAAGTGGTGTTATTTGATGAATTTAATCAATTCCAAACCTTGAATCAAACCTTAGAAATTCCCTCTTAATAGTTTGAAGCCAATTTGCACCATAAACCACCCACACCATGAGTTTAGGGCCGTAAACTCATGGGGAATGGGTGTTATGAGCCGAAAAATCATGTATGAGTTTACTCTTGAAGAGCAAACTCCATTTCCCGGTCATTCAAGTCCTTAAACGCCACCCGGGTACCTCCAAACACTTGCAATGGGGAGTTTTCGCGACTAAAAGTGTTTGTCCCTAACGATTAAATAATCTAAGTCCTAATTAGATACAAATGTGTATCTTTGCATTATACTTAGGAACCTCGTGCGTTTGCAAGCCCCGAACCAACGTTTAGCATCCGGAATCGTCACGTTTCTCGTCTGGTGAGTTCATACCCCTACACTTTTTCCGTGTTTTTCACTGTTTTCAGGGGGGGATACAAGCAAACTATAACTGTTTTACAATTATAACATTGATATGTTTCAAATAATATTTGGCAAACTTATAAACACGTTTACCCCTTATGTATTATGTTGAGCATAAGGGATGATTTATCAACTACAACTAAATGAATTTTAGTTAAGGAAATAACCAAACTAATCAAATTATTATGGGAATAATTTAGGGTTCTTTAGTTTTCCTTTTATCATGTACTGATATGTGTATAAAGTTATTAGATAAACTATGTCTAATTCAGTTTATCTCCGCATCATTTGAATGTATTGCCAGATAGTTTCATTGTATGTATCTGTATTCACTGTATTATGTTTCATAATCTTTTATATGTTTGATATCGTATGAGAACCCTATGAATAATTTAGTACTAGCTTGTGAGTTCGTCACTACCCTTTATGGATGATCAGTAAATCCTCCCCGGAAGTGTAACCAGAGTCGAGGGAGAGCGAGGAATTCGTGAATAGATGTATTCGGGACTGACAATCCCACACCTTAACTGCTAGCTACAGTTAGGCGGGAATGCCTGGAGTGACAAATTATGGATATCATCCGACGTCTGACAAACGTCAAGGAGGTCTCGTTGTCGTATCAGCATGGTTACCCGACTCACAATACGTATTAATATAAGTTTATTCACGGCTTTGGTTTTGGATATATATATCTAGTACGGGATGGTAATCCCATGGTTTTTAGTCTATAGGTTTCATATCTATTGCAGGATGTTATTCCTATGGTTAGAATCTATATCTAGTTCGGGATAGTGATCCCATGGTTTTATCAAACTATCTTATATCTAGTTCGGGATAGTGATCTCATGGTTTTATCAAAATATCTTATATCTAGTTCGGGATAGTGATCCCATGGTTTTATCAAACTATCTTATATCTAGTTCGGGATAGTGATCCCATGGTTTTATCAAAATATCTTACATCTAGTTCGGGATAGTGATCCCATGGTTTTATTAAACTATCTTATATCTAGTTCGGGATAGTAGTCCCATGGTTTTATCAAAATATCTTATATCTAGTTAGGGATAGTAATCCCATGGTTTTATCAAACTATATTGTATCTAGTCCTTGATGATAGTCCCAT
Source organism: Lactuca serriola (assembly GCF_051521515.1). Lineage (NCBI taxonomy): Eukaryota > Viridiplantae > Streptophyta > Magnoliopsida > Asterales > Asteraceae > Lactuca > Lactuca serriola. The sequence continues at coordinate 168,879,590 of NC_136412.1, forward strand.
GGTATTAAATCTATATGTAATACGGGATGTTAGTTTCAAGGGTTTCAAACTACTTTCCATCTACAGTTCACGTATATTAAAGTATTTTATATCTAATTCGGAATAGTAATCCCAAGATTCTCAATATATAGTTTTGTGTATTAAACTATAATCTGTGATATTAAATCGGTCTTGTATTTAGGAAAATATGGGATTTTCCTGGGTAACATATAACGCGTAATTGAACTGTAACGAAGGGTAATTAAACTGTTTTACATAAGAAAATAGGATTTTCTTGGATAACAAACCTTTTTGGAAAACTAAAGAAAACTGGTACAATTTTCAGAAAACAAACATCTTATGAACTCACCAGCTTTATGCTGATTTTCAAACTGCTTGTATTCTCAGGTTCGCATTAGACAGATACCCGGTGATATCTTTTGGTGAAGACGGAGTGCACAAAATACTGGTCTCTACTTTTGTTCATATGATATATGTATAACACTTGTACAATTTACTTTTGAAACAAATGTAAACTTTCAAATATATGTAATGTAATGGTTGTTTGCTGTGATTACTATGTGCATTAGATTTGATATTGAACTTGGAGTCAACCCCGGAAATGTTTCCGCCTTTGGTTTTCGGAGTGTGACAGATTGGTATCAGAGCCCTTGTTTATTGTGAATGGAGTATACCAAACCTTACATGGTATAAAACTATAAACATTAAGGGGCCTAAGTGCTCTGAACTAAAAGTATCCTTCAAAATATAGGTATTTTCAAAAGTATACAAGTATACCGAGCCGTCGAGATCTGTAACTACAAGTAGAACAAAACATAAGTAAATGGGTGTTTTACGTTGCGGTTAAACCTGGGCAGTTATGTAGTCATGTCTAGGATCAATATAGCCTGGCCAAGTATATTCATTCGAGACACGACCAACATGTGCTTGGGAGTAACTGTGGTATGCGGCATACCTAAAACTTACCCAATACCCCAAACAACGAGTCGTCGTTGCAATGAATCATGAAATACTATGGGAGTATTTCTCGAGTAAATCCTTTGTAGAAAATCTTCGTATATGCGTTATTCCTTGATCATTCCTCTAGCGATAAAATTTTCTGCCTTCATAACTCTTTCCTGCTTTATCGCTTAATACGGTGCTATATCTGTCTTGATGAGATATTCCTTATTCCATATCTCTTGATTCAATTCAGAGGACTTATGATCCTCTCTTTCCTGATCTTTTTAGATCACGATGCCTCCAAGAAAGAGACCCAGCTCGAAAAACACCAACAACCCTCCGCCACCACCTCCTCCTGAATTTGACCCTGTGATGTTCCAGGCAGCTGTCAATGCCGCGGTGGCAGCTGCTATGTCTCAAAGGAACTCGGATGGTTCCGGTGGTACTCAAACCCAAAACCAAGAAAACAGTTAGGGACACCAAAAAGAGCGTTCCTATAAGGACTTCATGAACGCAAAACCCACATCCTTTGATGGCACCGGAGGTGTCATTTCCCTCACCTGATGGTTCGAGAAAATCGAATCAATCTTGGAGATATGTGCCTGTTCGGAATCTGACAAAGTAAAGTTCGCCGCCTGCACCTTCCTTGACAAAGCCCTGATTTGGTGGAACGGCCGAGTCAAATCCTTAACACTACCTGTAGCAAATGCTATGGGTTGGGAAGCTATGAAGGAGCTTCTACTCACAGAGTATTGCCCTCGGGGCGAAATTCAGAAGCTAGAACACGAACTTTGGAACCTAAAGATGAAGGATTCCGACATAGCCTCTTATACTTCAAGATTCGATGATCTGGCGTTACTCTGTCCGGGAATGGTTACCCCGGAGAGTAAAAAGATTGAGAAGTTCATCTGGGGATTGACCCAGCCAACCAAAGGGAATGTTTTGGCTGCGAAGCCAGACACCTATGATAGTGCTAAATGTCTTACAAAAACCCTGATCGATCACGAAGACAACTCTGATGAGGAGACTACCACTCCCGAAGCGGTCACCAGTGGAGGTGGAAGCAAAAAGAAATTTTGGAACAAGAGGAAGGCCCAGAGTATGCAAGGGTCTTCTAAGAAACAGCAAATAGTAGCAGTCCATGCTACTACTGCCCCTATTGCTATTTCAGCTGTCGGGTCCACGGCCCAAACAACTACCAGTAGATACAATGGTACCCTTCCTTGGTGTGGTAAGTGCAGCTACTACCACCGCATTCCTGGTCCATGTCGCGAAAGCATCTGTGAAAACTGTGGCAAGAAGGGCCATCTTGATCGAACCTGCAGAAAACCAGCCAAATCAACGAACCAATCATCCGGAGCGGGAATCATTCCATCCAGCTACAATTGTGGTGAAGTAGGGCACTTCAAAAGAAATTGCCCCAAAGCAGCTACAACCGCTGATCCCACTGTCGCCGCAGGTATACTCCTCTTTGACAATACTTATACCTGCAACTCTTTTCGATTCTAGTACCAGAAGGGAAACTTGTTATCTATCCATCCGAGCAATTTCTAAACTTAATCCTTTATTTGTAATCGAAATTGAGTAAAATCGAGATGGCTAACCAGTGAGATAGAGAACACGAACTTCGTACCTATAGATTGTATCCTAATTCGGGAGGATTATTCTGTTCCATTCGATTTAAATGGGGGAAACTTTTCAGGAAATACTTTGACGCTATGTTTGACATGAAATGACCGAGTCTCAATCATGTTGTTATCCTTGGTTTCGAAAGGGTCGCTCATCTAGATCTTTTCCCCGACCCGTCTCTCGTGATCTTCGGCATCAAACCTTCGTATCATTTCATGCCTTAAAGCTCAAAAGTTTTTCCCGATATGAATTACCACGCATCCCTCGTTTCTGTGATCATTAAGAAACGGGAAGTCAGCAGCTCCTTCCCCTAAATGTCTTTCCCAAAGAATTCCCGAGAATTCCTTTCGAACGTTTAGCTTAGTTCCGCATCGGCCTGATCTCTGGATCTACCTCGTGACCAAACCTCAGTGAGAATGACGTGTTCAAAACGGTGACCAAGAACTGATATGATCACTTCGGTCAAATCTCTTTCCCTCGATCATGTAGCCAAGCAAAGTAGTCGTAACCGTGTACTTTTCCAACGTCTAAGCCGACAGGGAATTAGTCGGCACCGAAAACACCTATAGAAACCTATCGATTCTCGGGTCCCATCGACTAATATTGTAGACCTACCCATAAATTTCTTCTAAAGCCATCAAACCCTTAGCTACCCGGCTCCTTGAAGATGTGCTTTCCTGTTGGAGCGTTTGTTCTGTTGATGGCTTTATCCCAGAAAAGCATGATATGATTTGGGAAGTGTGAAATACGTCCCTCGTGATACATTAGACCCTTCGTGATCCTCATAGAATCGATTTCGTAACCTTCCAACTTCAGCTACCCTAAGAACTTAGTAACATCCATCCGGTACTGCACGTCTCGAAACCTTAGAAGTATCTACCCAACGAAACCCTAGTGATTCCTTTGAGAAGACTGAAGTCATCAAGGTTCGGAACCTCCATGGGATAACCAATTGAGATTATGGATTGAGAGAGTCAATGTACGAAACAAAGACATGTCCCGATAGTGAGAATTCGCTAGAACGCCCAGCAGAGACCTGATCCCACATGAGAACGTGAAGATCCGAGGCAAGAAATCCATTCGTGTCTCATTCCAATTCATGATCTATATCTTATTCTTTGAATTTCAGGACGAATTTCCCTCTAATGTGGGGATAATGTAACAACCCGAAGTTGTTCATCGCCAAAAACCCCGTTCTAACCGTAAAACTCGCCGAATATCAATTCGTTCCAATTTTGTTTTTGGGTTAAATTAATTAAACTTATATGTTTATTTGATGCTAATGAGTGTCCAAACCCCTTAGGAACTCATGAAATTAGCCTAAAATAGTTATTTCAAAAATTTTAGAAACGTTCCCGCCGAGTTACGGATACTTAATCGGGTGCGACCAAAAGCCCCGTTTAATGCCGGTATCGGGTAGAATTCCTCCGTGTCCAAGTTTTGCAACCTGTATAAACATATTAAACCTTCCATTTGAAGCTTTTGCTTCATCTCTCTACTCTCTCTCTCTAACCTCTCTCCTAAATCCAAGTTTAAGGGTCCAAATCATCAATTTAAGGCTTCAAATCTTTGAGGTAACTTCCCTAACTTGCAATACAACCCCTCTAGCCTTAAAATTCGAGTTTAAACCATGGATTAGGACCATTATCATGGGTTTATCGCCCTAGAACTATCCTAGGCCGTAAACTTATTTAAAGGGGGTTTTTGAGCAACAAAACTCTTCCAAACCACAACTAGACTTTAGATATGGCCAAATGACTTCATGGAATGGACTTAGAACACTTTAGACATGGATTTTGAGGGATTTGAATGAGTTTACGGCCAAGGCACATGCTTGGGTCATAAACCCCTCAAACATGAGTGTAAACTCATTTCCAACATGTTAGAAAGCCATATACCTTCACCAAAAGTCTTGGAATAAATCATAGAACCAACTAAAAATAGTTTAGGGGCCTTAAACATATATTTTGAGGGACAAATGAGAGTTTACAGCCAAGGCTTATGCATGGGCCGTAAAATCCATAACATGGGGAGTAAACTCAATGTAAAGTGTTAAAATGCCACTTTAACACACCTAAAGCCTTGGGATAAATTCTAGAAGTGTTTACAAACAAGTATTGGACCTTAAAACATATTATTTTCCCCATCTAAGGAGTTCACGGCCATGAGGGTGTTCATGGGCTGTAAACTCCAAAATCTAGGCCAAAAGTCCCTTAAACATCCATGCAAGGCTAGGAAAAATTATTGGAACACATGTGATTAGTTTTGAGACATTAAATCACTCATTCAAGGGGGGGTATAGGAGTTTACGGCCGTAAGCTCCATGCTAGGGCCGTAAACTCCATTAGGTGGTGTTATTTGATGAATTTAATCAATTCCAAGCCTTAAATCAAACCTTAGAAATTCCCTCTTAATAGTTTCAAGCCAATTTGCACCATAAACCACCCCCACCATGAGTTTTCGGCCGTAAAATCATTAGGAATGGGTTTTATGGGCCGAAAACTCATGTATGAGTTTACTCTTGAAGAGCAAACTCCATTTCCCAGTCATTCAAGTCCTTAAACGCCACCCGGGTCCCTCCAAACACTTGCAATGGGGTGTTTCTGCGACTAAAAGTGTTTGACCCTAACGATTAAATAATCTAAGTCCCAATTAGATACAAATGTGTATCTTTGCATTATACTTAGGAACCTCGTGCGTTTGCAAGCCCCGAACCAACGTTTAGCATCCAAAATCGTCACGTTTCTCGTCCGGTGAGTTCATACCCCTACACTTTTTCCGTGTTTTTCACTGTTTTCAGGGGGGAATACAAGCAAACTATAACTGTTTTACAATTATAACATTGATATGTTTCAAATAATATATGGAAAACTTATAAACACCTTTACCCCTTATGTATTATGCTGAGCAAAAGGGATGATTTATCAACTACAACTAAATGAATTTTAGTTAAGGAAATAACCAAACTAATCAAATTATTATGGGAATAATTTGGGGTTCTTTAGTTTTCCTTTTTTCATGTACTGATATGTGTATAAAGTTATTAGATAAACTATGTCTGATTCAGTTTATCTCCGCATCATTTGAATGTATTGCCAGATAGTTTCATTGTATATATCTGTATTCACTGTATTATGTTTCATAATCTTTTATATGTTTGATATCGTATGAGAACCCTGTGAATAGTTTAGTACTGGCTTGTGAGTTCGTCACTACCCTTTATGGATGATCAGTAAATCCTCCCCGGAAGTGTAACCAGAGTCTCCTGGAGGGCGAGCGAGGAATTTGTGAATAGATCTATTCGGGACTGACAATCCCACACCTTAACTGCTAGCTACAGTTAGGCGGGCACGCCTGGAGTGACAAATTCTGGATATGATCCGACATCTGACAAACGTCAAGGAGATCTCATTGTCGTATCAGCATGGTTACCCGACTCACAATACGTATTAATATAAGTTTATTCACAGCTTTGGTTTTGGATATATATCTAGTACGGGATGGTAATCCCATGGTTTTTAGTCTATAGGTTTCATATCTATTGCAAGATGTTATTCCTATGGTTAGAATCTATATCTAGTTCGGGATAGTGATCCCATGGTTTTATCAAACTATCTTATATCTAGTTCGAGATAGTGATCCCATGGTTTTATCAATATATCTTATATCTAGTTCGGGATAGTGATCCCATGGTTTTATAAAACTATCTTATATCTAGTTCGGAATAGTGATCCCATCGTTTTATCAAAATATCTTATATCTAGTTCGGGATAGTGATCCCATGGTTTTGTCAAACTATCTTATATCTAGTTCGGGATAGTAATCCCATGGTTTTATCAAAATATCTTATATCTAGTTCGGGATAGTAATCCCATGGTTTTATCAAACTATCTTGTATCTAGTCCTGGATGATAGTCCCATGGTATTAAATCTATATGTAGTACGGGATGTTAGTCTCAAGGTTTACAAACTACTTTCCATCTACAGTTCACGTATATTAAAGTATTTTATATCTAATTCGGAATAGTAATCCCATGATTCTCAATATATAGTTTTGTGTATTAAACTATAATATGTGATATTAAATTGGTCTTGTATTTAGGAAAATATGGGATTTTCCTAGGGTAACTTATAACGCGTAATTGAACTGTAATGAAGGATAATTAAACTGTTTTACATATGAAAATATGGGATTTTCTTGGATAAGAAACCTTTTCAGAAAACTAAAGGAAACTGGTACAATTTTTAGAAAACAAACATCTTATGAACTCACCAGCTTTATGCTGATTTTCAAATTGCTTGTATTCTTAGGTTCACATTAGACAGGTACCCGGTGATATCTTTTGGTGAAGACGGAGTGCGCAGAAGACTCGTCTCTACTTTTGTTCATATGATATATGTATAACACTTGTACAATTTACTTTTGAAACAAATGTAAACATTCAAATATATGTAATGTAATGGTTGTTTACTGTGATTACTATGTGCATTGGATTTGATACTCAACGTGGAGTCAACCCCGGAAATGTTTCCACCTTTGGTTTTCGGGGTGTGACACATACCCACTCGGACATTTGGGTAACTTGGTGATGAAATCCATGGTAATCATCTGCCATTTCCATTTGGGTATCTCGGGCTGCTGGAGAACACCCGAGGGTTTCTGGTACTCGACTTTCACTTTGGCGCAAGTCAGACACTTGCCCACAAATGTAGCGATCTCAGCTTTCATGTTTGGCCACTGGTATTGTTTCTTGAGATCCAGGTACATCTTATACGAAGCTGGGTGAACAAAGTATCTGGTCTTGTGTGCTTCCTACATGACAATCTCCCTGAATCCTTCGGACTTTGGGATCCAGATTCGGTCCAAGAAACAGTAGACTCTGTCACCTCTGATCTCAAGTTTCTTATCCATTCCCCTCAAGGCTTTGTTTGACACGTTCTCGGGTTTAAGGACTTCTAACTGGGCTTCTCGGATTTGCATGGATAAGTGGGAATGGATAGTCATCGTCAGGGTCTTCACCTTGCGGCTTGAACTTTCCTTTCGGCTAAGGGCATCTGCTACCACATTGGCCTTGCTGGGATGGTAGTGGATTTCACACTCATAATCGCTGAGCAGTTCTACCCATCGTCGTTGCCTCATGTTTAAGTCTTTCTGATCAAGAATGTGCCGCAGGATCTTATGGTCCCTGAAGATCGTACACTTGGTCCTGTAGAGATAATGTCTCCAAATCTTCGGTGCAAAGACTACGGCTCCTAACTCCATGTCGTGCGTAGTATAGTTGACCTTGTGTGCTTTCAGCTGTCTCGAGGCATAAGCAATTACTTTTCCTCTTTGCATAAGCACACAACCTAAGCCTTGATTAGACGCATCACAATAGACAACGAAGTCCTCTGTCCCTTCGGGTAGGGACAGAACAAGCGCGCTGCACAAGGCTTGCTTTAATGTCTGAATGTTGTTTCTTGCTTTTCACTCCAACAAAAGGGTACACCTTTCTGTGTCAGAGTGGTTAAGGGTTTGGCGATTATAGAAAATTTCTCAATGAATCTCCGATAATAGCCGGCGAGACCTAAGAATTGACGGATTTCTATGGGTGTCTTCGGTTCCGACCAATTCTCTATTGCTTTAAACATGGAAGGATCCACATGAATACCCTCCTCGCTTACCACATGACAGAGGAAAGTTACCTTCCGAATCCAGAATTCACACTTGGAAAATTTAGCGTAGAGCTTCTCAGATCTAAGGGTTTCCAACACTAGCCTCAAGTTCTGTTTGTGATCTTCTTCGCTTTTGGAGTAGACAAGTATGTCATCAATGAACACAATGACGAACTTGTCCAGAAAAGGGCGACACACCCGGTTCATCAGGTCCATGAACACTGCCAGTGCGTTGGTTAGACCGAAGGGCATCACTACGAACTCATAGTGTCCACGCTGAGTCCTGAAAGTTGTTTTGGATACATCACTCTCCTGAACTCATAGCTGATGGTACCCTGACCGAAGGTCTATCTTTGATAAGTAGCTGGCTCCCTAGAGTGGATCGAAGAGATCATCTATTCACAGAAGGGGATATCGGTTTTTGATGGTCAGCTTGTTCAGCTCATGATAGTCGATACACATCCGAAAAGATCTATCTTTCTTCTTAACAAACAATACTAGAGCTCCCCAGGGTGAGGAACTCGGTCTGATGAATCCTTTACTGAGCAACTCATTGAGTTGGCTAGATAATTCCTGCATTTCTGCTGGAGCTAAGTGATACGGAGATTTCGCTACGGGGGTAGCTCTAGGAATTAGGTCAATGCGAAATTCGACCTTACATTCGGGAGGAATTCCTGGAAGCTCTTCGGGAAACACATCAAGAAAGTTACATACTTCGGGGATGCTCGCGAGGTCTTTAGCTTCCTGTTTCTCATTGATTACATGTGCTAAGAATGCATGACACTTCTTACGTAGGAGGTTTTGAGCTTTGATGCAGGAAATGACGCGAAGATTGGAGCTGAGTTTATCGCCATAGATTATGAGAGTCTGACCCGAAGGAAGGTTGAGACGGATGGCTTTTTCGAAACAGAGAATATCGGCATGATTGGGACTCCACCAATCCATGCCAATGATGACATCAAAGCTCTTTATGTAAACTGGCATATGATCGATGGGAAATGAATGACCGTTTAGGGTAAGGGTACAACCTATGAACACCTCGCTAGCGCTTTCTTTCTCACCGTTAGCCATCTCGACGGTAAACGTTTCGGTTAATGGTTGGGGATTAGGTTTAAGATTATGTTTGAACGCACGACTAACAAAGCTTCTTTCAGCACCCAAATCGAAAAGAATACTAGCATAAGAGTTGTCGAGAAGGAACGTACCCGAAACAACGGTGGGATCAGCGACTGCCCCTCCTCCCGTCCCATGGCTGGGACTCTTCTAGTATAATCAACTGTCGTCTTATTGGGGCAGTTCCATTTGAAATGCCCGACCTCTCCACAATTATAGCAGGCTTGACCAACACCTGCCCCAAAAGATTGATTTGCAGATTGGGCTGGTGCCTTGTAGAATCGGATTGTATGCCCCTTTTCACCACAATTGGTGCATGACAGATCACGGAAGGGGCCGGGGTTGTGGTGGTATTTACACTTTTCACACTGAGGAAGGTTGCCCGCATACCTACTAGTAGGAGTTTGAGCAGTGGATCCCACAACAGAAGCAGCAGCAACGGGGGTAGTAGCAGCATGGACTGCTACAGTCTGCTGTTTCTTTGAGGATCCTTGGGAAGATTGACCCTTCTTCTTCTTCCAACATTTCCTTTTCTCACCACTCCTCTTGGTCAATTCAGGAGTGGTATTTGTCTCCTCAAGATCATCGTTGTGGTCAATTAGGGTTTGGGCTAAGTTTTTGGCACTGTCGTACGTATCCGGCCTTGTAGCTAAGACGTTTCCCTTGGTTGGCTGGGTCAGCCCTCAGATGAAACTCTCTATCTTCTTGCTTTCCAGGGTAACCATTCCCTGGCAGAGGAGCGCCAAATCATCAAATCTGGAAGTGTATGCAGCAATATCGAAACCCTTCATCTTCAGGTTCCAGAGCTCGTGCTCTAATTTCTGCATTTCGCCCCAAGGGCAGTACTCAGCTAGAAGGAGCTCTTTCATGGCTTCCCAACCCATGGCATTGGCTACAGGTAGGGTCAAGGATTTGACTCGGCCGTTCCACCAAGTCAGAGCTTTATCAATGAAGGTACAGGCTGCAAATTTCACTTTATCGGATTCCGAACAACCACATATTTCAAAGATAGATTCGATTTTATCGAACCATCAGGAAAGGGAAATGACACCTCCAGTGCCATTGAAGGATCTAGGTTTCGCGTTCATGAAATCTTTATAGGAACCCTCTTTTCGGAGCCCCTGACTGCGTTCTTAGTTTTGGGTTTGGGTACCACCTCCAAAACCACCGGTGTTCAATTGAGACATGGAAGCTGCCACCACGGCAGTAACAACTGCCTGGAACACCACATGGTCAATTTCAAGAGGAAGTGGTGGCGGAGGGTTATTGGTATTTGAGCTGGGTCTCTTTCATGGAGGCATCTTGATCTAATAAGATCAAGAAAGAGAGGATGGTAAGTCCTCTGAATCGAATCAAGTGATATGACAGATATATATTCCGAATAAGCGATAAAGCAGGAAAGAATTATCAAAGTAGTTAAATTATCTCTAAAGGAATGATCAAGGATCTATGCTTGAATGAGGATTTCTACAAAGGATTGGCTCAAGAAATACTCCCATAGTATTTCATGATTCGCTTCTACACTGGCTCCATGTTTGTGGTATTTGGGTATATTTTAGGTATGCCGAACACTACAGTCACTCCCAAGCACATGTTGGCCGTGTCTCGAATGAATATAGTCGGCCAGGCAATATTGATCCTAGACACGACTACATAACTGCCCAGGTTTAACCGCAGCGTACAACACCCATTTACTTATGTTTTGTTCTATTTGTAGTTACGGATCTCGACGGTTAGGTATACTTGTATACTTTTGAAAATACTTATATTTTGAATTATACTTTTAGTTCAGAGCACTTAGGCCCCTTGGTGTTTATAGTCTTATACCATGAAAGGTTTGGTATACTTTATTCACTATAAACAAGGGCTCTGGTACCAATCTGTCACACCCCGAAACCGAAGGCGGAAACATTTCCGGGGCGGACTCCACGTTGAGTATCAAATCCAATGCACATAGTAAGTAAAGTAAACAACCATTACATTACATATAAAATTCTACATTTGTTTGAAAGTAAAGTTGTACAAGCGTGATACATAGTATATATGAACAAAAGTAAGACGTGTCTTCTACGCACTCCGTCTTCGCCAAAAGGAATCATCAGGTACCTGTCTAATGCGGACCTGAGAATACAAGCAGTTTGAAAATCAGCATAACGCTGGTGAGTTCATAAGCGGTTTTGTTTTTCTGAAAATGCACAAGTTCCTTTCTGTTTCTGAAAAAGTTACACAGCAAGAAAATCCCATATTTTCTTGAAAATTGGTTATCGAATCCAAATTGTAATGTAAAAGATGTACACTGAAAACATGTTTACCCATGTGAATTGTAAAGTTTAGTTATTTGAATTGTTACACGATTCTGGTTATGTACAAATGTTACCCAGGGAAAATCCCATATTTTCCTGAATGTTGGTTATCCATCTGATATGTAATGTAAAAGATGTATACCGAAAACCTGGTTGACTTGTGAAATGTATTAGTTTTAACACATATATAAAACTAATAAGTACAAAGTAAACATAGTTACTTTATTCATTATTACTATTTAGTAAATCTCTGTTATCCAAATTACGAGTTCCATAACCATACGATAGACTAGATATGGCAATAACTAGTCCAAATCACTTTATGACTTTCGTCACCATTGAACCTTTCGATTCGGCTATAGCTAGCAGCCAGGTGCGGGGTAGTCACGCTCCCTATCCAAGAGATTTTGGTTACGGGGGGCAGTCCTCCACTTGCGTATCTCTGTGGAGTGTTCACCGAGGACGTGTCTCTAATTTATAGGAATAACAAATTTACTAGTAATAATACAGAAAGATCTTGTTGCAAACAATGATCCTCTACTCGCATATCTCTGTGGAGTGTTACCAAGGACAAAACAGTGTACTAAGTTTCACGTTCAAAGTTCAAATGTCATTCTTTTAACTGATCTAAAGTGGAAAACCATTTGTGAAATATAAAACATAACAGTTTATAATGTATTTCACAAATAATGTGTATAAGTGTTCTGCAAGTTCAAACGGTTGTCTGTTACGATTATCAGTGTTAAAAGCATATGTAATATGAAACACAACACATGTAACACAAGTTTTGAGTACAAGTATCCCTTGTACTTTGCTTGTATTCTCCCCTGAAAACAGTGAAAAACATTGAAAAAGGGTAGGGGTATGAACTCACCAGACAGGAAAACTCGACAGTTTGAATGCTAAGTGTCGGTTCGAGGCTTGATAATGCGCGAGGTTCCTATGTAATATGAAATGATATCTAATTAGACTTTAAACCACTAATTAGATATGATAATACACTCCAATGCGCGAAAACACTTCAAATCAAGTGTTTGGAGTGACCCGGGTGACATCTACGGACATGTATCGCTTAGGAATGGAGTTTACTCTTCAAGAGTAAACTCTTAGAAGAGTTTTTGGCCCTCAACACCACATCCACATGAGTTCGCAGCCGTGAACTCATGATTGGTGTTTTTGGGTGCTAAATGGCTTTGAAACACTAAGGGGTTAAATCTAGGTTTGAGTTTAAGGCATGGGGAAATGATTTGAGGAATATAAGGACCTTTTGAGGAGTTTACGGTAGTAAACTATGAGTTTACGGCCGTAAACTCTCATGTAGCAGTTCATATTTTTTTTGATGGTCCTAATTCAATCACGTATGATTCAAACCAATTATACAAGCCTTAGAATGAGTTTAAGGCATCATATGACTTGTGTATGTGAGTTCACGGCCCAGGAACGCATTCTTGGGGGTTTACAGCCATGAACACTCAAAGGAGTGGTTTTCATCATGTTTAAGGCCCCTAAATCGATTGTGGTTGGTTCTAGAATTTAATCCAAGGCTATTGCTGTGTTTAAGTGGCTTTTAAACACTTGAATTTGAGTTTACTCCCCATGAAGATGAGTTTACGGCCCAAGCATGTTCTTGGGCAGTAAACTCATGTTTACTCCTCAAAAATGATGTTCAAGGTGTTCTAAGTCTGATTTGATAAGCCATTAAGTCATATCTAAGTCCCAAAGTTGGTTTGCAAGGGTTTTAAGGCTCAAAAACCCTCTTTATATGTGTTTATGGCCCAAGCATGCTCCAGGGCTGTAAACTCATGAATATGGTCCTTAATCATAGATTAAACTCGAATTTGGAAGCTGAAAAGGTTGAACAACAAGTTAGGATGATTACCTTGATGTTTTGGGGCTTCAAATTGGATGATTTTGGACCTTAAGTTGGATTGAGGAGAGAGGTTAGAGAGAGAGAGTAGTGAGAGAGAGCAAAAGCTTCAAATTGAAGCTTAATTCTCTTCAAATATGTTCCAAGTTCGGGACACGGTGGAATTCTACCCGATATTGACGTTAGACGTGGCTTTTGGTCGCACCCGATTAAGCTGCCGTAACCTGATATGGTCAATTCTAAAAATATTCCAATTACTAATATGGGGTGATAATATGAGTTCTAAATGCGTTAGCACACCCAATTAAGTCATAATAGCAATCTCAAATTAATGACTTAATTTAATAGCGTAAACGGAAATGAAATTGGAAATGACGAATGGATTAACAAAATGAGTTACAAATGATGGAACGAACTTCAGGTTGTCACATCTTATATATATATATATATATATATATATATATATATATATATACATACATACATACATATATATAGAATGGGCCAATTTTTATTTAGGATGGGCTAAGCTTGCATGGATAGTCCATCGAGCGTTTAACCCATGGATCCTATGGAAATGAAAGGTCATGGGTTTTAAGGTTTACATGAATGTAACCCTAAACCACCATACTATATAATGATATCTTTGGCACTTGAAATGGTACTAGTGTGTGAGATAACAAGAGTGGGTCGATTTCTAGAGTGTATCATATTCTCTCAAAGTCTTACAAGTTGTTTTGGTGATTTCAGATTCCACTTGAGGCATTCTTATTATTGGTGCTAGGCTCTTGAAGCTCCAAGCAATCAAACACAAGAAAAGGTGTGTCATTCTTCTAGTTTTATATTACAAGTACCCAATGGTATTCTAGTTAGGATGAGAACCTTGGAAAATCATTATTTGCATGTATAATAGAGAAAACATATATCCAAGGTTTCTAGGGCTGCATGCACACCATAGGAGTGTTAGAATGCTCAAAACCCATAAGTGGTATCAGAGTCTAGGCTTGTTTTCATTATAATTGATGCAAATTGCTGAAAAAAGTTGAAAATCTGCACATTGTTCAGTGAACTCACTGAGTCCATGGGGGAACTCGACGAGTCCAAGTGAAATCTCATCCTACTTGTCGAGTAGCTTCTTGCACTCGATGAGTAGGAGGCCCAGAGTGCAGAATTTCGAGTTTTAATGTTGTAATTGGACTACAATCATTACCCTAAACTGTTTTGGACTTATTAAATCTATTTTTGATGTGGTAATGATTGTGCTAATCCATTTTCAAAGGTCATTATCGAAGTTTCAAGTTTTATAGATGTTTATATGATTCTTGAAAATTCAGAACACATAAGGGGGTGGGAGTCTTAATTTTTTACAAGTGGGTCTTCGTTTTCACTATCATCATTTTTTAAATACAAGTAGCCATGGTAGAGAAAAAGTGATTTCACAGTCAATTATTTTACTTGTACATAGGTTCAATACGGGTCTTTGTTATTCTTCTGTTTATGGTAGATTTTTCTGGTGATTCAGAAAAAAAAAATTCGCAATGGAACACAAATTCAAAGATTTAATGTTGTATTGCCTAGGATTTTAATGGTTTTACATGTTTTTAGGTCTAGAATTCAATGGGAAGATGACAGGAAAATAACTACGTAATCAAGAATCTTACTATTGGTCTTGTAAACCATGTTAATAAAAATAAACTAGTCAAGCTTCCGACAACGAAAGAAGACGACACGAGAGCTTAGAAGGTGGAGAGGGTGAATGGATTAGTATAAGGGGTAGGGTAACTATGAGCCCATACATTTGTATAAAATCATAATAGCAAATAACTAACATACAATCTGAATATGAAATCCATAAGGGTAAAAATGTCCTTTTATGTTTAGTAGGGCCATTTACGCAACCAAATAAATTTTAGGGGATTCACCAATTTAAAAATAAAATTAAGGGACAAAAAGTGCATGCTACCCTGAACCAAAGAGACAATTCATGTAATTTACCCAATAAAAATGTCCTTGTTATTGTAATCTCCCCCTTTATGTGACTTCAAAATCTTGATCTTCATATTTGTTTCATTTTCCACAACAACATTCCGCTTTTTTAAGGTTCAAAACTTTAGACTTATGTTTAAGAAAATAAACCCAAAACATTCTCATGGAATTTTCGATGAAGGTAACACAATGCCGAGATCCTCCTAATAAACAGATTGATGTAGGAGCATATACATAAGAATGAAGTAGTTGTAACTTCCCAATCTTGACAAAGGTCACCTTCTTTTGCTTGCCAAAAACACACGGCTCACAAAAGTCAACTGTCACACTATTTGAATCAGTGAATTCTACATTTTGAATCTAATATGTTCGTCCTTTTCACACTCATATGTCCAAGTCTTTGTTGCCATATAATAGGCATTTGTATATCTTCATTAACCCCATTTGCCTTAATTTAGAAACTACAAGTATATATAATGTTCCCTGCTTCTATCCTCGAGCAACTACTAGGTTCCTTTTTGTTACTTTTCACATGAGATTGTCGAATTATCAACATGGTGATCTTCTTCATCTAACTACAATATAGATATCAACCTCCTATGTAATTCTAGAATATACACTTGCATATAATATTCTTCAATGTCCATTATTTACCTAATGTAGTCCTGAGGACAACATCCCCGATAACCATTATATCAAGAGTCTTGTTGTCTTCTACCCTCACTTTTTCCATTGTAATGCTAAAAATTCTGCTTTCCTTTTCTGTAACATTTTTCTTGAAAAGATGCATTTGAATCAATGATCCATGATTCAATCGAACTTTCAATGAAATACGGCATCATCAAATTTGTTACCTCCATTCTCGCCTTTTTCTGCTGATGATTTTGAGCATTGATATCTGGAGTGACTGTTGTCTTTGCAATCTATTTTTTAATTCTTAGATTGGCCTCTCCTCCTTACTTTCTAACATCCTCAACCTTACCACCTATGTTGTATTTTCTACCCTTTTCTTCTATACTCAATTTTTTTAACTTTACTTTGCATTACTTCTGCGAATATCCTCACGAAGGATCAAATTTGAATTCGTTAAAGAAGTAAGCTTACTAGTTCCTAACAAATTGCTAATTCTTGTGACTATTCTACACTAGCTTACAAGAATGATGATAATAACATACACACATGGACTTCATTTTCAAATTAATCTCAATAAATATCAATATAGATACTATTTAATTAAACTCATTAACGTGATTTTTCACCACAGATTTGCCTTCATCTTTGTATTTACCAACTTTCGTATTAAGAAAAACTTATTATCTGGCATGGCTTTTTTGTTCATGTAAGATAATGCTTTGATTATACCAATTCTTTGTTTTCTCATTGATGAAATTTAAGTAACTTTCATTAATAACAAAAATCTGACCACACCAAGAACTTGCTAACCCAATAGATCCCAATCCTCCAGCTTTATTGCTTCAAATTTATTCTCCAACAAGTGTTGGTGTAACTTCTTTTAATAGAGATAATCATCGACCTGCATCTTCCACAATATGAAATCATGACGTTCAAATTTATCGATAATAATTTTCCTTCATTAGCCATAACTTTGATATCAGTTATTAAGAGTAAGGACTTCAATAAACACACGAACACGAGAACACTACAATTAAAGATTAAAAAAAAGGAACACGCGGATTTAACATGGTTTAATCGATTAAAGAAATCGAGCTAGACAAACTAACACCTCACAAGTAAAGTAATGGCCTTCAAAGTAAATATCTAACTCACTTATAAAAGCCAGGGTTCTTAACCAACTAATTTCTTGTTAAGACACACACTAAAATAGACCGTGACTTTGAGTGTTCTTTATAAAAATCAACCTTTCTTTTTGTTGTTGCTTTATCTGATGCTCCTTCCAAAAAAAATTCCCCCTGGCTTAGTGACATAGAATTCTCACAAGTCTAGTATGGTCAACATTTTTATAAAGGGACCATATTACCATGTATGAAAATGAAATGTTTAAAGAATGAGATCTAAATATTGAGTATAAGGAACATACAAAAACATCATCCATGTAGATGAACATACCTATAAGAACTTGCTAAGACCATGCATATATGGAGCAAGAAACGAATCATTGTTAACTGCCTAACAGTAAACAAATAAAGAACAATTCATTAGAAAAGAAAACAGAATAGTAAAGATCAAGAAATATCAAGAAAGATGATAAATTCAAATTCTACCTTTTCTACAAAGATAGAACACAAATTTTCCTAATATACCCCTCGCAATCTCTACATCATGTTGAAATGACTTGTTAAAGACTTGAAGAATGGTTTCAACTTCATTTTGTTGCTTCAGGTTACACTCGTTTATTCAACATCGAGCTTATACACTGCCTCATGCACCCTATACTCTAAACACAACCCATGAAGAATCAAAAGTGCATGATTCAAACCATTTACAACTACACCATAATTTTGGTTGTAAACATCATTCGGTAAGTGCAACCATGTCCAAGTGTAGTGAAACAAATATCTCTTGTGAACATTTCATAGAACACTTGGTGGGCATAATTCAAATTCCTTGTGGAAGAAAGAGCAATGACTAGAAACTTACAAGTATCGGGAGCTATATAAGGGATCAAGAATCTAACATCATTGAATACCGAAAATGGGTTAAGATTTTTTTTCCATGATATGTATTGAGATAACTTTAATTTAGATAGAGGGATTGATTTGGGTTGTTAGTTTCAATAGTTGTGGATTTGAGGATGGACTAATAGGAAATGGAAGTGTTGGCAAATCCATGTCCTCGGTTGGCTAGACTAATAGGAAACGGATGTGTTGGTGAATCCCATTTGACAATTCTCTTGTGGAATATTTCATACTAGAAGGTGCACCCCCATTGCTATATATCGAAACCTTGAAAACCACATTCACTCCATTCTCGCCTTTTTCCGCTCATGATTTTGAGCACTGATATCTGAAGTGACCAGTGTCTTTGCAATCTATTTTTTAATTCTTGGGTTGGCCTCTCCTCCGTAATTTATAACCTCCTCAACCTTACCACCTATATTGGATTTTCTACCCTTGTCTTCTATACTTATTTTTTTTACTTTACTTTGCATTACTTCTGCGGATATCCTCACCAAGGATCAAATCCGAATTCCTCAAAGAAGTAAGCTTAGTAGTTCCTAATGAATTGCTAATTGTTGTGACTACTCCAGACTAGTATACAAGAATGATGATAATAAAAAACACACATGGACTTCATTTTCAAATTAATCTCAATAAATATCAATATAGATATTATTTAATTAAACTCATTAACATGATTTGTCACCACCAATTCGCCTTCAGCAAGCTTCAAGGACTTTTGAAGACCGTTGAAAGTGGTCTCAAAGGTAAATCGGTTGTTACCACTCCTACTCCTAACACCGCCTTTGTTTTCGAAATCGGCCAAGGTAAAGGGAAACAGAGGAAGACCCCTTCGAAGGGTACCAAGGGAAAGTCTCTTGATGGATCCTCTTCGACTGGAACCAAAGGGAAACCCAAAAGAAGCTGAATGCTTCTATTGTCATGATAAAGGTCACTGGAAATGAAACTGCCCCAAGTACATGCAAGATGTTAAGGATGGGAAGGTTAAACCTACCCATGCAAGTATTTACTTTATATTGTCTAATAACTCACCACATACTAATTCTTTGGTCCTTGATACAGGTTATGGTATTCATATATGGTTTGATTTGCAGGGCCTAAGAAGAAGTAAGGAAGTGGAGAACGGGAAGGTAAACTTGATCTTGGGGAATAGGAAAGCTTCACCTGTCACCAAGATTGGAGTTTATTCTTTATTGTTGAGTTGTGGGTTTTGGTATTCATATATGTTCTGATTTTGCAGGGCCTAAGAAGAAGTAAGGAAGTGGAGAACAGGAAGATAAACTTGATCATGGGGAATAGGAAAGCTTCACCTGTCACCAAGATTGGAGTTTATTCTTTATTGCTAAGTAGTGGGTTAATGTTAGATTTGAATAAATGTTGTTACTTATCTGAAATAGCGAGAAATATTATTTCTTTTCACTGTTTGTACAAACAAGGATTTACTTTTTCATTTGATAATGAATGTGGTGGTATTAATGCTTTTTATAATAATGTTCTTTATTTTAAAGCATTACCTTGTGATGGGGTATATGAAACTGTGTCGGTTGTAGGCAACGTAGGGAATAATGTGTTGCATATCGATTATTCCACTAGTTTGGATAAGGAATCCTTGTGGCATTGTCGGCTTGGACTCGTTAACAAAAAGTGCATAGGCCAACTCCAAAAGGTTGGAGTCTTGGAGTCATTTGACATAAGGTCAGATGATAGTTGTGAATCTTGTTTACTTGGAAAAATGACTAAGTCACCTTTCACTGGTACTTGTGCGAGGGTGAAAGTTTGGTGGACCTCATACACATAGATGTGTGTGGACCTTTCAGAACCTCCACAAGGGATGCCAACCGCTTATGTGTGACTTTTACTGATGATTATAGTAAATATGGTTATGTCCACTTAATCAAGCATAAGTCAGAAACCTTTGAAAAGTTCAAAACAGGAAGTGGAGAATCAATTGGACAGGAACATTAAGATGCTACGATCCGATCAAGGTTTAGAGTATCTTAGTACAAAGTTCCTTGACTATCTTAAGGAATGTGGAATTGTTTCAAAATTTGACGCATCCTAGAACACCACAGCTTAATGGGGTGGCTGAGAGGCACAACCGAACCTTGTTGGACATGGTTCGTTTTGTGATGAGTTGAGCTTCGTTACCAATCTCATTATGGTGGTATGCCTTAGAGACTGCCGCCCATATCCTTAATCTAGTCCCTACCAAAAAGGTTGTCAAAACACCTCACGAGATGTGGATTGGGAAATTTTCGACTTTAGACCACATCAAGGTTTAGGGTTGCGAGGCTTTCGTGAGGCGCGAGACTCACGACAAGCTCAAACCTTGAAGTGAGCGATGTATTTTCATCAGCTACCCACAAAAATCTATTGGTTACCTCTACTAAGGACCCATTGAATATATTACCCCTTGAAAACTTGTTGTTTGATTTAATATCTGACTAACTATGAGAATTTAATATATTACCCCTTAAAAACCATTTTTATAATAATTGTTTTACGATACCATTTATTTTATAACATTATATCATGAATATGTAAAAAAAATCAATGTAAGAAATATATTATCACTTCAAAATAGCAACAATAATCAATTCAATGTAAGAGCAAAATTGTCAAGGTTCTCAACATGACACTTAACCAATGTATTATATAACTAATCAAGTTCGATTATCCTAACAAATAGCAAATTGTATGCATTAATCAACCTAAAATTTACATCATTATTTGACTTAAAAAAACTTATTGTAGCATTTTATTAAAGTCCTAACATCAAATAAAAAGTATGAACTTACCTATTAAAATCAAACAATTATACGTCAGATGAGTAAAGAAACCAACAAGAACAAGAACACCGGACGAAAAAGTGAAATACCAGATTTTTGAAATCAAATGATTTGTATTTTTAAAATCAAATGACCAACAAATAGAAAGTTGTAGTTACAAATACCCAGATTGCAGATAGGCATTAGGCATTTAATGCCCAGATTTCAAATAGGCATTTTTGTCGATCACCTGGTGTGCTTCCTCTTTTTCATCAAATATCTCTAATGATAGCCTTACCGATTCAAGTCATAACAAAGGGAGAAAAAAACGGATTTATTAAATGAAGATTTAAATAAGCAAATACGCATCGTCAGAGCTAAAAAATTTGTACACTTGTAAAACATATAACCAAACATCATTGCATCGTCATTTGCACATCCGTCCTCTTCCATCTATCTCGGTGAATTCTAAACATTAACCTCAAATCCGGCGGTTCTAAGGTATCAATTTGTCGACTGCTTTTATTTACATATCTTTTGAGATTAAAAATTTATAGGAAACTATGTTTATCTTTTATATCCATGTATTTTTGAAGATTATAAAATATTATAACAGATGTATTTAGTTGACTTTTTAACTATTCTAAATATGGAAGTCTTGGAGCTTTAAAATGTTGTATGAAATTATATACATCAAAGCACATGCAAGAATAGAACAGGACCATGACACATTGACAATGTATCGGAAACCATCCATCTCAAGCTGATATAATGTTCTCTTTTTGCAGTATATTGAATGTGGAACAGAAGAACGCACATTACTTGTTGAGTACTGCATACTTCACTTCAAGATTTTTGAAAAAGACTTGAAGAGTACTCATCTAGAACCTGAAGTTGCTTCTGTCTTTAGAAAGTTGATGGAAAAGCCTCACTTCTGTGAGGTGTTCTCTTGTTTAGGGAAATATACAGAAAGCAATGAGAAACTTCAATTTACTGTTGCGTTAGCAAATTCTGATGGTAATGATTTTACCTGAAATAGAAAATGGATGTATAACCATCAGTACTCAAAAAAATTATTCAATTTGTACATGCATGGGGTGTCCATGGGTGAAGTTGTTGGTGTTCTTGGAGGACCTTAAACTTTCTACTCAGGGAGTAGTTTTTTTATGGGTCCGGAATCAGGAGCAAGAAAGATTGTTATTTTAAGCTTAGACATTTCAAGTAAGCTTGCTTTTTATGAAATTTTTATTTACAGCAAGAAGATCCCTAACTTTGTACAGAAAGAATAGGAATAACGAGCCATGTAATCGGAATCCAAGTCTAGAATCAGATTATGGTCGGATTTGGCATTTCAATCGACCACAATACCAAAAAGATTCGAGTAGCTTGAGGTTATCATGAGGATTACTATACAAGATAACTATACTCACCAATTTCTTTAGAGACTTTCTAAGCCCTGGCAAATTCAATTCCCTTCCTCAATGCAGGATTTGTCGATCCATGTTATGTCGATTGCAATAAATTCAGGAAGATTTACACTTAATGTAGCCAAATACATGTTTTTTTTTCTTTCTGAAAAAGGAAATCAAATAAGCTAAGAAGAGCTTACATGGATTTATAAATCTGGAGGCTATATGAAACAATCATATGGTTGTCAACATGTTGTCTTGAATAAAGTAATCATCAACAAAGCTACATCTAAGCAAAGAGAAACTATTTGAACGAATTACGAAAATGATGATATAGAGAACAAATTAGAAAGTGAAAGAGTATACTTTGAAGATATAGAATTCAAGAGGGGAGGGGAGGAGTGTAATGGCAAAAGTATACAGATTGACCAAGAATTTGTTACTATAAATATGTAGTTTTTAGACCGTTACAAAACGGCCATATTCTTTATAGTCTTATTTTAGTTTGAATTAATTACAAGAGTCACCGTTGCCTAACGGTAAGAAACTCAAACAAATAATGGGTGCATGTATTTGTATATTGAACAATAAAATAGTGGACAAATTACATAAATGTTACTATATTTTGGTAACCATAGCAACCAAAGTGATATTTAAAATTTTCTAATCGAACGACACCATTTAATGTTTCTTTATTAATCAGACCATTATTACTATCTACAATTAGATTTATTTGATTTTGTCACACTTAAAAAAATTAAAAATAACATGTTGAGTTTTACCATTTAGTCATTTTTCAAAAAACCATTCAATGGCCTTGGCATTTCTAGAAAACTAACTACTCCAGAACCCGTAAACTGCACTTTGGTTATTAGAATGCTATGACACTCTAGATTCTTCTCCATGTTAACTGCATTTTGGTTATCACAATGTAGGACATAGTAATATTGTTTCTTGCCCAACTCTGATTTGGAGTTCTTCAGCCATATAAGTTATCATATAAGCTATGTGGCAACTTTTTTAATTCCCCTATATATACTTTTATGATTGATAGAGCAACAATCTTTTTTAATTTAGACATCCGGCTGATGGATGTACTCACGATAGTGAACCCATAAATTGTGTTATTTTATTTGAATCTATCCAATCTCCCAAAATCTACATATGTGTTCTTTTTATTGAAATATAAAGCAACCAAAAGAGTGCCTTTCAACTAGCATAGAAACGAATTGACTCCTTCCCGATGTTCTTTCCTTGATTTGACATGAATCAACTAAAAAGTCTCACTACAAGAGCAACATATGGCATAGTATATACCATAACATACATCAAACTACCAATTGTCGTGACATAAGGAACTTTATTCATTTCTTATTTATTTGCATCCTTCTTTGGGATTGCTTCAATCCTTCCTTTTAGTTTGCTAGATCTTGCTTATTGTCATTAAGTACATGGTACCGTTTTTGTGGTGAGCTCGGAGTTGTGATGACTGCAACTCCCTTTGAGCATATAGAATTGTCTTATGGACCTCTTGGACTTTTAAAGTTAGTGTGTTGTGCATGTCCTCTAAGCTATGCATGTTATGTGGGATATTTAGGTCATTTTGAGTAAAAATGTTTCAATCCTACTTTAGTAGAGTGAATTAATGAGTAATGTTTCAAACTTTATTAACTAAGAAATTGTCAAGGATTAGATATAGAAGTTTGGGGTTTAAAATTAATAGATTAAGTCTTTCCACTTTGTGGAAAAGACTTTGACATGACGCGCATACCATGGCGAAACGCATTTTTAGGTTTTCTTGAATGTCCTTGTTTCATCATAAGATCCCGACCATTTTGTCCTTTTATGGGCGGAGGATACCCACAAAAAGCATGGCGCGCCTGTTGAATTTTTTACTAACTTTGACCTTGGGTCAAACTTTAGGGTTTTAGGTCATAGTTGAGGTTGACCTTTGGTTTAACTTCTAGGTGGTGTGTGAAACCGATCTACTGGTATTTACGTGTGGTGTTGATTATCCGGTCTATCTATGAGGTGAGTTTTCTTACTTCATTACTTATCGCATAATTGTTATGTCATGGTTGTTCTCTAGGCTAGTAGGGTCTTGCTTAGTGATTATATATTGCATGCTTTGTTGTGGTTTGATACGGACCCGAGGTTGAAACATACCCGTTGTTGTGGGTTGATCTGGACAAGAGATTGTTGCGGACATGTTGTAGTTATATATAGTTATATGTGATATATGTGATATTTTGGGGAACTCACTAAGCTTTGGCTTACAGTTGTTGGTTAAATGTTTCAGGTACTTTTAAGGATCGTGCGAAGGCGAAAACATGATTGTACATATCAATCAATAATTTTTATGTTTAACATTCCGCAATGTTATGTTACTCTGATTTTCTTTTTGGGTTTACGTTTTGAAACAATAGTTTTGTGGATGTCTGAACTTTGAAAATGGATTTTATCTAAAAAAATTATTGTAAAAATTAGGACACTACACATACACAATGTTAAGGGAGACTGCTTAAATAGTAAAAGGGCTAACAAACTTGTGTTTATCCATTCTAATATTCACCTACAATCACATTTTTCTAAAACTTACAAAGCGGGCCCACACAAAAAATGGGAAATGAATCTGAAAAATGCATATTTGGATGGGTCAAGTGCAAGATTCGAGGTCATGTAATGGTAGAATTTAGACGAAGATGATGGTAGTGTGGGTGGGAATGGGAAGGCAAAGGGTTGATTAATTTCATGTTATGTTCGTGTTTTTTACTATTCTATTAAAGAACCATCTTTTTTTTGAAGTTATGAAATTTGAAATAATTAAGTTTTACTTAATATGATTTTTACTTTTATGCATTACTAAATAAAAAATGTTTTTCCATTTATATATGGTACTTCGTATCCATTCTAATATTCACCTACAATCACATTTTTCTAAAAGTTACAAAATGGGCCCACACAAAAAATGGGATATGAATCTGAAAAATGCATATTTGGAAGGGTCAAGTGCAAGATTCGAGGTCATGTAATGGTAGAATTTTGACGAAGATGATGCTAGTGTGGGTGGGAATGGGAAGGCAAAGGGTTGATTAATTTCATGTTATGTTTGTGTTTTTTACTATTCTATCAAAGAACCATGTTTTTTTGAAAGTTATGAAATTTGAAATAATTATGTTTTACTTAATATGATTTTTACTTTTTTGCATTACTAAATACAAATGTATATTTTTCCATTTATATACGGTACTTCGTATCGGAGTAAGCAGTACAACGCTCTGCGTATGAGATTGACGTTCCAAATGAAGCTACCCCTTCGTACAGAAAACAAAAAATTATAGATACTCGTTCCCGTTTTGTTCCACGTTTCAGCATGTTTCATGTTCCTTGTGACTATGATTCCTACAACACGACTATGAGAACAACCTTATTTTTCTTGCATTTTTGATGATTTTAAAATTAATTTATAAAATAACGTATATAAAACTACCACATATAGGCAAATTTCAAAATTGTTTTTGATTACTGATTTCATTGACACGTTAATGCAGCAATATAGCATCATAAATATATTTTGAATTATTTCATTACATATATGTTCTGTAAGTAACAATTATAATCTATAAGAGATCGTTTGATAGTTGCAGACTGGGGTAGAGCCGTAGAACTAACCGGGTTAGACTGACTGAGTTAACTTTTGACTGAAACTTGTTGTTTGATTTGACATCTGACTGACAATGAAAATTTACTATATGTCCCCTTAAAAGAATTTATAATAATTCCTTTATGATCTACCATTTATTTTATAACATTACATCATGAATATGTACAAAAAGTTCAATGTAAGAAATATATTAACACTACAAAATAGCTGAAACATCCCAAAAATACGGTCGAAAACTTTCATTTTTAAATCATTCATAATAAAACCATAAGTCATCCATCCTCAAAAAGAAAACCATAAATAATGTATCTCAGAACATTCTGTCAAATACTATATCAAAATCATATGAGAAAATATCAGAGTCCAAACATCCCAGTCTGAAACTGTGGTGTGTGCCATGCGATCATCCCAAGCCCTTCCCCTTGCTTATGGAAGTACCTGAAACCAAAACTGAAAACTGTAAGCACGAAGCTTAATGAGTCGCCCCAAACTACCACATATATATACATAACATATAACATATGTTGGTCCCCACCCATGCTACATCGAATCTTGCTCAGCATCGGCTTTTCTGGCATCTGGCCCCACCAGGCATCGAGCAGATCTCGACATACATAATAACATATAAACTAACATATAACGTAGCACATATACTAACATGAAAACCTTTCTTGGGTCCCACCCGACATCGGAACGAGATCCAAAAACATACTATCATATCCTACTAACAAGACATTCCTCGGGCTTACCCTGGCATCAAACCGAAATCCGGAAGCATACTAACATTCCTCGGGAACCACCTTGGCATCGGACCTGAGTCCAAAAACATACTATCGTACATAGAAACTAGACATTCCTCGAGTTAGCCCCGACTTCACACCGAAGTCTAGAACTCCTAACACATAATAAATACATGAAAGAATCTTAAAGATATCAAGCATACAAACATACAAGCATTCCTCGGGACCGCCCCGACATCGGATCAAGATCCGGAAAAAAAACTTATAACTCTACATCAGGCCATGCTCGACATCCAACAGTAATCCGGAACTACTACTAACTTAAACGGCCTGGCCTTGGTGCCTTAGACCCGTTCCTATAAGAGAAAACTCACCTCGCAAAGATGTATGTGAAAAATCGCGGTGAGGAATATCTGATATTTGCTCCAACAACTCCCCAACTATCAATATCACAATAATACTTAGTCAAAAACTGATAATCCTTCTCAGGGAAAATTACCATTTTACCCCTGGTCAAAGTCAACATCCTGGTCAAAGTCAATGTCAATGTCAACTCCCAGTCAACTCCAATGTCACACCCCGAAAACCGAAGGCGGAAACATTTATGGGGTGGACTCCATGTTGAGTATCAAATCCAATGCACATAGTAAGCATAGTAAACACAAAACTTTACATTACATAGATTCATTTACATTTGTTTTAAGACAAGAGTTACATGTGTTATACATATACATATCATACGAACAAAAGCAAGGACATATCTTCTACATACTCCGTCTTTGCCAAAAGGATCACTGGTACCTGTCTAATGTGGACCTGAGAATACAAGTAGTTTGAAAATCAGGATAAAGCTGGTGAGTTCATAAGAGGTTTGTTTTCTGAAAATGTACAAG
This sequence comes from Lactuca serriola, assembly GCF_051521515.1. Classification (NCBI taxonomy): domain Eukaryota; kingdom Viridiplantae; phylum Streptophyta; class Magnoliopsida; order Asterales; family Asteraceae; genus Lactuca; species Lactuca serriola. The sequence goes on from NC_136412.1 coordinate 168,907,219, forward strand.
TTTTCTTTGGTTTTCCAAAAAGTTTGTTATCCAAGAAAACCCCATATTTTCTTATAAGTATAGTTTAGTTGTCTGATTATTATACAATTCGGTTATGTACAGTTTGTTATCCCAGGAAAAACCCTTATTTTCCTAAAAGTAAAGTTTAGTTAAATACCACACTATATAGTTTAATACATAAAACTATATATTGAAAAAAACGACTAGGAATTATCATCTAGTATAACAATAGATATTTTTAATACATAAAAATATTGATTGAAAACCATGGGAATACTATCCCGTACTAGATGTAAATTCAAAAACATGTGATTAAGATCCCGCACTAGATATAGATTTCAAACCATGGGACTAATATCCCGCACTAGATATAGATTTCAAAACCATGGGATTAATATACTACACTAGATATAACATAGTTTTAATACAAAAAAACTATAGATTAAAAGTCATGGGAAATACATCGCACACTAGATATAGATTGAAAACCATGGGATTAACATCTCGCACTAGATATAGATACTATAGTTTGAAAATAGATATAAAATCAAATCCATGAATAAACTTATATTAATACGCACTGTGAGTCGGGTAACCATGCTGATGCAACACCGAGACCTCCTTGACGTTCGTCAGACGTCGTACGATATCCAGAATTTGTCACCCCAAGCGTGCCCGCCTAACTGTAGCTAGCAGTTAAGGTGTGGGATTGTCAGTCCCGAATAGTTCTATTCACAAATTCCACGCTCTCCTTCCAGGAGACACTGGTTACACTTCTGGGGAGGATTTACTGATAACCCAAAGGGTAAAGACGAATCTCACAAGCTAGTAGTAAATTATTCACGGTGTTCTCGGACGATATCAAAACATACTAATCACTTTGGAACATAATACGGTAAAAACAGTTTAATACAAAGAAACTATCTGGCATAATACTTTACAATAACCAGAGACAAACTGAATCAGACATAGTTTATCTAAATACTTTACATAATCTTAACTCATTGAACAAGAACTAATGATCCAAAATTATTCCCATAATAATTTGATTGATTTGATTGTTTCCTTTACTGAAATCCATGTAGTTATAATCGATAAAACATCCCTTATGCTCAGCATAATACATAAGGGGTAAAGATATCTAAAGGTTAGCCAGATATTTATAGAAATATATCAGTTTTAAGTTTTGAAAACATTTATAGTTTGCTAGTATCCCCCCCCAGAAAACGTTGAAAAACACGGAAAAAGGGTAGGGGTATGAACTCACTAGTCGATGAACGTGTCGTCAAGAATGCTAAGTGTCAGTTCAAGGCTTGATAACGCGCGAGGTTCCTATGTAATATGGAATGATACACAAATGTATCGAATTAGACTTTAATATACTAATTAGATAAGATTTTACACTCCAAGACGCGAAAACACTTCAAATTAAGTGTTTGGAGTGACTCGGGTGACATCTACAGACGTATAAGGCTTGGATATGGAGTTTACTCCCCAAGAGTAAACTCACAAGAGGGTTTACGGCCCTAATGACTATAACCACATAAGTTCACAGCTATGAAGTCGTGGTTGATGGGTTTTAAGGTGCTAAATGGTCAAATATCTCTTGGGAAAATTAGCTAGGATCAAATCTAGGGCAATGGAATGGATTTAACTCACATATGGACCATTTATTGGAGTTTACGGCAGTAAACTAGGAGTTTACGGCCATAAACTCCCCCACACACATTCCTTTGATACTTTGGTGGTCCTAGGTCTTTACAAGAGTTTCTAGTTAATTCTATAAGCCATGCTTTGAGTTTAAGGCACCTTTTGACCATGTTTTAGGAGTTTACGGCCTAAGAACCCATTCTTGGGGGGGTTTACGGCCGTGAACTCCTAAGGATGTTGTTTTCATCAAGTTTAAGGCCCCTAAATCGATTGTGGTTGGTTCTAGACTTTAATCCAAGGCTATTGGTGTGTTTAAGTGGCATTTAAACACTTGAAATTAAGTTTACTCTCCATGATAATGAGTTTATGGCCCAAGCATGTTCTTTGGCAGTAAACTCATGTTTACTCCTCAAAAGTTAAGTTTCAGGTGTTCTAAGTCAGTTCCTTTAAGCCATCTAGCCATATCTAAGCTCCAAAGGTCGATTGGAAGGGTTTTATGGCTCCAAAACCCATTTTATATGAGTTCACGGCCTAGGACTGTTCTAGGGCCGTAAACTCATGAAAATGGTCCTATTCCATAGTTTGACCACGAATTTGGAAGCTAGAGAGGTTGTACAACAAGTTAGGAAGGTTACCTTGATGAAATGGGGCTTGAATTGAGTCATTTTGGATCAAAGACTTGGATTTGAGGAGAGAGATTAGAGAGAGAGAGAGTAGTGAGAGAGTGTAAAACTTCAAAATGAAGTCTTTTGAGCTTTAAATATGTCCTATGTTTTGGACATGGTGGAATTCTACCCGATATCGACGTTAGACGTGGTTTTTGGTCGCACCCGATTAAGTTGCCGTAACCCGATATGGTTGATTCTAAAAATATTCCAATTACTAGAATAAGGTGTTAGCATGAGTTCTAAATGCGTTAGGACACCCATTAAATCATAATAGAAGTCCCACATTTATGACTTAATTTAATGACGTAAACGGAAACAAACTTGAAAATGACGAATGTATTAACGGAAAGGTTTACGATTAATGGAACGAACTTCGGGTTGTCACATTATCCCCCCGTTAGAGGGAATTTCGTCTCGGAATTCAAAGATTAGAATACATTTCATGAATTGGAAAGTGAGATGTGGATGAATCTACTACTTCGGGTCTTCACGCTCCTAAGTGGAATCAGGTCTCCGCTTGACATTCTAGCGAACCCTTGCTACCGGGATGCGGCTTTCTTTCGTATGTTCAACCTTTCGATATATGATTTCGCTTGGTTCTTCCATAGGTTTCAGAATTTCATTTATTTCGGTCTCATCAAAGGGATTACTAGGGTTTCGTCGGGTCGGCACTTCTTATGAATAATGACATGGAATACCGGATGGATGTTGATACGTTCTGAAGGTAGTCGGAGTTTGAAGGTTACAGAATCGATCCTAATGAGGATCTCGAAGGGTCTAATGTACCACGAGTAAAGTTTTCTACGGTTTCCAAGGCGTACCATGTCCTTCCAGAGTAAGACTTCCAATAAGAGGGTAGATCTTTCTGTGTCAGAATGGTTAGGGTTTTGGCGATTTAGGAAAAATTCTGGATGAACTTGCAATCGTAGTCAGCGAGACCCAAGAATTGTCGGGTTTCTGTGGGTATCTTCGGTGCTGACTAATTCTCTATTGCTTTGATCTTAGGAGGATCCCACATATATGTCTTCATTGTCTACTACATGACCAAAGAAAATGGTTCGACCGATGGGCGTCACTACGAACTTATAGTGATCATATCGAGTCCTGCATACTGTCTAAGAAACATTACTCTCATGGATTTGTAGCTGATGATACCTTGACCTAAAGTTTATCTTTGAGAAGTGGCTGGTCCCCTGAAGTGGATCGAAAAGGTTATGTATACGAGGAAAGAGGATATCGGTTTTGATAGTCAACTTATCAAGCTGACTAGATATCTCCTGCATTTCTGCTGGAGCTAAGCGATGCGGATGCGAAATTCAATCTGACGTTCGGAAAGAATTCCCGGAATCTATACAGGAAATACATCAAGAAAATCATAGGTTTCGGGGATGTTCTCGAGGTCTCTAACTCCCTTTTTCTTGTGGATCACATAGGCTAGGAATGCATAGCACTCTTTTCGAGGAAAACTCTTGAGTCCTGATGCACGAAATGATACGAAGGTTGGAACCGAATTCATCGCTGTTGATCATGAGGGTCTAACCAGAGAGGAGATTGGGACGGATGAATTTTTCAATACAAGTGTATTAGCACGATTAGGACTCAACCAGTGCATGCCACTGATATCATCAAAACTGTTTATGGAAACTGGCATAAGATCAATGGATGAGGAATGGTCGTTCAGAGTATAGGTACAACTTACGGATGTATCGATAAAGTTCTCTTTCCCACTATTAGTCGCCTCGATGGTGAATGTTTCATTTACTAACGGAGGGCTAAGATTAAGAAGAATTCCGAATGAATAGCTAACAGATTTTTCTTTTCAGCCCTAAAATCGAAAAGGATTGCAGGCATAAGAGTTGTCGAGGAAGAATATACCTGCGGCGACGGTGGGATCAGCAACTGTCTCCTCTCGTCCTATTGCTAGAATTCTTCCCGTGTTGCCAATCGTTGCTGCCTTGGGGCAGCTCCTCTTGAATTTTTCCACTTCACCACAATTATAGCAGGCCTGACCGACGCCTGCTCCGGATGATTGGTTGGTTGATTAGGCTGGTTTTCTGCAGTTTCGAGCAAGGTGGCCCTTCTTGCCACAGTTTTTGCAGAGACGTTCACGACATGGCCTGCGAGTACGGTGATGGTAGTTGCACTTGTTGCACCAAGGAAGGGTACCGGTGTATCCACTGGTAGGATTCTGATTCGTGGATCCGACAGCAGAAACAACAACAGGGGCAGTAGCAGCGTGGACTGCTACCGTTTGCTGTTTCTTAGAGGATCCTTGTGATCCTTGGGCCTTCCGTTTGGTCCAAAATTTATTTTTTACTTCCACCTCTACTTTCGACTGGCTCAGGAGTGGTAGCCTTCTCATCGGGGTTGTCTTCATGATCGATCAGGGTTTGCGCCAGACATTTGGTGCTGTCATAGGTGTCTGGCTTCGCACCCTAGACATTTCCTTTGGATGGTTAGGTCAACCTCCAGATGAACCTCTCAATCTTTTTACTCTCCTGGGTAACCATTCCTGGACGGAGTAACGCCAATTCATCGAAACCCTCATCTTCAGGTTCCAGAGTTGTTGCTCAAGTTTCTGCATTTCGCCCCAAGGGCTATACTCCGCAAGCAGAAGCTCCTTCATAACTTCCCAACCCATGGCATTTGCTACAGGTAGAGTTAAGGATTTGACTCGGCCGTTCTACCAAGTCAGGGCTTTGTCAACGAACATGCAGGCGGCAAACTTTACTTTGTCAGATTCCGAACAGGCACATATCTCAAAGATTGACTCGATTTTCTTGAACCATCGGGGCAGGGAGATGACACCTCCAGTGTCATCGAAGGATGTGGGTTTCGCGTTCATAAAGTCCTTATAGGAACACTCCTTCCGGTGTCCTTGGCTATCATCTTGATTTTGGGGCTAGGGACCACCTCCTGAACCACCGGGGCCATCGGGGTTCCTTTGAGACATGGCGGCTGCCACTGCAGCAGTAACAGCTGCCTGGAACATCATAGGATCAAATTGGGGAGGAGGTGGTGGTGGACGGTTGTTGTTGTTCTTTGAGCTGGGTCTCTTTCTTGGAGGCATCTTGATCTAAAAAGATCAGGAAGGAGAGGATCATAAGTTCCCTGAATTGAATCAAGAGATATGGAACAGGGGATATCTCATCAAGACAGATAAAGAATTTTAATAAGCAATAAAGCAGGAAAGAGGTATCAAAGAAGATAAACTATCGCTAAAGGAATGATTGAGGAGCAACGCTGGAATGAGAATTTCTATAACGAATTTGGCTTGAGAAATACTCCCATAGTATTTCATGATTCGTTGTGTCGACGACTCATTGTTTTGGGTATTGGGTAAGTTTTAGGCATGCCGCATACCACAGTCACTCCCAAGCACATGTTGGCCGTGTCTCAAATGAATATAGTTGGCCAGGCTATATTGATCCTAGACACGACTACATAACTGCCCAGGTTTAACCGCAGCGTACAGCACCCATTTACATATGTTTTGTTCTACTTGTAGTTACGGATTTCGACGGTTAGGTGTACTTGTATACTTTTGAAAATACTTATACTTTGAGGTATACTTTTAGTTTAGAGCACTTAGGCCCCTTAATGTTTATAGTCTTATACCATGTAAGGTTTGGTATACTAGCTCACTATAAACAAGGGCTCTGATACCAATCTGTCACACCCCAAAAAACCGAAGCCGGAATCATTTCCGGGGCAGAGTCCATGTTGAGTATCAAATCCAATGCACATAGTAAGCATAGTAAACACAAAACTTTACATTACATAGATTCATTTACATTTGTTTTAAGACAAGAGTTACATGTGTTATACATATACATATCATACGAACAAAAGCAATGACATATCTTCTACGTACTCCGTCTTCGCCAAAAGGATCGCTGGTACCTGTCTAATGTGGACCTAAGAATACAAGCAGTTTGAAAATCAGCATAAAGCTGGTGAGTTCATAAAAGGTTTGTTTTCTAAAAATGTACAAGTTTTCTTTGGTTTTCCGAAAAGTTTGTTATCCAAGAAAACCCCATATTTTCATATAAGTATAGTTTAGTTATCTGATTATTATACTATCCGGTTATGTACAGTTTGTTATCCCAAGAAAAACCCTTATTTTCCTAAAAGTAAAGTTTACTTAAATACCACACTGTATAGTTTAATACATAAAACTATATATTAAAAAAACACTGGGAATTATCATCCAGTATAACTGTAGATATTTTTAATACATAAAAATATTGATTGAAAACCATGGGAATAATATCCTGTACTAGAGGTAAATTCAAAACCATGGGATTAAGATCCCGCACTAGATATAGATTTCAAACCATGGGACTAATATCCCGCACTAGATATAGATTTCAAAACCATGGGATTAATATACTACACTAGATATAACATAGTTTTAATACAAAAAAACTATAGATTAAAAGTCATGGGAAATACATCGCACACTAGATATAGATTGAAAACCATGGGATTAACATCTCGCACTAGATATAGATACTATAGTTTGAAAATAGATATAAAATCAAATCCATGAATAAACTTATATTAATATGCATTGTGAGTCGGGTAACCATGCTGATGCAACACCGAGACCTCCTTGACGTTCGTCAGACATCGTACGATATCCAGAATTTGTCACCCCAAGCGTGCCCGCCTAACTGTAGCTAGCAGTTAAGGTGTGGGATTGTCAGTCCCGAATAGTTCTATTCACAAATTCCACGCTCTCCTTCCAGGAGACTCTGGTTACACTTCTGGGGAGGATTTACTGATAACCCAAAGGGTAAAGACGAATCTCACAAGCTAGTAGTAAATTATTCACGGTGTTCTCGGACGATATCAAAACATACTAATCACTTTGGAACATAATACGGTAAAAACAGTTTAATACAAAGAAACTATCTGGCATAATACTTTACAATAACCAGAGACAAACTGAATCAGACATAGTTTATCTAAATACTTTACATAATCTTAACTCATTGAACAAGAACTAATGATCCGAAATTATTCCCATAATAATTTGATTGATTTGATTGTTTCCTTTACTGAAATCCATGTAGTTATAATCGATAAAACATCCCTTATGCTCAGCATAATACATAAGGGGTAAAGATATCTAAAGGTTAGCCAGATATTTATAGAAATATATCAGTTTTAAGTTTTGAAAACATTTATAGTTTGCTAGTATCCCCCCCCCCCCAGAAAACATTGAAAAACACGGAAAAAGGGTAGGGGTATGAACTCACTAGTCGATGAACGTGTCGTCAAGAATGCTAAGTGTCAGTTCAAGGCTTGATAACGCGCGAGGTTCCTATGTAATATGGAATGATACACAAATGTATCGAATTAGACTTTAATATACTAATTAGATAAGATTTTACACTCCAAGACGCGAAAACACTTCAAATTAAGTGTTTGGAGTGACTCGGGTGACATCTACGGACGTATAAGGCTTGGATATGGAGTTTACTCCCCAAGAGTAAACTCACAAAAGGGTTTACGGCCCTAATGACTATAACCACATAAGTTCACGGCTATGAATTCGTGGTTGATGGGTTTTATGGTGCTAAATGGTCAAATATCTCTTGGGAAAATTAGCTAGGATCAAATCTAGGGCAATGGAATGGATTTAACTCACATATGGACCATTTATTGGAGTTTACGGTAGTAGACTAGGAGTTTACGGCCGTAAACTCCCCCACACACATTCCTTTGATGCTTTGGTGGTCTTAGGTCTTTACATGTGTTTCTAGTTAACTCTACAAGCCACGGAATGAGTTTAAGGCACCTTTTGACCATGTTTTAGGAGTTTACGGCCTAAGAACCTGTTCTTGGGGGGGGGGGGGGGGGGTTTACGGCCGTGAACTCCTAACGATGTTGTTTTCATCAAGTTTAAGGCCCCTAAATCGATTGTGGTTGGTTCTAGACTTTAATCCAAGGTTATTGGTGTGTTTAAGTGGCATTTAAACACTTGAAATTGAGTTTACTCTCCATTATAATGAGTTTATGGCCCAAGCATGTTCTTGGGCAGTAAACTCATTTTTACTCCTCAAAATTTAAGTTTAAGGTGTTCTAAGTTCGTTCCATTAAGCCATCTAGCCATATCTAAGCTCTAAAGGTCGATTGGAAGGGTTTTTGGGCTCCAAAACCCATTTTATATGAGTTCACGGCCTAGGACTGTCCTAGGACTGTTCTAGGACCATAAACTCATGAAAATGGTCCTATTCCATAGTTTGAACACGAATTTGGAAGCTAGAGAGGTTGTACAACAAGTTAGGAAGGTTACCTTGATGAAATGGGGCTTGAATTGAGTGATTTTGGATCAAAGACTTGGATTTGAGGAGAGAGGTTAGAGAGAGTAGTGAGAGAGTGTAAAACTTCAAAATGAAGTCTTTTGAGCTTTAAATATGTTCTAAGTTTCGGACACGGTGGAATTCTACCCGATACCGACGTTAGACGTGGCTTTTGGTCGCACCCGATTAAGTGGCCGTAACCCGATATGGTCGATTCTAAAAATATTCCGATTACTAGAATGGGGTGTTAATATGAGTTCTAAATGCGTTAGGACACCCATTAAGTCATAATAGAAGTCCCACATTTATGACGTAAACGAAAATGAACTTGAAAATGACGAATGTATTAACGGAAAGGGTAACAATTAATGGAACGAACTTCGGGTTGTCACACCCAGCTCGTCGAGTCATCTGCTAACTCGGCTAGTTCGTGAACAACTCAAACATATGGTCAACTAAGTCAACTCGTCGAGTCCCTTCATAGAATCATCGAGTTCTTTCGATCATAACATCGGGACATATCAACTCTAACTCGTTGAGTTCCTCCTTGGACTTGTCGCGTTCTTTAGCTTTTGAGTCCTAATCTTGTCCAACTCACCGAGTCATCTTGTAAACTCAGTGATTTTACTCATAACCAAAAAAGAAATTAGGGTTCACGACCCGAATCGCCGAGTCCCATAACAACTCATCGAGTCCTCCATGTGACATATCCATTCAGTCGATTCTAATCCATTCCAATACTTCTAACTCATAGATCTGGACTCATTAGACTAGCATTACACGTAAAGTTGCTAACTTTACGTACATGCATGGTGTTATCAAGATAAAATACCCAATCTAACCCAAAATGAAGGTATAAGTCATAGAATGGGGCCATGGATGAATAGAGGTGGAAAATTTGAGCTTCCAAATCTCAAGAGTGCCCAAACTTGAAGTCCTTTCATCCCCAAGGTTTCAAATCTCGGATTGACCTTCGAAATGGACCAAAAACGACAACATACAAGCTAAGAAGGAGACCTAAGTGAATAACAACCAAGGTATAGGCTTTATACCTCTATGAAGACAGAAATGAGTCCTTAGATCTGGATCTCCAACCTTCCTTCTTCTAGCTTAAAATCACAAAAATGGCAAGAAATAACATCACTCAAGGTTGATTAGGGTTTCCAGATTATGTCACACCCCCAAACCGAATGGCGGAAACGTTCGGTGGTAGAGGACGTCATGTATAGTATCACAAGAATTTCATCATAGTAATCAAAGTAAACACAACCATTACATTGAATAAGTAAAATATTTACATCTAAGAGTTCGTTATGGTGTTCCATAATCTGTTAGTTCCTATGTTTGGTTATTAATAGATGTATTGTATAATATTATTTTGAATGAAAACCCTTTTGTATGAAGACCCTGGCTACCACCAATAAATATAGAATGTTCTGTTTGAAAACCCTAAACCCTGGATAACACCAGTATGTATAGTAGTTTCATTAATTAAAATAAACCCATGCAGTGAAATCCCTGAAATCCTCCAGTTGTAGTATGTAGTAGTTCTATTAATGAAAATAAAACTAATGAAGAATGAAATCCCGTAAACAAGTGGTTAGTTTTTACTGTTGTGAGTTTGTATAACCATTCTTGATATGACCCAGTGACCTCTACGATGTTCTTCAGGCGTCGGACGTTATTACATTTGTCACCCCAGGCATGCCTGCCTAACCATAGCTAGCGGTTCAACTGTGGGATTGTCAGTCCCGAATAGATCTATTCACAAATCTCACGCTCTCCCTCCAAGAGACTCTGGTTATACTATGATAGGATTTAGCCTACACCCCGAAGGGTACAGTTGAAGTAATGTCTCATAACCCTATACTTGAATCCGAATGTATGTCTTGTATTGTCAAAATAATTATACTTAAATAATTATTTGGTAATGTACTACTTTTATCCAAAATTTATTAATGTATACCATAAAATAATTCTACCATAGTTTATATGTTTGTTAATGTATAAACTTTGAAATTGTGAAATTATGAATTGAAATCCAAAACTATACCTATTGTAGTTTACATGTATGTTAAGTACTCGGTTCGTGTATTATTCTAAAAACTATGCAATTATAGTTGTGAGTTGAAAACATCCCTTATGATTAGCATATTACAAAAAGGGACACGATATTTAAACATATCATAAAATGTGGTGATCATTTTGTTGTGTCAACTGCATAAGTTTTAATCCTGTTTGAAATTCTGAATATAAAGTTCACAAAAACTATTTGTGATTGGCTTGTATTCACCCTTAAAAACGTTAAAATAATCAATGCGTAGGGTATGAACTCACTGTTGATTGCGTGAATTGTCACACCCCCTAACCAAGGATGGCAGAAACGTCCGGGGGTGGCGGACTTCATGTGTAGTATCATAACAACGAGTATAATAGTGCCCAAAGTAAATACAACCATCATAAATATAATTGAAAAAGTTACAATGTAGCATGTCTTAACATATTTCAAAATCAATTACATTATGATGACAAAATGAAATGTTTGACGTCTGAGCGTCCCATCGTCAAAAGTTGTTGCTTATCTGGTTCACTGATTTCCTGAGAATACAAGTAGTTTCGAAAAAGTGTCAACAATTAAGCTGGAGAGTTCATAAGCTTTTGAATGTAATGTTAAAATCCTTTTCTTTGTTAAAGTGATGTTTGTTCAAGAAAAATCCAATATTTCCCTTATAAAATGCATTGTAGTCTTAAAAGTCAAGACCAAAATGTACAAGTATCTTACCATACATAAATAATTGACGCAGGTTTAAATCGACATAAACTCGTTTAATTAGAAGTAACACCCGTAAATCTTATGCTTTGTTAATACCCCATGTAAGTTATTATAACCATACTATGACTTTGACGGCCTTGTAATACGACGTTCTTCGGGCATCGCAAATTTAAATGACACTTGTCACCCCAGACCTATCGGTCTAGCTGTTGCATGCAGCTTAGGTGTGGGTTTGTCAGACCCAATATAGATCCAGGGCCGGCCCAAGGGCTGGGCGAGCTGGGCAACAACCCAGGGCATAACAAAAACAGGGGCATCAATTTTGGTCCTGCTATTATGGATATTATGGGTCTAATATTGATTTCAGTCCAGAAATTGATCCATAAGTGAGTTTGGCAGTAAGGCATCGCCTCATGCCAAAAACAAATTAATACGAAGCGACAATTTCAAAAATCGGAAGACGAGGAGATGTAATCGCTTCACGCCAATTCAAGAAATGAGGAGATTGTTTCAACAATCAGACTCTGACGTCGTCCCTAGCTCAAATCTGACTTTTCTGGTGGTGATAAATGAAAAGATCTCTTAAACTCATCTACCGGAAGTCATATCTGTTTTTTATATACATGAAATTATTGTGTTTTTATTTACATGAACTTACAGCTGTTTATACTTTTTGGAGACTATATTTGGATCCAAATGGAAATGAGGATGGAATGGGTTTCACTATGCGTGAGTTTTGTTCATATGGTAAAAATCAATAAGAAACATGACTGCAATCTGAAATTTATTCAGTGGGTAAGTTCTTTGTGATCATAATTATCAATCTTTTAGGTTGGGGTTTCACTTAGCGTATATTTTTCTTTGGTTATCTCTCATATATATGTAAGTGTTGTCTTTGTTTCAATGGAATGTGTTCACTAGATTGGTTGTAATTGCTGTCAACTAAAACAGGTTTTTTCAAGGGAACAAGGAAACAAGGAATCATAATCTGGAGATGGTTTTAATGATGACAGCTCAAGCCAATTTCATTGTTTGCTCCAAGATTCGAGATGACATTGCTCTATACTTATGTCACTGCATTAGGACAAGTATAGGTGTTTTACCCATAAAAAAGTCCGTTATACCTCCTGTGCAAGAAAGGATTGTCAGGATAACAAGATTGCCAAAAATCCCTTTTGACCCTTTTTCCCCTGTTGTTTTAGAATCTTTGTAAGCTAGTTGTTTTCTCTTTTAGCATATGATATTTTTTTTTTGACCTCAACATTTGTTGCTTTAGTTTGTTTGTACTTTGATATGTAGCTGCTTTGTTACTTTTTTGGTTTATACATTTGCCTTTTGCTTGTAGTAATATTAAATATCCTCAGTGGCATTTTAGTTCATGCTACTTGTTATTTTTCTTTTGGTTTAACCTGTTAAGATATGTGTTTTAGTTAAGGCGACATCGTATATATATATATATATATATATATATATATATATATATATATATACATGACTTCATTGATCATTGTGCTTGTATTGACATACCCTATGTACATATCATTGGGCATCGTTAAACACTTTTGCCCTAGGCATCAAATACCATTGGACCGGCCCTGTATAGATCTATACTCAACTATCACGCTCTCCATACAAGAGAATCTAGTTACAATTTACAAGACATTTGATTTCTTTACTTTGGAAGTAAGGTGAAGCGAATGTCTCACAAATTTATTCATTAACAGATTTACGTGAACTGAACTGAAAACCCCTTTTTGCATAAACACGGTACTTTGTATTCGCACCCCGTTTATATGAACTGGAAACCTTTCGTAATGAGTTCGAAATTGAAATGAAACATAAACTATAGCTATTATGGTTTAACATAATTTTTTATAATGTATATGAAACATAAACTATACTTACCATAGTTTATCATAAGTGTTTGTAATGTAAAAGAACCCTTTTCTTTGTAAGTCGAATGTATAGCAAAAATATAACTATGTTTATCACGCCTTGTCTTGTACTATTAGTAATGTGTCTAGTTTGTTCATAAATTTTATTATGATTTTTAGAAGTCTGAAACTGGTGTGAAAACTTTCATATTCATAGACAGTTCCGAATTCGTAGCTGCAATGATAGGCAGTTTTGTAAAAATCACCATAAATTGTAGAAAAATCGTGTGAATATGTGCAAGTAGTCATTTTAAAGGCATAAACCTGAACTATTTTCATATAATACATTTCTGAAAACTAAAAAGCTTAAGATGTTCAAAACAGTCCGTGAATGAAAATTAACTTATCTATTGAAAGCTGGTGTTTGAGTTTAGTTAAGTTGTTGGTGTTTTAACTTGTATTCTCCCCCTAAAACTTGAAGAAAACATTAAAAATTGGGGGTATGAACTCACCTTGAGTGATTTCTCATGATGGATGATGAATAGAAGATGTTTCCAAGTCAAGAATACTTGGGAGATGCTTGAAGATTCGAAGATCTAGCAAGAATTATGATGATATTTGTGTAATGAGCCCATGATTTGAGTGAAGGAGTGTAAGATAATCAAGTGATGGATGAAATTTACTTACGAAAGGAGGATGAAAAGCTCAATATCTCTAGAGAATCTCGAAATCTTGGAGAGAAGTGGAGAGACAAAAGTGTTTAGCTTAATGTGGAAGGAAGGACTTCTTGGATGTGAGATAATGAATTCCCAGCCCTTGTGCAAGATAACTTGCTGGGGAAGGGTGTGAGGGGACAAGGAATAGACTAGGGATGATGGGATTGGTGACTTAAAGCATGAATAGTGATATGGAGTGGGTATGGGAGGTTGCTTGTGTCATAACTTTAAGGCAAAGTCAGCACTCTACCTTAATATTTTATCCACTAGATATTATTCCTAAACAATGATTTTCCTCCAAAAATGATTAAAATATGATTATATAGGGTCCTATATGCCAAAATATGAGTTTGGGTGAAAATCCCGCGTCAAAATCATGAAAAACGGGCTTAAAACGAAGTTGGGGTCGAAACCAGGAAAAAAAATTCGAAATCTGCGAAATTCTGAGCTCAGGTCCGAAGTTTGGTCCTAACATGCCTAGAACCGAGAGGGAGGTTCGGGTGCTGATGAGAACCAAGAGGTTGGTTCTTTTCATGGTGCTGAGAAGCGAAAGTAGGTTCGGTCCGAGAGGCTTACAGGCGAATGTGTCACATGGATGGCGAAGGCGAAGCGAGCAGATAGAGATTCGGTCTGAAGGGTTCGATCCGAACCAAAGGTGCAAGGAGTCGAACCCGAAAGTGCAAAGATTCGAACCCGAAGGTAACTTCGGTCCTATAAGAGGCTTCAGTTCCTTATTAGGGTTTCGGTTCTTATGGGAGGTCTCAGTCCTTAAGAGCTGTTTTTCAAATAAACATCCCTGATGCATTAGGACGGAAGTATTCATTTTAAGTCTGTAATATTTTGATTATAAATAACCCTGATGCATACATTAAGTCATCACAGCTCACTGATAATGATCCTAAGGTCATATATGAGTGTCTTTGATTTGATTGAACGAGAGAATATTTTAACTACTTTTTGGAAGACGGTAATTTTTGCAAACATAGCAATTTTATTACAAGCATATGGTACTTAAGTGTTTTTGTTGTTGGAAAATCAACAAAAGTCCTAATAAGATTCCTGGCTACTCCTGCTGGTTTGTTTGTCACACTCATCTTGCTCCCCCATCATTCCTCTCAGTTGGACAGTCTGTCTTGAAGTGTCCCATTTCAGCGCATAAGTGGCATACTGGACATACACCGGAATTGGTGATTGAAGCGATGTGTCGGGGTTGAGTCCTGCAGAAGCGGCCTATATGTCCATTCTTGTTGCAGTTTTTACAGTGCGGCACCCGGCAAACCCCATTGTGATGGTAGCCACACTTGTTACACTTTGGGAGTGTCCCCATATACTGTCTATCCGATGCTTGAGTGACAGATGTTGTGGCTGAGGTCGAGGCATGTGTTGTGACTGTTGTTATAATTATAAGGGCAACCACTGATTGTTGTATTTTAGCGCGTTTTTGAGATAGGTTGCACTTCTTTTTGTCCCAAAATTCTCGTTTCTTGTTCTTAAGTTTATGGCCTGAGGCGCCTTCGTTGAGATAGGTTGCGCATCTTTTTGTCCCAAAATTCTCGTTTCTTGTTCTTTTTGACTCAAAATTCTCAATCTTTACTCAAACTAAAATGTGATGGTATGTCTTTAGGACATAGCATTACTTGCTATGTTACATTCTTATAACCAAAGTATCTTGGAGGGAGAGCGGGCACTATGTGTATGGATCTATATAGGACTGACAATCCCACATCCCGACTGCTAGCTACCGTCCGACAGACCAGCCATGGGGTGACAAATGTCACATATTCATTTTTGAAACCAGTTCGTGTTCATTCTATTCTAGTATGGTTACAACTTTATCACATTTTAACCCTAATTAACCAGGTTAATATTAGGGTAGTTATTCACCAGTAGTTTATTCTTTTTAAGAAATACTATTGTAGTAATCACTTTCCATAATCAAAACGAAACAGTTTTATGGGATTAAAACTACTTATCATAACGGTTTTATGGGATTAAAGCTACTTATCAGAACGGTTTTACGGGGATTTAAAACTACTTATCAGAATGGTTTTATAGGGATTTAAAACTACTTCTCAGAACGGTTTTATGCGGATTTAAAACTACTTATCAGAACAATTTTATGAGGATTTAAAACTATTTATAGAACGGTTTTATAGGGATTTAAAACTACTTATTAGTTGTAGAGGAGAAAAGATAGGATTTTCTGCAACGTAGTCATTCTCTTTCTTAAAACTAGTATAACATAAAGGACCTTTAATGGTTGATCCTATAATTCCTCAGTTTATACATCAAAGTTATATATAAGTGATATCTGATTGACAGTGGAATGTCTGACTTCCGCTTTACTTCCTATTCATTGGTTGGTTGTGGGCTTAGGGCAGATACACACATTCAACTGTCTGTTCGATATTAGGTCATATATAATTAGTATAAACTAAGTAATTATAGAAAGAACTATTGTGGTTATCATTTTATCACATCATAAAATATAGCATTTTCTGGAGGAGGTGGTGAACTTTTCCAAGGACTTAGAGTATACTTCAGATAACTAAAATACTTATGAACTCACCAGCTTAAACGTTGATCTACTCTTTCAAAATAACTTGTATTCTCAGTAATCCAGTAGACAGGTACACTCTCGGAGCTTTTGAGAAGACAGGCTAGTACTGTGTTGCGTCTTTTGTCTTCTATCGTATCTACTTTAATGTTTGAATATGTAATGTTTAAACACTTATGTATGAACTTATACATTATTGTCACACCCCCAAACCAGAATGGCGGAAACATTCGGGGGTGGGTGACTTCACGTAGTATCATAACAATTGAATATTGTAAAGAAAGTAACGCGACCATCATATATATAATAAAAACGTACCTTGTTGCGTTATACATGTTTCCGAAAGAATATTACAATATAATGATGTAAAATATTTAATAATAATTGCCTTTAGCGTTCCCTTTTCAAAAGCTGGTAGTTACCTGTATTACTGATTCCCTGAGAATTAAGTGGTTTTGAAAAAGTTTCAACAATAAAGTTGGTGAGTTCATAGGTGTATTGTACTGAAAAGTATGTCTTTTTGGAAGAAAATCGATGAACATGGTTTTTCAGAAAATCCAATATTTTCCACATATGGTTTGAAAAGTTCCCAAGGTTGGAGGGCGTTAGTATCTTTCGTATTTAAATGATAAAGATAAGTTTTGTACTCAAAATAATGTAAATACTGAATGCATGTATGAATCTCGTAAATCAAGTTTGTTTTTATACTTTCGTGTGAGTCTTATAACCATACTATTGACACAGACTGCCTGTAACAACATTCTTCAGGTGTTGTTGTGTTATGACATTTGTCACCCCAGACCTGCTGGTCTAACTATAGCTAACAGTTTAGGTGCGGGGTTGTCAATCTCGTATAGATCTATACACAAATATCATGCTCTCCCACCAAGAGATTATGGCTTATAATACAGGACTTGAAATGCATACATAAGAGTACGTTGAAGTTTAAATATCTCACATTACTTAGTATAAATAGACTTATGATAAGAAAGTCTTTGTTTCACTTTAGATGAAAGTATTTCGTTTTTCATGATGTATACGTAAGAATGTATGAATAACTCGCAAACTATACCCATTATAGTTTTTCAGAAAGTATGTTCCATTTGGTGGAAATAACTTGGTGATATACTGAACTTTATACGTAAAGATAGTTGTTGCATTTAAGTTTATGTAAAACAATATGTTTTCTTGTATTATACTTGTATTCCCCCCCTAAAACATGAAAAGACTTGAAAAGTACGGGTATGAACTCACTTGTTCGGTTTGAAGAGAGTGGGACTAGAATCTAGTAGACCTTCAACCGCGGAAAGCTGCGTCTTCGAGCTTCTCGGGGATCTCGGTAGTGTAGAACTTTCTTCGGGGGCTCAGGTGCGGAAATCGAGGGTGTCGGGATGGCCTCTGGTGCTTGAAAGTGTGTGAGAGTAAGTGTGAGTTTGAGAAATGTGTGCTAAAATCCGGAGCTTATGCCTTCTATTTATAGGGCTAAAAATGCGAGTACGCTGGGCGTACGCGTTATGCTAGGCGTACTTCGGTTACGTTGGGCGTAACTTTGCGTCATGGCTTACGACTCGAGTCTAGCTAGGCGTAAAGCTGCAGCCAATGGGACTCGACCCTGCACCTGAGTACGCTGGGCGTAGTCCTGAATTACGCTGACGTAATTCTGGCTTCCGTCTTCTAAATTCCGTAACTTTCGCGTACGGGCTCCGTTTTTCGCGTTCTTTATATACACGCGTAGGTGAGATTATGCTCTACAGCTTTCATTTAGACTCCGCCGGCTAGTTTTGATTTTACTTTTAATGTTATGTTTTTAATAGGCCGGGACTGCTAAAGTCTGTTAAAAATTCATAAGTTTTTTATCCGACGTCTGTTTTCGTTTGTCTTTTTATCATCTTACTCCTACTGTGGAGACCTTCTAGTCTCGTTTAGGTTGCGTTAGCTAAATATCGATCAATCTTCAATTCGAGTTTTTAGCTCTCTACTACTGTTACGAAACTTAGAAAATTCCCAACTTCTTCATACGAGGTCCAATTTGGGCGATCTTTTTATGTACGTTTACAGTTTAACGAACTCTACAACTTTTGTTTAGATACTTAAGGCTAAAATATATTTTATTGGAATTCCACTTTTTACGTTAAATAGTGTTTTACTGGGTGTGTCGTAAATATTTGAGTGGTTATAGTTTTTTCAATATAACCCGGTTTCGAATGTTCTTTATGTTTTTGGAAACCTTGGCACAATATCTAACATTTGATGTATCCCAATTTAGATATTTTGAACACTTTATTTTTGAGGTTAATTTCGTTGATTCCAAATAGTTTCGTTGTATTTGACTTTTGAGTGTTACATTGCTTTTGGAAAAATATAGGGTTGTCACGTCACCCCCCCCCCCCCCGGTTAGAGGAATTTCGTCCCAAAATTTAATCTAAGACTGAGTTTACGGGCTAGGGAAGAGATAAGGGTACTTTTGTTTCATCTGATCCTCGCATTCCCAGGTGTATTCAGGTCCTCGCTTGGCGTTCCAGTGGACCTTTACAATAGGTATGCGGCTTTGTTTAGTCCTTTTAATTTCCCGATCCATGATCTCTACAGGTTCTTCTACGAATTGGAGATTCTCATTTATTGCAATTTCGTCCAGAGGGATAACAAGGGTCACATCGGACAAGCACTTCTTTAGGTTTGATAAGTGAAAGGTAGGGTGTACGTTGTGGAGTTCCTGGGGTAATCGAAGTTTGTAAGCCATCGAACCGATCCTGGCAAGGATCTCGAATGGTCCAATGTATCTTGGGTTCAGTTTCCCATGCTTTCCGAAACGTATTAACCCTTTCCAGGGCGAGACTTTTAGTAGGACATGGTCTCCAACCTGGAATTCCAAGGGTTTCCGTCTTTTATCCGTATAACTCTTTTGTCTGTCCCTTGATGCTTTCAGTCATTCCCGGATCTGAACAATCTTCTCCGTAGTTTCCCTTATGATTTCTGGCCCAGTGACTGTGTTGTCTGTTGCTTGTCCTCTTGCTAGTTGTGTGTCACCTACTTCAGCCCAGCATAGAGGTAATCTGCATTTATGGTCGTAGAGGGCTTCAAACGGGGCAGCCTTGATACTAGTGTGGTAGCTATTGTTGTATGAGAACTCGACCAAGGGTAGATGGGTGTCCCATGCGTTGCTAAAATTGATTACGCAAGATCCCAACATATCCTCTAGGGTTTGTATGGTTCTCTCACTCTAGCCGTCAGTTTGTGGGTGATAAGCAGTATTCATGTCTAGTATTGTTCCTAGAGATTTTTGTAGCGACTGCTAGAACCTTGAGGTGAATCTACTATCTCGGTCCGAGATAATGGACATGGTTACACCATGCAGTCGTACAATCTCTTTGTGGTATGTTCTAGTTAGTTTCTCCAATTTATCCGTTTCTTTGATTGGTAGGAAGTGCGCTGATTTAGTTAACCTGTCGACGATCACCCAGATGGTGTCGAGTCCGCTTGCCGTCTTGGGTAATTTGGTTATGAAATCCATGGTTGTCCGTTCCTACTTCCATTCAGGTATTTCTGGTTGTTGCAACAATCCTGAGGGCTTTTGGTATTCCACCTTGACTTTGGCGCACGTCAGACATTTGCTCACGTAGGTAGCAATTTCGGCTTTCATGTTCGGCCACCAGTATAGTTTCTTGAGGTCGGGATACATCTTATCGGAGCCGGGATGTATGGAGTATCGTGTCTTATGGGCTTCGTTCATGACGACTTCTCTGAATCCGCCAAACATCGGTGTCCAGATCCGATCCATGAAGTAACGAACTCCATCATTCTTAACTTCAAGCTTCTTATACATTCCCCTTAAGGCTTCCCCTGTCACATTTTCAGATTTTCAGGCTTCTATTTGGGCTTCCTTGATTTGCGTGGACATGTGTGAATGGATTGTCATAGTTAAAGACTTCACTCTACGGCCCGAGTATTCCTTCTGGCTGAGTGCATCGGCCACCACGTTAGCCTTTCTGGGATGATATCGAATTTCGCATTCGTAATCATTTAGTAGTTCTACCCACCGTCTTTGTCTCATATTAAGTTCTTTCTGGTTGAGGATATGTTGTAGGCTTTTATGATCGGTGAAGATTGTACATTTTGTGCCGTAGCGATAGTGCCTCCATATCTTTAGAGCGAAAATGACTGCTCCTAGCTCGAGATCGTGCGTTGTGTAGTTTACTTCGTGCGTCTTTAGTTGTCTTGAGGCGTAGGCGATGACCTTCCCTCGTTGCATCAGAACACACCCAAGTCCTTGGTTTGACGCATCACAATAGATCACGAAGTCCTCCGTTCCTTCTAGTAAGGTTAGAATTGGCGCACTACATAAGGCTCGCTTTAGTGTTTGAAATGCGATGTCTTGTTTTTCTCCCCTGTCGAAGGTCACACTCTTCTGAGTTAAGGTTGTAAGTGGCTTAGCAATCTTTGAAAAGCTTTGTATAAACCTTCGGTAATACCCGGTGAGTCCCAAAAATTTCCGGATTTCTGTTGGGGTTCTCGGAGTCGTCCAATTCTCTATTGCTTTAATCTTAGAAGGATCCACGTGTATCCCTTCTTCGCTTACTATGTGACCTAGGAAATCTACATCCTGAATCCAAAATTCACACTTTGAAAATTTTGCGTATAGTTTTTCTGCCCTCAATGTTTCCAAGACTTGGCAGAGGTGTTGGCTGTGTTCTTCCTTACTTCTTGAATAGATGAGTATATCATCTATGAACACGATCACAAATTTATCCAGGAAGGGACGACATACCCGGTTCATCAAGTCCATGAACACTGCTGGAGCATTTGTCAATCCAAAGGGCATCACTACAAACTCGTAGTGACCATAGCGTGTTCGGAATGCTGTTTTGGGGATGTCTCCTTCCAGCACTCGCAGTTGGTGATAACCAAATCTTAGATCGATCTTTGAGAAGTAGCTTGCTCCCTGTAATTGGTCGAACAGATCGTCTATGCACAGTAGGGGATATCGGTTCTTGATCGTGAGTTTGTTTAGCTCTCGGTAATCGATGCACATGCGAAAAGATCCATCCTTCTTCTTCACGAATAGGACCGGTGCTCCCCATGGTGAGAAGCTCGGTCTGATGAAGCCCTTGCTCAACAGTTCGTTTAATTGACTGGATAGTTCCTGCATCTCGGCTGGGGCTAAACGGTAAGGCGACTTTGCTACTGGAGTAGCTCCGAGGAATAAGTCGATTCTGAACTCAACTAGACGTTCTGGTGGGATTCCTGGGAGATCTTCTAGGAAGATCTCTGGGAAGTTGCAGACTTCCGGAATGTCTTTAGTGTTCTTCGGTTCTTGTTTCTGGTCTACTATGTGAGCTAGAAAGTCATGATACTCCTTGCGAAGATATTTTCGTTCTTTAACACAGGAGATGATTTGTAAATGTGTACTAGGTTTGTCACCATAAATGACAAGAGTTTCGCCGTTTGGCAGATTGAGGCGAACGGCCCTTTCGTGACAAAGTATATCGGCATGGTGAAGACTTAGCCAGTCCATACCGATGATGACATAAAAACTTCTTATCGAAATCGGCATAAGGTTGATTTGAAATAAGTGCTCGTTTAAATTTAATGTGTACCTTACGTACATATCGCTTGCGCTTTCCGTTTTACCGTTTGCCATTTCTATAATGAATATTTTATTGAGTGGTTGGGGTTTTTGATTAAGTAGGTGTTTGAATTTATGACTCACAAAACTTCTCTCCGCACCGCAGTCAAAGAGTATGCATGCATAAATGTTCTTGAGGAGAAACGTACCCGTAACCACCATGGGGTCAGCTATTGCTTCATTTTGACTTATCGCCAGCACTCTCCCAACAACACCAACATTCTTTTCCTTGGGGCAATCCCTCTTGAAGTGCGCAGTTTCTCCACACCCATAACATGCCTGGCTTATCCCAGTACCAGGAACTTGAGTGATTGGTCACGCCGGTGCCTTACAGAAACAGGCAGTGTGCCCTTTCCTGTCGCAGTTTTTACAGTGCATTTCGCGGCAATTACCGTGGTGATGGTAGTTGCATTTGATGCACTTTAGCAAGTTCCCAGCATATTGTTTTGTTGGCGCAGGGGTAGCAGGAGTTCTAGTGGGAGCAGTAGCGGCATAAACCGCCACCATTTGTTTCTTTGAAGGTTCTTGCGAAGTTTGCCCCTTTCTCTTGTTCTAGAATTTCTTCTTGCTGTTGTTGTTGGCATTGTTATCGTTGTTGTTGTTGTTCCCTTTGGTTGGTTCAGCAACGATAGCCGTGACGACTTGACAGACACCATGATCAACGAGAGATTGCGCCAGTTTCTTGGCGTTGTCGAATGTCATGGGTTTGGAGGCTAACACACTCCCTCGAAGTTGGGGTGATAGTCCCCAGATGTACCTCTCCACCTTTTGGCTTTCCAGTATCAACATCCCTGGGAAAAGTATTATCAAGTGACTGAATCTGTTGGTATAGCCTGCGATGTCCGAGCCTACCATCGTAAGGCCCTACAGTTCATGTTCGAGCTTCTGAATCTTGCCTCTTGGGCAGTACTCTCGTAGGAGCATTCGTTTCAGGTTTTCCCAACCCATGGAGTTCGCCACCGCTAGGGTTAGTGCCTTGACGTGGCCGTTCCACCATGTCAGGGCTCGTTCGGAGAATGTAAAGGCAGCAAATTTTACTTTGCTTTCTTCAGGGCATGCGCAAATTTCGAATACAACTTCGTTTTCTCTATCCATTGGGATAGAGCCATCACTCCCCAGTCCCATAAAAGGGAATAGGTTTTCCATTGGTGAAGTCTTTGTAAGTACATACCCCGGAACGGCCTTGGCATTGGCCGTTTGTAAAGCAGTTTATTCCTCCTCCTGACCCGTTGTTGCTCATTTGAGCCATCGCTGCGGTTACAGCAGCTGTTACAGCAGTTTGGAACATAGCTGCATCCATAATTGGAGGGGGCGGTGGAGGTGGTGTTGGAGCTGAGTTTCTCTGTGCTGATCTACGAGGAGGCATGTTCTGGTAGAGAAATAATAATGAACACTATAAGTTTCTAATGATTTGACAATCGTGTACTAGAGGGTTAGTTGTATCTTGTAATTTTTTTTTTACTTTAGTTCAAAGTAGATATAACAATTTAGATAATCCCGTAAGTTTCGAGAGGTATGTAAAGAAGTACTTCATATTTATATATATGTCACACATACGGTGCGTTACATTATGCTTCGTGTTTAGGAAAAAAAAAAACTTGACCTATCTAGAGGTCTCCGATTACAAGTTCAAAGGAAATAAGAAAAAAAAACGTTATCTGAGGTCCTATTCTATATCAAAATTGTTGGAGTTGGGCAAGTTCTACTTGCGACGTGTTGTGCGTTTGGAGCTAGACTCGGCATCCGACTGCTTGACTCCCATTAGGCGCCTTTCAAGAACTGCTTGTTGTTCCTTCATCTCTCTTATTTCTACCAGTGCTGTCACCATTTGGCTTTGAAGCGTCCTTGTGTGGAGTTGGGTATTTTCGTGTAGTCCGTCCAAATGATGGATGTCTGCGGCATTACCCTGTGTAGCAGCATTGACCTCACGGATTCTGGCCGCTTGCATGTCTGACTGGTAGTTTTGGGTGGCTATTGTGCCCACAAGGATGGGAAGCGCTCGATCGGTTGAGCCTCCTCCACTGACATTGTAAAAATCCCGACACATGCCGAAGGGAGGGCATACACCTAGTTGATGGCTCCAATGGTAGAGGTGGCTTCCCTAAATGGGAATGGGACCTGGGTAATATGGTCTGACTTCGGGAGGACGAGGAACAAAAGGGTTGATTACTTCCGGTTCGGAGTCTGTTCCATCAGTATCTTCTTCTTCCTCCTCGACCTCCTCATCGACTTCGAATTCCTCTCTAACTTCCTCTTTGACTTCAAATTCTTCTTCGACTTCCTCTTTGAATCCCTCCGGGTCTTCATCTATCCATCCGCATTACCTTTGTTTGGGTAGTAGGGATCTCCCGGTATATGGAATCCGACCATTTGTGAGTACTATGATAGAGGTATGAGAATTTTATAAGAAAAGAAATTTCTATTGAACGGCATCCTAAGTTTAACTATATCTTAATGTGTGCAGGTTTTTCATTGTCCTATTATCCTATAACAATACTCCTATAGTATTTCAAATTTGCGAGTCTAAAAAATTTATTTGGTAAGTTTTTGACTTGTTGTCCGCTAAGACCATTCCGCGACGTACGTTGGTCAAATCCAGGATAAATATAGTTGATCAGGCTATATTTATTCTCGATTTGATTATATACCTCGAGGCCCAATCGTAGTGTCGCAACTTGTCTCAATAATTTTTACAAAATTTTGTTATGATACGAGACCGATGCATGCGAGTAAAAATGTGTGTGTATATATATATATATATATATATATATATATATATATATATATATATATATATATATATATTAAAAGAAAATATTTTGCTTATGAAAACGTTTTGTCAGAGGGTTTTTGGTCCCCTTTGCATTTATAGTTTGTATCTCTTATGTGGTTCGATATACTTTGTTCACTATAAACAATGCTCTGATACCAATCTGTCACACCCCCAAATCAGAATGGCAGAAACATTCGGGGGTGGGTGACATCATGTATTATCATAACAATTGAATATTGTAAAGAAAGTAACACAACCATTATATATATAATAAAAACGTACATTGTTGCGTTATACATGTTTCCAAAAGAATATTACAATATGATGATGTAAAATATTTAATAATAATCGCCTTTACCATTCCTTCTTGAAAAGCTGGTAGTTACCTGTATTACTGATTCCCTGAGAAATACAAGTGGTTTCGAAAAAGTGTCAACAATATTGTTGGTGAGTTCATAGGTGTTTTGTACTGAAAAGTATGTCTTTTTGGAAGAAAATCAATGAACTTGGTTTTCTGAAAATCTAATATTTTCCACATATGGTTTGAAACGTTCCCAAGGTTGGAGGGCGTTAGTATCTTTCGTATTTAAATGATAAAGATAAGTTTTGTACTCAAAATAATGTAAATACTGAATGCATGTATGAATCTCGTAAATCAAGTTTGTTTTTATACTTTTGTGTGAGTCCTATAACCATACTATTGACACAGCTGCCTGTAAGAACATTCTTCAGGTGTTGTAGTGTTATGACATTTGTTACCCCAGACCTGCCGGTCTAACTGTAGCTAACAGTTTAGGTGCGGGGTTGTCAATCCCGTATAGATCTATACACAAGTATCACGTTCTCCCTCCAAGAGATTATGGCTTATAATACAGGACTTGAAATGCATACATAAGAGTACGTTGAAGTTTTAATATCTCACATTACATAGTACAAATAGATTTACGATAAGAAAATCTTTGTTTTACTTTAGATGAAAGTATTTCGTTTTTCATGATGTATACGTAAGAATGTATGAATAACTCTGTAACAGCCCGAAATCTCAGGTATTATTTAATTATGTTTTTGGGGTGAGTGAGAGGGGACTCGGCGAGTTGGAGCCTAGACTCGCCGAGTAGGATCGCAGACTTGGTCGCGGGTCCGCGACTGGACTCGACGAGTCCAGATATGGACTCGGCGAGTCGACGCTGTTCAGCAGAAACCCTAACCGTTCAGTTTTGGATCGTATTTAATACTCTTATAGGCCGTCATTGTCTGTCTTTAGTCGATTGAGAGGAACCCTAAACGGCTGTGGGCATCTAGAGCAAGATTGGAGGATATTAGGGCTTGAAGGAAATTGTGGGGCAAGGAAGAGAAGGGTTTAGACTAAAGGAACAGCAAGGTATTCGAGTTCTGCGGTTTTGAGACACAGAGAGGGCATATTCCAGGTAATATTTTGGATTCCCTTCTGTTGTTTGATGTGTTTATGAAATTAGGGTTTATAGAACCCATTTGGTGATTAAATGAATTAGTGCCTCGTTACCCAACGACTATAATCTTGTAGTAGGACCTTTAGAGGTCCAGAAGGTCCCATGCATGTGTATTTCGGGACGAGACCTATCTCAGGAAGCAGTTTGATCGACTGCATGGCGTGGACTCGCCGAGTCCGATGAACAGACTCGGCGAGTAGCTTGAAGATTCACTGGGACTCGCCGAGTTGTTCTTCAGACTCGGCGAGTGGAGTCGGGGTGGCCCCGCGATTCTTCCAGGAGTAACTCGTCGGGTCGAGGAGGGTACTCGACGAGTAGATAAGGAATCTCAGAAGGTTGGAGGACGTCTAGACTCGCCGAGTCGCCAAGGTACTCGCCGAGTCCGGTCGAGTTGACCGTTGACCATTGACCAGAGTTGACCTAAGTCTGACTTCTTAGGGATAGTCACACTTAGAAGATATGAGTGCTAATGAGATATGTGATGTTATAGGAGGGTTGTAGCTCGTTGGATTGTGCACGAGTGATTTCAGGAGTTGCTAGCTTTCAGCATTTACGAGGTGAGTCTTCTCACTATACTGTACCCGGAAGGGTTGACTGTGTGACCGGAAGGTCGGATATGATATGTGATATGTATGCTATATGTGGTAAGTTAAATTGTTATATGTGCTATGTATGTTATGGGCCGGAAGGCGATTATATTATGGGCCGGAAGGCAATATGTTATGGGCCGGAAGGCGATATGACTGTGTGATGGACCGGAAGGTTGGCGTGGGTAAGGCCGGAAGGTTTACCCAGCAGGGACGGAAGTCCCCTGAGACACATGGACCGGAAGGTCGGGCCTGGAAAGGCGTATGTGCGTAAGTTGTATATTGGGGAACTCACTAAGCATTTATGCTTACAGTCGTTGTGCATGTATTTCAGGTACCAGCGAGGACCGTGGGAAGGCGCCGGCATGATCGATACACACTGAAGATTGTCTTTATGATCTTGGGATTTTGAATATATGTATTTGACAGAATACTTGAACTATTTATGCCTTGTTTTAAATGGAATTAATTATGTTTTAAAAATGAAAAATTTGTTTGAAAAATTTGAGTTGTTACAATTGGTATCAGAGCCTTGGTTTGAGAGATTCGGGTGCACCTTCGGGGGTAACTGAACTCAAACCGAGGATTTGAGGAAACTTTTCAAATAAAGGCATAAACGTTTGTAAATGGTTTTGTGGTAAGCAAGAAAGAAGCAGTGTGTACGATCAGTCAGCGCCCGAACGGTAAAGATCCCCAAAATACCTTACAATATTATATGATGTGAATTGTTATGCATGCTAGAAGACTAGGTATTCATGATAGGACTAGAGTGGCCTGATTTGTGATGCCTTAGTCTAGGGAAGTTTGCTTATATGAGATGCCTTGCTAGTATGCGGGTAGATAGTGCATATCAGAAGTAGAGTACTCACTATCCGAAGTTGGGGAGGAGGACTTGGGATGAGCACTGATGCGGTGTGGTCGGTAGTATTGGGCCCGTACTACCGAGGACACCGGGTCAGTGGGAAACCCAAGTAAGAATCCCTGGATATCGGGGACGGGGTAGGGTCGCGTTATCGAGTGCAATTACACTTGATGGAGTCTCTGATAGTTTTATGTTGTATTTCAAAGACATCATGGTTAGACCACGCCACGGAGCGAGTACGAGCGGTGTGAGTGACGAGGATATTCGTCAGATGATTCACGAGGAGGTGGCGGCGGCGATCCGGGCTGAAATCCCGGAGATGTTTGGGTCTATTAAGACCACCCTGATGGAGACATTTGATGAGCGATACGCCGCGTTGACTGAGGCTGCAACCGCTGCAGCTACCGCAGCCGTGGCCGCTGCTAGGCCACAGGGAGGTGACTCGTTGCTGTTCCGAGAGTTCAGCAACACGAAGCCACCGGAGTTCGATGGGACGCAGGATCCGATTGCTGCGATGAGGTGGATCGCGGATATAGAGGGGTGCTTCTATACTTGTTCATGCCCGGAGCACCTGAGAGTACGGTTCGCTTTGAACCAGCTCCGCCTGGGAGCGAAGGACTGGTGGAAGTTCGTGACAGCGAATTTCACTTTGGCAGAGACTACAGCGGTGACATGGGAGGGGTTTACTGCCATGTTCAGGGATGAGTACGTTCCCCCGGTGGAGAGGGAACGATTGGTGCAGGAGTTCTTAACCCTCAAGCAGGGTACCGATTCTGTTGCGGTGATTACACGGAAGTTTCATGAGAGGGCGATGTTTTGCCCTGAGCTGGTGTCCTCAGAGCAGGCTCGGATGAGCCGGTACTTGGGAGTGTTGAGGAGGGATATCCGGGAGTTTGTATCGAACTCCACCTACCATACTTTTGCTGAGCTTCAGGCGAATGCCAGGAAGCGCGAGATCGAGTTGGAGACCCAGGCTCGGGAGGAGGCTGAGTCTTAGCGGGTGGACCGGCGACCGGCTCAGTTCCAGCCGGCAGCCAAGCGGACCAAGTCCGCTGATTCGAGGACAGGAGGTTCGAAGGGTCGCACTTGCGGGAAGTGCGGCAAGAGTCATGATGGAGTATGTCGATCTGGTGCTTGCTACAAGTGTGGCAAGGAGGGGCACATTGCTAGGGAGTGTCCCAAGGGGTTTACGGTTTGCTTTCATTGCAACTAGACTGGCCATAGGAAGGCCGAGTGCCCTCAGCTTCTTCAGGGATCTGCACCTGCTGCCGGAGTTACTGCGACTCGACCGGTGAAGGCCGAGGCCCCGAGGGCTCGGGGAAGAGCCTTTCAGCTGACTGCGGAGGAGGTCCGCGCTGCGCCCGATGTTGTGGCAGGTATGTTGTAATTCATGTAATTATTTTAATGTCGATATGTTATGCTTATGTTATTATGCGCGTAGGTACTTTCCTTGTGAACTCTGTGCCTGCCTTAGTGTTATTTGACTCGGGTGCGAGTAGGTCCTTTGTGTCCTTAGCCTTTAGTCAGCATATCGGCGTTAGTGGTGAGTCGTTGAGTCGACCTTTGAGAGTTTCTATAGCTGACGAGAAGGTGATTTGTGCTACGGAGGTTCTTCGGGGATGTGTACTAGAGATTTTCGGGGTTGGATTCCCGATTGATCTGATTCCTATCGCGATGGGGGATGTCTGTGTCATCGTGGGCATGGACTGGCTGAGCCGATTCGGCGCTGTCATCGACTGTGAGCGTCAGTTGGTGACTATACGAGACCCTAAAGGGGGAGTTCTTTCGGTGTACGGTGAGGGTACCCGTTCAGGATCAGCTTTTTGTTCGGCCGCAAGGGCGAGGCAGTGTCTACGGCAGGGCTGTAAGGGTTTTGTGGCGTATGTGATGGATACGCGGGAGGTTTCCGAGAAACCGAAGTCAGTTGAGGAAGTTCCGGTGGTGTGCGAGTTTTCAGATGTTTTTCCCGAGGAGTTGCCGGGAGTACCTCCTGTGAGGCAAGTAGAGTTTGGTATCGATCTGGTTCCGGGGGCCGCGCCTATTGCCAAAGTGCCCTATCGTCTTGCACCTCCAGAGATGCAAGAATTGTCCTCGCAACTCCAGGAGTTGCTGGGGAAGGGATTCATTCGGCCGAGCAGCTCGCCATGGGGAGCACCCATTCTGTTCGTCAAGAAGAAGGATGGTTCACACCGGATGTGCATTGATTACCGGGAGTTGAACAAGCTAACGGTCAAGAACCGTTACCCGTTGCCGAGGATCGATGATTTATTCGATTAGTTGCAGGGAGCATCTTGGTTTTCCAAGATCGATCTGAGGTCAGGATACCATCAGGTGAGGGTACGGAATGAGGACGTCCAGAAGACAGCGTTTAGGACGCAATATGGGCATTATGAGTTTGTGGTGATGCCTTTTGGACTCACCAATGCCCCGGCTGTGTTCATGGATCTCATGAACAGGGTATGCAGGCCGATGTTGGATCGGTCAGTGATCGTATTTATCGACGACATTCTGGTGTATTCGAGATCTAGAGAGCAGCATGAGGAGCATTTGAGGGAGGTCCTGGAGGTATTGAGGTCGGAGAAGCTTTATGCAAAGTTCTCCAAATGTGACTTCTGGTTGCGGGAGGTCCAGTTTCTAGGACATGTGGTTAATCAGAAAGGGATATTGGTCGATCCGACCAAGGTTGAGGCGGTGATGAGTTGGGAGGTGCCGAAGTCACCCTCTGAGATCAGAAGTTTCCTTGGGTTGGCAGGGTATTATCGGAGGTTTATCAAAGATTTCTCCAAGATCGCAGTACCACTCACCAGATTGACCCGGAAGGGTGTTACATTCTCATGGGGGCCCGAGCAGCAGACCTCCTTTGAGACACTTCGCCAGAGATTGTGCGAAGCCCCGGTATTAGATCTCCCAGAAGGGATGGAAGATTTCGTGGTATATTGCGACGCATCGATTTCGGGATTGGGTGCAGTGTTGATGCAGAGGGGTCATGTGATAGCTTATGCGTCGAGGCAGCTGAAGCCTCATGAGGCGAGATATCCCACGCATGATTTAGAGTTGGGGGCAGTAGTGTTCGCTCTCAAGATTTGGCGTCACTACTTGTATGGGGTTCGATGTACGATTTACACGGACCATAAGAGTTTGAAGTATTTGATGGATCAGCCCAACCTAAATATGCGTTAGAGGAGGTGGTTGGATGTGGTCAAGGATTATGATTGTGAGATCCTGTACCACCCAGGCAAGGCTAATGTGGTAGCCGATGCATTGAGCCGCAGGGCGGAGAGCACTCCATTGCGAGACGTATGCTTGAGACTGACTGTGATGACTCCTGTATTGGATGATATTCGTAGGGCACAGTCTGAGGCTGTACGACCAGAAATGCAGAAGAAAGAGCGGGTTGTGGGGTTAATCTCAGGGTTTGTTAAGGATAGTCGAGGGCTTATGACGTTTCAGGGTCGGATCTGGGTACCGTTCGCAGGCGGTACGCGTACTACTTTGATGGAAGAGGCTCATAGATCGAAATTCTCGATTCATCCCGGTGCTACAAAGATGTATTTGGATTTGAGGAAAGAATATTGGTGGCCCTGTATGAAGAGGGACGTGGCATGGTTCGTTGAGAGGTGCTTGACCTGCCGTAGGGTTAAGGCTGAGCACCAGAGACCGCATGGCAAGTTACAGCCATTGGAGATCCCCGAGTGGAAGTGGGAACAGATCACTATGGATTTTATCACCAAATTGCCGAGGACTGCTAGGGGAGTTGACGCAATTTGGGTGATCGTGGATAGGTTGACGAAGAGTGCACACTTCCTTGCCATCAGTGAGAGTTCTTCAGCGGAGAAGTTGGCGGAGATATATGTGAGAGAGGTGGTATCTCGGCACGGGGTGCCGATCTCGATTGTGTCAAACCGTGATGTGCGCTTTAATTCCAGATTCTGGAAGAAATTCCATGAGGAGCTGGGTACTAAATTGCGTTTTAGTACCGCATACCATCCCCAGACAGATGGTCAGAGCGAGCGGACGATTCAGACGCTGGAGGACATGCTCCGAGCGTGTGTGTTAGACTTCGGGGGTAGTTGGGATGCGTATTTACCATTGGCAGAGTTCTCCTACAACAACAGCCATCATTCGAGCATTGGTATGCCACCTTTCGAGCTGTTGTATGGTAGGAGGTGTCGGACCCCCATTTGCTGGGGAGAGGTGGGACAGAGAGTGATGGGCAGCACGGAGATCGTGCTCCAGACGACAGAGCAGATTCAGCAAGTGAGACAAAGGTTATTGACTGCCCAGAGCCGACAGAAGAGTTATGCAGACAGGCGCCGATCCGAGCTTGAATTTCAGGTCGGCGACTTCGTTCTCCTGAAGGTCTCTCCTTGGAAAGGAGTGATTCGATTCAGGAAGAGGGGCAAATTGGGGCCCCGGTATATTGGACCCTTTCGTGTGATCGCGAGGATAGGCCGGGTAGCCTATCGGTTGGAGTTACCAGCGGAGTTGGGTCAGATCCATGACACTTTTCACGTGTCGCAGTTGAGGAAGTGCATAGCCGATGAGTCGGCAGTGATTCCATTGGAGGATATCCAGGTGGATGCGAGCCTGAATTATGCGGAGAGACCAGTGGCTATCAGAGATCGGAAGATCAAGGTTCTGAGGAACAAGGAGGTACCTCTGGTGTTGGTTCAATGGCAACACCGTAAGGGATCAGAAATGACTTAGGAACCGGAGCGCGAAATGCGGGAGCAGCATCCGGAACTATTTGAAGAGTGAGACTTCGAGGGCGAAGTCTAATCCAAGTGGGGGAGAGTTGTAACAGCCCGAAATCTCAGGTATTATTTAATTATGTTTTTGGGGTGAGTGAGAGGGGACTCGGCGAGTTGGAGCCTAGACTCGCCGAGTAGGATCGCAGACTTGGTCGCGGGTCCGCGACTGGACTCGACGAGTCCAGATATGGACTCGGCGAGTCGACGCTGTTCAGCAGAAACCCTAACCGTTCAGTTTTGGATCGTATTTAATACTCTTATAGGCCGTCATTGTCTGTCTTTAGTCGATTGAGAGGAACCCTAAACGGCTGTGGGCATCTAGAGCAAGATTGGAGGATATTAGGGCTTGAAGGAAATTGTGGGGCAAGGAAGAGAAGGGTTTAGACTAAAGGAACAGCAAGGTATTCGAGTTCTGCGGTTTTGAGACACAGAGAGGGCATATTCCAGGTAATATTTTGGATTCCCTTCTGTTGTTTGATGTGTTTATGAAATTAGGGTTTATAGAACCCATTTGGTGATTAAATGAATTAGTGCCTCGTTACCCAACGACTATAATCTTGTAGTAGGACCTTTAGAGGTCCAGAAGGTCCCATGCATGTGTATTTCGGGACGAGACCTATCTCAGGAAGCAGTTTGATCGACTGCATGGCGTGGACTCGCCGAGTCCGATGAACAGACTCGGCGAGTAGCTTGAAGATTCACTGGGACTCGCCGAGTTGTTCTTCAGACTCGGCGAGTGGAGTCGGGGTGGCCCCGCGATTCTTCCAGGAGTAACTCGTCGGGTCGAGGAGGGTACTCGACGAGTAGATAAGGAATCTCAGAAGGTTGGAGGACGTCTAGACTCGCCGAGTCGCCAAGGTACTCGCCGAGTCCGGTCGAGTTGACCGTTGACCGTTGACCAGAGTTGACCTAAGTCTGACTTCTTAGGGATAGTCACACTTAGAAGATATGAGTGCTAATGAGATATGTGATGTTATAGGAGGGTTGTAGCTCGTTGGATTGTGCACGAGTGATTTCAGGAGTTGCTAGCTTTCAGCATTTACGAGGTGAGTCTTCTCACTATACTGTACCCGGAAGGGTTGACTGTGTGACCGGAAGGTCGGATATGATATGTGATATGTATGCTATATGTGGTAAGTTAAATTGTTATATGTGCTATGTATGTTATGGGCCGGAAGGCGATTATATTATGGGCCGGAAGGCAATATGTTATGGGCCGGAAGGCGATATGACTGTGTGATGGACCGGAAGGTCGGCGTGGGTAAGGCCGGAAGGTTTACCCAGCAGGGACGGAAGTCCCCTGAGACACATGGACCGGAAGGTCGGGCCTGGAAAGGCGTATGTGCGTAAGTTGTATATTGGGGAACTCACTAAGCATTTATGCTTACAGTCGTTGTGCATGTATTTCAGGTACCAGCGAGGACCGTGGGAAGGCGCCGGCATGATCGATACACACTGAAGATTGTCTTTATGATCTTGGGATTTTGAATATATGTATTTGACAGAATACTTGAACTATTTATGCCTTGTTTTAAATGGAATTAATTATGTTTTAAAAATGAAAAATTTGTTTGAAAAATTTGAGTTGTTACAAACTCGAAAACTATACCCATTATAATTTTTCAGAAAGTATGTTCCATTTGGTGGAAATAACTTGGTGATATACTAAACTTTAAACGTAAAGATAGTTGTTGCATTTAAGTTTATGTAAAACGATACGTTTTCTTGTATTATACTTGTATTCCCCCCTAAAACATGAAAATACTTGAAAAGTAGGGGTATGAACTCACTTGTTCGGTTTGAAGAGAGTGGGACTAGATGTCACACCCCGAAAACCGAAGGCGGAAACATTTCCGGGGTTGACTCCACGTTGAGTATCAAATCCAATGCACATAGTAAGTAAAGTAGAACAACCATTACATTACATTATAAAGTTTTACAGTTGTTTCAAAAATAAAGCTTGTACAGTTGTGATACATAGTATATATAGACAAAAGAAACGGATCTTCATGTACTCCATCTTCTGATCAAAAGAAATCTCTGGGTACCTGTTCTAACGTTGACCTGAGAACACAAGCGGTTTGAAAATCAGCATAAAGCTGGTGAGTTCATAAGTAGTTTTGTTTTGTGAAAATGTTTATGTTTCCTTTCTGTTTCAGAAAATGTATCAGTATATTCCCAGGAAAGTCCCATACTTTCCTGAATAGTTAGTTATTGAAAAAGATGTAAAGATATACAACTGATTACACTTTTCTGGTTATGTGAATGTTACCCAGGAATGCCCCATGCTTTCCTGTAAGATTGTTCTTAATGTAAAAGATGTTTTCTGTCAACTTGGTTATGTACAAAGTTTTCCCCAGGAAGGTCCCATACCTTCCTGAATGTTGGTTATTGTTTGTAAAAGATGTAAACTGAATCCTGGTTGTCTGCAAAATGTAGTATATGGTCCATTATTACTGTAAGTAAATCTCTGTTATCCTAATTGCGAGTTCCATAACCATACTAAAGACTGAACCTGTGGCAATAAGTAGTCCACAATTCTCATGACTTTCGTCACCCTTGAACCATTTCAGTTCGGCTGTAGCTAGCAGCCAGGTGTGGGGTAGTCAACCCCGTATAGATCTATACACTTAAGTCACGCTCTCTAAATTCCAGAGATTCTGGTTACGGGTGTAGTCCTCCACTCGCGTATCTCTGTGGAGTGTTCGCCGAGGACGTGTCTCCAATCATACGGAATAACAAATTTACTAGTAATAATAGAATAATCCTCCATTCGCGTATCTCTGTAGAATGTTACCGAGGACAAGACAGTGTACGAATTATATTGTTCATGTGTTATAATGTCATGCTTTTAACTGATGAAATGTGGAAACCATTTGTGAAATATATATATATATATATAACATAACCATTTATAAAATCCATTTCACAAATAAATGTTCAAGTGAACTGTATGATCTACTGGTTATCAGTTACGTATATCAGTATTAAAAGCATAAGAAATGTGAAACACACACACGAAAAATAAGTTTTGAGTACAAGAAAACCCTTGTACTTTGCTTGTGTTCCCCCCCTGAAAACAGTGAAAAACAGTGAAAAAGGTAAGGGTATGAACTCACCGGACTCGGAAACGTGTCGGATTTGAATGCTAGACGTTGGTTCGGGGTTTGATTACTCGCGATGACCCTATGTAAAATGAAATAATGTCCATATATATACAATTAGGGATGCATTCACTAATCATATGGAACATTACACTTCAATGAGGTTAAACACCTTTAAATGAGCGTTTGGAGTGACCCGGGTGGCGTTTAAGGACTTGTAAAGGCACTAGGGACTTTGGACTTGAGTTTACTCTCTATAAGTAAATATTTAAATGAGTTTACAACCACAAAACACACACATACATGAGTTTACGGCCGTAAACTCATGTGGGTGTGGTTTTGGGTGTTTAAATGGCTTAAATGGCTTACATGGACATGGGAAATGATTTTAGGCTTTGTTCTAAATGCATGGAATGGATTGGAATCACTAAAATGATAATTTTTATGGGAGTTTACGGCCTAGCATAGGCTCCTGGCCGTAAACTCCTTAATCCTTATGAAAATGATGTTAAATGTTGTTAAAACAAATCACATGTGATTCTAAAAATTCCCACAAGCCTAGAAATGAGTTTGCAAGTGACATATAAGGGATTTATGGAGTTTACGGCCCATGAAACCCCCTTCATGGCCGTAAACTCTAAGATGACAAGCTACAATGTGTTTCAACGCCTGAAACTAGCATAGAATGGCTTCTAAAATTCATCTAAGGCTGTAGGGGTGTTTAGTTTGCATTCTAACACCAAAGATTTTGGAGTTTACGGCCCAAGAACATGTCTTGGCCGTAAACTCTTAAAAACCCCATAAAAGATGTGTTTAAGGCCTTTAAAGTATTTTTGGTTGGTCCCTTGATTTATTTCCAAGCTTTTGATGGTGTTGGATGGCTTTCTAACACCTTAGAAATGAAATTATGTCATGATTTAGGGAGTTTACGGCCCAAGCACTCCCCTTGGCCGTAAACTCACATAAGTCCTTCAAATGTTATGTTTCAAGTGTCCAAATGGTATATTCAAGGTCCTATAATTCATACCTAAGCCATAGAAGGGATTTGGAAGGGT
Source organism: Lactuca serriola (assembly GCF_051521515.1). Lineage (NCBI taxonomy): Eukaryota > Viridiplantae > Streptophyta > Magnoliopsida > Asterales > Asteraceae > Lactuca > Lactuca serriola. Next base: position 168,943,992 of record NC_136412.1, read on the forward strand.
TTAAAGGCATAAAAACCCTAGATTATTGAGTTTACGACCCAATAATGCTCCTTGGCCGTAAACTCCTTCAAACTTCACAAAATTCATGTTTTAATTGTTTAAAGTCCATATCTTAAAGTCCCTTAGCCATATCTAATGTCCAATTGAGTTTAGGAAGGAGTTTAAGAGCTTAAAACCCCATAAAATGGAGTTTACGGCCCAAGCTTGCTCCTTGGCCGTAAACTCTTGTTCTTGACCCCAAAACTCAATTAATTCATCAATTTGAAGGCTAAAGATGTTGAATAACATGTTAGAGAGGTTACCTTAAAGATTTGAAGCCTTAAACTTGTGATTTGGACCTTAATTCTAGCTTGGAGGAGAGAGGTTGTAAGAGTTTAGTGTGAATTTGGCCAAAGGCTTCAAATGGAGTCTAAATCATGTTTATATAGTGTTCGGGAATTGGACACGATAGAATTCTACCCGATACCGACGTTAAATGAGGTTTTTGATCGTACCCGATTGAGTTATCGTAACCCGATATGGTAATTTCTAGAAATGTTCTGATCACTAAAGTTGGGTGTTAAAATGATTTCTAATTGTATTATGACACCCATTAAGTCATTTTAAACGTGTACTAATAAATGACTTAATTATACGGGAGATCGTAAATCGAATTTGAAATGACGATTGGTTGCGCGAGTTGGACTACAAAAGAGTTACAATAATTTATATGAAATTTTCAGGTTGTTACATTATCCCCCCGTTAGAGGGAATTTCGTCCCGAAATTCAAAGTTTAAAACACAAGACAAGATACAAATCATGGATTAGAAAAGAGTTGTGGATATTTTTGTTTAATCGAATCTTCTCGCTCCCAAGTGAACTCCGGTCCTCGCTTGGCATTCCAGCGAACCTTCACCAATGGGATGCGACTCTGTTTCGTACGTTTGATTTCTCGATCCATGATTTCGATTGGTTCTTCCACAAAGTTAAGGTTGTCATTGATTTCGATCTCGTCTAATGGAATCGTTAGGGTTTCATCGGATAGGCACTTTTTGAGATTTGAAACATGGAAGACAGGATGAATGTTACTGAGTTCGTGAGGTAACTGAAGTTTGTAAGCAACTGGACCGATCCTGGAGAGGATCTCAAAGGGTCCAATGTACCTTGGATTAAGTTTCCCACGTTTACCAAAACGTATAGTGCCTTTCCAGGGCGAGACTTTTAACAAAACCCGATCTCCAACCTGGAATTCAAGGGGTTTCCGACGATTATCAGCGTAACTCTTTTGACGATCACGTGAGGCTTTCAGTCGGTTACGGATTTGAATGATCTTTTCGGTGGTTTCGCGGATGATTTCAGGACCAGTGAGAGCACTGTCGGGAACTCGATTCCTGGCTAACTGTGTATCCCCCACCTCAGTCCAGCACAGAGGGGATCTGCACTTACGACCGTATAGGGCTTCGAATGGAGCAGCCCTAATGCTGGTGTGGTAACTGTTGTTGTACGAGAATTCGATCAAGGATAGATGAGTGTCCCACGATTTTCCAAAGTCGATGACACATGCCCTAAGCATGTCTTCCAAGGTTTGAATTGTTCTTTCACTTTGTCCATCGGTCTGAGGATGATATGCCGTGCTCATATCTAGGTTGGTTCCAAGGGCTTTCTGAAGGGATTGCCAGAATCTGGAAGTAAACCTGCTATCTCGATCAGAGATAATGGATACAGGTACACCGTGTAGACGTACTACCTCCTGGATGTAGATTCGCGCAAGTCTTTCCATCTTGTATGATTCTTTAATTGGAATAAAGTGAGCGGATTTTGTCAAACGATCAACAATCACCCAAATGGTATCATGCCCATTCAAGCACTTGGGTAGTTTGGTGATGAAGTCCATGGTAATCATCTCCCATTTCCACTTAGGAATCTCGGGTTGTTGAAGCAGACCTGAAGGTTTCTGATGTTCAACTTTGACTTTGGCGCAAGTCAAGCACTTGCCCACGAATGTGGCTATCTCAGCTTTCATGTTTGGCCACCAATATTGTTTCTTGAGATCTAAGTACATCTTGTCAGAGCCCGGGTGAACAGAGTATTTGGTTCTATGTGCTTCCTCCATGACTAACTCTCTTAATCTTCCAGACTTGGGAACCCAGATTCGATCCATAAAACACTGGACTCCGTCACTTCTGATCTCAAGCTTCTTTTCCATCCCTCTCAAAGCTTCAGTTGTCATGTTCTCCGGTTTCAGGGCTTCAAGTTGAGCTTCTCGGATTTGCCTGGGTAGGTTGGAATGGATGGTTATCGACTGACTCTTCACTTTGTTACTGGTATTCTCCTTTCGGCTAAGGGCATCTGCTACCACATTGGCCTTGCCAGGATGATAGCGGATTTCACACTCATAATCACTGAGTAGCTCTACCCATCGCCTTTGTCTCATGTTCAGGTCTTTTTGGTCAAAGATATGTTGCAGGCTCTTATGATCAGTAAAGATCGTGCACTTAGTTCCGTAAAGGTAATGCCTCCAAATCTTCAATGCAAAAACTACGGCTCCAAGTTCCAAGTCGTGTGTGGTATAGTTGACCTCGTGTGTTTTCAGCTGTCTAGAGGCATAAGCAATCACTTTTCCTCTCTGCATAAGCACACAACCTAAACCTTGAGTAGACGCATCGCAGTAGACAACAAAGTCCTCTGTTCCTTCGGGTAGGGATAGGACAGGCGCGCTGCACAGAGCTTTCTTCAACGTCTGAAATGCGGTCTCTTGCTTATCACCCCAACAAAAGGGTACACCTTTCTGTGTTAGAGTGGTTAGAGGTTTGGCGATTCGGGAAAAGTTTTGGATGAACCTTCGATAATAGCCAGCGAGACCCAAGAATTGTCGGATTTCTGTGGGTGTCTTCGGTGCTGACCAATTCTCTATTGCCTTAATCTTGGAAGGATCAACATGAATACCCTCCTCACTTATCACATGACCAAGGAAAGTTACCTTCCGTATCCAAAACTCACATTTTGAAAACTTTGCGTATAGTTTTTCGGATCTAAGGGTTTCCAATACTAGCCTCAAGTGTTGTTTGTGGTCTTCTTCGCTTCGGGAGTAAACGAGGATGTCGTCAATGAACACGATGACGAATTTGTCTAAGAAGGGACGGCACACCCGGTTCATAAGGTCCATGAACACTGCCGGTGCATTGGTTAGACCGAATGGCATCACTACGAACTCGTAGTGTCCATATCGAGTCCTGAAAGTTGTTTTGGGCACATCACTTTCATGAACTCGCAACTGATGATACCCTGACCGAAGGTCTATCTTAGAGAAGTAACTGGCTCCCTGGAGTTGATCGAAAAGGTCATCTATACGAGGAAGAGGATATCGGTTTTTGACAGTCAACTTGTTTAATTCACGATAATCTATACACATTCGAAAGGATCCATCCTTCTTCTTGACAAACAAAACCGGAGCTCCCCAGGGTGAGGAACTCGGCCTAATGAATCCTTTGCTAAGCAATTCGTTAAGTTGACTGGATAGCTCCTGCATCTCTGCCGGAGGTAAGCGATACGGAGACTTCGCTACAGGAGTAGCCCCAAGAATTAGGTCAATACGAAACTCGACCTGACGCTCGGGAGGGATTCCTGGAAGTTCTTCGGGAAACACATCAGGAAAATTGCAGACCTCGGGGATGCTCGCGAGGTTTTTAACTTGTTGATTTTCGCTGATTACGTGAGCCAAGAATGCAATACACTCCTTACGCAGAAGTTTCTGAGCTTTGATGCAGGAGATGATACGAAAGTTGGAACCGAGTTTGTCGCCATAGATTACTAGAGTTTGACCAAAAGGAAGGTTAAGACGGATGGCTTTTTCGAAGCAAAGGATATCTGCATGATTGGGGCTCAACCAATCCATGCCAATAATGACATCAAAGCTCTTTATAGATACGGGCATAAGATCGATAGGAAACGGATGGTCGTTTAAGGTAAGAACGCAATCTACGAATACTTCACTCGCACTCTCTTTCTCTCCGTTTGCCATTTCGACGGTAAATATTTCGGTTAGAGGTTGGGAATTATGTTTTAGGTTATGTTTGAATGCATGACTAACAAAACTTCTTTCAGCACCCGAATCGAAAAGAATATTAGCATACGAGTTGTCGAGAAGAAACGTACCCGAGACAACATTGGGATCGGCAACTGCTTCTTCTCGTCCCATAGCAAGGACCCTTCCTGTGTTGCCAGCGGTATTCTTCTTGGGGCAGTTCCTTTTAAAGTGTCCGACCTCACCACAGTTATAACAGGCTTGACCAACGCCTGTTCCAGAGGATTGATTTGCTGATTGAGTCGGAGCTTTGCAGTATCGAACAATGTGCCCCTTCTTACCACAATTGGTACAGGACAATTCTCGACAGGGACCAGGGTTGTGGTGATACTTGCATTTTTCACAGAGAGGGAGGTTACCAACATATCGGTTGGTAGGAGTTGGGGCTGTGGATCCCACAACGGAAGCAACAGCTACGGGGGTAGTAGCAGCATGAACTGCTACTGTTTGTTGTTTCTTGGAAGATCCATGAGAAGATTGACCCTTCTTTTTCTTCCAGAATTTCCTCTTTTCACCACTCTTTTGAGTCGGCTCAGAAGTGGTAGTGATTTCCTTAACGTCGTCGCTGTGATCAATCAGAATTTGAGCTAAAGTCTTGGCACTATCGTAAGTATTTGGACAAGCAGCCAAAACATGACTTTTTGTCGGTTGAGATAACCCCCAAATGAACCTTTCGATCTTTTTGCTTTCAGGAGTAACTAATCCCGGGAAGAGAAGTGCGAGATCATCAAATCGGGAAGTATATGCACCAATGTCAGAACCTCTCATCTTCAAGTTCCAGAGCTCATGCTCTAATTTCTGCATTTCGCCACGAGGGCAGTACTCAGCAAGGAGGAGTTCTTTCATGGCCTCCCAGCCCATGGCATTGGCTATAGGTAAGGTCAGACATTTGACTCGGCCATTCCACCAAGTCAAGGCTTTATCTTCGAAGGTACAAGCCGCAAACTTAACTTTATCAGACTCTGCACAAGCACAGATTTCGAAGATGGATTCGATTTTCTCGAACCATCGGGATAAGGAAATGACACCTCCAGTGCCATTAAAGGATGTTGGTTTCGCGTTCATGAAATCCTTATGAGAATTTCCTCTTTGGTGCCCCTGACTACAATCTGGGTTTTGGGTTTCACCTCCCGAACCCCTAGAGTTCAGTTGAGGTAAGAGAGCTGATATGGTGGCGGAAATGGTTGCCTGAAGTGTTTCCAAATCGATCTGAATAGGAGGTAGTGGCGGAGGAGGATTGCTGTTGTTCGTTGAGCTGGGTCTCTTTCTTGGAGGCATCTTGATCTAAAAAGATCAGGAAAGAGAGGATCATAAGTCCTCTGAATTGAATCAAGAGATATGGGACAGGAGATATCTCATCAAGGCAAATATAGCATCATACAAAGCGATAAAGAAGAAAGGAGTTATCAAGATAGAACATTTTATTGCTAGAGGAATGATCAAGGAAATACACGTATACGAGAATTTCCACAAAGGATCGGCTCGAGAAATACTCCCATAGTATTTCATGGTTCGCTGCAGCGACGATTTAACTGCAATACACAACACCCATTTACTTATGTTTTGTTCTACTTATTGATACGAATCTCGATGGTCGGTATACTTGTATATTTTTGAAAATACTTATAGTCTGAAGATACTTTTATTTCAGAGCACTTAGGCCCTTTAGTGTTTATAGTTTTATACCATGTAAGGTTTGGTATACTTTATTCACTATAAACAAGGGCTCTGATACCAATCTGTCACACCCCGAAAACCGAAGGCGGAAACATTTCCGGGGTTGACTCCACGTTGAGTATCAAATCCAATGCACATAGTAAGCAAAGTAGAACAACCATTACATTACATTATAAAGTTTTACAGTTGTTTCAAAAATAAAGCTTGTACAGTTGTGATACATAGTATATATAGACAAAAGAAACGGATCTTCATGTACTCCATCTTCTGATCAAAAGAAATCTCTGGGTACCTGTTCTAACGTTGACCTGAGAACACAAGCGGTTTGAAAATCAGCATAAAGCTGGTGAGTTCATAAGTAGTTTTGTTTTGTGAAAATGTTTATGTTTCCTTTCTGTTTCAGAAAATGTATCAGTATATTCCCAGGAAAGTCCCATACTTTCCTGAATAGTTAGTTATTGAAAAAGATGTAAAGATATACAATTGATTACACTTTTCTGGTTATGTGAATGTTACCCAGGAATGCCCCATGCTTTCCTGTAAGATTGTTCTTAATGTAAAAGATGTTTTCTGTCAACTTGGTTATGTACAAAGTTTTCCCCAGGAAGGTCCCATACCTTCCTGAATGTTGGTTATTGTTTGTAAAAGATGTAAAAGATGTAAACTGAATCCTGGTTGTCTGCAAAATGTAGTATATGGTCCATTATTACTGTAAGTAAATCTCTGTTATCCTAATTGCGAGTTCCATAACCATACTAAAGACTGAACCTGTGGCAATAAGTAGTCCACAATTCTCATGACTTTCGTCACCCTTGAACCATTTCAGTTCGGCTGTAGCTAGCAGCCAGGTGTGGGGTAGTCAACCCCGTATAGATCTATACACTTAAGTCACGCTCTCTAAATTCCATAGATTCTGGTTACGGGTGTAGTCCTCCACTCGCGTATCTCTGTGGAGTGTTCGCCGAGGACGTGTCTCCAATCATACGGAATAACAAATTTACTAGTAATAATAGAATAATCCTCCATTCGCGTATCTCTGTAGAATGTTACCGAGGACAAGACAGTGTACGAATTATATTGTTCATGTGTTATAATGTCATGCTTTTAACTGATGAAATGTGGAAACCATTTGTGAAATATATATATATATATATAACATAACCATTTATAAAATCCATTTCACAAATAAATGTTCAAGTGAACTGTATGATCTACTGGTTATTAGTTACGTATATCAGTATTAAAAGCATAAGAAATGTGAAACACACACACGAAAAATAAGTTTTGAGTACAAGAAAACCCTTGTACTTTGCTTGTGTTCCCCCCCTGAAAACAGTGAAAAACAGTGAAAAAGGTAGGGGTATGAACTCACCGGACTCGGAAACGTGTCGGATTTGAATGCTAGACGTTGGTTCGGGGTTTGATTACTCGCGATGACCCTATGTAAAATGAAATAATGTCCATATATATACAATTAGGGATGCATTCACTAATCATATGGAACATTACACTTCAATGAGGTTAAACACCTTTAAATGAGCGTTTGGAGTGACCCGGGTGGCGTTTAAGGACATGTAAAGGCACTAGGGACTTTGGACTTGAGTTTACTCTCTATAAGTAAATATTTAAATGAGTTTACAACCACAAAACACACACATACATGAGTTTACGGCCGTAAACTCATGTGGGTGTGGTTTTGGGTGTTTAAATGGCTTAAATGGCTTACATGGACATGGGAAATGATTTTAGGCTTTGTTCTAAATGCATGGAATGGATTGGAATCACTAAAATGATAATTTTTATGGGAGTTTACGGCCTAGCATAGGCTCCTGGCCGTAAACTCCTTAATCCTTATGAAAATGATGTTAAATGTTGTTAAAACAAATCACATGTGATTCTAAAAATTCCCACAAGCCTAGAAATGAGTTTGCAAGTGACATATAAGGGATTTATGGAGTTTACGGCCCATGAAACCCCCTTCATGGCCGTAAACTCTAATATGACAAGCTACAATGTGTTTCAAGGCCTGAAACCAGCATAGAATGGCTTCTAAAATTCATCTAAGGGCTGTAGGGGTGTTTAGTTTGCATTCTAACACCAAAGATTTTGGAGTTTACGGCACAAGAACATGTCTTGGCCGTAAACTCTTAAAAACCCCATAAAAGATGTGTTTAAGGCCTTTAAAGTATTTTTGGTTGGTCCCTTGATTTATTTCCAAGCTTTTGATGGTGTTGGATGGCTTTCTAACACCTTAGAAATGAAATTATGTCATGATTTAGGGAGTTTACGGCCCAAGCACTCCCCTTGGCCGTAAACTCACATAAGTCCTTCAAATGTTATGTTTCAAGTGTCCAAATGGTATATTCAAGGTCCTATAATTCATACCTAAGCCATAGAAGGGATTTGGAAGGGTTTAAAGGCATAAAAACCCTAGATTATTGAGTTTACGGCCCAAGAATGCTCCTTGGCTGTAAACTCCTTCAAACTTCACAAAATTCATGTTTTAATTGTTTAAAGTCCATATCTTAAAGTCCCTTAGCCATATCTAATGTCCAATTGAGTATAGGAAGGAGTTTAAGAGCTTAAAACCCCATAAAATGGAGTTTACGGCCCAAGCTTGCTCCTTGGCCGTAAACTCTTGTTCTTGACCCCAAAACTCAATTAATTCATCAATTTGAAGGCTAAAGATGTTGAATAACATGTTAGAGAGGTTACCTTAAAGATTTGAAGCCTTAAACTTGTGATTTGGACCTTAATTCTAGCTTGGAGGAGAGAGGTTGTAAGAGTTTAGTGTGAATTTGGCCAAAGGCTTCAAATGGAGTCTAAATCATGTTTATATAGTGTTCGGGAATTGGACACGATAGAATTCTACCCGATACCGACGTTAAATGAGGTTTTTGATCGTACCCGATTGAGTTATCGTAACCCGATATGGTAATTTCTAGAAATGTTCTGATCACTAAAGTTGGGTGTTAAAATGATTTCTAATTGTATTATGACACCCATTAAGTCATTTTAAACGTGTACTAATAAATGACTTAATTATACGGGAGATCGTAAATCGAATTTGAAATGACGATTGGTTGCGCGAGTTGGACTACAAAAGAGTTACAATAATTTATATGAAAATTTCAGGTTGTTACACTAGAGTCGAGTAGAACTTCAACCGTGGAAAGATGCGTCTTCGAGCATCTCGGGGATCTCGGAAGCGTAGAACTTTCGTCAGGGGCTCAGGTGCGGAAATCGAGGGTGTCGGGACGGCCTCTGGTGCTTGAAAGTGTGTGAGAGTAAGTGTGAGTTTGAGAAATGTGTGCTAAAATCCGGAGCTTATGCCTTCTATTTATAGGGCTGAAAATGCAAGTACATTGGGCGTACCACCAGAGTGCGCTGGGCGTACGCGTTACGCTAGGCGTACTTCGGTTACGTTGGGCGTAACTTTGCATCATGGATTACGACTCGAGTCTAGCTAGGCGTAGAGCTGCAGCCGATGGGACTCGACCCTACACCTGAGTATGCTGGGCGTACTCCTGAATTACGCTGTAATTCTGGCTTCCGTCTTCTAAATTCTGCAACTTTCGCGTACGGGCTCCGTTTTTCGTGTTTTTTATATGCACGCATAGGTGAGATTATGCTCTACAACTTTTATTTAGACTCCGTCGGCTAGCTTTGAATTTATTTTGGATGCTATGTTTTTAATAGGCCGGGACAGCTAAAGTCCGTTAAAAATTCATAACTTCTTTATCCGACGTCTGTTTTCGTTTGTCTTTTTATCATCTTACTCCTATTGTGGAGACCTTCTACTCTCGTTTAGGTTGCGTTAGCTAAATATCGATTGATCTTCAATACAAGTTTTTAGCTCTCTACTACTGTTACGAAACTTATAAAATTCCTTACTTCTTCATACGAGGTCCAATTTGGGCGATCTTTTATGTACGTTTACAGTTTAATGAACTCTACAACTTTTGTTTAGATACTTAAGGCAAAAATACATTTTATTGGAATTCCACTTTTTACGTTAAATAGTGTTTTACTGGGTGTGTCGTAAATATTTGAGTGGTTATAGTTTCTTCAATATAACCCGGTTTCAAATCTTCTTTATGTTTTTGGAAACCTTGGCACGATATCTAACATTTGATTTATCCCAATTTAGATATTTTGAACACTTTATTTTTTAGGTTAATTTCGTTGATTCCAAATAGTTTTCGTTGTATTTGACTTTTGAGTGTAACATTGCTTTTGGAAAAATATAGGGTTGTCACAGTTATTAATGCATGTACCGTGATACTTTACAAGATGTCCTCCGCCCCCGAAAGTTTCCGCCATTCAGGTTTGGGGGTGTGACAAATACAAATCATGGACTTGGAAAAAGATGAGGGTACTTCTGTTGCATTGAATCTTCTCGTCCCAAGTGAATTCAGATCCCATCTTAGCATTCCAACGGATCTTCACTATCGGTATGCGACTTTGTTTCGTTCGTTTGACTTCCCGATCCATTATTTCGATTGGTTCTTCCACGAAATTAAGGTTCTCGTTGATCTCGATCTCAATAAGAGGGATCACAAGGGTTTCGTTGGATAAACACTTTTTGAGGTTTGACACATGGAGGCCTAGATGAATGTTGCTAAGTTGTTGGGGTGAACGAAGTTTGAAAGCTACGAGTCCGATCCTAGCGAGGATCTCGAATGGCACAATGTATCTCGGATTTAGCTTTCCACGCTTTCCGAAGCATATCATGCCTTTCCAGGGTGACAGCTTTAACAAAACACGATCACCAACCTGGAACTCCAAATGTTTTCGTCTCTTATCGACGTAGCTCTTTTCTCTATCTCTTGAAGCCTTTAGTCGTTCTCGGATATGTACTTTATTTTCGGTGGTTTCTTGGATGATTTATAGGCCAGTTAGAGTGCTATCGGGGACTTGACATCTAGCTAGCTGTGTGTCACCCACCTGAGCCCAACACATAGTGGATCTATACTTACGGCCATACAGGGCTTCAAATGGCGCAGTCTTGATGCTAGTGTGATTGCTTTTGTTGTAGGAGCACTCGACCAATGGAAAATGTGTATCCCATGACCAACCAACGTCAATAATGCACACTTTAAACATTTCTTATAGGGTTTGAATGGTTCTCTCACTCTGTCCGTCTGTATGAGGACGTAAGCTATGCTCATATCTACCTTAGTTCCAAGAGGCTTTTGTAATGACTGCCAAAATCTCAAAGTGAATTTGCTATATCGATTGATGATAATGGACACAGGCACACCATGCAGACGGGTTGTCTCTTGAATGTAGATTCTTGTTAGTCTTTCCATCTTGAATGTTTCTTTGATTGGCAAGAAGTGGGCAGACTTAGTAAATCTGTCAACGATTACCTAGATAGTGTCATAACCACTTGGAGTCTTGGGTAATTTAGTGATGAAATCCATCGCAATTCCTTCCCACTTCCACTCTGGTATTTGTAGTTCTTGAAATAGACATGAGGGCTTTTAATATTCCCCTTCACCTTGGTGCAAGCTAGACACTTGCCCATAAAGGTAGTGATCTTTGCTTTCATTTTTGGCCACCAATAGAGCTTTTTGAGATCCAAATACATCTTATCTGAATTTGGGTGAACGGAGTATCTAGTCTTGTGAGCTTCACTCATGACAACCTCTATGTACCCACCGAACTTTTGGGTCAAGATCCGGTTCATGAAATAGTAGACTCTATCTCCCTTGATCTCTAAGTTCTTTTCCATTCCTCTCCAGGCTTCATCCAACACATTCTCTGGTTTCAAGGCTTCCAGCTGAGCCTCTTTGATTTGTGCGAATAGATAGGAATGGATGGTCATTGTCAGTGCCTTCACTCTTCGACCTGAATACTCTTACCGGTTGAGGGCATCTGCTACCACATTGGCCTTCCTGGGATGATAGCGTATTTCACACTAATAATCATTGAGTAGCTATACCCATCTCCGTTGCATCATGTTCAACTCTTTCTGGTCGAAAATGTGATGTAGACTCTTATGGTCAGTGAAGTTGGTGCACTTGGTTCCGTAGAGGTAATTTCTCCAAATCTTTAATGTGAAGACCACCGCTCCTAATTACAGATCGTGAGTTGTATAATTGACTTCGTGTGCTTTTAGCTGTCTCGAGGCATAGGCAATAACATTTCCTCGCTGCATGAGCACACAGCCTAGGCCCTGATTGGATGCGTCGTAGTACACAACGAAGTCTTCCATCCCTTCTGGCAGATACAAGATAGGTGCGCTACATAAGGCATGCTTCAATGTTTGGAACGCAATGTAAGAGCGGTTAAAGGCATAGCAATCTTCAAGAAATTTTGTATAAACCTGCTATAGTAGCCAGCAAGACCCAAGAATTGACGGATTTCTATAGGTTTCTTATGTGCTGACCAATTCTCAATCGCCTTGATTTTATAAGGTTCCACGTGTATGCCTTCTTCACTAACCATGTGACCGAGGAAAGTTATTTTTCTGATCCAGAATTCACACTTTGAGAATTTTGCATATAGTTTTTTCACCCTTAGAGTTTCTAGCACTAGCCTCAAGTGTTGTCTATGATCTTCCTCATTCCAAAAATAGACAAGTATATCATTTATGAGTACATTCACAAAATTGTCAAAGAAAGGGTGGAACACCCGATTCATCAGATCCATGAATACTGCGGGTGCGCTGGTTAAACCAAACGACATCACTACAAAATCATAGTGACCATACCAAGTCCGAAATGTTGTATTACGAGAGTCACCCTCATGGACTTGTAAATGATGGTACCCTTATCTCAAGTCTATCATTGAGAAATAACCTGCTCCTTGAAGTTGATCGAAGAGGTCGTCGATTTGGGGAAGAGGGTAATGGTTTTTGATGGTAAGCTTGTTCAGTTCGTGATAATCTATGCACATCCGAAACGACCCATCTTTCTTTTTCACAAACAAGACCGGGGCTCCACATGGTGAGGAACTTGGTCTGATGAATCCCTTCTTGAGTAGTTTGTTGACCTAGCTAGATAACTCTTGCACTTCTGTCGGCGGTAGACGGTAAGAGGATTTAGCTAAGGGGGTAGCTCCGGGGATTAAGTCGATTCAGAACTTGACTTGGCGCTCAGGAGGAATTCCGAGAAGATCTTCAGGGAAGACATCAAGAAAGTTGCAGACTTTGGCGATGCTTTCGAGGTCTTTAACTTCCTGTTTCTCGTTAGCGACATGGGATAGGAATGCATGTCATTCCAGAACCACCCAGCTGTAGTATTCATGGATCTGATGGTTCGGGAATGGCTGCCACAACTCCATGATCAACCCCATAATCTATCACGGTCTGTGCTAGACACTTAGCCCTGTCAAACGTGAGAGGATTAGAAGCCAAGACGTTCCCTTGAGTTGGGGGTGTCAATCTCCACATGTACCTCGCGATTTTCTTGCTTTCCGGGGTGACCATCCCGAGACACAGAAGAGCCAGTTCGCAAAACCTAGCAGTAAACGCAGCAATGCCGGAACCCTTCATCTTCAGGTTCCAGAGCTCGTGCTCCAGCTTTTTCATCTCATCCCTTAGGCAATACTCTGCAAGAATTAACTATTTCAGACTTTCCCAACCGATGGCATTGGCTAATGGTAGAGTTAGGGATTTAACTCGGCTATTCCACCAAGTCAGTGCTCTATCGGTGAAGGTGCAGGAGGCGAACTTCACCTTACTTTCCTCGTGGCACACACAGATCTCGAAAATTGATTCGATCTTCTCGAACCAACGAGTTAGGGCAATGACACCTCCATTGTCGTCAAAGGATTTAGGCTTCACATTCATAAAGTCTTTGTAGGAACACTCCTTCTTGTGTCCCTGACCACCATTAGGATTAAGGGGATGGGTACCACTTCCCGACCGGCTAGAGCCGCCAGAATTGATCTTCGACATTGTGGTAGCCACAACGGCTGTAGCTGTTGCTTGGAACATAGCAGGGTCGAACTAAGGAGGTGGTGGCGCTGGATCCATCGGAGGGTTGTTGTTCCTTCTGTTGGGTCTCTTCCTGGGAGGCATCTTTCTCTAAAAGATAAAAGGGGAAAATGACGATAAGCCTTCTACTGATCATGAATTAGATATTTTTGAGCAAGATATATCTTAATCCTACCATGATAACACAGATCTACAATAAAGGTTTACTAACATAAACAGGGAATTGCAGGTCTTTCATTTTAGAGGATTAGTACTACTTCTAACAATCCTGTGCAGTGTTACAGAATCATAAAATACTCCTATAGTATTTTAACTATGTTCTTCATTAGTATGGGATTTGGTGACTTTTACACTTGTCGCAACACTACAGTCACTCTAAACAAATGTTGGTCATATCTCAGACAAATATAGTTGATCAGGTTATATTGGCGCCACGTATGATTACATAACTATTCAGGTTTAACGATAGTGCCCAACTCGTCCTAAATAATTTTACGTAGTTCTTATTATGTTACTGCTTCTTGTATGTATGTATACTTGTATACTTCTTATAGAATACTTCACTTTTAAAGTATACATAATTGTATACCATGTATGGTTCAATATACTTAGTTCACTATAAAAAAATAGCTTTGATACCAATCTGTCACACCCCCAAACCAAAACGGCGGAAACGTTCGGGGTGGAGGACGTTACGTATAGTATCACAATTGCAGCATAGTAATCAAAGTAAACACAACCATTCCATTGAATAAGTAAAATATTTACATTTGTTTGATACATATTTGTGTACACCAAAAGTATATCAAATTATAAAAAGACGTGACTCTATACGATCCCTTTTCTCAAAGTTGTGGGAGTACCTGTGTACTGAATTCCTGAGAATACAAGCGGTTTTGAAAAGAGAGTATCAACATTAAGCTGGTGAGTTCATAAGCATGTTTTTGTAATGAAAACCGGTTAAATGAATCTGTGAAAATGTTTGTACGTTTCCAAGAAAAACCAATATCTTCTAACCTGTGAGTTCGTTACGGTGTTCCATAATGTGTTAGTTCGTACGTCTGGTTATCAATAGATGTATTGTATAACATTGTTTTGAGTGAAAACCCTTTTGTATGAAGACCCTGGCTATTACCAATAAGTAAAGAATGTTCTGTTTGAAAACCATGTATAACACCAGTATGTATAGTAGTTTCATCAATTAAAATAAAACCATGCGTTGAAATCCCTAAAATCCTCCGGTTGTGGTATGTAGTAGTTCTATAAATAAAAATAAACTAATGAAGAATGAAATCCCGTAAACAAGAGGTTAGTTTATACTATTGTGAGTTTGTATAACCATTCTTGATATGACCTAGTGACCTCTACGACGTTCTCCAGGCATCAGACGTTATGCAATTTGTCACCCCAAGCATGCCTGCCTAACCGTAGCTAGCGGTTTAGCTGTGGGATTGTCAATCCCGAATAGATCTATTCACAAATCTCACGCTCTCCCTCCAAGAGACTCTGGTTATCCCACACCCCGAAGGGTACAAATCTCACGCTCTCCCTCCAGGAGACTCTTGTAGAGTAAAAATAATTATACTTAAATAATTATTTAGTAATGTACTCTTTTTATCCATAAGTTAGTAATGTATACCATAAACTAGTTCTACCATAGTTTACATGTTTGTTAATGTATGAACTCTGAAATTGTGAAATTGTGTATTGAAATCCCAAACTATACCTATTGTAGTTTGCTATTATGTTAATTACTCGGTCCGTGTATGTTCAGAAAACTATGCAATTATAGTTGTGAGTTGAAAACTTCCCTTATGCTTAGCATATTACAAAAAGGGATAATATATTTAAACATTTCATAAAATGTGTTGATGTTTTGGTTGTGTCAATTGCATAAGTTTTAATCCTGTTTGAAATTCTAAATATAAAGTTCACAAAACTATTTGTGATTGGCTTGTATTCACCCCTAAAAACGTTAAAATAATAAAAGCGTAGGGGTATGAACTCACTGTTAATTGCGTGAATGCCAGACAACGAAACTGGAATGAGGACCCCCGAGTTGTTGTACGCGATGTTAACGGAATCCTAATAATAATTAAACACGTATTTGTATTTAAATTAGTGAATCGATTAATTAAAGTGTTATAAAAACACTTGTTTTTGGTTAAGGAATGTCACCGAGACTCGATCGAACTGGAAAAGTCGGTTTACAGCCAAGATTCACGATGTAGGGCTGACTGCTGCTGTGAAAGGGATTACGGCCGTGAACTATTCTCAGCCGTAAACGGTTTACTGCCTTTGAAGGTTTTACGGTGTTTGAAGGTTTGAAGGGTTTACAGCCCTGAACTGATTTCAGCTCTTGAAGATTTGAAGATTTGAAGGGTTTACATCCGTGAACTCAAGAACAACAACATTTGATATGATGAAAAGTCAGATGTTGATGCTCCAAAACGAGTTGTAAGGTGGATGGAGTGATAGATGAAGAGAAAACTTGAGTTTTTCAGGTGATGGTTTTAGAGAGAGAGTGTGTGTGTGTGTGTTTTCAGCTAGAAAAGTGTAAATGAAGGTAGGAACTCGTATATATAGGTTGGGTTTACGGTCGGTGGTGGGAGTCCACCAGTCGTGATCGGTTTATGGTCGTGATCGGGTTCATGGCCGTGAACACCACTCACACCGAATTTTGCTGATTTTTGAAGAAAAACTCGTGTTTTCGCGTGATTTTTGGTTCTGACTCTTATATAAAATTTAATTATATAAATTAATGATTTTTCAAGCTATAAGAATTTGACGGAACAAAATAAATTTCAAGACTTATGTGATAGAATCGGGCTAACGTTAACGGAAAAAGTTTTAAGTTGTCACAGATTAGGGTTTGGAAGTGATGGACGTTGGGATGGAGGCCAAATATGATGCTTAAATAGGGTGCAAACTCTAAAGATTAGGGTTTCATCCGCTCTGTCCTATTCGTCGAGTCAGGGCTGCGACTCGTCGAGTAGCTTACTTAAAACCTGCGGATATACTGCCTTATACTCGGCGAGTTAAGGCCATTAACTTGTCGAGTAGCCCTTCCACAATGAATAAATAAATGAATTAAGTGCATACCGCGTTACAATACCAACAAGAATCATTTCAATGTAAGGATAAAATTGTCAAGGGTCTCAACATCACACTTAACCAATGTATTATATAACTAATCAACTTCCATTATCCTAACAAATAGCATATTGTATGCATTAATCAATCTAAAACTTACATCATTATTCGGCTTAAAAAAACTTATTGTGGCATTTTATTAAACACCTAACACCAAATAAAAAGTACGAACTTACCGATGGAAACCAAACAATTTTAAGTCACATCAGTAAAGAAAACAACAAGAACAAGAGCACTGGATGAACAAGTGAAATACCGGATTTTTAAAATCAAATGATTTGTATTTTTAAAATCAAATGACCAACAAATCTGACGAGTTTGTAGTTTTTGTATCTGGTGAGCTGGTTTAAAAGAAGAACAAGAAGGTGACACCTTTTGTGTGACTACAAAATTGAGAACAATTGGAGTAAATCCGAATGAAATTGAAGGATGTCGAGTCGGCAATGGACTGTAAGCGTATCAGGTCGATTTCTTGGCGATTTTGAAGGTTTGAAAACTTCAGAAATCATAATTATTTTGAAGGTTAGAAAACATATCTACAGTTCATTCATCTTCAAGCAAAGAGCAACATCATCGTTTCTGAGCTCAATCAGAATTGGTTTTGCCTTTGGGCATAATCAAAATTATATAACATAACCAAACATAAACATAAAAGTAACAATAATCATTCAATCAACAAGAAGATGAAAAAACCTTCAAGGGCTTGTTTGATCCATAATTGTTATGTGGGGTAATGTCGAGTGAAGAAGGAAGAAAGAGTAGGTCCTTCAGTTTTGAAGAGAAAACCGAATCATGCATCGAGTCAACCGTTTCGACCGAGTCCAATAGTTAAAAAGCAATATTAAACATGTATAATTGGTTTTTATTTTACCCGGTCCCCATTTGGAACCAATTAGATTCCACATCAAACACTCCCTAATATACTAAAAGAAAACCATACAAAGTCTAATATTGTCTCATAAATATAATTTAAATTATTTTATTATATATATGTTCTTTAAGTAACTTTTTTTATTTTAACTTTGGTCTCATAAAAAGTTTTGGCAAACATTGGCCTAAGTTACATCGTTTTTCTCTATTTGCTAAAAAAAGTATCAAAGCTATCATTACATACATACGGGATGTGAGTGGGACTAAGTTGGGCACCGGCAGTAGTACTTGTTTTAGAGGGTATATTGTTTTTTTTTTTTTTTGGTTGTTCAGGCTCTAGAATCATTCGATTTAGATTTCATGAGCATCATGACAAAGGCTCTTGAGGTGCTTCAGAGAGAAGATGATCTCAATGAAATTGTCCAGGTATCCGTTTGTAGGGAAAGTTCTAGTTACAAATACTCAGATTCCAAATAGGCATTTTGTCAAACACCTGGTGTGCCTCCTCTTTTTCTTCAAATATCTCTAATGGATTTATTAAATGAAGACTTAATTAGCAAATAAGCATCTTCAGAGCTAAATAATCTCTACACTTGTAAAGCATATTATAAAACATCATTACATCGTCATTTGCGCATCCTTCCTCTTCCATCTGTCTCTCGCTGAATTCTGAACATTAACATCAAATCCGGCGGTTCTAAGGTATCAATTTCTCGACTGCTTTTATTTAGGGTTTGTACCTTTTGAGATTCAAAATTTATGGTCAACTATGTTGATCTTTTATGTCCGAGTATTTTTGAAGATTATAAAATATTATAAGGGAACTATTTAGTTGTCTTTTTAACAATTCTAAATATGGAAGTCTTGGAGCTTTAAATTGTTCTATGAAATTATATACATCAAAGCACATGCAAGAATAGAGAACAGGACAATGACACATTGATAATGTATCGGAAAGCATCCATCTCAAGCTGAAATAATGTTCTCCTTTTGCAGTACATTGAACGTGGAACAGAAGAAAGCATATTACTTGTTGACAACTGCATACTTCACTTCAATATTTTTGAAAAAGACTTGAAGAGTACTCATCTAGAACCTGCAGTTGCTTCTATCTTTAGAAGGTTGATGGAAAAGCCTCACTTCTGTAAGGTGTTCTCTTGTTTAGGAAAACACACAGATATCAATGAGAAACATCAATTTACTGTTTTGTTAGCAAATTCTGATGGTAATGATTTTACCTGAAACAGAAAATATATGTATAACGATCAGCACTCAAAAAATTATTCAATTTGTACATGCATGGGGTGTCCATGGGTGAAGCTGTTGGTGTTCTTGGAGGACCCATATGTGAAACTTTCTACTCAGGGGGTAGTTTTTGTATGGGTCCGGAATCAGGAGCAAGAAAAATTGCTATTTTAAGCTTAGACATTTCAAGTAAGCTTGCTTTTTATGAAATTGTTATTTACAGCAACAAGATCCCTAACTTTGTACAGAAAGAATAGGAATCAGGAGCCATGTAATGGGAATCCAAGTCTAGAATCAGATTATGGTCGGCTTTGGCATTTCAATCTACCACAATACCAAAAAGTTTCGAGCAGCTTGAGGTTATCATGGGGATCACTATACAAGATAACTATACTCACCAATTTCTTTAGAGACTTTCTGAGCCCTGGCAAATTGAATTCCCTTCCTCAACGTAGGATTTGTCGATCCAAGTTATGTCGATTGCGATAAATTTACGAAGACTTACACATAAGTTAGCCAAATACATGTTTTTTTTTTCTTTCTGAAAAAGGAAATCAAATAAGCTAAGAAGAGCTTAAATGGATTTATAGGTATGGAGGCTATATGAAACAATCATATGGTTGTCAACAAGTTGTTTTGAATAAAGTAATCATCAACAAATTACAAAAATGATGATATAGAGAACAAATTATAAAGTGAAAGAGTATACTTTGAAGATAAGGAATTGAAGAGAGGAGGGGAGGAGCGTAACGGAAAAAGTATGCAGATTGACCAAGAATTTTTTACTATAAATATGTAGTTTTTAGACCGTTACAAAACGGTCATATTCTTCATAGTCTTATTTCAATTTGAATTAATTACAAGAGTGACTGTTGCCTAACGGTAAGAAACTCAAACGAATAATGGGTGCATGTATTTTGAGATTGAATAATAAAATAGTGGACAAATTACATAAATGTTATTATATTTTGGTAACCGTAGTGACCAAAGTGATATTTAAAATTTTCTAATAGAATGACAACATTTGATGTGTTTTTTATTAATCAGACCATTATTACTATCTACAATAAAATGTTAGATTTATTTGATTATGTCGCACATTAAAAAGATAAAAATGACATGTTGACCATTTAGTCATTTTTCATAAAAACCTTTCAATGGCCTTGGCATTTCTACAAAACTAATTATCCAGAACAGATAAACTGCACTTTGGTTATCAGAATGCTATGACACTCTAGATTCTTCTCCATGTTCACTGCATTTTGGTTATCACAATGTAGGACATAGTTATATTGTTTCTTTCCAAACTCTGATTCGGAGTTCTTCAACCATATAAGCTATCATATAAGCTATGTGGAAGCTTCTATAATTGCCATATATTATACTTTTATGAATTATAGAGCAACAATCTTTTATAATTTGGACATCCAACTGATGAATGTACCCACAATAGTGAACCCATAAATTCTGTTATTCTCTTTGAATCTACCCAACCTCCCAAAATCTACATTTGTGTTCTTTTTATTGAAACATAAAGCAACCTTTTCAACTAGCATTGAAACCACTTGACTCCTTCCCGATGCTTCTTTCCTAGATTTGACATAAATCAACTAATAAATCTCACTACAAGAGTAACATACGGCATAGTATATACCATAATATACATCAAACTATCAATTGTTGTGACATAAGGAACTTTATTCATGTCTTGTTTGTTTGCATCCTTCTTTGGGATTGCTTCTTTGAGAATATCAAAAGACTCCCCAAACGTGTGCTTTTGGCCTTAACATTTGTCGTGCATAATTTCTCCATGACTTTCTTGATATACTTTTGTTGGGAACACTTTAGAATACCAGCAACTACCTCTAACTATGCTCATGTATAGAATCTCTTTGGTATCTCCTATGTCCTTTATCTTGAACTATTTGTAATACTACTTCTTCATTTTGCTAATCTCATGTATGCTTGATCCAGCTAACAACATGTCATCAACACACAATATAAGGATGATATAGGAGGAACTAAACTTCATTAGGAAGCAACAAAGAACCATCTAACAAATCACATAGTAATTCATGTACATAATAATATAAAAATTAAAATACCATTACCTTTGAGCTTGCTTCAATCCATATAGATTTTTCTTTAACTTGCCCATCATGTTTTCTTTACTAGCTATCTAAAAACCATTTTGTTGTGCCATGTGTATATCTTCATCAAGGTCTCAATGAAAGAATGCAATCTTTCAATCTAGTTGCTCAAAATATAGACCTTTTGAAGCACATTACCAAAGACGACTAATTTGGCCTTGTACTTCTTGATCATGCCCATCTTCGTCTTTGACCTTGAATACCCACATCTTTTGTAGTCCTTCATTCCCTATTGGTAGCTTGACGAAGGACCAACTTTCATTATTTTCAAATGATCTTAGCTCGTATACCATTACTCTTCCACAATATGGAATCTTTCATGCTCAAGGCCTTTAGATAATATTTTGTCTTCATATTCGACAAGTAAACTTTCACATATCTCTAGAGTGCAGACAGGTCATGTAGTGTCATTCTTTGTAATCGAATTGAATTGAAATTAACAATACTCGTGTGGTTTCAACTTTCCTTCAATATTTTCTCCAAGTGTACCTTTATAGAGGACATTATCTTTAACATGATATTCCTGCTTCTCATGAAAATTCTATCTTATCATCTTAGAAATCATATCTCATAAGATCCAACTCATACCCAATGAAGGTACACCATGTGGAATATAAAAAAAAACTCCTAATCCAGACAAAGAAGTGGTACTTGGTTGTATGGAATCTTTTAAAAGGATATCTGAAAGTCTAAAATAAGAGTGATTGTTGTGTGAATAATGTGAACCATTCCACATGAAGACATGGATTTACTTAATGGCGGCAGCTCAAATAGATGAAATAACCATAGTTGAGATCAATTAGTGGTAAAGTTACAGTTCGGAAAGTCTGGACTTAGCCTACGTTCCAAAGAAAGTTCTATACCAGCCGATTAGAAGCTCGTTGACAAAAAGAAACTATAGAACCTACTCTTACATACTGTAACATCCTTATTCATGGTATGTAATTTTAATATGGATTTCATTAAAATAATTCGTTGAAATCTGAAAACTGAAATCAGTAATTAATCGCAAGTAGCACGATGTGCTTCTTACGGGCACAACGCGCTTAAGCCCATGGGGTGAATATCTTTTTAGGGTTATGGAGGCTATTTAAGCACCATTAACCCCTAGGGTTAGCTCACTATCAGCCTCCATCGTCCCCTAGAGTGATCCTACGAAACCTTAGTAGTCTGCAACTTGTTTTGAGCATTGGAATCATTTGGGAAGCTGATTTCTCTATGTTTTGGTTAAATCTTGAGGATCAAGAGTTCATTTTGGTACATAGAAGAAAGGCTCAAGTGTAGATCCCACAAATTTGCCTCATTTATTGACCTTTGTGAGTATAAATCTTCAATCATTCCTTTTAGTTTGCTAGATCTTGCTTATTGTCAAAAAATGCACTTATGGTCCCTTTTTGGTGGTGAGCTTGGAGTTGTGATGACTCCAGCTACTTTTGAGCACTTAGAATTGTCTTATGGACCTCTTTGACTTGGAAAGTTGGTGTTTTGTGCATGTCCTCTAAGCTATGCAAGTTATGTGTGATATTTAGGTCTTTTAGAGTACAAAAGTTTCCATCCGACTTCATTGGAGTAACTGAATGAGAAATGTTGCAAACTTTATTCACTAAGAAATTGTCAACGATTAGATCTAGAAGTTTGGGGTTTAAACTTAATAGATTAAGTCTTTTCACTATGTGAAAAAGACCTCTACGCGACGTGTTTATCCATGGCGCAACGTGTTTTTGGTTTTTCTTGAATGCCCTTGTTTTAGCGTAAGATCTCGACTGTGTTGTCCTTTTATGGGCATAGGGCACCCACAGAAAGCATGGGGCGCCTATTGACCTGTAAAGTCCCTAATCTGCCTGTGTATCAGTCAGATCCGTTTGATGGTGCGGAATCCCAATCAAACGGATGATGTCAGATTAAATAAGAAGAGAAGTAGAAGAAGAATAATATGAATCTTTGTATATATTGATATAAATTATGATCCGAATACAAAAGATTCACGCACACATAAAAGCTCCTGTTTCTCTCTGGCCATAAACTCTCTAGGGTTCATCCCTCTCTACTCCTCACCCTAACACCTCTATTTATACTTGAATATGGCCGGACACACATGGGCCGTAAATGAGTTTACGGCCGTAAGGTGTTTACGGCTGTAAACTCAGCCGTAAACTAGACCATAAATTCATAAAATATTACACAAAAAAAATTTGCCCAGAAAAGTAAAGTATAAACCATATTTTGACCCAACAATCTCCCCCTTGGTTTATAGCTTTCTTTTCTTAATGACCCAACAAGCTCCCCCTAAAAATTAGTTGGATTTCTTGATAATCTTCTCTGGGAACTTGGCTTCAACATTAATCTTCAAATTCTTCATGACTTCAAGATGAACTTGATGAATCTTCAATGAATGACTTCATCTTGAGCAGTTGGGCTTTTCTTCAAAATTTGGCATTGAACACACGTCGGGTGAGGAGGCTTGACATACTGATTCTTGAAAGATGATACTTTCAGCGTGAGAATCTTCAGAGAGAACTTCAGAGAGAACAAATCTTCTAGATCACTTCAGCAGGTTTAAGATAGCAGCAGACTGATTGAGGAGGCTTCAATGCAATCTGTCACATATTCTTCAATTTCAGCTTCACCTTGCTTCTGGGGTTGAAAGATTGAATGTTGAAAGAATAATCTTCATTTCTTGCTCCTTCAAATGAGAATTCTTCGATGCTCACAGACGAGGCTTTGGCTCAGAAATCTTCAACACAAACTCCATGAGTCTTATCTATACCTGAAATCACTTTTCAAGACAAAAACAAAACTAAAAGAAAACTTAGCACACAAATTAAAATAGAATCAAAAAATATTTTTGGATTTTTGATTTTCCTGAACAAGAAATAGAACAAAAATAACACTATTTTTGGATTTTTAATTTTTCTTTGATTTTTTAATAAGTTTTTTATATTTTCATTATTTTTAATTTTTAATTCTCCCCTAATATTTAAATTAGAAAAAACTATGACAAATTTAACAAAAAAAATGATATCTAACTTTAAGAGTGATTTCGGATCAAAGTTTTTAGACAACCTTTATCCAGTTGTCGGTATCTTTCATATTCACATCTTTGTCTGGTCGATCGTCGGTATTGTTGTCCACTTAAACACGAAAAATTGTGACAAATTTAGGACATACTATTTGTTACAAGACAGGATGAACTTAAAATCCTAAAATTTACATCTGATCCTAATTTCATAGATACTATATCTTAAGGACCATTCATCTGACGACGACCAGGGATATTGTTGTCCACCTAAATTGAGCAGCGAGATCTATAGACAATCTTTGAGTGTTCAATTTTAATTGTACTGGAACATGTTTCCCGCTTCCTGATATGCCCCAGCCATCAAGAACTTCCAGAGTACTCCTTACACCGGGTGAGCAGACAACCATTTAGAGAGAGAAGTGATTCATAATTCTATTGCTAACTACTTCAGAAGGGTTGAGAAGAAGAAGGTTGCATATGATGTGTACCAGGTCGGATTAGAAGTCGCGTAAAGGAGACAGCATATGGCTAACAGATAAGAAGTATTTCACACACTTATATACAGCCTGCAGAGAAATAGAGTTGCATATGTTGTGTACCAGGTCGGATTGGAGGTCACGCAAAGGAGACAACATATGACTAACAGACGGAAAGAAAGAAAATGATATTCTACAGACCTAATTTATCGGAATTTACCAGTCGCCCCATCCACCGGAATTAAGGACAGAATCCGCACATCGAGGAAAAGTTAAACCACGGTTCCAAGTACGGGTTCATTTAATGAGACGAGTAGATTCCCATATATATCTCCCTGCTCAACCTATCCGAGCGTCGTATTGTCAGGCTAAACGGATCTAACGAGGTCAAGATTTGTCAAGTCTATAAATTTCCTAAGTTCAACTCTCCCTAGTCAAGTCCATTTTAAAATTTTTCGTGCCTACCGACGCATCAAGTCAGAACATAGACCCTTCAACTTTGGGTACGTTACGCAGACTCAGGTTGCCTGTTATCACTTGATAATATCACTTCCCAAAACGTCTCCCTCAAACAGATTTCATAACCAATATATTTTTTTTTATTTTCTGATTTTCTTTAATGTTTTTGGATTTTTGAAACTTTTTCTAATTTTTGTTTTGTTTTTATTTCTCCCTCTAAATTTGTGCATAGGAGAGAAAAGAAAGTAAATGCGCAAATTTAAACTATCCTAAAACAAAAATTAGTCTTTAAAGTGAATCAGGTTAAGAAAAACTTAGGAGTATTAGAGAAGAAAACGCAAACCGTAAGTCACCGATTGAATTTGCATCCAGAAGGTCTGAGAACAGCACACGTAAACTCAGAACAGATCCAAAAAATTTTCATGTCATTAAGCACTAAACCCATGTGATCCCTTCTTTTCTTCCTTTCCCGCAAAAGGACACATACTCTCAAACAAAGACCTGAATGTTGTATAGTAGAGAGATGTCCCCTATCATGTGCCTAGAACAGCCACTACCAACAAACCGAAGTTTGATGATATGCCTCCATAGTTGTTCCGACACAGAGCGAGATCAGTTGGTCTTTGGAACCCAGTCCATTTTGAAACTGGGCCGACCTTTGTCATCCTTGCACAGCACTCTCTGCCAAGACATGTCCTGCTTATCACAAACAGAAGATGTAGAAATAGTAGAATCGTTAGTTGATTTGGGAGAGTGAGCCTTCGGAACCCATTTGTAGTTGGGTTTAACCCATTTCTTTTTGGATCGGATGGGTGCCTCGACACTTGCTTTGGAAATTGAAGCCGGCTACCGAGATGACTTTGACCTAGCCGATCTTTGTTTCACAGGAGCATTTCTTGAACTAGACTTCTGGGCCAGCATTCCCTTCTTTCCCTTGGGAGTTGGATGCTTGGCCTTGTGAGTTTGATTCTTGGCCTTGTGCGCGTTCCAGTCACCATTGTCTGAACATGACCTGGAAGGGTTTCTTTTGAAGTATCTCCCACTTGGCACGTTTTTCCATCCTTGTGCATAGTAGGGAACATACGCATGATTAGGACAATTTCTGGCAATGTGTCCAAGTGTTCCACAGTGAAAACATGTCCTTTTCTTCACTGGGGAGTTGTCTCTTCCTGCCCCTGGTGGCATATCCTTGCCTTGTGTCTTGTTTTTCCCACACGCACACTTGCGACAGGCACTCTATTGCGCTGGAATCGGAGGCCTGTATTTACCAACAGCAGGTTGATTAGAAGCAACAAATTGAGAGTTCAAGGGGTCGTTTGTTTGTTCAGAAGAACTCTCCTTGTTCTCATCCTCTGCTACTTTACCTGCACATGTAACAGAAACACCAGTATTTTCAACATTAATAACTCCTCCTGACACAAATCCAACTCGTTTTCCATATTGAAGATGTGGCTCCCTGTCAGTTTCATCCTATGTCATAGGGATGGATGTGTAGTTATGATTATAAAGAGGAGGTACACTATCATACCCTAGACCCTTGTTTTGATTTTCTTTGAATTTTAACTGGGTTTCATATAAGGACTCGACTGTCTGACTTGACGCAGTATAATTTCTGAAACTGACATCAGTTTTTCAACACTTAATTTTTAAAGCGTCAAGTTCTTCAGTTACATCAGCAAGTTGTCTCTTAACATAATCATAATTTTCACATTTGCTGCTATACTCTTCCTGAACTTTCCTAAAGTCCTTGGTTTTAGCTTCTAACTTAGCCTTCAAGGGTTTCTGTCCTTTTCTGAGTTGATATCCTTCATATCTCAGGTCCTCAACTTCTCTTTTAAATATATCAATTTGATCCCAAAGAAATTTAATCGTATCTTCACATGATTGAGAACACGAAACTTCACATGAATGAGAACATGACACTTCATTGACCGGAAGGTTTACAGAACTCTTTAAAGCGTCAAGCTCTTCAATTACTTCAGCAATACTAAGACGATTGGGATCTTTTGTCTTCTTGATGACAGCTACATTCATATCACACGATTTTGGAAGTGAATTCAATAGCTTTTTGTTTATCTCAGATTTAGACAAAAATATCCCAACTATATTCATCTCGGTAGTGAGTGTAGTAAATCGCTGCAACTGAGTTACGAGAGTTTCTCCAGGGACATAATCGAAAAAGTTGAAATTTTGTCTTAACATATCCTGACGACTTTCTTTCATGTGTTCAACTCCCTCGTAGACCTTAAAATTAATTAAAAAAAACTAGAAGCTAAAATAAAACTTAAAAGTTAAAAAAAAAAAATTAAACTCAAAAGTCAAACATGAAAAAGTCAACCTTGAAAAAGTCAAACTTTAAAAAAATCAAACTTGAAAGTCAAAGTCAAACTTTGAAATAAAAAGTCAAATATAAAAACAATTATTATTATTATTATTATTTAATTAATTTATTTATTATTTTATTTAATTTTTTTTTTATTTTGGATGAAAAATGAATTTAAAAATAAAAGAAATTTAGTTTTTGGGCAGAAAGTGTAAATAATGCGAAACTTGCTGCGACTGGGAGAGGTTATGTTTAATATTACAGGGTGATGGTGCAGAATCCCAATCAAACGGATGATGATAGATTAAATAAGAAGAGAAGTAGAAGAAGAATAATATGAATCTTTGTATATATTGATATGAATTATGATCCAAATACAAAAGATTCACACACACATAAAAGCTCCTGTTTCTCTCTGGCCGTAAACTCTCTAGGATTCATCCCTCTCTACTCCTCACCCTAACACCTCTATTTATACTTGAATATGGGCCGGACACGTAGGGGCCGTAAATGAGTTTACGGCCGTAAGGTGTTTACGGCCGTAAACTCAGCCGTAAACTAGACCATAAATTCATAAAATATTACACAAAAATATAATTGCCCAGAAAAGTAAAGTATAAACCATATTTTGACCCAACATGACAAGAATTTCCTGTTGACTTTTTGACTAAGTTTGACCTTGGGTCAAACTTTAGGGTTTTAGGTCGTATTTGAGGTTGACGTTTGATTTAATTTGTGGGTGGTGTGTGAAACTGATGTACTAGTATTTATGTATGGTGTTTGTTATCCGGTTTATCTGCGAGGCGATGGTTGTTTTCTAGTCTAGTTGGGTCTTGCTTTTTGATTATATATTGCATGCTTTGTTGTGGGTTGATACGGACCCAGGGTTGATACAGACTCGTTGTTGTAGGTTGATTTGGACACGAGATTGTTGCGGACATGTTATTGTTATCTATAGTTATCTGTGATATTTTGGGAACTCGCTAAGCTTTGGCTTACAATTGTGGATTAAACGTTTCAGGTATTTCTGAGGATCGTGGGAAGGCGAACACATGATTTTACACATTGATCAATAATTTTTATGTTTAATATTCCGCATTGTTATGATACTCTGATTTTCTTTTTTTGGTTTATGTTTTGAAACAACAGTTTTGTGGATGGTTGAAATTTGAAAAAGGCTTTTATCTAAAAATTTATTGTGAAAATTAGGACACTACACATACACAATGCTAAGGGAAACCGCTTAAATAGTAAAAGGGCTGAAAAACTTGTATTTATCCATTCTAATATTCACCTACAATCATATTTTCTATAAGTTACAAAACAGGCCCACGCAAAAAATGGCATATGAATCTGAAAAATGCATATTTGGAAGGGCCAAGTGCAAGATTCGAGGACATGCAATGGTAGAATTTAGACGTAGATGATGCTAGTGTGGTTGGGAATGGGAAGGCAAAATGGTGATTAATTTCATGTTATGTTTGTGTTTTTTACTATTCTATTAACGAACCATGTTTTTTTGAAGTTATGAAATTTGAAATAATTATGTTTTACATATTATGATTTTTACTTTAATGCATTACTAAATCACAATTTATATTTTTCCATTTATATCTGGTACTTCGTACTAGAGTAACTTGGTACAACGTTTTGCGTATGAGATTCACGTTCCGAATGAAGCTACCCCTTCCGCACTAAAAAGAAAAAATTAAAGATCCTCGTTTCGGTTTTTTTCCACGTTTCAACATGTTCCATGTTCCTTGTGACTATGATTCCTACAACACGACTGCGAGACCATCCTTATGTTTCTTGCATTTTTTATGATTTTCAACTTAATTAATAACTGAACGTATATAAAACTACCACATATAGGCAAATTTTAAAATTGTTTTTGATTACTGATTTCATTGACAGGTTAATGCAGCAACATTGCATCACAAATATATTTATAATTATTTTATTACATATATGTTTTGTAAGTAACAATTAAAATCTCTAAGAGGTCGTTTTATAATTGCTTACTAGGGTAGAGCCATAGAGCTGACTGGGTTAACTTTCGAGTGAACATGTTGTCTGATTTAGCGTCTGACTATGAAAATTTACTATATTACCCTTAAAAAACATTTTTATAATAATTCTTTTATGATACTGTTTATTTTATAACATTACATCATGAATATGTACACAAACTTTCAATGTAAGAACTATAGTATCACTTCAAAATAGCAACAAGAATCAATTCAATGTAAGGGCAAAATTGTCAAGGCTCTCAACATCACACTTAACCAATGTATTATATAACTAATCAAGTTCGATTATCCTAACAAATAGCAAATTGTATGCATTAATCAATCTAAAATTTACATCATTATTTGGCTTAAAAAAACTTATTTTGGCATTATATTAAACAATTAACACCAAATAAAAAGTATGAACTTACCTATTGAAATCAAACAATTATAAGTCAGATGAGTAAAGAAAACAACAAGAACAAGAACACTCGATGAACAAGTGAAATACCGGATTTTTAAAATCAAATGATTTGTATTTTTAAAATCAAATGACCAACAAATCTGATGAGTTTGTAGTTTTTGTATCCGGTGAGCTGGTTTAAAAGAAGAACGCGAAAGAAGGTGATACCTTTTGTGTGAATTGAGAACAATTTAGTAAATCCGAATCAAATTGAAGGAAGTCGAGTAGAAAACTTCAGAAATCAGATCAATTTTGAAGGTTAGAAAACACACCTACAGTTCGTTCATCTTCAAGCGAAGAGCAACATCCTCATTTCTGAGCTCAATCCGAATTGGTTTCCCCTTTGCGCATAAATCAAGATTATATAACTTAACCAAACATGAACATAGAAGTAACAATAATCATTTGACCAATAAGAAGAAGAAAAAACCTTCAAGGGCTTGTTTGATCCACAATCGTTATGTGGGGTGATGGCGAGTGAAGAAGGAAGAAAGAGTAGGTTCTTCAATTTTGAAGAGAAAACTACTCACAGACCGAGTCAGCCCTTTGGACCGAGTCCAATAGTTAAAAAGCAATATTAAACATGTATAATTGGTTTTTTTTGACCCGGACCCCACTTGGAACCAATTAGAAACCATATCAAACAATCCCTACAATATTAAAAGAAAACCATACAAAGTCTAATATTTTCTCATAAATATAATTTGAATTATTTTATTATATATATGTTCTTTAAGTAACTTATTTTATTTTAACTTCGTCTGTGGTGGTTGATTTCATCTTAATGCTTTAAAAAATTTCATCATCTTTCAATAATTCATATTCTTCATAATCTCAAAGTCATAAAAAGTTTTGGCAAACATTGCCCTAAGTTACATCCTTTTGCTCTATTTTCTAAAAAAAAGTATCAAAGCTGTTGTTACATACATACGCAATGTGAGTGGGACTAAGTTGGGCACCGACAGTAGTACTTGTTTTAGAGGGTATTTTGTTTTGTTTTGTTTTGGTATGTTAAGTTTATTGGTTGTTCAGAACATCATGACAAAGGGCTCTTGAGGTGCTTCAGAGAGAAGATGATCTCAATGAAATTGTCCAGGTATCCCTTGGTGGGGAAAGTTCCAGTTACAAATACCCAGATTTCAAATTGGCATTTAATACCCAGATTTCAAAAAGGAATTTTGTTGAACACCTGATGTGCTTTCTCTTCCATCTGTCTCGGTGAATTCTGAACATTAACATCAAATCCGGCACATAAATTTCAAATTGACCATGACACATTGACAATGTATCGGAAAGCATCCATCTCAAGATGATATAATGTTCTCTTTTTGCAGTATATTGAACGTGGAACAGAAGAAAGCATGTTACTTGTTGAGTATTGCATACTTCACTTCAAGATATTTGAAAAAGACTTGAAGAGTACTCATCTAGAACCTGCAGTTGCTTCAGTCTTTAGAAAGTTGATGGAAAAGCCTCACTTCTGTAAGGTGTTTTCTTGTTTAGGAAAATATACAGAAATCAGTGAGAAACTTCAACTTACTGTTGCATTAGCAAACTCTGAAGATAATGTTTTTGATGGTAATGATTTTACCTGAAACAGAAAATAGATGTATAACGATCAGTACTCAAAAAAATTATTCAATTTGTACATGCATGGGGTGTCCATGGGTGAAGCTGTTGGTGTTCTTGGAGGACGCATATGTGAAACTTTCTACTCAGGGAGTAGTTTTTGTATGGATCCGGAATCAGGAGCAAGAAAGATTGTTATTTAAAGCTTAGACATTTCAAGTAAGCTTGCTTTTTATGAAATTGTTATTAACAGCAAGAAGATCCCTAACTTTGTACAGAAAGAATAGGAATCAGGAGCCATGTAATAGGAATCCAAATCTAGAATCAGATTATGGTTGGTTTTGGCATTTCAATCGACCACAATACCAAAAAATTTCGAGTAGCTTGAGGTTATCATGGGGATGACTATACAAGATAACTATACTCACCAATTTCTTTAGAGACTTTTTGAGCCCTGGAAAATTCAATTCCCTTCCTCAATGCAGGATTTGTTGATCCAAGTTATGAATTGCAACAAATTTTGGAAGACTTACACATGAAGTAGCCAAATACATTTTTTTTTCTTTCTGAAAAAGGAAATCAAATAAGCTAAGAAGAGCTTAAATGGATTTATAGGTCTGGAGGCTATATGAAACAATCATGTGGTTGTCAACAAGTTGTCTTGAAGAAAGTAATCATCAACAAAGCTACATCTAAGCAAGGAGAAACTACTTGAACGAATTACAAAAATGATGATATAGAGAACAAATTAGAAAGTGAAAGAGTATACTTTGAAGATAAGGAATTCAAGAGGGGAGGGGAGGAGTGTAATGGCAAAAGTATGCAGATTTACCAAGAATTTGTTACTAAAAATATGTATTTTTTAGACCGTTACAAAACGGTCATATTCTTCATAGTCTTATATCAATTTGAATTAATTACAAGAGTGACCGTTGCCTAACGGTAAGAAACTCAAACAAATAACGGCATGTATTTTGAGATTGAATAACAAAAATAATGGACAGATTACATTAATGTTACTATATTTTGGTAACCGTACCAACGAAAGTGATATTTAAAATCTTCTAATGGAACGACACCATTTATTGTTTTTTTTAATTAATCAGACCATTATTACTATCAACAACGAAATTTTAGATTTATTTGATTGTGTCGCACTTAAAAAAAATAAAAATGACATGTTGAGTTTTACCATTTAGTCATTTTTCAAATAAACCTTTCAATGCCCTTGGCATTTCTACAAAACTAACTACTCCAGAACACGTAAACTGCAGTTTGGTTATTAGAATGCTACGACACTCTAGATTCTTCTCCATGTTCAGCGCATTTTGATTATTATAATGTAGGACATAGTTATATTGTTTCTTGCCAAACTCTGATTCGGAGTTCTTCAACCATATAAGCTATGTGGCAGCTTCTATAATTGCCATATATTATACTTTTATGAATTATAGAGCAACAATCTTTTGTAATTTGGACATCCGGCTGATGGATGTACCCACAATAGTGAACCCATAAATTGTGTTATTTTCTTTGAATCTACCCAACCTCCCAAAATCTATATTTGTGTTCTTTGTTATTGAAATATAAAGCAACCAGGAGAGTGCCTTTCAACTAGCATAGAAACCACTTGACTCCTTCCCGATGCTTCTTTCCTAGATTTGACATAAATCAACTAATAAATCTCACTACAAGAATAACATATGGCATAGTATGTACCATAATATACATCAAATTACCAATTGTTGTGACATAAGGAACTTTATTCATTTCTTCTTTGAGAATATCAGAAGACTCCCCAAACCTGTGCTTTTGGCCTTAACATTTGTCATGCATAATTTCTCCATGACTTTCCTGATATACTTTTGTTGGGAACGCCTTAGAATACCAGCAACTGCCTCTGACTATTCTCATGTATAATATCTCTTTGGTAGCTCCTAAGTCCTTTATCTTGAACTATTTGAAATACTACTACTTCAATTTTCCGATCTCATGTATGCTTGATCCAGCTAACAACATTTCATCAACACTCAATCTAAGGATGATATACGAGGAACTAAACTTCTTTAGGAAGCAACAAAGAACCATCTAACAACTCACATAGTAATTCATGT
The DNA here is from genome assembly GCF_051521515.1 of Lactuca serriola. Lineage (NCBI taxonomy): Eukaryota > Viridiplantae > Streptophyta > Magnoliopsida > Asterales > Asteraceae > Lactuca > Lactuca serriola. The sequence continues at coordinate 168,977,528 of NC_136412.1, forward strand.
ACATAGTACTATAAAAATTAAAGTACCATTACATTTGAGCTTGCTTCAATCCATATAGATTTTTCTTTAACTTGCCCATCATGTCTTCTTTACTAGATATATGAAAACCTTTTTTTTGTGCCATGTATATATCTTCATCAATGTCTCAATGAAAGAATGCAAACTTTACATGTAGTTGCTCTAAATATAGACCTTTTGACGCATTTTACCAAAGACCACTAATTTGGCCTTGTACTTCTTGATCGTGTCCATCTTCGTCTTTGACCTTGAATACCCACATCTTTTGTAGTCCTTCATTCCCTATTGGTAGCTTGACGAAAGACCAACTTTGATTATTTTCAAGTGAGCTTAGCACGTCTACCATTACTCTTCCACTATATGGAATCTATCATGCTCAAGGCCTTTAGATATTATTTTGTCTTCATATTCGACAAGTAAACTTTCACATATCTCTAGAGTACACACAGGTCATGTAATGTCATTCTTTGTAATCGAATTGAATAGAAATTAACATTTCTCGGGTGGTTTCTACTTTTCTTCAATATTTTCTCCAAGCGTACCTTTATAGAGGACATTCTCTTTAAACATGATATCCCTTCTTCTCATGACAATTCTGTCTTATCATCCTAGAAATCATATCTCATAACATCCAACTCATACCCAATGAAGGTACACCATGTGGAATACCAAAAAAAAACTCCTAATCTAGACAAAGAAGTGGTACTTGGTTGTATGGAATCTTTTAAAAGGATATCTGAAAGTCTAAAATAAGTGTGGTTGTTGTGTGAATAATTTCAACCATTCCACATGAAGACATGGATTTATTCAATGGCAGCAGCTCAAATAGATGAAATAACCATAGTTGAGATCGATTAGTGGTCAGGTTATAGTTCAAAAACTTTGGAGTTAGCCTAAGTTCCAAAGAAAGTTCTATCTTAGCCGATTAGAAGCTCGTTAACAAATAGAAACTATAGAACCTACTCTTACATACTTATGTAACATCCTTATTCATGGTATGTAATTTAGTCTGGATTTCATTACAATATTTCGTTGAAATCCGAAAACAGAAATCAGGAATTAATCACAAGTAGCACGGTGTGCTTCTTACGGGCACAACGTGCTTAGGCCCATGGGATGAGTAGCTTTTTAGGGTTTTGGAGGCTATTTAAGTGCCATTAACCCCTATGGTTAGCTCACTCTCAGCCTCCATCGTCCCCTAGAGAGATCCTACGACACCCTAGTAGTCTGTAACTTGTTTTGAGCATTGGAATCATTTAGGAAGCTTATTTCTCTATTTTTTTGGTTAAATCTTGATGATCAAGTGTTCATTTTGGTACATAGAAGAAAGGCTCAAGTGTAGATCTAACAAATTTCCCTCATTTATGTACTTTTGTGAGTATAAAGCTTGAATCATTCCTTTTAGTTCGCTAGATCTTGCTTATTGTCAAAAAAATACACTTATGGTCCCTTTTTGGTGGTGAGCTTGGAGTTGTGACGACTCCAGCTCCTTTTGAGCACTTAGAATTGCCTAATGGACCTCTTTGACTTGGAAAGTTGGTGTTTTGTGCATGTCCTCTAAGCTATGCAAGTTATGTGGGATATTTAGGTCATTTAGAGTACAAAAGTTTCGATCCTACTTCATTGGAGTGACTTAATGAGTATTGTTTCAAACTTTATTCACTAAGAAATTGTCACGGATCAGATCTAGAAGTTTGGGGTTTAAACTTAATAGATTAAGTCTTTTCACTACGTGAAAAAGACCTCTACGCGACGTGCTTATCCATGGCACAACGTGCTTTTGGGTTTTCTTGAATGCCCTTGTTTTAGCATAAGATCTCGATTGTGTTGTCCTTTTATGGGCACAGGGAATCCACAAAAAGCATGGCGCGCATATTGACCAGAATATTTTCCTGTTGACTTTTTTACTAAGTTTGACCTTGGGTCAAACTTTAGGGTTTTAGGTCATACTTGAGGTTGACCTTTGATTTAATTTTTAGGTGATGTGTGAAACTGATCTACTAGTATTTATGTGTGGTGTTTGTTATCCGTTTTATCCTCGAGGTGAGTTTTCTTACTGCATTACTTATCGCATAGTTGTTATGTTGTGGTTGTTTTCTAGACTAGTAGGGTCTTGCTTGTTGATTAAATATTGCATGCTTTGTTGTGGGTTGATACGAACCTAGGGTTGATACATACCTGTTGTTGTAGGTTGATTTGGACACGCGATTGTTGCGGACATGTTATTGTTATATATGTTATCTGTGATATATGTGATATTTTGGGGAACTCACTAAGCTTTGGCTTACAGTTGTGGATTAAACGTTTCAGTTATTTCTGAGGATCATGGGAAGGTGAACACATGATTGTACACATTGATCAATAATTTTTATGTTTAATATTCCGTATTGTTATGATACTCTGATTTTCTTTTTTGGTTTATGTTTTGAAACAACAGTTTTGTGGATGGTTGAAATTTGAAAATGGCTTTTATCTAAAATTTTATTGTGAAAATCAAGACACTACACATACACAATGCTAAGGGAAACCGCTTAAATAGTAAAAGGGCTGAAAAACTTGTATTTATCCATTTGAATATTACCCTAAAGTCACATTTTTCTATATGTTACAAAATGGGCCCACACAAAAAATGGCATGAATCTGAAAAATGCATATTTGGAAGGGCCAAGTGCAAGATTCAAGAACATGCAATGGTAGAATTTAGAAGAAGATGATGCTAGTGTGGGTGGGAATGGGAAGGCAAAAGGTTGCTTAATTTCATGTTATGTTCGTGTTTTTTACTATTCTATTAACAAACTATGTTTTTTCGAAGTTATGAAATTTGAAATAATTATGTTTTACTTAATATGATTTTCACTTTTACGCATTACTTAATCACAATGTATAGTTTTTCATTTATATGTGGTACTTCGTACTGGACTAACTTGGTACAACGTTTCGCGTATGAGATTCACGTTCCGAGTGACGCTACCCCTTCCGTACCGAAAACAAAAAATTATAGATCTTCGTTTCCATTTTTTTCCAGATTTCAACATGTTCCATGTTCCTTGTGACTATGATTCCTACAACACGACTACGAGACCATCCTTATGTTTCTTGCATTTTTGATGATTTTCAACTTAATTGATAATTGAATGTATATAAAACTACATATATAGACAAATTTTAAAACTGTTTTTGATTTTTGATTTCATTGACAGGTTAATGCAGCAATATTTCATCACAAATATATTTATAATTATTTTATTACATATATGTTTTGTAAGTAACAATTAAAATCTCTAAGAGGTCGTTTGATAATTGCTTACTACGGTAGAGCCATAGAGCTGACTGGTCGGAAGTTATAATCGAGTTAACTTTTTACTGACACTTGTTTTCTGATTTGGCATCTGACTATGAAAATTTACTATATTACCCCTCAAAAAAACATTTTTATATTAATTCTTTTATGATACCGTTTATTTTATTACATTACATCATGAATATGTACACAAAATTTCAATCTAAGAAACATAGTATCACTTCAAAATAGCAACAAGAATCAATTCAATGTAAGGGCAAAATTGTCAAGGTTCTCAACATCACACTTAAGCAATGTATTATATAACTAATCAAGTTCGATTATCCTATCAAATAGCAAATTGTATGCATTAATCAATCTAAAATTTACATCATTATTTGACTTAAAAAAAACTTATTGTGGCATTATACTAAACACTTAACACCAAATAAAAAGTATGAACTTACCTATTGAAATCAAACAATTATAAGTCAGATGAGTAGAGAAAACAACAAGAACAAGAACATTGGATGAACAAGTGAAATACCAGATTTTTAAAATCAAATGATTTATATTTTTAAAATCAAATGACCAACAAATCAGATGAGTTTGTAGTTTTCGAATCTAGTGAGCTGGTTTGAAAGAAGAACGCAAAAGAAGGTGATACCTTTTGTGTGAATTGAAAACAATTGGAGTAAATCCGAATGAAATTGAAGGAAGTCAAGTAGAAAACTACAGAAATCAGATCGATTTTGAAGGTTAGAAAACACACCTACAGTTCGTTTATCTTCAAGCGAAGAGAAACATCCTCGTTTCTGAGCTCAATCCTAATTGGTTTCCCCTTTGCGCATAAATAAAGATTATATAACTTAACCAAACATGAGCATAGAATTAACAATAATCATTCGACCAATAGGAAGAAGAAAAAACCTTCAAGGGCTTGTTTGATCCATAATCGTTATGTGGGGTGATGTCAAGTGAAAAAGGAAGAAAGAGTAGGTTCTACAGTTTTGAAGAGAAAACTGAATCCGGTGTTTCTCACAGACCGAGTCAGCCCTTTGGACCGAGTCCAATAGTTATAAAACAATATTAAACATGTATAATTGGTTTTTTTTTCCCGGACCTACTTGTAACCAATTAGAAACCATATCAAACACTCCCTAATATATTAAAAGATAGGGTAAATTACACGAATTGTCCCTATGGTTTGGGGTAATATGCGTGTTTAGTCCCTAAGAGCTTTTTTTAACTCGGAAGGTGCCTAAAATGTATTTTTGTTACGTGTTTGGTCCTTACGTGACCTAAAAAGACTAAATTACCCTTTTTATTTCTTTTTCAATTTCTTTATTCTTTATTTGTTATTTATTTATCAAAAATTATTTATTAGATAAGATGGGTCCCACTCCCACCCCTTACCTTTACCCTCCGATCGTCACTTCAGTCTCCCAAATCTCGACCTTTCTATTTTTTTCACCCTACTTGACACCTTGACACCAAACCAGGAGATGTCGGAATCCTCCTTCGCTGGCGACCGTATCCTCATAGGCGACCCTTATCTCCCTCATCTCCATCTTCGAGAACTCCATACATTATTAAACGATCTTCTTGCCAATGAGAATCTCATCTACAACTGGTGTTGGTATTTGGTTTCGTCAGAGCATCACGTTGGCGAATCGAAAAACGTTTTGGAACACCGATGAACCAGATGCATCTACAAATGATTACACGATCGCTTTCATTTATTCAGGTTTGAGAATCGATTTCTCAAAGATAAAGGTTTCTAACAATCATGAAAGGTGTTGTTCATCGGGTTTCAAATATAAGGGTTTTGAAAATCATTAAAGGCGTTGTTTTTGAATATCGATTTCTCACAAAGAAGAGTTTCGCAGATATGGTCTTTTGAAATCAGTTTTTGAACATCAGGTTTTGGGAAAATCGTGAGATCTAGATTTAACGGAGTACTGGTCACTGTGGGTTCAACCTCGTCGGATCATTCCAAAAATCATTTAACCTCTAAACCACTCTCTTAATTCTGATATTCTCCCAGTCGTTCCACAACTCCATATTACCCAAGCTTAGGTCCACAATTAGTGGTCTAATTTCCCTCGGAGACTTATATTGGATATCTCATCCGGAAACAGGGGTGGTGTCGGAATCTGATGGGTGGAATGTGTCGCTGATTCATTCTACAAATTGAGGTATCGAGGTTCATCTGGGTTTTTAGATTTTTTTTTCTTGTGGGAGATATGGTGGTAATTAGTCTGGTCTAGAGGTGGTGGTGACTTCCAGTGGCATAAGGGTGGTAGTTTACTCCGGCAAGAGATAAATCAGATGAGTGGAAGGATAATTAAATGCAATACATTTAACAGTAATTAGACAAGTGGTCCCATCTTATTAATAAACATTTTTAATAAATAAATAAAAAAGAAATAACAAACAAATTAAAAAAAGAAATAAAGAAGGGTAATTTAGTCTTTTTAGGTATGGTAAGGACTAAACGCGTAACAAAAATATATCTTTGGGACCTTCCGAGTTAAAAAAGCTTTTGGCGACCAAATACGCAGATTACCCCAAACAATAAGGACCATTCGTGTAATTTACCAAAAAAGAAAACCATACAAAAATTGTAATATTGTCTCATAAATAGAATTTGAATTATTTTATTATATAGATGTTCTTAAAGTAACTTATTTTATTTTAACTTTGTCTATGGTGGTTGATTTCATCTTAATGCTTTAAAAAATTGCATCATCTTTCAATAATTAAAATTCTCCATAATCTCAAAGTCATAAAAAGTTTTGGCAAACATTGCACTAAGTTACATCGTTTTTCTCTATTTGCTAAAAAAAAGTATCAAAGCTATTGTTACATACATACGCAATGTGAGTGGGACTAAGTTGGGCACCGGCAGTTGTACTTGTTTTAGAGGGTATTTTGTTTTTTTTTTTTTGTTCAGGTATGTTAAGTTTATTGGTTGTTCAAAGCATCATGACAAAGGCTCTTGAGGTGCTTCGGTGAGAAGATGATCTCAATGAAATTGTCCAGGTATTCGTTGGTGGGGAAAGCTGTAGTTACAAAAATACCGAGATTTCAAATAGGCATTTAATACCCAGGTTTCAAATAGGCATTTTGTCGATCACCTGGTGTGCTTCTTCTTTTTCTTCAAATACCTCTAATGATAGCCTTACCAATTCAAGTCATAACAAACGGTGAAAAAAATGGATTTGTTAAATGAAGACTTCAATTAGCAAATACACATCGTCACTCGTCAGAGCTAAATAATTTCTACACTGGTAAAACATATAATCAAACATCATTACATCGTCATTTGTGCATCCGTCCTCTTCCACCTGTCTCAGTGAATTCTGAACATTAACATCAAATCCGACACATAAATTTCAAATTGACCATGACACATTGACAATGTATCGGAAAGCATCCAGCTCAAGTTGATATAATGTTCCCTTTTTGCAGTATATTGAACGTGGAACAGAAGAAAGCATGTTACTTGTTGAGTATTGCATACTTCACTTCAAGATATTTGAAAAAGACTTGAAGAGTACTCATCTAGAACCTGCAGTTGCTTCAGTCTTTAGAAAGTTGATGGAAAAGCCTCACTTCTGTAAGGTGTTTTCTTGTTTAATAAAATATATACAGAAATCAGTGAGAAACTTCAATTTACTGTTGCGTTAGAAAACTCTGAAGATAATGTTTTTGATGGTAATGATTTTACCTGAAACAGAAAATAGATGTATAACGATCAGTACTCAAAAAAATTATTCAATTTGTACATGCATGAGGTGTCCATGGGTGAAGCTATTGGTGTTCTTGGAGGACCCATATGTGAAACTTTCTACTCAGGGAGTACTTTTTGTATGGGTCCGGAATCAGGAGCAAGAAAGATTGCTATTTTAAGCTTAGACATTTCAAGTAAGCTTGCTTTTTATGAAATTGTTATTTACTGTAACGTCCCAAAATTCAAGACTAAAAATTTCTTTTAATGAAACATTACTTAAAGCAAAATCATCAATCCAAAACATAATCAGAGTATTAATTTCCAAATATATGTTCATTATAAGAGTAAAACATTCCCAGGCTGTCTAATCAATGGTGTGTGTCATGCGATCACCTCGAGCTCTTCCCTCCGCTACCGGAAGTACCTGAAACCAAAACCGAAAACCGTAAGCACGAAGCTTAGTGAGTTCCCAACCTACCACATACCCTGCATAACCACATACTGCACATACTGGACCACACCCGCTATTCTAGGCCTTGCCCCCTACCTCGCGCCTCGCCCACTACAATGGCCCCGCCGCTCCATGCCTCGCCTGGCTTCGAGCCCCGCTCGGATACATTTCTGTTTCACTTAGGCCTCACTTGTCACAGGGCCTCACCCGCTAACATATAGTAGCACATAAACATACCGCAACACATAAGATAAACATATACTAATGGATCCTGTCCTAAGGCCTCGCCTATTCTGGGCCTCGCCCTTGTCCTACTACTGATGAATCATGGAACCCCGTCCACGCTCCTACTAATAATGAGATACGGGCCCAGCCCACACTCACTCCTTCCCTAACTTGGGCCTCACCCCTGTTCTGCTGCTAATGAGATGTGGAACACCATCCACACTCTGCTATTGGTGAGATACGGGACCTCGCCCACACTCACCTCCCTACCAGACACATAAATGTATCACACAGACAACAAGTATAAACTATCATATAAACCAATCCTTGGGCACCCGCCCGCTATCAATGGACCTCATCCTGAATATCATACTAGCATACTGTGCCTAGGGCTAACCCCCGGGTCTTCAACTCATAACTACATGGGCCGGCGTTGTGGCCTTAGACCCATTCACACAAAGGGAAAGTCACCTGCACTTGCTGAACTTGCTGATAACCCCACTAGCTGCTGCCCGATAACTCTCTAAACTCCTGCTCCACTAGCTCCCCGAGCTACCAATATCAATGCAACACTTAGTTTAACTGTCCTCCGAAAGTCAACTAAGTCAACTCTAGTCAAAGTAAAGTCCTGGTAAAGGTCAACCTTCCAGGTTAACCCTACTCGCCGAGTCTGCCTACTGACTCGTCGAGTTCACACGCTCAGAGTCCTTCCATTCGTGACTCGACTCGCCGAGTCTACCAATTTCCGAGTCTTGACCTGTCCAACTCACAGTGTCCCCATTCAACTCACTGATCCGAGTCTTAACTTGAAGGGTTTGGGGTTTCGCAACTTGACTCGCCGATTCCAAGAACAGACTCGCCGAGTCCAAGGCAATCTTCAACAGACTCGCTGAGTTGTTCTTCCAACTCGCCGAGTTCCTGCCCAACTTCAACCAACTCGCCGAGTCCACCCATGTGACTCGCCGAGTCACTCCAATTCTTAATCCATACAGTGGGTTTTCGAGCCATGCAGGGGCTCCAAATCATAGATCCATACTTCCAAAGCTCAATCCGCACGTAAAGTTGCAAACTTTACGTATAACTAAAGAGATCTAGGCTCAAAACACTCTAGGGCTAGGTTTAGGGACAAAAGCGCTTCACCAACTACTCATCTTCTGATGCTTTACGACATATTGGACCATCCCAACACTAGATCTAAAGTGGCAACAACATATCTAAGCCCCAAACTCGAATTAGGTTTCAAACAACCATAAAACCCCCAAATCTCATAACAAAAGTAGATCTAGATGCAAAGGAGGGAAGATAGCAGCTTATTACCTCCAAGATGAACACAAACTGAAGTAGATCTCGGATCTATACCTCCCCTTTGAAGCAACCTTCTTGATCTTCAAGTTTCTTTCCAAAGTTTCCTTCCTCCAAAGCTATTTCTCTCAAATGATGGAAGCTCACATGAAATCTAGGGTTTACAGGTTCTCTAGGATGATATGGAGGCTGAGGGAGGGACATAACACCCTTTATATAGGATACAACTCCCGGGATTAGGTTTTTCCTCGTTCAGACTAGACTCGCCGAGTCCCCTTAGCCGACTCGCCGAGTCGATCACTTACTCCTTGACCCGGATCCCACTCGGACTCGCCGAGTTCCTCCCTGGACTCGACAAGTTCACCCTTTGACTTGGGTTTTCTTTCCTTTCTTGGCTTCCTGATTTTGAGTGTTACATTTACAGTAAGAAGATCCCTAACTTTGTACAGAAAGAATAGGAATCATGAGCCATGTAATCAGAATCAAAATCTAGAATCAGATTATGGTCGGCTTTGGCATTTCAATCAATCCTAATACCAAAAAATTTCGAGTAGCTTAAGGTTATCATGGGGATGACTATACAAGATAACTATACTCACCAATTTCTTTAGAGAGTTTCTAAGCCCTGGCAAATTCAATTCCCTTCCTCAATGCAGGATTTGTTGATCCAAGTTATGTCAATTGCAATAAATGTTGAAAGACTACACATGAAGTAGCCAAATACATTTTTTTTTTCTTTCTGAAAAAGGAAATCAAATAAGCTAAGAAGAGCTTAAATGGATTTATACGTCTGGAGGCTATATGATACAATCATGTGGTTTTCAACAAGTTGTCTTGAATTAAGTAATCATCAACAAAGCTACATCTAAGCAAAGAGAAACTACTTGAACAAATTACAAAATTGATGATAAAGAGAACAAATTAGAAAGTGAAAGAGTATACATTGAAGATAATGAATACAAGAGGGGAGGGGAGGAGTGTAATGGCAAAAGTATGCAGATTAACCGAGAAATTTGTTACTATAAATATGTAGTTTTTAGACCATTACAAAACTATCATATTCTTCATAGTCTTATTTCAATTTGAATTAATTACAAGAGTGACCGTTGCCAAATGGTAAGAAACTCAAACAAATAATGGGTGCATGTATTTTGAGATTGAATAATAAAATAGTGGACAGATTACATACATGTTACTATATTTTTGTAACCGTAGCAACCAAAGTGATATTTAAAATTTTCTAATGGAACGACGCCATTTGATGTTTTTTTTATTAATCAGACCATTATTACTATCTACAACGAAATTTTAGATTTATTTGATTATGTCGCAGTTAAAAAAAATAAAAATGACATGTTGAGTTTTACCATTTAGTTTTTTCGAAAAAAAACTTTCAATGGCCTTGGCATTTCTACAAAACTAACTACTCCAGTAAACTGCACTTTGGTTATCAGAATGCTACGACACTCTAGATTCTTCTCCATGTTCATTGCACTTTGTTTATTACAATGTAGGACATAGTTATATTGTTTCTTGCCAAACTCTGATTCGGAGTTCTTCAACCATATAAGCTATGTGGCAGCTTCTATAATTGCCATATATTATACTTTTTACAAAGCAACAATCTTTTGTAATTTGGACATCCAATTGGTGGATGTACCCACAATAGTGAACCCATAAATCGTGTTATTTTCTTTGAATCTACCCAACCTCCCAAAATCTACATTTGTGTTCTTTTTATTGAAATATAAAGCAACCAGGAGAGTGCCTTTCAACTAGCATAGAAACCACTTGACTCCTTCCCGATGCTTCTTTCCCAGATTTGACATAAATCAACTAATAAATCTCACTACAAGAGTAACATATGGCATAGTATGTACCATAATAAACATCAAACTACCAATTGTTGTGATATAAGGAATTTTATTCATTTCTTATTTATTTGCATCCTTCTTTGGGATTCCTTCTTTGAGAATATCAGAAGACTCCTCAAACGTGTGCTTTTGGCCTTAATATTTGTCATGTATAATTTCGCCATGACTTTCCTGATACACTTTTGTTAGGTGCGCTTTAGAATACCAGCAGCTGCCTCTGACTAGTCTCATGTATAAAATCTTTTCGGTAGCTTCTAAGTCCTTTATCTTGAGCTATTTGAAATACTACTACTTCAATTTGCCGATCTCATGTATGCTTGATCCAGCTAACAACATGTCATCAACACTCAATCTAAGGATGATATACGAGGAACTAAACTTCTTTAGGAAGCAACAAAGAACCATACAACAACTCACATAGTAATTTATGTACATAATACTATAAAAAATAAAGTACCATTACCTTTGAGCTTGCTTCCATCCATATAGATTTTTCTTTAACTTGCCCATCATGCTTTCTGTACTAGCTATCTGAAAACCTTTTTGTTGTACCATGTATATATCTTCATCAAGGTCTCAATGAAGGAATGCAATCTTTACATCTTGTTGCTCTAAATATAGACCTTTTGAAGCACATTACCAAAGATCACTAATTTGTCCTTGTCCTTCTTTATCATGTCCATCATCGTCTTTGAACTTCAGTACCCACATCTTTTGTAGTCATTCATTCTCTGTTGGTAGATTGACGGAGGACAAAATTTGGTTATTTTCAAGTGAGCTTTACTCATCCACCATTACTCTTCCACTATATGGAATCTTTCATGCTCAAGGCCTTTAGATAATAATTTGTCTCCACATTCGACAGGTAAACTATTTTTGGAGAATATCTAATTGGAGTTCCTCTTTCTATAGTAGATCTTATGCTAGTTGGGGTATCAGTTTTGCCTCATTCATCGCTTCACTCTCTAAAATCAGTTATCGTCTATGCTCCCACTATCTCCAAATTCCTCATACTCATCGTAGCTTCTATTTCTTCCTAAAACTTTCACATATCTCTAGAGTACAGACAGGTCATGTAGTGTCATTCTCCGTAATTGAATTGAATAGAAATTAATATTTCCCGTCTGGTTTCTACTTTCCTTCAAGATTTTCTCCAACCGTAACTTTATAGAGGACATTGTCTGTGAACATGATATACCCGCTTCTCATGATAATTATATCTAATCATCCCAAGAAATCATATCTTATAACATCCAACTAATACCTAATCAAGATACACTTTGTCGCCTTTTCCTTTGTCTAGTCTTTATTATTAACCTTGATCCTAATATTATATAATAAATACGATTTAAACTTTCAAGTATGTCAAAGATAAATATTGGTCTTCTCATTCCTCCTTTAGAATCTTGAACCATATGTGATTAAGGGTCCATGGTCGACTAAGTAAGCTACTATGCTAACTAGGGTGAGCATTTGGACCTACGGACCCGACTAGACAGGGAACTTTGGCACTCGGCACGGACACGTACGATTTATTAGATTAGGGTTGGTTCGGAATTCATTGTATTGTGAGAAAAAGGTCTGGATACAAAACAAAATTTGTTCATCTGGGTCCGTGTAAAAAACCTGTTTTGACTTAAATTTTAAAAGATCAAATCTCATTCAACTTTTTATGTGTGTGTATATTGTATTCTATGAAAATTAAAAAAAAAAATGAAAATATCATTTTTTTAAGTCGGATTGGCATGTAGATTTTTCTAGTATGTAGTTTACAGTTTTTACATGATTTTAGACAATAATTTTTCATTTTTGGTTTTATATTCAATGACTTACAATCCCTTGAAGTCAGAATATCAAAGCTGGAATTTTTCTGTTTTTCAAATATTTTTTGTATTTTTTATTATGTAAAAATTATAAAACATTCATATCTCATTCGTTTGAAGTCGTTTTAGCATGCGGCATTTTTCAACGTGTAGCTAAGAGTTTGTATATGATTTTACATAATAATTTTGTCGTTTTTGACTTTATATTTAATGACTTACGGTCCTCCAAAGTCAGGATATCAAAGCTAATTGTTTTCACCTTATCATTAATTTTTATATATTTTTTTATATAAGCAATCATAACTTTTTTTATCTAACTAGAACAATAAAAAGAATTAAATTTTAAATCTAAATAGACATTCCAAACAAAAGTTATACCCATAGAATATGTACCTATGTGCAGTGTGGTCTGTACAAATGCTCATTCCAAGTGGTAACTGAACCTTCCCAAAACATCTTTGGCAGACATGAATGTAGTCTCAAACTCTTTGTCCTCGAATTCAATATTGTGTTCATCCTTTTAGCTATTCCATATTAAGAATATAGAGAAGAAGAAGAAAGGGCGAGATGGAAATTCTTTTTATGTTACTGTATATTTACATAGCAACATACAACACGTACTTATAACAAGTTAAACCTAACTAATTGCGATATACACGGAAAGTATAACAACATTTGACAAGGTAAAAATACATGGGGGTAAATAAGGTGTAGTCCCTGTTATGGCTTAATATGCCCCCGCAAGATGGATGATCCGGAGATGAGACCAATCTTGGATAGTAAGTAGTGAAAACGTGGTCTTGGAAGAGATTTGGTTAGAGCATCGGCGAGTTGATCATCTCCAGCGATGTGTTGAACTCTGAGTGAACCTCGCTGGACCTTTTCGTGTACAAAATTGATGTCTAAGGAAAGATGCTTCATTCGTGAATGGAAAACTGGGTTTGCTGAGTTGGAGGTGGCACTTATATTGTCACAATAAATGACTGGTGTAGTTGCAGATTGATATCCAAGTTCACTGAGTAATGATGTAAGCCATTGAACTTCAGTTGTTGTAGATGCAACTGCTCTAAATTCAGCTTCGGTGGAATATCTAGCAAGAGTACTTTGTCGTTTTGAACTCCATGAGATAGGATTTGAGCCGAGGTAGACAATGTATCCGGTTGTACTTCTGTAGTTGTCTTCGTCACCAGCCCAGTCAGCGTCAGTGAATGCATGGAGAGTGAGTGGTTAGTTGCGTTTTAGGAGTATACCATGGTGTAAAGTGCCATGTAGATATCTTAGTAATCGCTTCAAAGTTGTCCAGTGTAAGGAAGTGGGTGCATGCATAAATTGAGACAGGCGATTAACTGTGAAAGATATATCTGGTCTAGTTAAGGATATGTACTGCAAAGCACCAACTAAGGCACGATATTCAGTTAGTGATGAATGAGGTGTACCACCTGTGAAGGTTAGAGGTTCAAAACTAGTCATTGGTGTTGAAACGGTTTTACAATCACTCATTTTGGCTCTAGTAATGATGTCAATGATGTATTTCCTTTGAGATAGAAGAATACCAGTGGAGTTAGGAATTACTTCGATCCCTAAAAAATAAGATAAGGGACCCAAATCTTTGAGAGAGAATTTATTAGCAAGATTAGTAATAAATTGTGAGAGATGTGTGGGAGAGGGTCCTGTGACAATGATATCATATACATAAGCAAGAACTAGGATGAGTAAGGAATTATGGTGAAGAATAAAGAGAGATGGGTCAGAGATTGCAGCTTTAAAGCCATGAGATTTTAGGTAAGATTTGAGTTCATTATACCAAGCTCTAGATGCTTGACGGAGACCATATAGAGCTTTGTTTAGCTTGCAAACATGGTTTGGAAATGAGGAATGGACAAATCCTGGGGGTTGAGAAATGTAAACATCTTCATGGAGGTTTCCTTGCAAGAAGGCATTGTTTATGTCTAGTTGCCTTAAGGACCAATCATGTGAGATTGCCAAAGAGAGAACAAGTTGTAAGGTGGCTGGTTTTAGAACAGGACTGAAAGTTTCTTTGTAGTCAATACCGGGGTGCTGATGAAAACCCTTTGCAACTAGGCATGCTATTAGGCGTTCAATGGATCCATCTGGTGTATATTTGGTTCGGTATACCCACTTGCATCCAACAAGGTTTTGTGCTTGAGAAGAAGGTATGAGAGACCAAGTGTTGTTGCGTTTCAGGGCATCAAATTCTTCTTGCATGGCTTGGCGCCATGCTGGATGTTTAAGGGCTTGAGTGATTGTGGTAGGTTCTAATGGATAAGAGGGAGAAGCAGTATAAAATTTGAAATCAGAGTTGAAATAACGTGTGTTTGGTTTAGGGTTTGGTCTAGTGTTCATTCTTGTAGCTGGAGGAGATGAGTTGGGAGAATGGATATCATGGATGGGAGATGGAATGAGGTTTATATTTTTGTTAGGTGTAGGAGAGGAAAGAGGGCTGGAGGTGGGAGTGAAGGATGTTGTGTGGTCTGTATGTGATGGTGGGTAATGAGTAGATGAGGTGAGAATTGGAAGAGAAAGAGGAACCCAGTCATCAAGATTCACTGGTGAGTGAGAGGGTGAGGTGTTTGTGAGTTTGGTGAAAGGGAATTCATTTTCTATGAAGATAACATGTCTAGATGTGTAAACTTTAGAAGAGCTAGGGTCATATGTGTAGTATGCGCTTTGGGTGGGTGTATAACCAACGAAGATACAAGGTGCAGATTTTGGATGGAGTTTGTGAGGGGAATAGGGTCTGAGCCATGGGTAACATAAACATCCGAAGCTTTTTAGTTTGAGGTAGTTTGGTTCTTTTTGGAAGAGACATCGGAATGGGGAGAGATTATGTAGAGTGGAGGTAGGTAGACGATTTATGAGGTAAGCCGCTGTGGTGAATGCAAATGGCCAGAAGGTGACTGGTATTTTGGAGTGAGAGAGTAAGGCTAGGCCTGTTTCGACAATATATCAATGCCGTCGTTCAACATAGCCATTGTGTTGAGGTGTGTGGGGTGGAGATGTGAGATGAGAGATACCTGATGATACAAGGTGGGTGGCAAGTTTTATGTATTCACCGCCATTATCAGAGAAGAGTTGTTTTATCTTTGTGTTGAAATAATTTTCAACTAGGAGCTAAAAGCGAGTGAATATGGAAAGTGATTCAGATTTCCTTTTCATAGGATAAAGCCATATATATATATATATATATATATATATATATATATATATATAGTGAAATGATCAACAAATATAATGTAGTATTTGAAATGATCAAAGGATTCAACTGGAGAACACCAAACATCTGAAAAAATAAGTTCTAATGGTGCATTAGATGTAAGAGAGGATTCGTGGAATGCTAAACAATGACTTTTATTAATCCGACATGAGTCACAATTGTCAACAGAACTTGAATCAAAAGAAAGAGAGGAAGAAAATTGCTTGAATACTTAATTTTGTGGGTGGCCTAATCGATGGTGCCACATGGAGGGATTGGAACGATGCGTTATGAAGATGGTGGGTGAAGGAGCTGATCGAAGTTCATACATCCCTTTAGTTGTTGTTCCCCGGAGGAGAGGAAGTTTGGATGCTAGATCCGTAATGACAAAAGCAAAAGAATAAAATTCTATTAGAAAATTATTATCAAGACATAAGCGAGAGATAGAGATGATGTTTTGTGATAAGGAGGGAACATAAAGAACATTTTTTAAAAGTAGTGGTGTGTTGGGTGTGTGAATGTCACACCCCGAAACCGATGGCGGAAACGTTCCGGGGCGGAGGACGTCATGTAAAGTATCACAACCAATGTACATAGTAAGCATAGTAAACACAAAACATTACATTACATAGAGTCATTACATAATACATGTTTTATAGATACATTAGTTTAATCAAAAGTAAAGACGTGATTTCCATATGCTCTATCTTCTACAAAAGAACGCGGGATACCTGTCTAAGGAGAACCTGAGAATACAAATAGTTTTAAAAATATCAGCGTAAAGCTGGTGAGTTCATAAGCGGTTTGTTTATGAAAATGAAGAAGTGTCCTTTGGTTTTCTGAAAAAGTGTTATCCAAGAAAATCCCATATTTTCTTATGAGTAAAGTTTAGTTATCCATTTGTTACACAATCTGGTTAAGAACGAGTTTAGTTATCCCAGGAAAAACCCTTATTTTCCTTAAAAGTTTGTGGTTGGTTATCGAATCTGAATGTAATATACAAGTATCTACCATACTTAAAGTGTTTGTGTGAAGTTTCCTGAAAGCCTGGTTATCCTTGAAATGTATGTTAGTTTTAACACGTATATAAAACTATTGTGTGGAAGGTAAACTAATTCTTAAGGTTATTACCTTACTAAATTCATTACTACCAACAAGTAAATCTCTGTTATCTAAATTGCGAGTTCCATAACCATACGATAGACTAGATATGGCAATAAGAAGTCCAGTATCATTTTATGACTTTCGTCACCCTTGAACCTTTCGGTTTGACTGTAGCTAGCAGCCAGGTGCGGGGTAAGGTCAGGAAGTGAAGCATTTTTTCAGTTTTTCTTGAAAAATATAGTAAGTGTTATGCGGGGGTGGGGATTCAGACCGATGAGGGGCGTAGGAATTGCCCTTAACTGTCTGACAGATAAGCCGACGTTAATAGCAGGTCTAATTCCGCGATAAAAAAGGTCTTTAAAGAACTTTTGTGTAATAAAGCTTCCTGGTCTCATTTTAGTCAGCCTCGTATAGATCTATACACTCAAGTCACGTTCTCCCTCCAGGAGATTCTAATCACAAGGGCGGTCCTCCACTCGCGTATCTCTGTGGAGTTTTGCCGAGGACGTGTCTCCAATTATTAAGATTAACAAATTTGCAAGTAATAATGCGGAAAATCTTGTTTTAAGTTCTAGTTACAAAGGGGGTCCTCCACTCGCGTATCTCTGTGGAGTGTTACTGAGGACGTATCTAAAGTTCTAAGTTTAATGACTTTTAACAATAATGAAGTGGAAAATCATTTGCGAAATATACAATATAACACTATGTAATAAGATTTGCAATCAATTTGAAAACTAACACTGCAACTCAAACGATTGGTTAATACGATTTTAGTTGTTAAAAGCATACGGAAAATGAAACAATTCAAATGAAATAATAAGTTTGAGTACAAGATATTCTTGTACTTTTGCTTGTATTCCCCCCTGAAAACATTGAAAACACGGAAAAAGGTGTAGGGGTATGAACTCATCGGACAAGAAATGTGTCGGTTGGATGCTAAGTGTCGGTTTGGGGCTTAAGTGCACGCGAGGTTCCTATGTAGTATGAAGAGATACATAATTGTATCTAATTATACTTTGAACTGCTAATTAGATAAGAATATACACTCCGAGGCGCGAAAACACTTCATATCAAGTGTTACGAGTGATCCGAGTAGTATCTAAGGATGTGTAGGGCCTAGATAAGGAGTTTACTCTTCAAGAGTAATCCCTTAGGGGTGTTTACGGTCCAAATACCATATCCCCATGAGTTTACGATCGTAAACTCATGGGTAGTGTGTTCTTGGATACTTAAAGGTCTTACAATGCACAAAGGAAGGTTCTAGGGTTGATTCCATGGCTTAGGAAGTGATCAGGACTTGAATTGACCTTGGAAAAGGAGTTTACGGTCTATGAAGGTGTTCTTGGTGAGTTTACTACCTTAAACACATAAGTTTACGGCCGTGAACTCATGTTTGTCCATGAATCATGTGTTTTGGTGGTTGTAGGTTAAGCATACATAGTTCTAGGTCGAATTCTAAGCCATACAAGGTGTTAAGGGCACTTTAACACCCTTTGGAGGTGTTTGTGGTCTAAGAAGGAGTGTTTACGGTTTTAGGAGACCTTACGAAATCTTAAACTCAAATGTGACTCATTTGTGTATGTTTTGGTGCATCTCATGAAGGAATATAAGGTTTTATGCACTCATGGAAGCTTGTGGAGGTGTTTAAGGGGCAATTTTACACCTTAAAAGGTGTTTATGATTTATGAATGAGGTTTTACAGTCCAAGCATGTTCTTGGGCTGTAAACTCATGTTTACCCCTCAAATGTAAAGGTTTTGATGTTCTAAGTCCAATCTTGTAAGCCCCTAAGTCATATCTAAGCACTAGAAGTGGTTTGGAAGGGTTTTGGGGCTTCAAAACCCCATTTATAGGTGTTCACGGTTTGGGGAGGTTCCTAGACTGTAAAAACAAGTTCTTGGTCCTCTTTCATGATTTAAACACGAATTTGAAAGCCAAACATGTTATACTATGAGCTAGGATGAATTTCTTACCAAATTGGAGCTTGAAATGGATGATTTTGGATCAAAGTCGAGTTTTAGAGAGAGAGTAGAGAGAGAAAGTTATGAGGTGGTGGTAAAAAGCTAAATTGAAGTTCACTCATCCTTTATATAAGGCTTGAGTTTGTGGCTCGGTGTAAATCTACCCGATACTGACATTAAACGAGGCTTATGGTCGTACCCGATTAATTGTCGTAATTACGACTTAGTCGTAACTAAAATTTTTCTAAATAAATAACGAGGGTATTTTCACGCGTTTCTAATGGGTTTGCACACTCATGAGGTCAAAATAAAAGTCTTAATTTTAATGACCTAATCCAAAATGTTAACGGAAAAATTTAAATACAAACGGTTTTACTGACGGAAATGGGTTACCGTGACGAAATAAATTATGGGTTGTCACATTATCCCCCCGTTAGAGGGAATTTCGTCCTGAAAATTAGAATTAAGATACGAATCATATAATTGAAAAGAGATGCGGATATTTTTGTTTCATCGAGTCTTCGCGCTCCCAAGTGAACTCGGGTCCTCGCTTGGCATTCCAGCAAACCTTCACTTATTGGGATACGGCTTTGTTTCGTACGTTTAATCTCTCAATCTATGATTTCGATTGGTTCTTCCATGAAGTTTAGACTTTCGTTGATTTCGGTCTCATCAAAGGGATTACTAGGGTTTCATCGGATAGACACTTTTTCAGATTATAGACGTGGAATACAAGATGGATGTTGCTAAGTTCCGAAGGTAGTTGGAGTTTTTAGGCTATGGGATCGATCCTAGCAAGGATCTCGAAAGGTTCTATGTATCTCGGATTACGTTTTCCGTGCTTTAAAAAATGTATATTGCCTTTCCAGGGTGAGACCTTCAACAGGACACAATCTTCTACCTGGAATTCTAGAGGTTTATGTCGTTTATCGGCGTAACTCTTCTGTCTATCTTGTGACGCTTGCAGTCATTCTCGGATTTAGATGATCTTCTCGGTGGTTTCACGGATGATTTTCGTACTAGTGAGAGCACTGTTGGGGATTTGACTCTTGGCTAGCTGTGTGTCCCCTACCTCGGCCCAACATAGAGGGGATCTGTACTGACAATCGTAGAGGGCTTCGAACGGGACAACCTTGATACTGGTATGGGAACTGTTGTTATAAGAGAACTCTATCAAGGGCAAATGGGTGTCCTACGACTTTCCTAAATCGATGACACATGCTCCCAGCATGTCTTCTTGGGTCTGAATAGTTCTCTCACTCTGTCCGTCTGTCTGAGGATGATAAGCTGCACTCATGTTCAGTTTAGTTCCAAGAGCTTTCTGAAGAGACTGCTAAAACCATGAGGTAAACCCGTTATCTCAATCGGAGATAATGGACACATGTACACCGTGCAGTTGGATTATCTCTTGAATGTAGGTTTGTGTAAGTCTTTCCATCTCGAATGATTCTTTGATCAGAAGGAAGTGAGTGGATTTTGTCAAACGATCGACAATTACCCAAATGGTATCGTACCCATTCGGAGATCTGGGTAACTGGGTGATGAAATCCATGGTAATCATCTCCCATTTCCATTCAGGTATCTCGGGCTGCTGGAGCAGACCCGAGAGCTTCTGATACTCGATCTTTACCTGGCGCAAGTCAGGCACTTGCCCACAAAGGTAGCGATCTTAGCTTTCATGGTTGGCCACTAGTATTGTTTCTTGAGATCCAGGTACATCTTGCCCGAACCTGGCTGAACAGAGTATTTGGTCCTGTGAGCTTCGTTCATCACAACTTCCCTTAAACTTCCAAACTTTAGGGTCTAGATTCAATCAATGAAACAGTAAACTCCGTCACCTCTGATCTCAAGTTTCTTATCCATTCCCCTCAAGGATTCATTCAACACATTCTCTGGTTTTAGGGCTTCCAACTGGGCTTCTCGGATCTGAGTAGACAAGTAGGAATGGATGGTCACCGTTAATGTCTTCGCCTTGCGGCTTGGACTCTCCTTTCTGATCAGGGCACCTGCTACCACATTGGCCTTGCAGGGATGGTAGCAGATTTCCCACTCATAAACACTGAGCATCTCTACCCATCGCCACTGCCTCATGTTTAAGTCTTTCTGTGTCAGAGTAGTTAAGGGTTTGGCTATTCTGGAAAAATTATGGATGAACCTGCGATAGTATCTAGTGAGACCCAAGAATTGACGGATTTCTGTGGGTGTCTTTGGTGCTGACCAATTCTCTATCGCCTTGATTTTGGTATGGGTCCATGGGTATGCCTTCTTCGCTTACTACGTGACCAAGGAAAGTGGTTTGACCGAAGGGCATCACTACGTACTCGTAGTGACCATATCTAGTCCTGAATGTTGTCTTGGAAACATCATTCTCATGAACTCGAAGCTGATGGTACCCTAATCTAAGGTCTATCTTCGAGAAGTAATTGGCTCATTGAAGTTGGTCGAAAAGGTCGTCTATTCGTGGAAGAGGATATCGGTTTTTGACTGCCAATTTGCTCAACTCGCGGTAGTCTATGCACATCCGAAAGAATCCATCTTTCTTCTTCACAACAATACCGGGGCTCCCCAGGGTGAGGAACGTGGTCTGATAATTCCTTTATTAAATAGCTCACTGAGCTGGCTGGATAACTCCTGCATTTCTGTTGGAGCTAAGTGATATGGGGACTTGGCTACGGGGGTAGCTCCAAGAATTAGGTCGATGCAAAAATTGACTTGACGTTCGGGAGGAATTCTGGAAGCTCTTCGGGAAAGACATCAGGAAAGTTGCAGACTTCAGGGATGCTCTCGAGGTCTTTGACTTCCTGTTTCTCATTGATTACATGAGCTAGGAATGCATGAAACTCCTTTCGCAGAAGCTTTTGAGCTTCGATGCAAGAAATGATGCGAAGATTGGAACTAAGTTTATCGCCGTAGATTATGAGAGTCTGACCAGAGGGGAGATTAAGACATATGGCTTTTTCATAACAAAGGATATCAGCATGACTGCGAGTCAACCAATCCATGCCAATGCTAACATCAAAGCTCTTTATGGAAACTGGCATTAAGTCAATGGGAAAAGAATGATCTTTCTGGGTAAGGGTATAGCCTATGAATAAGTCGTTAGCATTCTCTTTCTCACCGTTAGCCATCTCGATGGTAAATGTTTCGGTTACTAGAAGAGGACTATGTTTAAGAAGATGCTTGAATGAATGACTAATAAAACTTCTTTTGGCACTATATTCGAAAAGGATGCGAGTATAAGAATTGTCGAGAAGAAACGTACCCGCGATGACGGTGGGATCGGTGACTGTCTCCTCCTGCTTTATAGCCAGAGCTATCCCAGCGTTGGTAGCTGTTGCTGCCTTGGGGCAGCTCCTATTGAAATGCCCGACCTCTCCATAACCATAGCAGACCTGATCGATACTTGGTCCAGAAGCTTGATTGGTTGGTTGAGCCGGTGCTTTGCAGTTTGGCGCAAGGTGGCCCTTCTTGCCACAGTTGTTGCAGAGCATTTAACGACATGGGCCGTGGATACGATGGTGATAATTGCACCTGTTGCACCAATGGAGGTTACCAGCATACCTAGTGATAGGTGCTTGAGCTGTAGACGCATCGACAGGAGTAGTAACAGCTTGAACGTCCACTGTTTTGTGCTTCTTGGAGGTTCTTTGTGAACTCTGACCCTTTCGCTTTTTCTAGAAAACCTTTCTACTCTCATTACGCTCATTCTGGTGCTCCTGATCATCTTCATGGTTTTGGGGATATGTGTTACTTCCTGGTCCACTGGACCTGTCAGGGTTCATGAGCGCCATTATAATCGTCACTGCGGCAGTAACAGCTGCCTGAAATAGGACAGGGTCAAATTGAGAAGGATACGGTGGTGGAGAGTTGTTGTTCCTTGAGCTGGGTCCTTTCTTTGGAGGCATATTGATCTAGAATGATTAGGAAAGAGAGGATGGTAAGTCCTTTGAATTGAATAATGAGGTATGAAACGAGAGATATCTCATTATGACAGATAAAGTGTTCTACTAAGCGATAATATATAGGAAAACTACCAAAACAAGGGAATTATCGTTAAAGAAAGAATAAGTAGCAACACTTGGAATGAATTTCTACAACGTATTCGGCTTTGACTAAAATACTCCTATAGTATTTTATGTTTCGCGGCAACGACGACTCATTGTTTGGGTATTAGGTAAGTTTTAGGCATGCCACATACCACAGTCACTCCCAAGCACATGTTGGCCGTGTCTCGAATGAATATAGCTGATCAGGCTATATTGACCCTAGACACGACTACATATCTGCCCAGGTTTAACCGTAGCATACAACACCCAATTACTTATGTTTTGTTCTACTCGAGGTTACGATATTTGACGTTTAGGTATTCTTGTATACTTTTGAAAAATACTTATATTTTAAAGTATACTTTTAGTTCAGAGCACTTCAGGCCCTTAGTGTTTATAGTCTTATACCATGTAAGGTTTGGTATACTTAGTTCATTATAAACAAGGGCTCTGATACTAATATGTCACACCCCGAAACCGATGGCGGAAACGTTCCGGGGCGGAGGACGTCATGTAAAGTATCACAACCAATGTACATAGTAAGCATAGTAAACACAAAACATTACATCACATAGAGTCATTACATAATACATGTTTTATAGATACATTATTTTAATCAAAAGTAAAGACGTGACTTCCATATGCTCCGTCTTCTTCAAAAGAACGCGGGATACCTGTCTTAGGAGAACCTTAGAATACAAGCAGTTTTAAAAATATCAGCATAAAGCTGGTGAGTTCATAAGCGGTTTGATTTTGAAAATGAACAAGTTTCCTTTGGTTTTCTGAAAAAGTGTTATCCATGAAAATCCCATATTTTCTTATGAGTAAAGTTCAGTTATCCATTTGTTAGACAATCTAGTTAAGAACAAGTTCAGTTATCCCAGGAAAAACCCTTATTTTCCTTAAAAGTTTGTGGTTGGTTATGGAATCTGAATGTAATGTACAAGTATCTACCATACTTAAAGTGTTTGTGTGAAGTTTCCTAAAAGCCTGGTTATCCTTGAAATGTATGTTAGTTTTAACACGTATATAAAACTATTGTGTGGAAAGTAAACTAATTCCTAAGGTTATTAGATTACTAAATTCATTATTACCAACAAGTAAATCTCTGTTATCTAACTTGCAAGTTCCATAACCATACGGTAGACTAGATATGGCAATAAGAAGTCCAATATCATTTTATGACTTTCGTCACCCTTGAACCTATCGGTTCGACTGTAGCTGGCAGCCAGGTGCGGAGTAGTCAGCCCCGTATAGATCTATACACTCTAGTCACGTTCTCCCTCCAGGAGATTCTGGTTATAGGGGCGGTCCTCCACTCGCATATCTCTGTGGAGTGTTGCCGAGGACGTGTCTCCAATTATTAAGATTAACAAATTTACAAGTAATAATGCGGAAAATCCTGTTTTAAGTTCTAGTTACAAAGGGGGTCCTCCAGTCGCGTATCTCTGTGGAGTGTTACCGAGGACGTATCTAAAGTTCTAAGTTTAATGACTTTTAACAATAATGAAGTCTGAAAATCATTTGCGAAATATACAATATAACACTATGTAATAAGATTTTCAACCAGTTTGAAAACTAACTCTACAAGTCAAACGGTTGGTTAATACGATTTCAATTGTTAAAAACATACGAAAAATGAAACAATTCAAATAAAATAATATGTTTGAGTACAAGATATTCTTGTACTTTTGCTTGTATTCCTCCCCTGAAAACATTGAAAACACAGAAAAAGGTGTAGGGGTATGAACTCACTGGACGAGAAATGTGTCGGTTGGATGCAAAGTGTCAGTTCGGGGCTTGAGTGTACGCGAGGGTCCTATGTAATATGAATAGATACATAATTGTATCTAATTAGACTTTGAACTGCTAATTAGATAAGAATATACACTCCATGGCACGAAAACACTTCATATCAAGTGTTACGAGTGATCCGGGTAGTATCTAAGGATGTGTAGGGCATAGATAAGGAGTTTACTCTTCAAGAGTAAGCCCTTAGGGGTGTTTTGTTGGATTAGTGTCTAAGTCCATAACTATTTTGGTATGTACCTGACCCGATGGTGCATGGTCCTTTTGGGTTGCCTTCACCAAAGCAACTTGATTGGAGAAATAAATAAAGAGAGAGAGGTTATTATGATTTATTAATATGTTATAAGAATAATATATTAAAGGAGAAATCATATTTGTTTAATTAATATTGGTCAATAATTAATTAAGAATTAATTTTGTGATCAAGTGTAATTAATTAAACTAGAGGGGCTGAATTGTAATTATGTGATAGTTACAAAATAAGGTAAGGATTATCTTATATATATGGTGAACGAATTTGAGGTGTAAATCCCTTAGAATTCGACTAGGATAAGGGTTTCTAGGACTTATCTTATGGTTGCTTGGTGGACAAGCAACTAGATAAGGATAAGGACTAAAACCTTAATCTTTACACCTATATAAACCCCCTAGGGCTTAGGAATTCGTCTAACCCTTCCCAAGAGGTCCTAAGGACGAATTCTAACCTCCCTCCTCTCTCTTTATACCTTCTCCACTTGCTTATGGTGTTTGTAAGCCATTAGAGGAGTGACACTTGTGACTCTCAGCTTTCCAAGGTCAATTCAAGGAGGAATTGGATTGTTATGGCTATATAACAATCAAGGTATGTTCTTAAACCTAATTACATGTGAATTCTTATTTCCATATGCTAGAATTAGGGTTCAAAGTCTTGGATTCAAAGTATGTACAATAGAGAAACCTAGATCCAAGCTTTAGGGTTTGTATGAGCACATAGGATGTCTTATGACCAAAACCCATCAGTGGTATCAGAGCCATGATTGGTTTCTATTGTATTGATGCTTAATGTAACTGAAAATCGTGTTTTGGCCTCACTGTTCGACCTGACTCGGCGAGTCACTGTTGGACTCGGCGAGTCAGCCCTACTCGGCGAGTTCCAGAGGGTGACTCGGCGAGTCGGTGCGTCAGATAGTGCTTATCTCGGGATTTCTTGTTGTTTTTGCATTGGGATAATTACCTTATCATGTTAGATTAATATTAATCTGATTATATGATATATTTGACTATATTTTTAATCTAATTGAAGATATTTATCAATTAATAAGATAATTGTTTCCTTATAAGATAATTGATTAATTATTTTAAGTAAATTGATAAATTATTTTGCAAGAAATCATCAAATATGGATAATTATGTGATTAAATGTTAATTTGAATTATTTTTTATTTGATCCTTGTTGTTGTGAAAAGTTTCATATTTGGCCCTTTAGGTTTTATAGTTTAAATTTGAACCCCAAAAGTTTTGTTGTTTTGAAATTTAAATAATTGAAACCCTAATGTTTTGAAAAAGGTTTCAAAACTTGCCCTCAAGTTTTGGAATTTAAATTTTGATTAAATAGTTTAATTTTGATGCATATTTAAATTCTAAACCCTAATGTGTTGAAATGTTTCAAAACTTGCCGTCAAGTTTTGGAATTTAAAAGTTGATTAAAAGTTTAATTAGGAATGTTAAATTCTAAAACTCTAGTATTGTTTTGAAAAAGTTCACATCACACCCTTATGGTTTTATTAATTAATTAAGGTGTATAATTAAAAGAGGTTTAGTAAATCCATAAAAGTTTAGGTTTACAATTTAATTGAATTAAAAGTATAATTGTTAAATTAGACCACCTAGTATTTTTGAAAGTATAAAATACACCCTATACTATATATAACATGAAAAGTCTAACATTATATATATGTATGAGTAAAAGTCAGTCTTACCGTTAGTAGGCCTCATTCTCGAAGCTGGTCTATAAGGGGTGTTTAAGGAAATTGCCTATAAAATGGCGATTGAATGAGTATCCACTCTTACCCACCGCACTCTTGACTAGTGGAGGGTCGTTAGCCGAACGGGTAGGATAGGACGAAACCTTCCATTATAAGTATAATGAATTATTAAAGTAACTAAATGTTTTATAAAATTCCCAATCTTAGTTACTTAGGCAAAAGTGAATTGATGGAATTCCATAAAATTACACTTTATGGCCTTGCAAAGACGTTAGTGGAGCGTGTGTGGTTTACCGGCGCACTAAATGGTTCTAAGCAATGGTAGCAAAGGGTGACTCAATGTTTGTCATAGTTCGGTGGAGCGTGTGTGGTTTACCGGCACATCGAATAGGTGACTGTAACATGTGAGGGCACCATGTAGTTTGCATGGTTATTCACACCAGCTTTGTGATCCTCGGTATCCCAGTCACAAACTAGAGGGGCATATCGAGATTTAAACATGCCATTGAAAGTTCAATGAATCTCAAAGGATCTAGGAGTTTTCATAGATTTAAAACTTAAATTTCTTTTTCGTTTTTCATGGTGGAAATTAGTGAATCGTCATTCACTTACCTTCAAATATTCTGCAATTAGGGTTACGGCATCCCTCTCCCGAGTTGTAGAATATTGTGTTGGGTCCTAGCCTTAGTATTTCATTTGGGTGATTTACTAAGGACTCAATCTATCTACTAACTTGAATTCATTTTTCTCCCGTTTTGTAGATGTCAAAGTTTGACAACTATGGTCTTCTCAAATCCCGTGGAACAAGCATTCCACATGAAGATGATATTCCACGATTCGAACGAGGAACAAGAAATCATGCTTCACTTCCTCTACCTCCTCCAATTATTCTCCCTAACCCACAAGTTCAAAGGCTTGAAAAGCTCAAGATCACTCAAGCCCTTTTGGCAAGTAAACATAAAGAAGGAAAGCCGGTGTGTGCACACGTCCTAGGGATGAAGTCTTACATTGATAGGTTAAGAATGTTGGGATCCGTTCTCTGTGAGGAAATGGCTGTTGATTGGGTTCTTCAGTCACTTCCCAACTCATATAGTGAGTTCGTAAGAGAGTACTATATGATGAACTACGACGTGACCCTTATAGATCTCACCTGTATGCTCATTCTGCCGAATCATCAATGATTTGGCGCAATAGAAAAGCAAAGATGATTGGTGAATCTGCCTTCAAGACCTCTATGGATATAGACAATGGCAATGAAAGACATGCAATGATCGAAAAGTTTGATCATAAGAGAAAGGCGATGTCTGAAGTAGTTCCATGTGTTGTTCCAAAAGAGTCAATTTGCTTTTATTGCCAAGAGAAGGGGCATTGGAGACGAAGCTGCCCCATTTACCTAAGAGATCTAAGAGATGGGAGAGTCGAAACGCATGGCTCTAATCTAGGTAAAATCCATTAACTAACTCTTTTAAGCTTCTATTCTAGATTCTTAATACATAATCTGATAAGATTACAATTGATGTTTTATAGGATCGAAGAAAAGAAAGGAAGCTTAATGGAAGAAGTGAGCAGAATGTAACCGTGAAGGAATGGATTTCGATCGCATTTCTCGAAGATTAGATTCTTGAGCTACTACTTAGAGTTAGAATTAGATTTCTAAGAAAGATGTATTAGCATAAGTTTTCAATGAGTTGCATTGTAAGGACAAATTTTTCCGCAATAAAATAAATTTTGATTTTAAATTTTATTTATTTATCCTTACAATGGCGTGTATGAAAAAATTGATGTTGAAATGTTTCTATTATTAGCAATAATGGATTTGGTTCTTATTATGTTATTTATGGAATGTCGAGAATTTACCAAATAGGGAGAGTTTCTCATCTCCCAAGTTTCAATTGGACAGAAACTTGGAATCATGCAACGTGGATGCACGATGAATGAGAAATTTCATATATGGAAATTAGACTAATTCGTTGACAAGGTGTCAAGTGAAGGACTAAGAGATCAGGCACACAATGTTGTGTGTTGATCAAGTCCACCATCAGAGTCAAAATGATATTCGTCATGATTTACTAAAGGTTTAGTAAATATGATTATACTTACATGATTAACTGTAATCCTGAATTGATTAAAGGGTTTAGATCAATAGCAGAACGAATAAGAAGAATCAAGTAGGCAGAAAGATAAAAGTTTCTCCATTCTAAGAAGAAGGGAGAGTACCTTTTATGCTTTATGATAGGTCTTAATGATTAAGAACCATATCTCAATTGATCCTCTAAGTGAGTCTTAGTACAATTGTATGTCTAAGAAGAGGAATCAAGAATTGAAGAAATGGTTAAATCAATAAGTCAATCATACTTCGTTTCAATAACAAGTCTTAAAGTTAAGATTGTGACAATGAGTGAAAAGTATTAAAGGTTTACAACATTCATCAAATGTGGAAAGTTGTGATGTCTTGAATAAGACAAAGACCGACTAGGACCAATTTATAAAGTGTTTTTGATAAAAGCTACACTAACTCTTGAATATTTGTTTGTCAAGAAATGTTTTTCGAAAAAAGAATCTTATATGTCAAGGAGTCAGTGGGAGCCTTAATGGTCTTGAAAGGTTTCAAGAACAAATCAAATAAACCTTAATGATCATTACTAGCACACGAGTTGAGGTTTACAACCTATCGTGTTGACAATATTTTGTTTCTGTGCCAATCCAATCGAGTTAATTATGCATGTGAGTTCTGTGAGTTCTCATTTTGAACGTATAAAAGGCAAGGAACCTTGATCAATGAAAGGTACATTGATAGGAAAAGGTGAGTTGCTTAACTACTTGGAAGACATGGCGGGCAACTGTGCTACCATAAAGGCAAGAAATCAAGATTAAGAAAGTTCGGTCCATATGAGTTTGAATTTGTTGTAAACTTTAGTTTTAACAGATTCACATGGATAGGAATACATACACCGCTCAAATCTAAGTGTCATAAGATTTCCTCCTTCATGAAAATGATTGTGAGGAAATGCTTTCACTAAGAGAGATTTTAAGAAGATAGTGATTGTAAAATTGCATTCTTGAATTCAATTATGATTACGTATCCCTTTCCATAATTTGAATTGTGAGGTTTGGCAATTAGTCTTAAGTGTTTAGACACACATATGAACTACCAAAGGCAAAGGTGTATAAGTTTAAGAAGCCTTGATAAAAGATTATCAAAGCACTATGTATTAGAAAAATGGACTTAAGAAATTCAATAGGTATTGTCTTTCTGGAAGTTAAGATGTTTAAGAATACATGTCGAAGCTAGTGGGAGCATAAGTGTTATGTTTTATAATAATCATCAAGATAGTGGGAGCATAAAAGTTATGATTGTATGATTATTAAGGAAAGTATTGCAAGGTTAGCAATATTAATTATAAAAAACAAGAGTCATACTTTGCAAAGTCGCAATACTTGAAGAATTGTTTTGCTATAATTAAGGGAGAGAATATTATGCTTCATTTCAAATCTAAAGGATTAGGTTGAGAAATGTTAATAAACTTAGTCAAGGGTACATAGTGTGTTCTTAAAATTTCGATTATGATTATGGCATTCCTCTTCACAATTCGAATTTTGAGAACATAGCAAATAAAACATTATGCGTCATGTCCCATACGCTTTGGGTATAGGATCGATTGCAAATGCTTTAATGTTTGACCATTCTAAAATTTTCCAAATGTTGAGCGCATTTAGAGGGAAAAGGGACTAGAATCGGTTTTGACTAAAATAATTAAACAACTATCAAAGGACAATCCAAAGTTCAACGAGGATTGGTCGCTTGTGAGTAGTTGGAAGTATAGTATTGGAAAATATGGAAATGTTTCCATATTGGATGGACCGTATCGACATCATTACGAATATATAAGATTCTATTAAGAATGGGTTGTCATATGGAACATATGGAAGTGTGTCTATATTGGGAATTAAATATTGAAAATCTATGTCTAGATTAGAAACTATTATACAAAAGGATGTTCAAAGGAATGTACTTTGAAAGAGAGACATCATATCTAAGGAATTGTCTTGTAACAATCTCCGATAGAGGACTTTGTAATATCATTGGCAATAGTCTTTGTGACTTTGGTGCAGTGACATTACAAAAGGATAGTTGCATAAAATGTTAGAATCTAGCATATTCTATAAGTAACAAGAATTTGATATTCTTTAACTTATGAAAAACGGATTTGGAGTTGTGAAATGAGAAGGATTGGAAATGCGTTCAATGTGATCTATTTCACAAAGTAAGAACCATAGGTAAACATTGTGTGCATGCCAGGAGCATGGGACAGGTGCTGGAATTCATGTAAGAAGTTGATTACCCGAAACGACAAATAACGAGTAATCAATATGGTGATAAATAAAAGGCGTTTTATTTATACTCAAAGGTTTGAGGCAATATGGGATTAGTATTATTCTTGTGTTTCACATTTGCATGTTTTGACTTCCAGAATAATTAAGTTTATTGAGAATAATCAAATTATTCGAACGGGCCACAGTCGTTCATATGTTGGAAGTAGATATGAAAGAAGACTGTCATGAATTGGTGTGTGGATTGTCTAAAAGAGTATTAGACATAAGCAAATGTTTGCTGCAACGTTCATGAGTGCTTATGAATATGATTTGATCATTGGATTAAACCCACGCTCACTTGGATCACTCCATGAATTGTATCACGAGTGATTGGTGAGACGATAACATCTTATATTCTTGAAACCGAGATGTGTGAGTTGTATCTTGCAAATCGGTTGCACATTGATAATATGTAAACGCACTAGTAACTTGGTGTTATAAAACATATTGTTTTGTGTGATTTGGTTAGTGAGTGCAAGCAAGCATTGTATCAAAGTTTATCCATTCCTTTTATTCAAAGTAGGATAAAAGCGATATCTTTGGGCCCCTCGATGATTTAGTGATGACAAACGTAAATGCTCGGCCGGGCTAGGGCTAATTTGATTTGTTCAATTAGTCAGTCGTCATAAATCGGGAATCGAGATATAGTACAAAGAGAATGATTTAAAATCATATCTCATATGATATCTAGAATGGAGGAATATATGATCCCTTATCTAAGGACACGCGTATTTGATATGATCAGAGTTGACAGCGGCTTTGGAAAGCTACGATTGTAGATCGGGATCCGAAGTCATACGCATAATAGTTGTTAGACTTATCCAAGTGGGAGACTGTTGGATTAGTGTCTAAGTCCATAACTATTTTGGTATGTACTTGACCCGATGGTGCATGGTCCTTTTGGGTTGCCTTCACCAAAGCAACTTGATTGGAGAAATAAATAAAGAGAGAGAGGTTATTATGATTTATTAATATGTTATAAGAATAATATATTAAAGGAGAAATCATATTTGTTTAATTAATATTGGTCAATAATTAATTAAGAATTAATTTTGTGATCAAGTGTAATTAATTAAACTAGAGGGGCTGAATTGTAATTATGTGATAGTTACAAAATAAGGTAAGGATTATCTTATATATATGGTGAACGAATTTGAGGTGTAAATCCCTTATAATTCGACTAGGATAAGGGTTTCTAGGACTTATCTTATGGTTGCTTGGTGGACAAGCAACTAGATAAGGATAAGGACTAAAACCTTAATCTTTACACCTATATAAACCCCCTAGGGCTTAGGAATTCGTCTAACCCTTCCCAAGAGGTCCTAAGGACGAATTCTAACCTCCCTCCTCTCTCTTTATACCTTCTCCACTTGCTTATGGTGTTTGTAAACCATTAGAGGAGTGACACTTGTGACTCTCATCTTTCCAAGGTCAATTCAAGGAGGAATTGGATTGTTATTGCTATATAACAATCAAGGTATGTTCTTAAACCTAATTACATGTGAATTCTGATTTCCATATGCTAGAATTAGGGTTCAAAGTCTTGGATTCAAAGTATGTACAATAGAGAAACCTAGATCCAAGCTTTAGGGTTTGTATGACCACATAGGATGTCTTATGACGAAAACCCATCATGTTTACGGTCCAAAGACCATATCCCCATGATTCTACAGCCGTAAACTCATGGGTGGTGTGTTCTTGGATGCTTAAAGGTCTTACAATGCACAAAGGAAGGTTCTAGGGTTGTTTCCCTGTCTTAGGAAGTGATCGGGACTTGAATTTACCTTGGAAAAGGAGTTTACAGTCTATGAAGGTGTTCTTGGTGAGTTTACTACCTTAAATACATGAGTTTACAGCCGTAAGCTCATGTTTGTCCATGAATCATGTGTTTTGGTGGTTGTAGGTTAAGCATACAAAGTTCTAGGTCCAATTCTAAGCCATACAAGGTGTTAAGGGCACTTTAACACCCTTTGGAGGTGTTTATGGTCTAAGAAGGGGTGTTTACGGTTTTGGGAGACTTTCCCAAACCGTAAACTCAAGTGTGACTCATTTGTGTATATTTTGGTGCATCTAATGAAGGAATATAAGGTTCTATGCACTCATGGAAGCTCATGGAAGCTTTTGGAGGTGTTTAAGGGGCAATTTAACACCATAAAGGGTGTTTGTGGTCTATGAATGAGGGTTTAAGGTCCAAGCATGTTCTTGGGCCGTAAAATCATGTTTACCCCTCAAATGTTAAGGTTTTGGTGATCTAAGTCCAATCTTGTAAGCCGATACGTCATATCTAAGCACTAGAAGTGGTTTGGAAGGGTTTTGGGGCTTCAAAAACCCATTTATAGGTGTTCACGGTTTGGGGAGGTTCCTAGACCATAAACACAAGTTCTTGGTCCTATTTCATGATTTAAATACGAATTTGAAAGCTAAACATGTTATACTATGAGCTAGGATGGATTTCTTACCAAATTTGAGCTTGAAATGGATGATTTTGGATCAAAGTCGAGTTTTAGAGAGAGAGTAGAGAGAGAAAGTTATGAGGTGGTGGTAAAAAGCTAAATTGAAGTTCACTCATCCTTTATATAAGGCTTGAGTTTGTGGCTCGGTGGAAATCTACCCGATACTGACGTTAAACGAGGCTTATGGTCGTACCCGATTAATTGTCGTAATTACGACTTAGTCGTAACTAAAATTTTTCCAAATAAATAACGAGGGTATTTTCACGTGTTTCTAATGGGTTTGGACACTCATGAGGTCAAAATAAAAGTCTTAATTTAAATGACCTAATCCAAAATGTTAACGGAAAAATTGAAATACAAACGGTTTTACTGACGGAAATGGGTTACCATGACTAAATAAATTACGGGTTGTCACAGTGAATGACAACAGAGCCGATATGGGAGATTTGTAGACACGAACCGTCACCAGTAACCAGTTCTTCAATTCCATCATAAGGTGCATGGATGTAAAGATTGTTGAGGTCGTTTGTTGCATGAAAACTAGCCCCGCTGTCAAACAACCAATTTGCTGTGTTTGCTGTTGGAAGAGGACTCATGACATGGGCTTGGGCATTTTGGATCTGTGTGTGTCGATATGGTGGTACAGATGCAGTGGGAAAGGATCTTTTAAAAATTGAGCAGTTGCTCAATGAGTGTCCTTTCTGATGACAGCATTGGCATTTGCCTAAAAATGGGCGTTGACTAGTTGTTTGGGGAACCTGTTTTGTTGGAGTGGGAAGCAAGCCTGTGGTGGTTGATTGTTGGCGAGGAGACCATGATTTTTTATTGGAGTTGTGGTTGGCTTAGAAGACAGTCGCTGGTTGGATCAACAGTAGGGACTTGTTGAGCAATTGTTAACTCATGATTTATGAGTTTTTCATGCAATTCGTTGAAAGTAATAGGTGAGTCCCTTGCGTGTACAACATCCATAACAGGTTTATATGTGGATTGATCGAGTCCATTGACAACAGCATCCGTGATATCTTCCTGGTTCTCAACCAACTAATTTCTTGTTAAGATACATACTAAAATAGCCCATGACTTTGAGTGTTCTTTACAAAAATCAGCCTTTCTTTTTGTTGTTGCTTTATCTGATGCTCCTTCCAAAAAAAAAAAAAAAAATTGCCCCTGGCTTATTGACATAGAATTCTCACAAGTCTAGTATGGTCAAAAATTTTATAAAGGGACCATATTACCATGTATGAGAATGAAATATTCAAAGAATGAGATCTAAATATGGACTATAATGAGATCTAAATATTAACTATACAGAACATACAAAAACATCATCCATGTAGATGAACATACCTATAAGAACTTGCTAAGACCATGCATATATGAAGCAAGAAAACGAATCATTGTTAACAGCCTAACAGTAAACAAATAAAGAACAATTCATTAGAAAAGCAAAAAGAATAATAAAGATCAAGAAAGATGATAAATTTAAATTCTACCTTTTCTACAAAAATAGAACACGAATTTTCCTAATATACCCCTCGCAATCTCTACATCATGTTGAAAAGACTTGTTAAAGACTTGAAGAATGGTTTCAACTTCATTTTGTTTCTTCAGGTTACACTCCTTTATTCAACATCGAGCTTATACACTGCCTCATGCATCCTATTCTCTAAACACAACCCGTGAAGAATCAAAAGTGCATGATTCGAACCATTTACAATTACACCATAATTTTGCTTTTAAATGTCATTCAGTAAGTGCAACCAAGTCCAAGTGTAGTGAAACAAATATCTCTTGTGAACATTTCATAGAACACTTGGTGGGCATAATTCAAATTCCTTGTGGAAGAAAGAGCAATGACTTGAAAATTACAAGTATCGGGAGCTATATAAGGGATCAAGAATCTAACATCATTGAATACCAAAAATGGGTAAGAGGTTTTTTTCCATGATATATAATGAGATAACTTAAAATTAGATGGAGGGATTGATTTGGGTTGTTAGTGTCAACAGGTGTGGATTTGAGGATGGACTAATAGGAAATGCAAGTGTTGGTGAATCCCATTTGACAATTCTCTTGTGGAATATTTCATACTAGAAGGTGTACCCCCATTGCTATACATCGAGACCTTGAAAATTACTGACCGAAAAAACTAATAATGTACTTTTGTTAGTTATTTACAATAGCATTTTGTTTTTAATTTTTTTATTACTTCAAATTTTTTACATAAATATATGACTTGTTGGCACATAGCTTTTGAGAGATTTTAGTTGTCACCAATGCTTCCTCTGGATTTGGAACTACTTTCTCTAGTGTGGAGGACCAATAAGCCCTCATGAATGAGTAGAGTATGACACAGCAAGGGGGTTTGCGACCTTTTATTATCAAAAAAAAAAAACTTTGTTTGACAACAATAACTTTTAGCTTTTATATTTAACCAATAACCTCTGAATCCAAAAGCTACCACCACTAGCTTTTGGGTGCTTTTACTTTTTAGTTTTTAACTAATTTTACAAATTTAAAAACTAACAACTACTTTTGCAAAACATTTATGAATAAATAAAGGTTACAGCTTCGGCTATTAACTAGTTTTGCTAATCACACCCATAGCCTAGTCATACAAAAATAAGCACTGCCCGAGTAGAGCATTCAAAATATGATGTGAATACAAATTTTTTATATAATCACAGTTTTAAAGTAACAAACAGGTGCAAATAACCTACATATATTATTCTTACAAAAGTAAACCATAAACCTTATTAAAACATGGATGAGACTTGTATGGTATCCCCAAGATTGCTATGAGATCATCCTTATGCCTATGAGATTGTAGCCAATACACAGCAAAAGTCCTGGCTTTTAAGTTTGAAATTGGCGTTGACACATGAAAAAGATATTAATGTAAAGATGATATATTTCTTGCATTTTGGATGATTTTCAACTTAAATGATAAAAGAACGTACATATAGCTACCACATTGGCAAATTTCAAAGTAGGTGCTTATGATTACTGATTTCATTGACAGGTTAATTAAGCTAACTGAAAATATACAAAAAAAAAAAAAATACAAATAAAATAAATGAACAATGTTGAGGGTAGCAGATGTAACAAGCTTCGACAAAAATACTCCAGGAGGTGATACAACAATTACAATATATCTCATCGTAACTGAAAGTATATACTTACACTGATATCTAAATTTTTTAATATTACGTCAGAACTAATATCAATAAGGAGAATCATGTTATTACATATATATTCTTTAAGTAACAATTATAATCTCTAAGAAGTCGTTTGATATTTGACGACCGGGGTAGAGCGGTAGAGCTGACCCGGTTAGAAGTTCTAACCGAGTTAACTTTTGACTAAAACTTGTTTGATTTGGTATCTGACTAATTGTTAAAATTTACTATATTACCCCTCAAAAAAATTTATAATAATTCTATTTTTATCTACCGTTTATTTTATAACATTACATCATGAATATGTACAGATAATTTCAAAGAAAGAAATATATTAACACTTCAAATTAGCAACAAGAATCACTTCAACTTAAGGGAAAATTGTCATGGTTCTCAGCATCACACTTAACCAATGTATTAAATAACTAGGGAAAATGTCACAAATGTCCTACAAAGTTTCTAGGCTTCTCGATTCAGTCCCTAGAGTTTTTGTCAGGCTTTATGGGTCCCTAAACTATGATACGACCTGCTCTTTTAGTCTCTGTCAACCTCCTGTAATAGTCGGTTACAGTGACCATTTAGACAAAAAAATATACAACTCACATTGTGCCCCTATAAAGCTAAAAAAAAAAAAAATATATTCGGGGATCAACTCCTTATGCCCCAAGATCTAAGTGATTTGGGAGAAAAATGAAAGATAGCAACCCATTCGATTTCTTGTGTCTTTGTTATACTAGCATCCAGTAACAAAAATCGCCTTTATTAGCTCTCCTTCCTTTCTTCTAAAGTCGATTCATACTCAATTCATACCCTCCCATGAAATTGATCACTTCTCTTATTTCCGTCTTCACCCTCTATCGTCACACACACTCATCAAAGATTAGAACCCTCTTCTCCTTCTAATCAATTCTCGATCACTGCCTCCTTCCACTCTTTTCTTTGATTTGTTTTCAGCTCTTCAATAAATTAACCCTCTCATTCCTTCTTCTATGTTCAAAATCGCACAAGCTACCTCTATTTCTCCCTCCGAGTTACAGGTTTGATGGATGTGAGGTTGAGAAGGCTGCGTGGGTTTGATGAGGTTCACAGAGAAAACGAGAGTTAGTTTTTTTGTCTTTGATTTGCAGGTGATTTGGTTATGGTGGCTAACCGGTGGTTTTTGTGGGTTATTGGTGCTCCGGTGGTGGCTAATTTCAGGAGACAAATGGGAGGAATAAGGATGGTTGGATTGGGCTGTTGTGATATTGATTCGACGGTGATTAAGGTTGGTTATGGTGGCCATAATGGCTAAATAAAATGTTAGTTAGCAGTTGGTTCAGGTAACGTAACGTAACTGCTTGACGGAAGAGGTTGTGAGGATGGTAGAATAAGGGTGGTGTTGAGTAGAGATGAAGGTAAGACTATCATTTGATCCCCAAACTTTTTTTTTCTTTATAGGCGCACAATCCGAGTATTTTTAGTCTAAATGGTCATTGTTTCATGGTGAACCGGCTATTATCGATTGACAGGGACTAAATGAGCAGGTCATATCCTAATTCAAGGGCCCATAAAGCCTGACAAAAACTTAAGGGACTGAATCGATCAACCCTACCAAATAGCAAATTGTATTGATTAATCAATCTAAAATTTATATCATTATTCGACTTAAAAAAACTTATTGTGACGTTTTATTAAAAACCTAACACCAAATAAAAAGTATGAACTTACCAATGGAAATCAAACAATTATAAGTCGAATAAGTAAAG
Source organism: Lactuca serriola (assembly GCF_051521515.1). NCBI lineage: Eukaryota > Viridiplantae > Streptophyta > Magnoliopsida > Asterales > Asteraceae > Lactuca > Lactuca serriola. The sequence continues at coordinate 169,016,085 of NC_136412.1, forward strand.
AAAACAACAACAAGAACACTTGGTGAACAAGTGAAATACCTAATTTTTAAAATTAAATGACCATCAAATCAGATGAGTTTGTAGTATTTGTATCGGATGAGCTTGTTTAGAAGAAGAACGAAAAGTAAGGTGACATCTTTTGTGTGATTACAAAATAAAGAGCAATTGGAGTAAATCCGAACGAAATTGAAGGTGAGTCGGCAATGGAGTGTACAAGGTCGATTTCTTGGCAATTTTGAAGGTTAGAAAACTTCAGAAATCAAGTCGACTTTAAAGGTTAGAAAACATATACCTACAATTCGTTCATCTTCAAGGAAAGAGCAACATCCTGGTTTCTGATCTCAATCAGAATTGGTTTCCCCTCTGCGCATCAATCAAGATTATATATTTTAACCAAACATAAACAAAGAAGAAACAAAAATCATTCGACCAACAAGAAGAAAAAAACCTTCAAGAGCTTGTTTGATCGATAATCGTTATGTCGGGTGATGGCAAGTGAAGAAGGAAGAAAGAGTAGGTCCTTCAGTTTGGAAGAGAGAATCGAATCCGGTGTTTCTCATGGTCCGAGTCAGCCCTTTGGATCGAGTCTAATAGTTAAAAAGCAATATTAAACATGTATAATTAGTTTTTTTGTGACCCGGTCCCCATTTGGAACCAATTAGAAACCACATCAAACACTCCATAATATACTAAAAGAAAACCATACAAAGTCTAATATTGTCTCATAAATATAATTTGAATTATTTTATTATATATGTCATCTTTAAGTAACTTTTTTAATTTAACTTGTAAAATAAAATATACGCATCCTCATAACTAAATAATTTCTAGACTAGTAAAACATATAATCAAACATCATTACATCTTCATTTGCGTATCCTTCCTCTTCCATCTGTCTCTCGGCGAATTCTGAAAATTAACATCAAATCCAGCGGTTCTAAGGTATCAATTTCTCACCTCGATCTTCCCCTAAAATGTATTATATGCTTCTTTTACCTAGCCCTGTGTCTTTTTCTCGATTGCTTTTATTACCGAACAACAAAAATTGTATGAACTGGTTTCTCAGACAGTCTCAAGTACTCCGAAAATCAATGGCTACACTTCGCCAACAACAATTCTCTGTTTCGTTTTAAGGTAAGTATATTTAGGGCTTGTATATATGTATTTGAGGATTGCTTATGGGATCCATAAGAAGTTTGGATTGTTCCCTAGGTTAGTCATTTGCTGCCATCAATAAGGCCTCCAACATTAATCTCCAGGTACTCTTCTCCTATATTCAGATGTTAGAGATTTGCATGATCATCATCAGATATATTTTCTGTATCTCCACCAACGAGTTTTGTAACTTCAACATGAGCAGGTATGCTATCGAGACCTGCTGGACTGAGTCGATGTCATTTATAGAAGAACATACTGTTTTCGATGGTAACGATTTTACCTGAATCGGAATCAGGAGCCATGTAATCGGAATCCAAATCTAGAATCAGATTATGGTCGGCTTTGGCATTCCAATCGACCACAATACCCAAAAAACTCGAGTAGCTTGAGGTTATCACGGGGATGACTATACAAGATAACTATACTCACCAAAATCTTTAGAGACTTTCTAAGCCCAGGCAAATTCAATTCCCTTCCTCAACGCAGGATTTGTCGATCCAAGTTATGTCGATTGCAATAAATTTAGGAAGATTTACACTGAAGGTAGCCAAATACATGTTTTTTTATTTCTGAAATACGGAAATCAAATAAGCTATGAAGACCATAAATGGATTTATAGGTTTGGAGGCTATATGAAACAAACTTATGGTTGCTAACAAGATGTCTTGAACAAAGTAATCATCAACAAAGTTACATCTAAGCAAAGAGAAACTACTTGAATGAATTACGAAAATGATGATATAGAGAACAAATTAGAAATTGAAAGAATATATTTGAAGATAAGGAATTTAAGAGGGGAGGGGAGGAGTGTAATGGCAAAAGTATGCAGATTGACCAAGAATTTGTTACTATAAATATGTAGTTTTTAGACCGTTACAAAACGGTCATATTCTTCATAGTCTTATTTCAATTTGAATTAATTACAAGAGTGACCATTGCCTAACGGTAAGAAAGTCAAACCAATAATGGGTGCGTGTATTATGAGATTGAATAATAAAATAGTGGACAAATTACATAAATATTACTGTATTTTGGTAACCGTAGCAACCAAAGTGATATTATTAATTTTCTAATGGAACGACACCATTTGATGTTTTTTTACTAATCAGACCATTATTACTATCTACAATAAAAGTTTAGATTTATTGGATTATGTCGCACTTAAAAAAAATGACATCTTGAGTTTTACCATTTAATCATTTTTCAAAAATCCTTTCAATGGCCTTGGCATTTCTACAAAACTATGTACTCCAGAACCGGTAAAGTGCACTTTGGTTATCAGAATGCTGTGACACTCTAGATTCTTCTCCATGCTAACTGCAGTTCGGTTATCACAATGTAGGACATAGTTATATTGTTCCGTGCCCAACTCTGATTCGGAGTTCTTCAACCATATAAGCTATCATATAAGTTATGTGGCAGCTTCTATAATTGCCATATATTATACTTTTATGATTGATAGATCAACAATATTTTGTAATTTGGACACCCGGTTGATGGATGTACCCACAATAGTGAACCCATTAATTGTGTTATTTTCTTTGAATCTACCCAACCTCCCAAAATCTACATCTGTGTTCTTTTTATTGAAATATGAAGCAACAAGAAGAGTGCCTTTCAACTAGCATAGAAACCACTTGACTCCTTCCCGATGCTTCTTTCCTAGAGTTGATATGAATCAACTAATAAATCTCACTACAAGAGAAACATATGGGATAGTATATAACATAACATACATCAAACTTATAATTGTTGTGACATAAGGAACTTTTTTCATTTCTTATTTGTTTGCATCCTTCTTTGGGATTGCTTCTTTGAGAATATCAGAAGACTCCCAAAATGTGTGCTTTTGGCCTTAACATTTATCATGCATAATCCCTTTGGTAGCTCTGTCTTTGACTATGCTCATGTATAGAATCCCTTTGGTAGCTCCCAAGTACTTTATCTTGAATTTTTGAAATACTACTTCTTAAATTTGTTTAACTCATGTATGCTTGATTCAGCTACCAACATGTCATCGACACTCAATCTAAGGATGATATACGAGGAAGTAAACTTCTTTAGGAAGCAACAAATAACCATGTAACAACTCACATTGTAATTCATATACATAATACTATAAAAATTAGAGTACCATTACCTTTGAGCTTGCTTCAATCCATATAGATTTTTCATTAACTTGCCCATCATGTTTTCTTTACTACCTATCTGAAAACCTTTTTGTTGTGCCATGTATATATCTTCATAAAGGTCTCAATGCAAGAATGCAATATTTACATCTAGTTGCTCTAAATATAGACCTTTGGAAGCACATTACCAAAGACCACTAATTTGTCCTTGTCCTTCTTGATCATGTCCATCTTCGTCTTTGACCTTGAATACCAACATCTTTTGTAGTCCTTCATTCCCTGTTGGTAGATTGATGAAGTACCAACATTGGTTATTTTCAAGTGAGCTTAACTCGTCCACCATTACTCTTCCACTAAATGGAATCTTTCATGCTCAAGGCCTTTAGATAATAATTTGTCTCCACATTCAACAAGTAAACTGTTGTTGGAGATTAACTAATTGGAGTTCCTCTTACTATACTAGATCTTCTGCTAGTTAGGGTTTCAGTTTTAGCTCTTTCATCGTTTCACTTTGTAAAATCAGTTATCCTCTATGCTCCCACTATCTCCAAAATCCTCATACTCATCGTAGCTCCTATTTCTTCCTAAAACTTTCACATATCTCTAGAGTGTCTTGTAGTGTCATTCTTTTTAATTGAATTGAATAGAAATTAATATTTCTCATGTGGTTTCTACTTTGCTTCAAGATTTTCTCCAAGCATACCTTTTAGAGGACATTATCTTCGAACATGATATCCCTGCTTCTTTGAGGAGGGTGGAGGATCAACATAAAGAGGCATCAAGCAACTTAAGGTGTTTAAATAAGGTCTCAATAATTTTTTTGGGTTTTGGGATCAGCGTGATAACGCCCTGCATACTCAAAGATGTTGCATCGTTCCTTAATGACGTACGTCCATCGTACACTTCCAGTATGCCCAACATAAGGACCAGATTTTCAATATTTTTAATACTTGATTCAAGAATGGAAACTACCTAAAATGTTCAGGTGTCACAACTTCTGTTAATATTTTCATTTAATATTACCAAATATACACTTAACAAATATTCCAAATACTAAGCATTCATTTCCTATGGAAGCATTCAATTGATATAAAATATTTTATGGAAAATCATTCTTATTTAAGTAAACATGCACTCACTTGAATTAGATGGAAGACTTTTGTGAAAATTATCACCTTGACTAACAGTTTAGCTTTCCCCTTTGAACGACCCAAAATACAAATATTACTAAGTCTTAGCATTTGTTTGTTTTTTTAAGGACTATTTTAAAAATATTTGCGTGTACCTCGTATAACAAAATATTTTTGATGCCTCAGTATAGGTAATGGCCTATTTGTTGTTTCTTTTCCCATATGTAGCATCTACCCATTTATAAATAGTTTTTGTGCTTATGCAAATAATAAAAAATCGTCGACTATTTTGGAGAATCATGTTACTCAAAGGTAGTTGCGATCTTAGTTTCTTGTTTACGAATATGAGTTTGTATTATGTTGTAATGTATTTATTATATCATTCTACTTTTTTCATATTACTTCAACTTTTCATAGCTAAATATAGTTTTCCCATCCAGAATAAAGTAACAAAAGAATTCAAATAATGACCTACATATTAGATTGATACAAAAGTAAACCCTAACACCCCGTTCTCGAGTTCAACTTAATGAGATTAAAGAAAGGAAATGAGTGGAAGTGAGAAGAAAATAAAAGAAATTTGTGTTCCTGAGTTACGCTAAAAGAAGGAAGTGGTGAGAAATGGAATGATCACTTTTCGTCCAAACTTTCCTTCCGATTTGGAAGGATTTGGAAAGAAAGGACAAAATGAATAATTTCCTTCAACTTCTCTCCAACTTGGGAACACAAAAGAAAGCTTTATTTTCCTTTTATTTCTCTTCTTTTCTCTCCTTATTTTCTTTTCTTTGCTTTGCTTAAACTAAGGAACTGGGCATAAACCGTTTTGAAACATTCATGAAACTTGAATATTCTTCCCATAGTCACAAAGATCGTCAAATCAGCCACGTATTGCGTTTTGGATCGTGCGTTCCAGTTTGTGGTACATTTTGACACCAAATGATCATGGATTGTCACCTGGAATGTGATTTACCCTATTCCCGATTTCGTATTTTCTTCAACTGGGATCAAGAATCGGAGGTCTGTGGAACATGAATTTTGAATTTGTGGAATTGGGTTCCCGTACCGGTGTTATTGGAACACAAACAAGTTGCTAATTGATTTAGTTGAAATTTGAAATCATGTTTTCTTCTCGGGGATACGATTACACAATATTGGAAAATATTTTCTTGAAATTTTGAATTGATTTTTTATTAATTTATCTTTAATTAACTACTTTTACATTTGTAATTTATTTCATTGAATCAACTATATGATTTCCTTGATTTGGTTGATTCACAATTCCTATACGTATATATAATGCAACAACATGACTTCGTAGAACACATTCTTCACTCTTCTCTTCACATCAACAACAATATATAATTATTGCACTCTTTTCTTCGTAGAAACAAAATGCTAAAGTTACACAATGTCTTTTGGTAAAAGGGATCTACTTCTTCTGCTTCAAACAATAAACTAGAGAGCATATTGTGCTAACTGAGAATAAAGATAGTAGTGATGATAACACAATTACGGAGAATAATAAAAAAGTTCTGAGCTAAGAAGTGAAGGATCAAAAACCACGTTTGCAAGAAGTCAACATAATTGTTTATATAAATAGCAAAAACAAAGAGGGATGCCAAGGTTTGAGTTTGCAACCGTTACCATCAGAAATTTACATGTTCTTATACAATAATTCATGTTCACTTTTTTGGTGCTAAGGATGGGAGGAAAGCAAATATAAAAAGGTGTAGCGAAATATTAAAAGACTGCGAGAAGTATGAAAGGTTGATGAATAAAGTTAAAGCTGTCGAAAAGGTAGGTGTTCCTTGTACTTTGAAAAATTATGTAATCAGTAAAAATACTCCATCTCTCCTTTGTCTAGGAAAACCACTAAAGAATCATTTGATAAAATGGAAAGAAACATGGGACTTGAAAATTACAAGAGGCTTATGTTTTAATTGAATTCCTATCAATGTTTTGTGGAATCTGTAATTTTTCAAGAACGTTAGAGCAATAAGCAAAACTCGTGTTGGTTATAAACTTTCATCAAGCAAAAATGCGATGACAATTTTTTTTGATGAACGCCTTAGAGATGTTGAAAAGGATTTAAAAGTGATCAATGATATGTGGTCTCAATGCATTTCCATGGTATCTGATGGGTGGAAAATTGTGAAACACAAATGTCTAATTATTGTTTTTACAATGAATAGTTGTGGGGCAATGTTCATGTACCTAGAGGATTTCTCAGGTATAGAAAAAAAGGTGTCGCAATAGCAATGTATTTGAGCTATTTAAGAAGTAGGACGAAACAATGTCCTTCAAGTTGTTATAGATAATGATGTGAACTTCAAGGCTACTGGAAGGGAAACTGAAAAGGTACACCAAAACATTTTTTGGTCTCCTTGTTGTGTTCGTACATTGAATTTGAACTTTAAACACCTCGCTAATGAAATTTAATGGTTGATCACTGTATATAGGAGAAGTAAAGTAATTATTAAGTATTTCCTTAATTACAATCAATCCCTAGCCATATTTAGAGATAAATCATTCTTAGAATTGATAAAAATGGCCAATAAAAGATTTGTGTCTCATTATATTATATTGAAAAGGTTGAAAAGGTTAATGGATAGTAGAGAGGCTCTTGCCACAACCATTTCCCTAAATTCTTAGAGAGATTGGGTTAAACGTAGATATGAAAACACTAGAGTTACTAGAGCCACAGTTGCTCACACCATAAGAAGTGAAGAGTTCTTGGAAGATATTGAAAGTATTTTAGTAATTACAGAACCAATTTTTTTATTGATAAAGTTTTGTTATGGTGACGGATCAAAAATTGGAGAAATGTATGAAAAAATGGATAATATGTTGGAAAAAATTAAGGATGTTATGTTAGATAATAAATATGCTTCTAATTACACGCAACCGGAGAAAATGGTGTTATCTAGATGGGAGACAATGACAATTTCATTGTACTGCTTGGGATTTGCTTTATCTCCTCTAATTTACGATTCACGTTATCTTGATACGTTAGCGCCATGTGGAATACCAAAAAAATCCTAAGCCAGTTTGGTTGTATGGAATCTTTTAAAAGGATATCTGAAAGTCCTAAATAAGAGTGGTTGTTGTGTCAATAATTTGAACCATTCCACATGAAGACGCTGATTTACTCAATGGTGGCAGCTCGAATAGATGAAATCATAGTTGAGATCGATTAGTGGTCAAGTTACAGTACATAAACTCTGTAGTTAGCCAGCAGAAGTTCCAAAGAAAGTTCTATCCCAGCCGATTAGTAGCTCGTTGACAAAAAGAAACTGTAGCACCCACTCTTACGTATTGTAACATCGTTATTCATGGTATGTAATTTTAATCTGGATTTAATGAGAATATTTCGTTGAAGTCTGAACAACTGAAATCTCGAATTAATCACAAGAAGCATGGTGTCACAACCCGAACCTTTTTCCGTTAACGTTTGCCAGATTCCGTTAAATAAAATTTTAATTTTATTTTGTTCCGTCAAATCCTTATAGCTTGAAAAATCATTAATTTACATAATTAAAATTTATATAAGAGTCGGATCCAAAATTGCGCGAAAACCTGAGTTTTCTTCGAAAATCAGCAAATCCGGTCTGATTGGTGTTCACAGCCGTGAACCTGATCATGATCGTAAACCGTTCACGGCTGGTGGACCCCACCACCAATATATATATATATATATATATATATATATATATATATATATATATATACGTGTTCTACCCTCATTTACACTTTTTTGGCCGAAAACACACCTTCTCTCTCTAAAACCATCACCCGAAAAACCCAAGTTTCTCTTCATCTATCACTCAATCCACCTTAGACCTCGTTTTGGAGCATCAAAAATCAGTCTTTTCATCAAATCAAGTATTTTTGTTCTTGAGTTCACGGCTGTAAATCATTCAAATCTTCAAATATTCAAGGGCCGAAATCAGTTCATGACCGTGAACCCTTCAAATCTTCATATTTTCACCAAGAATAGACCATGAACCCTTCAAAGACCACAAACCCATCAAAGGCAATAAACCATTCACGGCTGAGAACAGTTGACGGTCGTAATCTGTTCATGGCCGTAATCAGCCTTATATCGTGAATCTTTGCTGTAAACCTACTTTTCCACTTCGATCAAGCCTCTGTAACATTCCTCAACCAAAAACATGTGTTTATAACACTTTAACTAATGGATTTACTAATTTAACTAACCTCACGCTCAACAACTCGAGGGTCCTCATTCCAGTCTTGTGGTCTAACATACACGCAACCAACAGTGAGTTCATACCCCTAAGCTTTTACTATTTTAACGTTTTCAGGGGAAGAATACAAGCCAAACACAAATGATTTTGTGAACGTATACAAAAGAATTTCAACATGTTTAAAACTTATGCAATTCATACAATCAAAAGATTTCCACATTTTATAAAATATTTAGATATTTTATCCCTTTTGTAACATGCTGAGCATAGGGGACGTTTCCGACTTACAATCAAAATTGCATACTTTTCAGACCAATACACAAACCGAGTACATAACATACGGATTTCAATAGTACATTAACAAACATATAAATGATGACAGACTTAGTTTATGAAATACATTAATACATACGAATTTCAAGAGTACAATATTAGATAATTATTTAAGTATAACTATTGTTACACTACTAGTTTACAAACGGATTCAAATACAAGAGAACATAACACTACACGTAAACTAGTTAATACAGCGTTGTAAGACATCACTTCAATTGTACCCTTCGGGGTGTGGGTTAAATCAAATCATAGTATAACTAGAGTCTCTCGGAGGGAGAGCGTGAGATTTGTGAATAGATCTATTCAGGATTGACTATCCCACACCTAAACTACTAGCTACAGTTTGGCAGGCATGCCTTCGTTGACAAATGTCATAATATCCGACGCCTGAAGAACATCATAGAGGTCACTAGGTCATATCAAGAATGGTTATACGAAGTCACAACAGCGTAAACTAACCTTTTGTTTACGCGAATTCATTATTCATTAGTTTTATTTTCACTAATAGAACTACTACATACTACAACTGCAGGATTCCAGGGACATGTTAGAAAATATTGGATTTTCTTGAAAACATGCAAACATTTTCATTGATTTATTAACAGGTTTTCATTACAAAAACATGCTTATGAACTCACCAGCTTATTGTTGATACTTATTTCAAAACCACTTGTATTCTCAAGAAATCAGTAGACAGGTACTCCCGCAGCTTTTGAGAAGACGCAACATATAGAGTCACGTCTTTTTAACTTTTGCTAAACTTTTGATGTATATAAATTATGTAACAAAAAGATGTAAATATCTATATTTCAACATAATGGTTATGTTTACTTTGATTACTATCATGCAATTGTTGTGATACTGTACATGACATCCTCCACTCCCGAACGTTTTCACTGTTTCGGTTTCGGGGTGTGACAGATTGGTATCAGAGCTATTGTTTATAATAAACTAAGTATACCAAACATTACATGGTATACAACTATAAACACTAACAAGGCGGAAGTGCTCTGAAACTAAAAGTATACTTTTAAAATTTAAGTATTTTATAAGAAGTATACAAGTATACATACGTACCATAAACAGTATCGTTGGTAGAACAAAACAAAAGTATTTGGATGTTGGACACTACGGTTAAACCGGAATAGTTATGTAGTCATATGTGGGGCCAGTATAACATGATCAAATATATTTGTCCAATATATGACCAACATGTGTTTGGGAGTGACTACGGTGTTGCGACAAGTCTAAAACTCACCAAATCCAATACAAATAAAGCACATAGTTAAAATACTATAGCAGTATTTTATAGTTCTATAACACCGCACAGAATTGTTACAAGTACTACGAATCCTCACAAATGATACACTTGCAATTCCTTATTAATGTTAGTAAACCTTTATTGTAGATCTCCATTATCGCTGTAGAATTAAGATATATCTTGCTCAGAAAAATCCGGTTCATGATCAATATAGAAGACTTATCGTCATTTTCCCCTTGTACCTTTTAAAGAAAGATGCCTCCCAGGAAGAGACTGAACAGAAAGAACAACGACCCTCCGAACGAAACCACCGCCACCACCTCCTTAGTTCGATCCTGCTATGTTCCAAGCAGCTGTTACAGCCGTTGTGGCCGCTGCAATGTCACAAATAAATTATGGCGGCTCTGGCGGATCGGTAAGTGGTACTCATCCCCATAATCTTTATGGTGGTAACAGACACCAGAAGGAGTGTTCCTACACGGACTTAATGAACACAAACCCCAAATCATTCGACGGCAATCGAAGTTACATTGCCCTAACTCGTCGGTTCGAGAAGATAGAATCAATTTTCGCGATTTGTGCGTGCCCCGAGGCAAGCAAGTTAAATTTCGCCGCCTGTATGTTCACCGATAGAGCACTGGCTTGGTGGAATAGCCGAGATAAATCCTTAACTCTGTCGGTGGCCAATGCCATCGATTGGGTGAGCTTGATAGAGTTAATGCTTGCGGAGTATTTCCCAAGGGGCAAGATGCAAAAGCTGGAGCATGAGTTTTGGAACCTGAAGATGAAGGGTTCTGACATTGTTGAATAGACTGGTAGGTTTTTCGAACTGGCTCTTCTATGTCCCTGGATGGTTACCCTGGAGAGCAAGAAAATTGAGAGGTACATTTAAAGATTGACAACGCTAAGTGTCTAGCGCAGACCCTGATAGATCATGGGGATGATAATGGGACTGTGACAGCCATTCCTAAACCACCAAAGTAGAGTGGTGAGAAGAAAGAGTTCTGGAATAAGCGCAATGTCAAGTCTTCACAGGATCCCTCCAAGAAACAACAAGTAGTGGCAGTTCATGCTGCTACCAATCCTACTGCTATTCCTGCAACTCAAGCACATGCCAATAGATATGTCGGTACCCATTCAAGGTGCGATAAGTGTAACTTTCATCATCACGAACCCTGCCATGACATGCAATGCAACAGTTATGCCAATAAGGGACACACAGTGAGTTTTTACAAGACACAAGTCCAACCAACCAATCAGGCTCCTACAGAGGGTGTTGCTCAAGCCATCTATGGCTATGGAGAGACTGGTAACTTCAAGATAAATTACTCAAAAGCTACAGCTCGCAATACAGGTAAGGTTCTAGCTATGGGCCAGGAGGAAGCAGTCGATGATCCCACCGTAGTTACGGGTACGTTCCTACTCGACAACTCTTATGCATGCATTCTTTTTGATAGTCGCGCGGAGAGGAGTTTTGTTCATGCATTTAGACATCTAATCAAGCATAAATCCCAACCTTTAACCGAAACATGCACCGTCGAGATGGCTAACGAAAAGAAAGAGAGCACTAACGACGTATTCATAGGATGTACCCTTACCCTAAACAATCATTCTTTTCCAATCGACCTTATGCCAGTTTCAATAAAATGTTTCGATGTCTTTATTGGCATGGATTGGTTGAGCTCTAATCCTGCTGATATCCTTTGTTATGAGAACGAAATTCATCCTAATCTGCTATTTGGTGAAGCCCTTATTATCTATGGTGATAAACTCAACTCAAACCTTCATATCGTTTCGTGCATCAAAGCCCAGAAATTTCTGCGAAAGGAGTGCCATGCATTCCTAAACCATGTCGTTAACGAGAGACAAGAAGTTAATGACCTCGAGAGCATCCCAGAAATCTGCAACTTTCTTCATGTCTTTCCCAAAGATCTTCCCGGAATTCCTCCTGAGTGCCAAGTCGAGTTCCGTATTGACTTAATCCTCAGAGCTACCCCCGTAGCCAAATCCCCTTACCGTCTAGCATCAGTAAAAATGCAAGTGTTGTCCAGCCAGCTCAATGAACTACTCAACAAGGGATTCATCAGACTAGGTTCCTCGCCCTGGGAGCCCAGTCTTATTTATGTAGAAGAAAGATGGGTCCTTTTGGATGTGTATAGATTATCACGAACTGGAAAAGCTTACCATCAAAAACTGTTATCCCCTACCCAAAATCGACAACCTTTTCGATCAACTCCAAGAATCTTACTATTTCTCAAAGATAGATCTTAGATCAGGATACCATTAGTTATGATTCCATGAGAGTAACGTTCCTAAGACCACATTCTAGACTCGATATGGTCACTACAAGTTTGTAGTAATGCCCTTTGGTCTAACCAACGCACCCACGGTATTCATTGATTTGATGAATTAGGTGTGCTTCCCCTTCCTAGACAAGTTCATAATAGTGTTCATTGGTGATATACTTGTCTATTCTCGTAGTGTGGAAGATCACGGATAGCACTTGAGGCTAGTGCTAGAAACTCTAAGGGCGGAGAAACTATACACAAAATTCTCAAAATGCGAATTTTGTACTAGAAAATTAACCTTCCTCGGTCACGTGGTCAATGAAGAAGGCATAAACGTGGACCCTTCCAAAATCAAGGCGATTGAGAATTGTTCGGCGCCGAAGACACCCACATAAATTCATCAATTCTTGGGTCTTGTTGGCTACTATCGTAGGTTTATCCTGAATTTCTCCAGGATTGCTAAGCCTCTAACCGACCTAACTCAGAAAGGTGTGACTGTTGGATTAATGTCTAAGTCCATAACTATAATTGGTAAGACTTGACCCGACCCGGCATGGTCCATTTGGGTTGCATACCATCATGCACTTGGATAGACTATAATGAGAGAAATAAGACACTTATGGTTATTAATATATTATAAGTTCTAGTATATTAATAATAAGAATAATAAGATTATTTAATTAGAATTGATCAAGAATTAATCTAGGATTAATTAAGTGATCAAAAGAAGACTAATTAAATATATGGGTTGATTGTGTAAATCATCCATACTTGTATAGTGGGCTAATGCTCCATGGATAATCAAGTTGGGCTAAAACCCATAGGATGTTCCATGGATGCTCCATGGTGTATTTGTACCCATGGATCATGGAAATGAAAGGCCATGTCAATTAGGGTTTACATGGTATAACCCTAACTATATAAGCATCTTATTCTTGACCAAAATCGGCCACTAGAGTGTGAAGTGAAAGGGCTAGCCGATTTCATGAGTTGTAGAATTCTATCAAGTTATTCTAAGTGTTTTGGTGATTGTGATTCCATTTGAGGCTTCCACACTATTGGGGCTAGGCACTCAAGCTTCATGAAGACTTTCTACATCAAGAGGTATGTATTCTATCTTGTTACATTCATTGTTTTTGTATGCTAGATTAGGATAATACCTTGGAAGTTCTTATTTGCATGTATAATAGAGAAAACATAGATCCAAGGTATTTAGGGTTGCATGTACACTTAGGAGTGTTAGAATGCTCAAAACCCAACGGTGGTATCAGAGCCTAGGCTTGTTTTCTATTATACTTGATGCAAATTGCTGAAAAATGCTTAAAAACTCGATTTTCTGGCTTTCTGGGCACTGGACTCGCCGTGTCCACTGATGAACTCGCCGAGTCCATGAGTAAAATCATCCTACTCGCCGAGTAAGTTCATGCACTCGCCGAGTAGGAGCCCCAGACAGTATATATTCGAGGTTTTTGGCTAGAAATGGACTAGGAACATTACCTTAAGCTGTTTTTGAATTATAAACTTGTTTTTGATGTGGTAATGTTCATGCTAATCCAATTTCAAAGATAATTGTCAATAGATTCATGTTTCGAATTAGTTTAGTGATTAGGCTAATTACATGAAAAAGTTTGATTTGAATTATCTTGTTCTTATGAGTTGCTTAGATTAATAGGAAAGTTGTGTGAAATTATTGTTTTCAATCCAAATTAATCTAAGAGTTGATTCTAAAATGTGTTTGTGTAACTTGTCCTCAAGTTATATGAAAAGTCACATTTAAGTTTCATAAAACTCATAAAAGTTGGCAATGTTTACAAAATGAAGAGTCTTGTGTCATTGAATAATTTTTAGGACTCCATAACTTGTCCTCAAGTTATGGAAGTTCAAGAGTCACTTCATTAAAAGAAAAATATGTAACCATAATTAAATCCATAAGTTATAAAATAAAGAAAAAGTTAGTTCTTTTATTAGTTTAAAGTCTTCCATAACTTGTCCTCAAGTTATGGAACTTGAAGAGTTTTTGGATTAAAACTACTTTAAACACATAAGTTATGGAATTAATTAGTTTTGAATAGTTTCAAAACTTGCCCTCAAGTTTTGGAATTTGAAAAGTGTTCCTTATGAATACTTTAATTCCAAGTTAGCCCTTAGAATTTTAAAAGTTAAAATTCAACCCTTATACTTTATAATATTATAAGTTAATAATATATATATGTATAAGAGTAAAGTCAGTCTTACCGCTAGTACGCCTCATTCACGAAGCCGGTCTATAAGGTGGGTATAAGGTTGTTGCCTATAAAATGGCAACTTAATGGGTGTCCACTCTCAACCACCGCTTGCTTGACTGGTGGAGGGTCGTTAGCCGAACGGGTTTGACAAGACTATAATTCTCCTTTCATTAAAAGTATTAATGATAAATACTAAGTAACTAAACTCTTAATAATACCCAATCTTAGTTACTTAGGAAAAATGTGAATAAGGTGCTAACCCATGAAATTACACTTTACACTTTGTCTAAGTCATTAGTGGAGCGTGTGTGGTTAACCGGCACACTAACTTGGACTTAACAAGGTAGGTAAAGGATGACTTAATATTTATCATAGTATCGATGGAGCGTGTGTGGTTAACCGGCACATCGATTGAGGGGTAATTTATTAAGGGTACCAAGTGATTTGCATGGTTACTTCACACCTTGTTTTGTGATCCTCGGCATCCCAGTCACAAAACCTGAAGGGCACACTTGAGATTGAAACATGCCATTGAACAGTTCAATGAATCTCAAAGATCTAGGAGTTTCAAATCCAATTAAAACCTAACAATACATTTCATTTATCTTGGTGGAAATTGGTGAATCGTCATTCACCTACCTTCAAATATTTTATAGCTTGGATTATGGCATACCTCTTCTAAGTTATAAAATAGTTTGTTGGGTCCTAGCCTTAATATTTCATATTGGGTGTCATATTAAGGACTTTAAATCAACTATCTTGAATATCTCCCAAAAGATGTCTGGTTTAGACACCTATGATCTTCCCAAATCTCTTGAAACAAGGTTTCCTAACGAAGATGATGTCCCATGGATATCATACTTCTTTCTCCTCCTCTAACTAATCTCCCTAACCCACAAGTTCTTGAAAAGTTTAAGGTCACTCAATCCCTATTGGCAAGGCAAGGTCTAGGTGTGAACACATCTTGGAGATGTAGTCACATATTGACAAGCCGGGAGAGTTGGGTGTCAAAGTCTTGAGAAAGTTGGTGGTTCAACTACTTTCTGAGTCACATAGTGAGTTCTTTTGGAAAACCTATGAAACAGACTATGACAAGACCCTTAATGATCTTATCTATTTGTTAAGATCAACTTCCTTAAAACTTGATGGACATTGACAATGATGACATTGGATATCTAGTAAAGCATTCTCTTCCCAATGGAAAGGGATCGGCCATAGTCAACTCGGTTGACCAAATGGTAAAGAGAAAAGCTAAGTCTGTGATAGTCCCGTGTACCATTATCAAAGGGTCCATATGTTTATGTTGCCAAAGGAAGGGGCATTGGTTGCGAAGCTGCCAAATTTACCTAAGGATGTTAAAGTCAATAAGTTTGACTCTACTTCAGGTAAATTCCACTATCTAACTCTGCTAAGTTTCTATTCTGAGATTCTTGATACATGATGTGACTGGGTCACATGGTGATGTTTTAAGAATCAAAGGAAAAGTGAAGAAACTTAAGGAAAGAATATGTTGAATTTGATCGCATAGATGGATTTCTATCACATAGTTTGAAAAATCGGATTCTTGAGCTACTTCTTAGGAGTTATGAGATATTGCTTAAGGAATAGATAACAACAAGTTTTCATATGGATTGTAAGGATAAGTTTTTCCGCAAAGTTTTAAAATAAAAGAAAATTTTTCGATTTTATTTATTTTAAAATATCCTTACAATGGCTTTTGAGGAAAAATTGTTGCTTATATGATTCCATTAAGAGCAAGAGTGGAAATATGAAATTGATTCTTTCATTTGTGGTAATGTCAAAATTTACCAAATAAGGAAAGATTCTCATCACCCAAGTTTCAATTGGACCGAAACTTGGAATCGTGCAAGTTATATAGCATGATGAATGAGAACTTTCAAGTTTTGGAAAAATTAAGACTAATTACTCGTTCACATGGATGTGTGAGTCAAGTGAAGGACTAAGGGATCGAGTACACATTCTTGTGCACTGATTAAGTCCACCACAAAAGATTGATAAGACTATTCGTCATAGTTTACTAAAGCTCAGTAAATATGATTATACTTACAAGCTTAAGTGTAACTCTGAGACATTGGAAAAGGTCCCAATGTATGGCAGAGCGAATAAGAAGAATCAAATAAGGCAGAAGGATAAAAGTTTCTCAAATCTGAAAAGATGGGAGAGTACTTTAGTATCAGTTTTGTGATCATCTTAATGATTAAGAAACCATAGCACAATTAGTTCTCTAAGGAAATCTTAGTGCATTCTTATGACTAAGAAGAGGGATCTTGAATTGTTGAAATGGTTAAATCAAGAAGATGAGTCATACTTCGTTCCAATACAAGTCTTAGAGTCATACTCCAAGATTATAACTTGAGTGACATGTCTCAAAAGAAGGTTTAAAACACTTGTCAAATGTAAGAGTAAAAGTTTTCTACTCTAGTACATTTGAAATTGGTAAGTTGTGATGTTTTGGATAAAACAAAGACCAACTTAGGCCAATTGTGTGAAGTGTTTGTCTTGATTAGAATCCGCACTATCTCTTGGATGTTTGACAAGGGAGTCTTATATGTCAAGAGGACAGTGGGAGTCTGAAAGGTCTTGAAAGTCTCAAGAACTAATCAAGAATGGAACCTGAAGTTCTTCACTAGCACACAACTTGAGGTTCATAACCTATCGTGTTGACATATTCTGTGCCCATTCCAGTTAAATTTGGCTTTGCATATGAGTTCTTAGAGTTCTCAATTTGTTGCACAACAACTTGGAAGCAATGGCAGGCCCTTGAGCTGCCAGGTGGCAAGAAATTAAGATTGAGTTCAATCCATATGGTTTTGGATTTGTCATTATCTTTGTCTTGTGATTATGGTTTTGACAAATTCATATGGGTAGGAACTCATACACCATATAAATCTAAGTGTCATAAGGTTTCTCTCCGATTCATGAAAATGATGGTGAGGAAACACTTTCACTAAGTAGATTTTAGCTAGATAGCAATTGTGATATTTGCATTCTCAAAGTCGTTAGTGGAGCGTGTGTGGTTTACCGGCACACTAACCTGGACTTGTGAGAAGTGGCACAAAGGTCTAACCATTATGATTACAGCATACCTCATCATAATTGTTTAGACACACAAGTGTGCTATCTAAGGGAAGGTGTATGATTTTGATAAAGTTTTATCAAAACAATCTAGTATCAGAAATCTGAACTTTGGTAAGAAAGTCAATGAAGTATTGATTTCTAGAAGTCCAGGTGATTTCTGAGAACATGTCAAAGCTAGTGGGAGCATAAGTGTTGTGCTAATAATCATCATGTTAGTGGGAGCATGATAATTATGATAAGTATTGCAAGCTAGCAATGTTAATTATAGAAAACAAAAGGTTTCAATTGGGAAAAGGTTGTTTTGCTACAATTAAGGGAGAGGAAATTATACTTCATCTCAAATCTATAAGCTTAGATCGTGAGGTTTTAATCATTTAGTCAAGGATATATATATGAATTTCATGTTGGAATGGCTCAACATACGGAAATTCTGTATATGGGTCCATTATTTGCGTTCTAAAATTCGATTATGATTACGGCATCCCTTTTCATAATCTGAATTATGAGAACTTGGCAAATAGAAATGGAAATGTTATAGCAAAAGAATGGTTTAGTCTTTATGTGAGACATCATGAATCGTGTCCCATATGCTTCGGATATAGGATCGATTACATGTGCTATATTCATCCTTTCTAAAATTTTCCAAATGCCTGGGGCATTAAGAAGGGAAAAGGTTTAGAACTGGATATGACTAAAAGGATTAAACAATTGTCGAGAACAATCTAAGGTTTTCCAAAGATTGGTTGCTCAAGGACAGTTAGGAAGTATAGTGATAATTCTGGAAGGACCATATTGACATAGTCTGTAAGGAGGCAACTCTTGTTCAGAAGTGATAGTCAAAATGGAATCTGGAAATGTTTCAAAGTTAGAAATTTCAATCTGTGTAAGATTAAGGAAACTTAATGCAAGAAGGATATTTACAAGGAGTTGATCTCCTTTGGAATACTCTGTAATGATTGTTGCCAAGTCTTTGTGAGTTTGTGCATAATCGTTACAAGAGGATCAATGCATATAAGTTTAGAATCTAACAGATTTCAGTAAATGGCATGAACTTGGAATTCTTGCATTTGCAGTAAGGATTTGGGAGTGTGAAAAGAGAATCATTGAAGTTATGTTCAATTGATCTAGTTCACAAAGTAAAGGTCATAGACAAACATAGTATGCATACTTGGTGTATGGCATGACTAGTGTTTAAGAAAACATAGTGTACATGCTTGGAGCATGGGACAACTATTGTTTTAAATTCAAGAATAAAGTTGATAGCTGAAACAGTATACAATGAATAATGTGTAATCATATGGTGATAAATAAAAGGTGTTTTATTTCTGTTCAAAGTGTTGATACCATATTGGATTCAATTATTGTTGTTTTTCATTTTGCATGTTTTGACTTCCCGAATAAACTGGGTTATTCTTCCGGAATGACTAAGTTATTCAAACAATCCACAGTCGGTCATATGTTGGAAGTAGATATGAATTAAGACTGTCATGGGTTGGCTTGTAGAGGTCTAAGGTGTTGGACAAAGGGCTACAACACTCATGAGTGCTCATAAGTTCAGAGTATTGGATTCAACCCGCGCTCATTGGAATCACTTCATGGATTTTATCACGAGTGATCATGAGACGATAATATCTTATATTCTTCAAACCTAGAGATATGAGTTGTTACTATGAGTTGGTTGTACATTGATTGCACGAAAACGCATACGGTAACTCGGTGTTATAAAACGTGCCTTTGTGTATGATTCAACAAGTAGTAGAACAAGCTATATGAGTCGATGTTTATCCGTTCCTTTTACCTTCGGGATAAAAGCGATATCTGTGGGCCCCTCGATGATTTGATGATGACAAATGGAAGTGCTCGGCCGGGCCAGGACTGATTTGATTTGTTCAATTAGTCAGTCGTCATAAATCGCAAATCGGGAAACAACAAATGGACAGAGAGAATGATTATAATCCATGTCTCAGTCCATATGATATCTAGAATGGAGGAATATATGATCCCTTATCTAATGGACAAGTCATTGACAAAGGTCAGAGTTCATCTACAAGGTCAGAGTTCGACAGAAGCTTTTGAGAGCTACGATTGCCTGTTGGTTCCTGAAGTCATACGCAATAATAGTTTTAGACTTATCCAAGTGGGAGACTGTTGGATTAATGTCTAAGTCCATAACTATAATTGGTAAGACTTGACCCGACCCGGCATGGTCCATTTGGGTTGCATACCATCATGCACTTGGATAGACTATAATGAGAGAAATAAGACACTTATGGTTATTAATATATTATAAGTTCTAGTATATTAATAATAAGAATAATAAGATTATTTAATTAGTATTGATCAAGAATTAATCTAGGATTAATTAAGTGATCAAAAGAAGACTAATTAAATATATGGGTTGATTGTGTAAATCATCCATACTTGTATAGTGGGCTAATGCTCCATGGATAATCACGTTGGGCTAAAACCCATAGGATGGTCCATGGATGCTCCATGGTGTATTTGTACCCATGGATCATGGAAATGAAAGGCCATGTCAATTAGGGTTTACATGGTATAACCCTAACTATATAAGCATCTTATTCTTGACCAAAATCGGCCACTAGAGTGTGAAGTGAAAGGGCTAGCCGATTCCATGAGTTGTAGAATTCTCTCAAGTTATTCTAAGTGTTTTGGTGATTGTGATTCCATTTGAGGCTTCCACACTATTAGGGCTAGGCACTCAAGCTTCATGAAGACTTTCTACATCAAGAGGTATGTATTCTATCTTGTTACATTCATTGTTTTTGTATGCTAGATTAGGATAATACCTTGGAAGTTCTTATTTGCATGTATAGTAGAGAAAACATAGATCCAAGGTATTTAGGGTTGCATGTACACTTAGGAGTGTTAGAATGCTCAAAACCCAACAGTGACAACCCAAACTATTAGACCAGGCAAGGTCTAAATTGTAACCCTATTACAATAAGAACCTTGAAAACCATGAGAGCATTAGTGCATGTATATGAAAGTGTACACTTTGAAAGCCACATGCAGGGTAAACCCTTGAATGTAAACAAGAAAGCAAAACTAGACAAATGAATTTGGTTAAGAATCAGAAGATATGGATGTAAGCACTTGTGATATGTTGCAGTCTTGAATATATGAAGTATAAGGCCAACATAATTATGTTGCTAAGACCATGAACACATTCACTAGACCAAGTTACACCATAAACCTCCTTAAAGGACCCCTTGGAGTGTAAACACCCAAAAGAACCCAAGCTAAACTGTGAACACATCCCTAAGGGAGTTCTTGGCTGTGAACCACCTTAGAAACCCAACCTTAGGTCGTAAACACCCTAATAAAGCAAAGCTAGGCCGTTAACACGCCCCTAGGTAGTACCTTGGCCGTAAAGTCCTTCAAGATAGAATACTAGGGCTTAAATACATTAGGTTTCCAAACCTTGACCATAAACAGTTCCCTAGGAGGTATCTAGACCGTGAACACTCTTCTAGAAGGCATCTAGGGCGTGAACTCAAACCTAGAAGGGTTTTAGGCCGCAAACAACTCCATTCCATGGAGTTTACGGCCATAAGATGCGAACAAGACAAATGCCTTTGACTTTATGATGTAGCATTTGAACCATTTCCAAGATGTTCATAGGTAAACACACAATATCCTCCTGGTAACCAAGCACACCTTATCACCCCCCTTGTCCTCTTTGAACGTAAAGCCTTTCTTTATTTCCACCAGAAACTCATATTAACATTCTGTAAACCCCACGGTGTGTTCTCAAGTGTATTCAAGCTTCAATCTGATTTCTTCAAAGTATCCCCTAGATTGTTGTAAGCATCTCCTATTTGGCTAGTCATTCTTCACATTAGTATCTTAATGTCATCATAGTTATACATAAAATTTTGTTTTAATATTCTTAGGATATCCTCAAGTTCAAAGAGTTTATCAAACTCTTCAACGGTTAGAACATGGAAACTCGTCATCATCTAGCCAAATCACCCACCAAATCAAACCAAGGTGAGCTTCGTACCCCTATCTTTTGAGTTTTCATTGTTTTTGGGGGAGAATTCAAGTCAAGGTCTTGTGAAATTTAGTATAATTGCTTGTTTATGCATGTATGCTATGACTTATGTGCTTAAAGTTATGAACGCTACGTATTGGTTCAAGAACTCAAGATTTTTAGCAAGTCTGAAGGTTTTGAACTATATATCACAAATTAGATGTTAGAACCAAAAACTATTATGTTTATGAAATACAATTCATAAATTGTTATATCAAGAATCATAAGGTTTTGCTTCAGAAACTGTTTAAACAAGTTGTTAAACATAATATTTTGGAAATGGTTAACTCGGGGTATTAATGATATTTTCGGGACCATTTTCAGCCATATATATATATATATATATATATATATATATATATATATATATATATATATATATATATATATATATATATATATATATATATATATATATATATATATATATGGACCATTTTGGAAATGGAATAAAATTGAAGAATTATTGAACATCTCAATTTTTAAAGGACCAAAATGGAATATTTAGAGAAATAAGCGCCTTTTTGAGTATTTTCATAAATATAAGTCTAAAATGAACATTTTAGAAGAAATAGGCCATTTTCGACAATTCACCTAGTTTTGAACCACTTATGACACATTTTGACAAATATGAGTCTTATTTGATAATTTATAAAAAGAATGACCATTTTTGCCAATACCGATAATTTTTGGTCATTTTTGATAATTACGATTCCATGTGGATTATCCTCAATAAACGAGAACGATAGACCTAGTCAACTAGCACAAATATTGTTATTTATTAAATAATGGATTTCATCGATTTGCTAAAAAACCTGGTTGTATTCTAGTTAGACGAATCACAAAAGTACCTATATATATATATATATATATATATATATATATATATATATATGTATATTAGTGTATGTTTAAAGTCTTGTAAAGTCCTGTAAGTGTTATAACTTGATCTCTTGGAGGGAGATCGGGAATTTGTGTATAGATCTATACGGGGTTGACACCCCGCACCTTCGTTTTTCGCTACAGCTAGACTGCCCAGTCTAGGGTGACAAATGTATTTAATCGATTTGAGTGCCTAGAAACGTCAAGGCAGGCCTCCGTCATATTAGTATGGTTAAAACGGCTCACTAGATTATGATAATGCTAATTTAAAATTTATGTAGGGAAAACCTTACAAATAAATTGGCACATTGTGTTGACTGCCCCTATCCATGGTAGTGATTGTCCACATTCGTTGTGTTGATCGTCCATTTACGTTGTAAATAATGTCGACAATCGCCTGTTGATTTCTCACACCTCACCAGTCTTTGGGTTTTAAGACCACCATTTTGTATATCAGAAAATATAGGATTTTCTGGAGTAAACGATTTTATACAATTTCGAAAATGATAAACTAAAGCACACACATGTAACTATACTCAATTGGAAACATAACTTACATTTATTTTTTACAAGAAAATATAGGATTTTCCGGAGAAAACGATTTCACAATTTCTAAAGATGATATACTAAAACACACACATGCAACTATACTAGATAGAAAACAAGACTTACAACTGTTTTGATAAAGTAAACACTGGAATTTTCTGCATTTCTAAACAATCACCAGTTTTATACGAAAATGATTATGAACTCACCAACTTTTTAGTTGACGCTTTTCAAAACGACTTGTATTCTCAACAAAATCAGTAAGCAGGGTAAAGGGATGTGGGTTGAGGATTATTTTGCTATATTTTGGAATTCATTTACTTATGTCTCTTTTGTGTAATATGAAGAACAAACAAAATATTTAAACAATGTAAGTTTGTTATCTCAATGTATGATGTTTGGATTTTGCTATGTTTCATTTATATTCAATTATTATGATACTACACAATGAAGTCACCCGCCTCTGGACGTTTCCGCTGTCTGGTCTGGGGGTGTGGCAAAAGGTGTAACCTTTAGTTCGGGAGAAAGTCAAGACACTGTGTTCCAAACATTGAAGCATGGCTTATGAAGCGCACCTATCTTGTCTCTGACAGAAGGGACAGATGACTTTGTTGTCTACTACGATGCATCCAATCAGGGCCTAGGTTGTGTGCTCATGTAGCGAGGAAATGTTATTACATATGCCTCGAGACAGCTGAAAGCACATGAAGTCAATTATACAACTCACGATCTGGAGTTGGGAGTAGTGGTCTTTGCATTAAAGATTTAGAGACATTATCTCTATAGAACCATGTGCAACATCTTCTTTGGCCATAAGAGCCTACAACATATATCCGATTAGTAGGAGTTGACCATGAGTCACCGACGATGGGTAGAGCTACTCAGTGACTATGAGTGCGAAATACGCTATCATCCCGGCAATGCCAATGTGGTAGCAGATGCCCTCATCCAGAAAGAGTATTCAAGCCGTAGCTTGAAGCCTTAAAACCAGAAAACATGTTCGACGAAGCTTCGAGGGGAATGGAAAAGAACTCAGAGATCAAGTGAGAGAGAGTTTATTATTTCATGAACTAGATCTACACCCTAAAGTTCGGCGGTTATATGGAGGTTGTCATGAACGAAGTTCATCAGACTAAATACTCCACTCACCCAGGTTCAGATAAGATGTATCTGGATCTCAAAAGGTTGTATTGGTGGCCATACATGAAAGCAGAGATCGCCACCTTCATGGGCAAGTTTCTGACTCGCGCCAAGGTGACGGTGGAATATTAAAATCCCTCAGGTCTACTTAAACAGCCAGAAATAACTAAGTGGAAGTGGGAACGAATCACAATGGATTTCATTACCAAATTGCCCAAGACTCTGAGTGGCCATGACGCTATCTGGGTAATCATCGATAAATTGACTCAGTCTGCCCACTTCCTGCCAATCAAAGAAACATTCAACATGGAGAGACTAACATGAACCTATATCCAAGAGATTGTTCGATTGCATGGTGTGCCATTGTCCATTATCTCTGATCGAGATAGGAGACTCACCTCGAGGTTTGGGCAGTCTTTGCAGAAAGCTCTTGGAACTAAGCTGGATATGAGCACAACTTACCATCCACAGGCTGACGGGCAGAGTGAGAGAACCATTTAAACCCTAGAATACATGCTGAGAGTGTGCATTATCGACTTTGGTAAGTCGTGGGATACCCATTTGCCATTGGTTGAGTTCTGTTACAACAACAACCGTCACACCAATATCAAGGTTGCACCGTTTGAAGCCTTCTATGGTCGTAAATGTTGATCCCCTCTATGTCGGGCTAAGGTGGGTGACACGTAGCTAGCTAGAGGTCAAGTCCCTGATAGCACTCTCACTAGCCCATAAACCATCCGAGAAATCACAGAAAAGATTGTACAAATTCGAGAACGACTAAACGCTTCAAGAGATAGACTAAAGAGCTAAGACCAAAAAAAGACAAAAACCTTTGGAATTCCAGGTTGGTGACCGTGTTTTTTTGAAGGTCTCACCTTGGAAAGGCATGATACACTTTGGAAAGCGTGGAAAGTTGAATCCGAGATAGATCGGACCATTCGAGATCCTCGCTAGGATTGGTCCCGTAGCATACAAACTTTGTTTACTCCCAACAACTTAGCAACATTCATCCCGTCTTCCATGTGTCGAACCTTAAAAAGTGTTTATCCGATGAAACCCCTTGTGATCCCTCTTGATGAGATCGAGAACAACATAAACCTTAATTTCATCGAAGAACCAATCGAAATCATGGACTGGGAAGTCAAACGAACGAAACAAAGTCGCATACTGATAGTAAAGGTCCGCTGGATTGCTAAGCGGGGACCTAAATTGACTTGGGAGCAAGAAGATTCTACGCAGCACAAGTACCCTCATCTTTTTCTGAGACCATAATTTGTATTCTATGTTAGAAATTCGGGACAAAATTCCCTCTATCGGGGGGATGTTGTGACAATCCGAACCTTTTTCCGTTAACGTTTTCCAAATTCGGTTAAATAAAATTTTAATTTTATTTTATTCCGTCAAATCCTTATAGCTTGGAAAATCATTAATTTATATAATTAAATTTTATATAAGAGTCGAAACCAAAATTGCGCGAAAACCCGAGTTTTTTTCGAAAATTAGCAAATCCGGTCTGATTGGTGTTCACGACCGTGAACCCGATCACGGCCGTAAACCGTTCACAGCTAATGGACCCCACCACCAACCATGAACCCAACCTATATATATATATATATATATATATATATATATATATATATATATATATATATATATATATATATATATATATACATACATACATATTCAACCCTCATTTACACATTTCTTACAGAAAGCACACATTCTCTCTCTAAAACTATCACCCGAAAAACCCATGTTTCTCTTCATCTATCACTCAATCAAACTTTGACCTCGTTTTGGTGGATCAAACATCCGTCTTTTCATCAAATCAAGTATTTTTGTTCTTGATTTCACGGTCGTAAACCCTTCAAATCTTCAAGAGCTGAAATCAGTTCACGACCGTGAACCCTTCAAATCTTCATATTTTCACCAAGAACACCATGAATAGACCGTGAACCCTTCAAAGAACGTAAACACATCAAAGGCAGTAAACCGTTCACGGCCGAGAACAGTTCACGGCCGTAATCTCTTCACAACCGCAATCGGCCTTCTATCGGGAATCTTGTCTGTAAACCCACTTTTCCACTTCGATCAAGCCTCGATAAAATTCCTCAACCAAAAATAAGTGTTTATAACACTTTAAATAATGCATTTACTAATTTAAATACAAATATGTGTTTAATTATTATTAGGATCCCGTTAAATTCACGTTCAACAACTCTAGGGTGCTCATTCCAGTCTTGTGGTCCGGCATACACGCAACCAACAGTGAGTTCATACCCTTAAGCTTTTACTATTTTAACGTTTTCAGGAGAAGAATACAATCCAAACAAAAATGATTTTGTGAGCTTATTCAAAATAATTTCAACATGTTTAAAACTTATGCAATTGATACAATCAAAAGATTTCCATATTTTATAAAATATTTAGATATTTTATCCCTTTTGTAACATGCTGAGCATAAGGGACGTTTCCAAATTACAGTAACAAATGCATAGTTTTCAAATCAATACACGAACCGAGTACATAACATATATGAAAACTATAATAGGTAAAGTTTGGGAATTCATTACTTAGTTTTACAAATTCAGAGCTTATACATTAACAAACATATAAACTATGACAGACTTACTTTATCATATACATTTTTACATATGGATTTCAAGAGTACAACAATAGATAATCATTTAAGTATAATTATTGTTACACTACAACTATACAAACGGATTCAAATACAAGAGAGCATAACACTACACGTAAACTAGTTACTACAGGGTTGTGAGAAATCACTTCAATTGTACCATTCGGGGTGCGGGTTAAATCCTACCATAGTATAACTAGAGCCTCCTGGAGGGAGAGCATGAGATTGGTGAATAGATCTATTCGGGATTGACTATCCTACTGGATTAGGTGTCTAAGTCCATAACTATATTTGGTATGTACTTGACCCGAATCGGCATGGTCCATTTGGGTTGCGCTTCATTGGAACAGTTTGTATGGATAGTCTTTTGAGAATAGTATATTTATGATTTATTAATATATTATAAGTTACAATATATTAATATGAAATCATATTATTTAATTAGTATTAATCAACAATTAATTTGGAATTAATTTAATAATCAAAAGGAAACTAATTAAATATGGACTCTTATATATATATATATATATATATATATATATATATATATATATATATATATATAGAATGGGCCAATGTTCATTTAGGATGGGCAAAGCTTGAATGGATGGTCGATGGAGCGTTTAACCCATGGATCCTATCGAAATGAAAGGTCATGGGTATTAGGGTTTACATGAATGTAACCCTAATCCACCATACTATATAATAATATCTTTCGCACTTGAAATGGTACTAGTGTGTGAGATAATAAGAGTGGGCCCGATTTCTAGAGTGTATCATATTCTTGATGGGTTTTGGTCATAAGACATCCTATGTGCTCATGCAAACCCTAATGCTTGGATCTAGGTTTCTCTATTGTACATGCAAGTTATCCAAGACTATAAACCCTAATTCTAGCATCCAACTAATCATATTAACATGAGAATAGGTTTAAGATGTTAACTTGATTGTTATGTAGCAATAACAATCCCAAATCTCCTTGTATTGACTTTAGAAAGCCTAGAGTCACAAATGTCACTCCTCTAATGGTTCACAAACACCATAAGCAAGAGGATGAAAGGAGAGAGGATGGAGGCTACCCAAAAACGTCTACAAACCCTAGAGGAGTCTTAGCCACGTTTTTGGTCCTTTAGGGATCTATATATAGTGAGGCTATTAGGGTTATCTAACAAGGAAACCCTAATTTGGATGCTTAAGCCCTAAGCAACCCATGGACTCCGTTAATTAGGGCCTTGGACGATTTCCTTATGCGTTTCCCCATAGAATTCGTCCACTCCTTAATTTAAGACAATCCATAGCCCAAATTGCAATTATCCTATATTTACAATTCTAGTCCCTTAAATTTAATTAATCTCTTTTAGTTACAAAACTAATTACCAATTAATTATTGACTAATATTAATTAAACAATATGATTTCTCCTTTAATATATTATTCTCATAATATATTAATAAATCATATTTAATCATTTCTCTCCATAATTCATCCTATCAAGTTGCTTTGGTGAAGGCAACCCAAAAGGACCATGCACCATTGGCTCAAGTACATACCAAAATAGTTATGGACTTAGACACTAACCCAACAGTCTCCCACTTGGATAAGTCTAATAACTATTATGCGTATGACTTCAGATCCTGATCTGCAATCGTAGCTTTCCAAAGCCGCTGTCAACTCTGATCCTATCAGATACGCGTGTCCTTAGATAAGGGATCATATATTCCTCCATTCTAGATATCGTATGAGACATGATTTCAAATCTTTCTCTTTGTACTATATCTCGATTCCCGATTTATGACGACTGACTACTTGAACAAATCAAATTAGCACTAGCCCGGCTGAGCATTTACGTTTGTCATCACTAAATCATCGAGGGGCCTAAAGATATCGCTTTTATCCTACTTTGGATAATAGGAACGGATAAACTTTGATTCAATGCTCGCTTACACCTACTCACCAAATCACACACAACAATATTTTTTATGACACCAAGTTACTAGTGCGTTTACATATTATCAATGTGCAACCGATTCGCAAGATACAACTCACAATCCATGGAGTGATCCAAGTGAGTGTGGGTTTAATCCAATGCTCAAATCATATTCATAAGCACTCATGAACGTTGTAGCAAACATTTGCTTATGTCTAATACTCTTTTAGACATTCCTCAATCCAATTCACGACAGTCTTCATTCATACCTACTTCCAACATATGAACGACTGTGGCTCGTTCGAATAATTTGACTGTTCTTAACCAATTAAATTATTCAGGAAGTCAAAACATGCAAAGTGAAACACAATAATAATACTAATCCCATATGGCCTCAACCCTTTGAGCATAAGTAAAACACCTTTTATTTATCACCATATCGACTACTCATTATTTGTCGTTTCGGGTAATCAACTTCTTACTTGAATTATCACACTTGTCCCATGCTCTTAGCATGCACACAATGTTTACCTATGGTTCTTACTTTGTGAAATAGATCAAATTGAACATATTTCCAATCATTCTCATTTCACAACTCCTAATCCCTTTTCATAAGTGTAAGAATATCAAATTCTTGCTACTTATAGAATATGCTAGATTCTAATACTTTATGCAATGATCCATTTGTAATATCACTATACCAAAGTCACAAAGACTACTGCCAATGAAATTACAAAGTCCTCTATCGGAGATTGTTACAATACAATTACTTAGATATGATGTCTCTCACTCAAAATACATTCCTTTGAACATCCCTTGCATAAAAGTTTCTAATCTATACATAGATTTTCAATATTCAATTCCTAATGTAGACACATTTCCATATTTTCCATATGATAACTCATTCTTAACAGAATCTTATCTATTCATAAAAATGTCAATATGGTCCATCCAATATGGAAACATTTCCATATCTTTCAATACTATACTTCTAACTACTCACAAGCGACCAATCATCGGCGAACTTTGGATTGTCCTTTGATAGTTGTTTAATTATTTTAGTCAAAACCAATTCTTGTCCTTTTTCCCTCTGAATGCGCTAGACATTTGGAAAATTTTAGAATGGTTAAATATTATAGCATTTTCAATCGATCCTATACCTGAAGCGTATGGGACACAATGCATAATGTCTTACATAAAGATTTGATACTTTATCAATCTTCCGCCATAATATTTCATTTTCTATATTCTCAAAATTCGAATTGTGAAGAGGAATGTCGTAATCATAATTGAAATTTTAAGAACACACTATGTACCTTTGACTAAATTTATTAACATTTCTCAACCTAAGCCTTTAGATTTGAAATGAAGCATAATACTCTCTCCCTTAATTATAGCAAAACAACTTTACAACCCTTACGACTTCCAAGGTATAACTCTTGTTTTCTATAATTAATATTGCTAACCTTACAATACTTTCCTTAATAATCATTCAATCATAACATTTATGCTCCCACTATCATGATGATTATTATAAACATAACACTTATGCTCCCACTAGCTTCGACATGTATTCATAAACATCTTAACTTTTCAGAAAAACAATACCTATTGAATTTCTTAAGTCCATGTTTATAATACTTAATGCTTTGATAACCGTTTATCAAGGTTTTTTGAACTTATACACCTTTGCCTTAGATAGTTCATATGTGTGTCTAAACAATTTAGACTAATTGCCAAACCTCTCAATTCAAATCATGGAAAGGGATACCGTAACCATCATTGAATTCGAGAATGCAATTTTACAATCACTATCTTCTTAAAATCTTTCTTAGTGAAAGCATTTCCTCATAATCATTTTCATGAAGGAGGAAATCTTATGACACTTAGATTTAAATGGTGTATTTGTTCCTATCCATGTGAATTTGTCAAAACCAAAGTTTACAACAAATTCAAACTCATATGGATCGAACTTTCTTAATCTCGATTTCTTGCCTTATGGTAGCACAGCTGCCCACCACGTCTTCCAAGTAGTTAAGCAGCTCACCTTTTCTTATCAATGTACTTTTCATTGATCAAGGTCCTTGCCTTTTATGCATTCAAATGAGAACTCATAAGACTCACATGCATAATTAACTCGATTGGATTGGCACAAAAACAAAATAATGTCAACACGATAGGTTGTAAACCTTAACTCGTGTGCTAGTGATGATCGATAAGGTTTATTTGATTTGTTCTTGAAACCTTTCAGGACCATTAAGACTCCTACTGACTCCTTGACATATAATATTCTCTTGTCAATAACCATTTCTTGACAAACAAATATTCAAGAGTTAGTGTAGCTTTTATCATAACATTTCATAAATTGGTCCTAGTTGGTCTTTGTCTTTTCCAAGACATCACAACTTTCCACATTTGATGAATGTTACACACCTTCTTAATACTTTTCACTCAATGTCATAATCTTAACTTTAAGACTTGTTTTGGAACGAAGTATGATTGACTTCTTGATTTAACCATTTCTTCAATTCTTGATTCCTCTTCTTAGACATACAATTGTACTAAGACTCACGTAGAGGATCAATTGAGATATGGTTCTTAATCATTAAGACCTATCATAAAGCATAAAAGCTACTCTCCCTTCTTCTTAGAATGGGGAAACTTTTATCTTTCTGCCTACTTGATTCTTCTTATTCGTTTTGCTATTGATTTAAACTTTTTCAATCAATTCATAATTACACTTAATCTTGTAAGTATAATCATATTTACTAAACCTTTAGTGAATCATGACGAATATCATTGTTACTCTTATGGTCGAATTGATCAACACGCAACTTTGTGTGCTCGATCTCCCAGTCCTTCACTCGACACTTTGTCAATAAATTAGTCTAATTTCCAAAATATGAAATTTCTCATTCATCGTGCAACCAAGTTGCATGATTCCAAGTTTCTGTCCAATTGAAACTTGGGCGATGAGAAACTCTCCCTATTTGGTAAATTCTCGAATTTCCATAAATAACATAATAAGAACCAAATCCATTATTGCTAATATTCAAACATCAATTTTTCGTATACGCCATTGCAAGGATAAATAAATAATATAAAATCAAATTTTATTTTATTGCGGAAAGATTTGTCCTTACAATGCAATTCATTGAAAGACTACGCTAATACATCTTTCTTAGCATCTAATTCTAACTCTAAGTAGTAACTCAAGAATCTAATCTTCGAGAAATGCAATCGAAATCCATTCCTTCACGGTTAGATTCTGCTCACTTCTTCCCTTAAGCTTCCTTTCTTTTCTTCGATCCTACAAAACATCAATTGTAATCTTATCACACTATGTATTAAGAATCTTGAATAGAAGCTTAAAAGAGTTAGTTAATGGATTTTACTGTCACACCCCAAAACCGGAACGGCGGAAATGTTCTGGGGTGGATGACGTCATGTCAAGTATCACAACACATGCATTATAGTAATCAAAGTACAACAAAACATTGCATTAATAGTAATAGTTTTTCATGATTTACATTACAATGATTCAAAGTATACAAACAAATATAATAAGTACAGCAAGGTACTAAGCCGTCTTCATCAACAGCTTCGGGGGTGTACCTGTCTAATGCTAACCTAAGAATACATGTTATTTGAAAAGCGAGTATCATCATTTTTACAAATGCTGGTGAGTTCATAAGTATTTAGTGACATTTATCCAAATAACTTTATAAAGTATGAGTTTAAGAGATTACAGTGTATTAGAGTTCTTTCCAGAAAATCCTATATTTTCTTTAATAACAGCAGCCTTCTACCATGACTGGTCAGTGTTATGTGGTAAAAAGTGGTTTTCCCTTAATTGCTATCATTATCAAAATACTGAATTTGATTATTAAAGAAAGCAAGAGACAACAGGGAAATAACATATGCCTCAGCAGTAAGGACTGCGGACTAAGGCAAAGGAATCATAGAATCCAGGAGAGTATCGAACTAACGACATGCCTGGTTCAGTCTAACAAGTAGAGACTCAGAGCCCAGAAGGTACCAAATGAAAGTTACAACTCGTAAGGTCTAAAACAGTGAAAAACAGACCCCAGACAGTATCAAATGAAAGATACGTCTTGTAAGATCAAAATAGAGAATACAGACCCCAGACAGTGTCAAATGAAAGATACGTCTTCTAAGGTCAAAACAGTGTGACTCTGAAAATCAATTACCAGCATACAGTGTAAATTTCCGGTGAAATACCGTTACCTTAAAGCCAATGAATTATAAGGTAACCCGAGATACTTGTAACCATACCGACTAGAGTACCAGACGCCCTACAAGCGTCCGAAATATGACATTTGTCACCCGTTGTCTTGGTAGGCCAGGACTGTAGCTAGCAGTCTGGGTGCGGGGTTGTCAATCTCGTATAGATCTATACACACAATGTCCGCTCTCCCTACAGGAGATTCTGGTTACCATCTAGACGACGGAGAAGGCCGTGTCCTGAAGATGGATCCCAAATAGTGGGTAGTGTGTAAGTGCTGAACTAGAGGTAGAGACCTCCATATAGTGGGTACTGTGTTTCTAATGTAAGTGTAGACTAGAGGTAGAGACCCTTAACTGAACTGACTAGAGAATTCATGTATGTCCATACTCATATACATAATATATAACTAATGAATCAAACGACCTTCGGACAGCCATCCGATCCCACCAGACCACATCTCAACGAAGAAAAGGAAATAGGGCGGACGAGCCTTCCTAAGTCTTTCAATCATTACTTATATGTACCTATATAAGCACAGACATACATCTAACTACGACTGAGTGTGTATCAAGTAGAAGTGATTCTTGTAAAGTAGGAGTGTCTAACAAGTGAAGTAGGAGCGGTCGCAAGTGAAGTAGGAGTGTCGAACAAGTATAAGCATATCACGAAGAGAAAGCATTATCAAGTAGGAGTTTAAAATACATGAAAGCGAAGCAGTAGCAACTAACAAGTAAGAATATACGTCGTAAAAGGGAACTTTGAGGAAAAGCCTTTATACTCAGGGAAAAATCATAATTTGTATTCTTTTGTAAAATATGTTTGAAAACCTTTGGAAATCTTTCATAAACCAGTTTAAAATGAATTTAGATAAAACAGTACACATAAGAGTCTTGAAACAAACAAAAAACCTTTTTGAAAATCATTATAGTGTCCTACTCGGTAAAACAGTATATAGTGTGGTAAAATGTTGTGCATGCGGGTTATCAATCACATGTGATTGATATGATAACTGGCATGTTTAACTTGTATTCCCCCCTATAAAACATGTAAAAACATTTAAAAGGTTCATTCAGGGGTATGAACTCACCTGGTATAAGTAGGTCCGACGAAGGTGCCGTTTGGGCATTCGGTGTCACGTATGGACTCGAACACACTCAATGACCTACTTAACATATGATAACATATGTTCACATACAATTAGTATATTTAATACTAATTAAACACGTATACACACTCAAAGGAGCGGAAAACACTCTGGTTAAGTGTTTGGGTGTCCCGGGTAGTGTCTAAAGGTGTGTATGGCTTAGGAATGGAGTTTACGTTCCGAGAGTAAACTCCCAAAGCTTAGTTTACGGCCCAGGGACATCTCACCATGAGTTTACGGCCATAAACTCATGGTGAGGGGATCTAGTGTGTTTTATGGCTTCTAAATTGTTCATGGAATTATTCTAGGTCCAAAACTATATAGTATGAGTGGGTTTAAGATCTTTAAGGGCATCTTAATGGAGTTTATGGCCCAGGGACAACTCCTAAGGGTGTTGACGGCCGTAAACTCTTATTCTTTGAGTTTATTGAAGTTTCAAGCCCCCAATACCTTGCTAGTAATTTATAATGATAGTCTAAGGCCATTTGAGGGGTAAAAACCAACATTTTGGCTTGGTTTGGGGAGTTTACGGCCTTGACACATGTCTGGGCCATAAACTCCTTTTCATCCTCCAAATCCTTATGTTTAAATGATCTAAACCCAAAAGGATAAACCCCTAATTTATGTATGAAGTCCAAGGGTGTTTTAGGAGTGTTTTTGGGGCATTTTGACATGATTAAGAGGTGTTTATGGCCTTGGCATATGCCTGGGCCGTAAACTCTCTTTTATGCCTCAAAATGATTTTTTAATTGATCAAACACTCCTAGGCTAAATCCTCAATTTATTTCCAAGCTTTTAGGGACAATTTAGGGTCTTTTTAGCCTCATTTAAGGTGTTTACGGCCTAAGGAGGAGCTTAGGCCATAAACTCCTCTTTCACAGCTTCCAAGTCTGATTTCTAAGCTATAAACACGACTCAATATGTTTAGAACAAGCTAGGATAAGCGGACTTACTATTTGGAAGCGTTTGGTTGCGGATTCGGGGCGAAAACGAGTCTAGAGAGGGAGTCTAGAGAGAGAGGGTGGAAAAGATCCAAATGGAGTTTACTCCCCCTTATATATGGGTGGGAGTTGGAGCTCAGTGGAATTCTACCCGATACTACCGTTAAACGGGGCTTTTGGTCGCACCCGATTTTGTGGTCGTAATAATAAAACTTAACATTTTCCAAATAAATGGAAATGTGTGTTATGTGTTTTTATTTCTTTTTATCACGACTTAACGGCATATTAAATGTAAACAAATGAAATGTTTATTAAATTGACGACCTCTAATTAATGGAACTTTTATAAGCTGGAATATTCCGTTAACGGTAATGGGGAAATGTAACGAAACAATTTGGGTTGTCACATCATCCCCCCGTTAGAGGGAATTTCGTCCCAAAATTCAGGTCTAGGAAAGGAAGTAGGTATGAATGGCCAAGTAGAGGTAAGAGAGTACTTCCTATACGGTTGTCCTTGTATTCCCAAATGAACTCTAGTCTGTGTTTGTCATTCCAACAGACCCTCACGTACGGGGTGCGGATTCCGTCTCGTGTAGCTAGTGGGTTCCAACTGGTGTATCTACAAGGTTAGGGTTCTCAATGGATTCTATCAAGATGAGTGAGGCACGAAGAGTGATGTCGGGAATTCACATATCAAGTCTAAGAAGTGGATTGATCGGGTGTGAATTTTGTGGAATATCCGAAGGCAGTAGTGGCCTGAAAGGGGTTGGACCAAGTCTCCATGAGAATTCTCAGATGGTCCTAAGCTCTCGGAAGGTTAGAGCTTTTCAGTGCTTAGAACCCAGTGTACTTCTATGGCAAGATCGTCACTGGCGTGATCGCCATTCGAAGTTCCTAACGTTCTCACTCGTACTGTGTGTGTAGTCCTTCAGGTTGGTGTTTAGAAAGCTCGAGTGGTCTTTGGTCTCGCATTTCCTGTCAACTGCCTGGTAGAGACTTTCTAGATCGTCGAGTGGGTTGCGTGACTATGGTTATTGGTTTGCTGTAGAGGGTCTATCTCAAGCTTGTGCAAAATGAATCTGCACTAAAGGCTCTTGAGATACGGAAACTCTGAGGGTCGGGGAGATAGAGTTTCACCAGACAAGTGTTGAACTATTTTTTGGAGGTGGTTCTACTATTTCTGCGTGAGATAGTATCCGTGGAACACCTAATAGTCCAATTAACCTCTAAGACTTTGGTTTATTCTAGTGCGGAAAGCGTATGTTCCTGCATAACCTTTCGGCTAACACCAAGGCTAGTGTCAAGTCTACAATCTCTTCGGGATCTGGGTCATGAGGCTTAACGCAACTACTTCCGCACTTTGATCAAGTATTCTTGGCTGAGAAGGTCATCCTGTGGTTCTCGGTATCCTAGTGTTCACTCTGGAGAATGTAGTCTATCGTCCACAGGGTGACGATGACTTCCTCCATGCAAGAGGGTGGGGGATGATAGGCACTATTTGTCTATAACAGGGTGGATGAAGTGTCGGAGTGGTGCGAGCATCTACTGCAACTACTCTTCCGAAGGTTCTGAGTTTTCTCGGTCTAGGTCAATTCTAGTGAGTATAGGGTCTCATCACTCGGAACTTTACTAGCTTAACCCGCGGTGATTCTCTTGACTCCGGCTCCTATGTTATGGAATAGGGCGCACTCCGACATGATATATAATGAAGATCGATAGAGTCATGTGTCGCATAGGCACACAAGTTCTAGGCGTCTCAGCTTTCGTCCTATATATCACTACCGCGGATACTTAGACCGATAGAGTCGACGTGGAACTATAGAGAGTTCTAAGTGTTTCCGAATAGAGTACCTTTTCATGAATGGATTCTCACGAGGCATTTCTATAACCGCCTACATATACTAGTCATGTATAGTTAAGGTGGGGAGGACTGTTGACTGAGCGACTCCGCCCTAAATCCACAACCAAACGAGGAACAGAAAATGAGGCGGCATTCGCTCACTCTAGGTCTGTCCATCTTAAATATACATGGTCGTAGCGTATATGTTTAGCCATTATAGTTTTACATGATGAATTTTTTTTTAAATTTTATAACAGTGCTGCAACTTTCGCCCTACTGGAAAGAATTTACATTTGAATTAGTCTTTTACTGTTTTTAGTTTAGTTACCCGAGATCTAGAGACGTACCAAAATCTAACGAGTTCCTTGATGCTTCTCTCTAAGCAGTAGAGTTAGGCTCCTCGTGTGTCTTTGTTGTTTCCTTCAACTGAGCAATCCTTCTTGAAATGTCCCATTTCACCACATAGGTGACAAACGGGATTGGTCGCCGCATTAGTGATCGATGCAATACGCTCCACCGGAGTTCTGCATACACGAGCAGTATGCCCCTTCATGTTGCACCTAGCACATAAGAGTCCCCGATAGGCACCATGATGATGGTAGCTCCACTTGCTGCAGTGGGGAAGGTCTCCTAGGTATGGTCTTCTTGAGGTCGGGACGGAAGGATTGACAGGGGTATAGATTGCCTCAGCTCGTCGCCTTTCAAAAGGTCCTTGAGCCGAGGTACTTCCCTCCTCAATCTTGAGTTTTCTATTTAGTGGGTTCGGTTGAGGTTCTTGGGTGACTGGGTATGAAAGTGTTCATTGCTACTGTCCATCGCCAGGATTGGAAATCCCGACAGGGCCCTTGCTAACATTGGCGGTGTTAGCATTCAGGTGAGCCATGACAGCTGCTACGGTTGCTGAGACTGCAGCTTGGAATGTAGCTTCATCGAATAAGAGAGCAGGTTTCTTGCTTGTGGATTCGTTACGCTTCTTCGGTGGCATGGTTTTCCTACACGGAAAGGAATACAAGGTAATGGGAGACGATGGTTAACCCTGGACATTTCTGTCCTGAACGTATTAGGCATAAATTTTCCCATTCCTTGGGTACTGGTCGTCTGAGTGTCGACCTACATCCCTATGATGTAGTCCTGGTAATCGAAGTAGGTGTATGAGTATCGGAAAAAGGCCATAAGATGCGAGTCGTTCCTACTAAGTTACCTTTATACTGGGAAAGGTTTCACTCTCCGACCTGGAGAGATTTGAGAACAGTTTGGAACGAAACTGCAGAAAGAGAGGCTCACAAGGGAAAATGACTAAATTCTCTCAATAGAGATGCGGGGATCCGCCCTAATCGTGTATCTGGCAACGGGAAACGACGATTTACCTAACACATAGCGTGAGTAGTGTAGCCACTAACTCACTAAATTGTATTATTTTAAAGGTGTATTAGCGTGACGATCACGAGGAAAAGACAATTCTCGGGTTCCATGTACTGGCTCCCTCTGTCTGCGTCATATCTTTTTCTGGTATCGGAGTTGGTTTCCATCAGATAGTTACCTAGGTTTCTCTCCTCGTATGGACAGATTGAATTTCTACTCCGCTTTCCTTCTGATTCCGACTCTGGGTGTTACCACTTCATGATGGATGACTGGGAATCTCCGAAGTTTAGGCGAATTTCTCACCGATGTCCCTAAAAGATATGGACACTTGGTGAATTCAATAGTCTCAACCTAGTTCATTCGTTTCCTAGCTGGAAATCTTCTCAATGAACTTCTTCGGGGTCGGACTCAACTCTTCTGTTAAGCACTGAAGTGGATAGGGTTTTCTACAGGGTTCGTGTGAGAATGGAAATGTCTAAAGAATCCTAAGAGATTATTAACATTTCACTGGATGATCCCTATCGAGTCCTGCTACGATTACATAGGGTATACAAATCATATATAGCTTAGATCCGATAGGCCTTCGAATATGTGATACTACTCTAGAACCACATCCCAACGAGGAAAAGGAAATAGGGAGAAACCACACATTCTTAGCCTATGGGATCCATATTATACATAACCTTGGGAGTATACTCTCTGTAATTGTAGGTATATCAATAAGGATCTTTTTAGTTTTTCACACAAGGTTAGTTATTGATCCTAAAATACCCCTTTGGTATTTTAATTCTTGTTTGTTTCTTATCTTCTGAATAAAATTATGGGATTAATGTAAGTTTTTTAGTGTTCCAAAATACTCCTATAGTATTTTAAACTTTATGTTTGGCTCTAGCATTCCTAGTTGGTAAGTTTCAGACCTGTTGTACACCACTATCACTCCCAAGCACATGTTCATCGCATCTCAAATAAATGTAGTTGATCAAGTTACATTTATTCCATCTTACGATTACGTAATTGCCCAGGTTTGACGGTAATGCTCAACATCCGAAGGCTTTTATTATTGTTCTTCTTGTGATACTTGTGTTCGAGTGTTTAGGTTTTGGATGTTCTTATACTTTGGTAAAATATGGTTATATTTTAAAGTATAATTCTTGGTCAGGGTGTTTTATCCCTTTGTGTTTATAGGTTGTATATCTTTTATGAATTGATATACTTAGCTCACTATAAACAATGCTCTGATACCAATCTATCACACCCCAAAACCGGAATGGCGGAAACGTTCTGGGGTGGATGACGTCATGTCAAGTATCACAACACATGCATTATAGTAATCAAAGTACAACAAAACATTGCATTAATAGTAATAGTTTTTTATGATTTACATTACAATGCTTCAAAGTATACAAACAAATATATTAAGTACATCAAGGTACTAAGTTGTCTTCATCAACAGCTCCGGGGGTGTACCTGTCTAATGCTAACTTGAGAATACAAGTTATTTGAAAAGCGAGTATCAGCATTTTTACAAATGCTGGTGAGTTCATAAGTATTTAGTGACATTTATCCAAATAACTTTATTAAGTAGTAGTTTAAGAGACTACAGTGTATTAGAGCTCTTTCCAGAAAATCCTATATTTTCTTTAATAACAGCAGCCTTCTACCAAGACTGGTCAGTGTTATGTGGTAAAAAGTGGTTTTCCCTTAATTGCTATCATTATCAAAATACTGAATTTGATTATTAAAGAAAGCAAGAGACAACAGGGAAATAACATATGCCTCAGCAGTGAGGACTGCTGACTAAGGCAAACGAATCATAGACTCCAGGAGAGTATCGAACTAACGACATGCCTGGTTCAGTCTAACAAGTAGAGACTCAGACCCCAGAAGGTACCAAATGAAAGGTACAGCTAGTAAGGTCTAAAACAGTGAAAAACAGACCCCAGACAATATCAAATGAAAGATACGTCTTGTGTAAGTCCCTAATTTGCCCGTGTATCAGTCAGATTCGTTTGATGGTGCGGAATCCCAATCAAATGGATGATATAAGATCAAAAACAGAAGAGAAGGAGAAGAAGAATTAATATGAATCTTGTATGTATTCATATGAACTATAATCCAGATACAAAGGATTCACACACACATAAAAGTTCCTGTTTCTCTCTGGCCGTAAACTCTCTGGGGTTCATCAATCTCTACTCCTCACCCTAACACCTCTATTTATACTAGGGAACATGGGCCGGAAACAAATGGGCCGTAAATGAGTTTACGGCCGTAAGGTGTTTACGGCCGTAAACTTGGCCATAAATTCATAAAATATTACACAAAAATATAATTGCCCAGAAAAGTAAAGTATAAACCATATTTTGACCCAACAATCTCCCCCTTGGTTTATAGCTTTCTTTTCTTAATGACCCAACAAGCTCCCCCTAAAAAGTAGCTGGCTTTCTTGATAATCTTCAATGGGAGCTTTGGCTTCAGCTTTAATCTTCGAATTCTTCACGACTTCAAGATGAACTTGATGAATCTTCAATAATTGACTTCATCTTGAGCAGTGGGGCTTTTCTTTAGAGTTTGGCATTGATCGCACATTGGGTGAGGAGGCTTCTTGTACTGATTCTTGAAAGATAACACTTTCAGCTTGAGAATCTTCAGAGAGAATATCAGAGAGAACTAAACTTCTAGATCACTTCAGCAGGTGCAACAATAACAGCAGACTGATTGAGGAGGCTTCAATGCAATCCGTCACATAATCTTCAATTGCAGCTTCACCTTGCTTCTGGGGTTGAAGGATTGAATGTTGAAAGAATGATCTTCATTTTTTGCTCCTTCGAATGCGAATTCTTCGATGCTCACGGACGAAGCCTTTGGCTCAAAAATCTTCAACACGAACTCCATGAGTCTTATCTATACCTGAAATCACTTTTCAAGACAAAACAAAACTAAAAGAAAACTTAGCACACAAATTAAAACAGAAACAAAATTATTTTTGGATTTTTTGATTTTTCTGAACAAGAAATAAAACAGAAATAACACTATTTTTGGATTTTTTAATTTTTCTAATTTTTTTTCATTATTTTTAATATTTAATTCTCCCCTAATATTTAAATTGGAAGAAACTATAACAAATTTAACAAAAATAAAAATTGATATCTAACTTTAAGAGTGATTTGGGATCAAAGTTGTTAGACAACCTTTATCCACTTGTCGGTACCTTCGATATTCACATCTTTTGTTGGTCGATCGCCGGTATTGTTGTCCACTTAAACACGAAAAATTGTGACAAATTTAGGACATACTATTTGTTACAAGACAAGGTGAACTTAAGTTCCTAGATATTATATCTGATCCTAATTTCTTAGAGACTATATCTTAAGGACCATTCATCTGACGACGACCAGGGATATTGTTGTGCACCTAAATTGAGCAGCGAGATCTATAGACATTCTGTATGTTCTCAATTTTTAAGTGTACTAGAACGTGTTTCCTGCTTGCTGATATGCCCCAGCCATCAAGAACTTCCAGAGTACTTCTTACACCGGGTGAGCAGACAACCATTCAGAGAGAGAAGACATTCAGAATTCTATTGCTAACTACTTCAGAGGGGTTGAGAAGAAGGTTACATATGTTGTGTACCAGGTCGGATTAGAAGTCGCGCAAAGGAGACAACATATGGCTAACAG
The DNA here is from genome assembly GCF_051521515.1 of Lactuca serriola. Classification (NCBI taxonomy): domain Eukaryota; kingdom Viridiplantae; phylum Streptophyta; class Magnoliopsida; order Asterales; family Asteraceae; genus Lactuca; species Lactuca serriola. The sequence continues at coordinate 169,058,329 of NC_136412.1, forward strand.
ATGAGAAGTATTTCACACATATATTTCACACACACACACACACACACACACACACATATATATATATATATATATATATATATATATATATATATCCTGCAGAGAAATAGAGTTACATATGTTGTGTACCAGGTCGGATTGGAAGTCACGCAAAGGAGACAACATATGACTAACAGACGGAAAGAAAGAAAATGATATTCTACAGACCTAATTTATCAGAATTTACCAGTCGCCCCATCCAACCGGAATTAAGGACAAAATCCGCACATCGAGGAAAAGTTAAACCACGGTTCCAAGTACGGGTTCAATTAATGTGACAAGTAGATTCCCATATATATCTCCCTGCTCAACTTATCCGAGCGTCGTATTGTCAGGCTGAACGTATCTAACTAGGTCAAGATTTGTCAAGTCTATAAATTTCCTAAGTTCAACTCTGCCTAGTCAAGTCCATTTAAAGTTTTTCGTGCCTACCGACGCATCAAGTCAGAGCATAGACCCTTCAACTTCGGGTACGTTACGCAAACTCAGGTTGCCTTCTTATCACTTGATAATATCACTTCCCAAAACATCTCCCTCAAACACAGATTCATAACCAATATATTTTTTTATTTTCTGATTTTTTGATGTTTTTGGATTTTTTAAAATTTCTTTTTTTTTTAATTTTTGTTTTGTTTTTATTTCTCCCCCTAAATTTGTGCATAGGAGAGAAATGAAAGTGTGCAAATTTAAACTATCCTAAAACAAAAATTAGTCTTTAAAGCGAATCAGCTTAAGAAAAACTCAGGAGTATAGAGAAGAAAACGCAAACCGTAAGTCACCGATTGAATTTGCATCCAGAAGGTCTAAGAACAGCACGCGTAATCTCAGAACAGATCCGAAAATTCTTCATGTCATTAAGCACAAACCCCATGTGATCCCTTCTTTTCTTCCTTTCCCGCAAAAGGACACATACTCTCAAACAAAGGTTTGAATGTTGTACAGTTGAGAGATGTCCCCTATCAAGTGCCAGGAATAGCCACTACCAACAAACCGAAGTCTGATGATATGCCTCCATAGCTGCTCCGACACAGAGCGGGATTAGTTGGTCTTTGGAACCCAGTCCATTTTGAAACTGGGTCGACCTTTGTCATCAACACACAATACTTTCTCCCATGACATATCCTGCTCATCACAAACAGAAGATGTAGAAACATTAGAGTCGTTAGGAGATTTGGGAGAGTGAGCCTTTGGAACCCATTTGTAGTTGGGTTTAACCCATTTCTTTTTCGATCCTATGGGTGGCTTGGTACTTGATTTGGAACTTGAAGTCGGCTGCCTAGATGACATTGACCTAACCGGTCTTGGCTTCACAGGAGCATCTCTTGAACTTGGCTTCTTGGCCGACATTCCCTTCTTGCCCTTGGGATTTAGATTCTTCGCCTTGTGAGATTGATTCTTAGCTTTCTGCGCGTTCCAGTCAACATTGTCTGAACGTGAACTGCAAGGATTTCTTTTGAAGTATCTCCCACTTGGCACGTTTTGCCGTCCTTGTGCATAGTAGGGAACGTATGCACGATTAGGAAAATTTCTGGCAATGTGTCCAAGTGTTCCACAGTGAAAACAAGTCTTTTTCTTCACTGTGAAGTTGTTTTTTCCTGCCCCTGGTGGCGTATCCTTGCCTTGTCTCTAGTTGTTTCCATATGCACACTTACAACAGGCACTTTGTTGCGCTGGAATTGGAGGCCTATATTTCTCAACGGCAGGTTTGTTAGAAGCAGCCGAGTTCGAAGCAACAGATTTAGAGTTCAAGGAGTCATTGGTTTGTTTAGAAGAACTCTCCTTGCTCTCATCCTCTGCTACTTTACCTGCACATGTAACAGAAACATCAATATTTTCAACATTAATAACTCCTCCTGACACAAATCCAGCTGGTTTTCCGTGTTTAAGATGTGCCTCCCTGTTAATTTCTTCTTGTTTCATAGGGATGGATGTGTAGTTATGATTGTAAGGAGGAGGTACACTATCATACCCTATACCCTTGTTTTGATTTTCTTTGAATTTTAACTGGGTTTCATATAAGGACTCGACTGTCTGACTTGACGCAGTATAATTTTTGAAACTGACATCAGTTTTTCCAAACTTGATTTTTAAAGCGTCAAGTTCTTCAGTTACAGCAACAAGTTGTCTCTTAACATAATCATAATTTTCACACTTGTTGCTATACTCTTCCTAAACTTTCCTAAAGTCCTTGGTTTTTGATTCTAACTCAGCCTTCAGGGTTTTTGTCCTTTCCTGAGTTGATATCCTTCATATCTCCGGTCTTCAACTTCTCTTTTAAATATATCAATTTGATCCCGAAGAAATTTAATCGTGGCTTCACATGATTGAGAAGATGAAACTTCACATGAATGAGAACATGACACTTCATTGACCGGAAGGTTTACAGAACTCTTTAAAGCGTCAAGCTCTTCAATTACTTCAGCAATACTACGACGATTGAGATCTTTTGTCTTCTTGATGACAGCTACGTTCATATCCCATGATTTCGGAAGTGAATTTAGCAGCTTTTTGTTTGTCTCTGATTTGGACAAGAAGATCCCGACTATATTCATTTCAGTAGTGAGTGTAGTAAATCTCTGCAATTGAGTTTCGAGGGTTTCTCCTGGGACATAATCGAACATGTTGAAATTTTGTCTTAAAATCTCCTAACGACTCTCTTTCATGTTTTCAAATTCCCTCGTAGACCTTAAAATCGATTAAAGAAAAACTAGAAGCTAAAATAAAATTTAAAAGTCAAACTTAAAATGCCCTTTTTTTTTTTAAATCAACCTTAAAAGTCAAAATTTAAAAAAAATAAAACTCAAAAGTCAAACTGAAAAGCTAAATTTCAAATTTTAATAGTCAAATGAGAAAGTCAAAGCTTAAAGTTAAAGGTCAAACTTGAAAGTCAAAGTCAAAATTTTAAAGTCAAAGGTCAACCTTGAAAGTCAAATTTTAAAAAAAATTAAACTCAAAAATCAAACTCAAAATTTTAAATAAAAAAACAAAAATAAAAGTTAAAAATAATATATATATATATATATATATATATATATATATTATTATTATTATTATTAATTAATTTATTTTATTATTTATTATTTTTTTTAATTTTGGATGAAAAAAGAATTTAAAATTAAAAGAAATTTGGTTTTTTGGGCAGAAAGTGTCAAATTGGCGAAACTTGAAAGCGACAGGAAGTGTTTAAGTTTAAATTTTTGAAGGAAAAACACAAGAGTTTGGTTAGCTGAGATGGTTAGGCGCCTTGTTGGTGATCTTGAGGTCCCGGGTTCCATCCCGATCACCCTCAATTCGTTTCTTGTTTTTATAAAGGCGTCGATGCTTGTGCTTCTGCTTAGCCGAGCCACAAGTTCCGGGCCGCCGCAAATTTGAGCCGAGCCGTCTTCCACCGAGCTGATCTACCGAACCAATCTGCCCTGCCGAGCCGCAAACTCCGGAAACCCTAACCGTAAACCCGACCCCCGGCGCCGGCCGTGAACTGTTTCCGGCAGTAAGCTCCGGCCGAAAACTCTTCAACAATTACGTGAAAAACAGCGATTTTTCGACTTTGAAGCTTCAAAACTCAATCAAAAACCTTTTTCTTATGAAAAACACAAAGAACAAATCCCCTTTATTTTTGCGAGATCTATCCAAAAACACAAAAATATTTCGAAAATAAGATCAAATAATGCTCCAAAATAGAGTTTACGGCCCAAGAACTCGGTGTTTACGGCCGTAAGCTTGGACCGTAAACACAGAATATTCAATTTTTGGATGAAACAATAAATCCTTTTGACTGATACAACTTGGCTCTGATACCAATTGTAAGTCCCTAATTTGCCCGTCTATTAGTCAGATCCGTTTGATGGTGCGGAATCCCAATCAAACGGAAGATGTAAGATCAAAAATAGAAGAGAAGGAGAAGAAGAATTAATATGAATCTTGTATGTATTGATATGAATTATAATCCGGATACAAAGGATTCACACACACATAAAAGCTCTTGTTTTGACATTGTTGGGTCAAAATATGGTTTATACTTTACTTTTCTAGGCAATTATATTTTTGTGTAATATTTTATGAATCCGTTTGATTGGGATTCCGCACCATTAAACGGATCTGACTGATACACGGGCAAATTAGGGACTTACATCTTGTAAGATCAAAACAGAGAAAACAGACCCCAGACAATACCAAAAGAAAGATACGCCTTCTAAGGTCAAAACAGTGTGACTCTGAAAATCAATTACCAACATACAGTGTAAATTGCCGGTGAAATATCGTTACCTTAAAGCCAATGAATTATAAGGTAACCCGGGATACTCATAACCGTACTGACTAGAGTACCAGACGCCCTACAAGCGTCCGAAATATGACATTTGTCACCCGTTGGCTTGGTAGGCCGAGACTGTAGCTAGCAGTCTGGGTGCGGGGTTGTCAATCCCGTATAGATCTATACACACAATGTCCGCTCTCCCTACAGGAGATTCTGGTAACCATCTAGATGACGGAGAAGGCCGTGTCCTGAAGATGCATCTCAAATTGTGGGTAGAGACTTCCAAATAGTGGGTAGTGTGTAAGTGTTGAACTAGAGGTAGAGACTTCCATATAGTGGGTAGTGTGTTTCTAATGTAAGTGTAGACTAGAGGTAGAGACCCTTAACTGAACTGACTAGAGAATTCATGTATGTCCATACTCATATACATAATATATAACTAATGAATCAAACGACCTTCGGACAGCCATCCGATCCCACCAGACCACATCTCAACGAAGAAAAGGAAATAGGGCGGACGAGCCTTCCTAAGTCTTTCAATCATTACTTATATGTACCTATATAAGCACAGACATACATCTAACTACGACTGAGTGTGTATCAAGTAGAAGTGATTCTTGTGAAGTAGGAGTGTCTAACAAGTGAAGTAGGAGCGGTCGCAAGTGAAGTAGGAGTGTCGAACAAGTATAAGCATATCACGAAGAGAAAGAATTATCAAGTAGGAGTTTAAAATACATGAAAGTGAAGCAGTAGCAACTAACAAGTAAGAATATACGTCGTAAAAGGGAACTTTGAGGAAAAGCCTTTATACTCAGGGAAAAATCATAATTTGTATTCTTTTGTAAAATATGTTTGAAAACCTTTGGAAATCTTTCATAAACCAGTTTAAAATGAATTTAGATAAAACAGTACAAGTAAGAGTCTTGAAACAAACGACAAACCTTTTTGAAAATCATTATAGTGTCCTACTCGGTAAAACAGTATACAGTGTGGTAAAATCTTGTGCATGCGGGTTATCAATCACATGTGATTGATATGATAACTGGCATGTTTAACTTGTATTCCCCCCCTATAAAACATGTAAAAACATTTAAAAGGTTCATTCAGGGTTATGAACTCACCTGGTATAAGTAGGTCCGACGAAGGTGCCGTTTGGGCGTTCGGTGTCACGTAAGGACTCGAACACACTCAATGACCTACTTAACATATGATAACATATGTTCACATACATTTAGTATATTTAATACTAATTAAACATGTATACACACTCAAAGGAGCGAAAAACACTTTGGTTAAGTGTTTCGGTGTCCCGGGTAGTGTCTAAAGCTGTGTATGGCTTAGGAATGGAGATTACTCTCCGAGAGTTAACTCCCAAAGCTTAGTTTACGGCCCAGGGACATCTCACCATGAGTTTACGGCCATAAACTCATGGTGAGGGGATCTAGTGTGTTTTAAGGCTTCTAACTTCTTTGTCACACCCCCAAACCTGAACGGCGGAAACGTTCGGGGGCGGATGACTTCATGTGGTAACGTAACAAATGAATACATAGTAAAGAAAGCAATACAACCATCATATATATAATTGAAAGTTTACATTTGTCAAAAGTTACATGTTCAAAACCCAATTACAATATGATGTCAAAATACGAGATTAAACTGGCGCCGCAGCATCCCTTCATCAAAAGCGAAATGCATACCTGAAATTACTGATTTCCTAGGACATACAAGTAATTTTGAAAGAGTAGATCAGCATTTAAGCTGGTGAATTTCATAAGTATTTAAGTGAAAATGTTTGAATGAAATGAAATGTTTTATCTTTGTTTGTTTGTGTTTAGAAAATCCTATATTTTCTACTAGTATAAAAGTAGCCTTCACTCAAGACCAATGTTTGTTTCCAAAATGTATGTAAATGTAAAATAACCAATGAGTTTGAAAACCTTGTAAATCAATGCATTTTTAATACCCCTTGTGAGTTTTATAACCATACTATTGACTCTGAGTGCCTATACACAACGTTCTTCAGGCGTTGGAATGTTATGACGTTTGTCACCCCAAACGGTGGACTGCAGCTAACAGTCAGGGCGCGGGTTGTCAAGCCCGTATAGATCTATACACAAACACCATGCTCCTCCTCCAAGGGATTCTGGTATATAATACAGGACTTGAAATGTGTACTCGAACGTACATGAAGTTAGTGTCTCACAAAACCGTGGTATAAAAACAGATCTACTTGTTAAAATGTTACGTTTGTTCTTGTATACGAAAGTAAACTTCTTGAAATATATGTTTCTTAGTACATAAGAGTTAGAAATCTGTTCGTAAACTATACCTATTATAGTTTTCAAAAAGTGTGTCTTGTTTGTTTAGAAATACCTAGAAAAAGAATCACTTATTTATGAAAGCATAGATTTTTGGTGTAGAGTCTAAGATAGAAAAGAATAATCTAAGAACAGTTTAGTTTTATACAGGCATTACAACAACTTTATATTTTAAAAGTTCGAATGCTATTGTAACATATGTTATATATATATATATATATATATATATATATATATATATATATATATATATATATATAAAAGTTCCTTAAAGGTTTATAAATCGCATGTGATTTGAATATATAACAATATATAAAAGAGTTTCTTTATGTAACACACGATAATACTCGTGTGTTTTACTTGTAATCCCCCCCCCCCCTTGAAAGCATATAAAAGTATTTAGAATAATTAAAACGGTTGATTAAGGGGTATGAAACTCACTTGAAAGTTTTGGAGATAGCGAGATGGAAAACCGGGCAGAGTTTCGTCTCGGGAAACGGATTTTCCTCGGGATTCTTGGGAATCTCGGGAGTAAAATCGACGTTCAGGACTTGAGCCAAAAAGACCAGAGCTTCGGGTTTGAACGGACATGGAAAACGAGGCAAAGTTGAGACATAAAGAAGAGAAATGAGCCCTTTCTTTGGAAACGCTCGCATCCTATTTATAGTAAGGCTGGTCTGCCTCGGTACGCGGGGCGTACGCTCGTACGCAGCGCGTACGCGTACGTCATGCATGACCGAAGCCTCGACTGCCTCGGTTCGGATGGGACGGGTTGCTGGGTACGCGGGTCGGATGGGACGGCGGGTCGGACGGGCCGGGGCTTCGGACGGGTCGGACGGGTCGGTTTCTTCGGATAGCGTGACGTGGACGATCAGAGGCCAATCCTCTCGGTTACGCGGGGCGTACAGGGGTACGCAGCGCGTACATCGGCTGAGAACGCTGACTCCCCTTCGGATAATATCCGAATTTTGAATTAAATAAATAATTAATTTATTTAATAAACTTCAAAAATTCATATCTTCTTCATACGAACTCCGTTTTCGATGGTCTTTATATCCTCGCGTAGGTGAGACTACGCTCTACAACTTTCGTTTAGACTCCGTCAGGAAATTCCGAAATTATTTTTTTATTATTTATTAAAAACCCATCGTGTTTAAGGAATTTCTTTGAAAATTCATAACTTCTTTATCTGATGTCGGTTTTTGCCAGACTCTTTACCGCTGGAATACCATTGTCGAGACCTTCGATTCTCGTTTAGGTCATTCTGGCCAAAAGTCGCTCGATCTCCGATTCGAGTTTTTAGTTGCGTGTTGCTAAGGCGAACTTGGAAAAATCATAACTTCGCTATATGAAGTCGGATTTGGGCGTTCTTTTCACGTACGATCATGGTTCAAAGACATTTAATCATACAAGGAAATTAAATAGAACTTATTTGTACATTTTATTATGAAAGTAAATTTTTATTATTCAGAAGTGGTTACAATACTTGACCCATTTTGGTCGTTACAAAGAGTTGAAATATCGGGTTGTCACATCATCCCCCCGTTAGAGAGAATTTCGTCCCGAAATTTAAAGTAGTAAAGATACTAGTGAACAAGAAAGAGATGAGGGTACTTTTGTTTCATCTGATCATCACGTTCCCATGTGAATTCGGGTCCCCGCTTGGCGTTCCAGCGAACCTTCACGATGGGTATGCGACTTTGTTTTGTTTGTTTGACCTCTCAGTCCATGATTTCTACTGGTTCTTCCACAAAGTTGAGGCTCTCGTTGATCTCGATCTCGTCGAGTGGAATATTAAGAGTCTCGTCGGACAGGCAGTTTTTCAAGTTTGAGACGTGGAAGGTTGGATGGATGTTACTAAGTTCGCGCGGTAGGTTAAGCTTGTATGCCACAGGGCCGATTCTGGCAAGAATCTCGAAAGGCCCTATGTATCTTGGATTTAGTTTCCCACGCTTTCCAAATCGTATTAAACCCTTCCACAGTGAGACCTTTAATAAGACGTGGTCTCCTACCTGGAATTCCAAAGGTTTCCTCCTTTGGTCAGCGTAGCTTTTCTGTCGGTCTCTTGAGGCTTTCAATCTTTCACGAATCTGAACGATCTTCTCTGTTGTTTCACGTATGATCTCTGGACCTGTGATAGTGCTTTCAGGAACTCTTCCTCTAGCTAACCGGGTATCGCCAACTTCAGTCCAGCACAGAGGGGATCTGCACTTTCGACCATAGAGGGCTTCAAACGGAGCAGCCTTTATGCTTGTATGATAACTATTGTTGTATGAAAATTCGACAAGGGGTAAATGAATATCCCATGCCTTTCCAAAGTCAATCACGCAGGCTCTCAGCATGTCTTCTAAAGTTTGTATTGTTCTCTCACTTTGTCCGTCTGTCTGTGGGTGGTAGGCTGTACTCATGTCTAGCCTAGTTCCCAGGGAACTTTGTAGTGACTGCCAGAATCTTGAAGTGAATCTACTATCTCGATCGGAGATAATGGATATCAGAACACCATGCAGTTGCACTACTTCCCTTAAGTAAGTTCTTGTAAGCTTCTCCATTTTGTCAGTCTCCTTGATGGGTAGGAAATGTGCGGATTTGGTCAATCTGTCGACAATGACCCATATGGTATCGAGTCCACTTGTCGTCTTGGGTAACTTGGTTATGAAGTCCATAGTAATCCGCTCCCATTTCCATTCCGGTATCTCTGGTTATTGTAGTAGTCCTGACGGTTTCTGATACTTGACCTTAACCTTAGCGCAAGTAAGACATTTACTCACGAAGGTAGCAATTTCTGCTTTCATGTTAGGCCACCAGTACAGTTTCTTAAGATCCAGATACATTTTATCTGAACCCGGGTGAACGGAATATCTTGAGTTGTGAGCCTCGGTCATGACTACGTTTCTGAAACCACCATGATTTGGGGTCCAGATTCGGTCCATGAGATAGTAGGCTCCACCACCCTTGACTTCTAAATTCTTCTCCATTCCTCGCAGGGATTCATCCGCCACATTTTTAGGTTGCAAAGCTTCCATTTGTGCTTCCTTAATTTGTGTGGATAAGTGGGAATGGATAGTCATGGTCAGAGATTTGACCCTCCGACCAGTGTATTCCTTTCGACTGAGGGCGTCGGCTACTACGTTGGCCTTGCCAGGATGATAACGAATTTCGCATTCGTAGTCATTCAGTAACTCAACCCATCGTCGTTGTCGCATGTTGAGTTCCTTCTGATCGAAAATGTGTTGAAGGCTCTTGTGATCGGTGAATATAGTACTCTTTGTTCCGTATAAGTAGTGCCTCCAGATCTTCAGAGCAAATATCACTGCTCCTAACTCGAGGTCATGTGTCGTATAGTTCACTTCGTGTGTCTTAAGCTGTCGGGAGGCATAAGCGATAACCTTCCATCTCTGCATAAGAACACAACCAAGTCCTTGATTTGAAGCATCGCAATACATTACGAAGTCTTCTATCCCTTCGGGGAGGGATAGTAACGGTGCGGTGCACAAGGCCTGCTTTAGTGTCTGGAATGCCTTCTCTTGTTTCGCTTCCTAGTCAAAGGCCACACCTTTCTGGGTTAATGAAGTAAGAGGTTTCGCAATGCTCGAAAAGTTCTTTATGAATCTGCGATAGTAGCCAGCTAGACCTAGAAATTGATGAATTTTTGTAGGTGTCTTTGGTGCCGACCAGTTCTCAATAGCCATAATTTTTTTAGGGGTCCACGTGTATACCTTTCTCGCTAACAACGTGACCCGGAAATTCGACTCTTCGAATCCAAAATTCGCATTTAGAGAACTTCGCATAGAGTTTCTCCGTTCGCAGTGTTTCTAGGACTTTTTGTAGGTGCTGACTATGCTCTTCCTCACTTCGAGAGTAGATAAGTATATCATCGATAAAGACGATGACGAACTGATCCAAGTAAGGACGGCATACCCTATTCATTAGGTCCATAAATACTGCTGGTGCATTGGTTAATCCGAACGGCATCACCACGAATTCGTAGTGTCCATAACGAGTTCGGAAAGCTGTCTTTGGAATGCCCCCCTCTAGAACTCGTAATTGGTGATATCCGGATCGCAGGTCTATTTTGGAGAAGTAGTTCGCCCCTTGAAGTTGATCGAATAGGTCGTCAATACGGGGTAGAGGATAGCGGTTCTTGACAGTAAGTTTGTTCAGCTCTCTGTAGTCGATGCACATGCGGAACGATCCGTCTTTCTTCTTTACAAACAAGACCGGTGCTCCCCAAGGTGAGAAACTTGGTCTTATGAATCCTTTGTTAAGGAGTTCATTAAGCTGACTGGAAAGTTCCTGCATCTCTGCTGGTGCAAGACGATAAGGCGACTTCGCTACTGGGGTAGCTCCTGGAATTAAGTCGATTCTGAACTCGACTTGGCGTTGCGGTGGTAATCCTGGTAGTTCTTCTGGAAAGATATCGGGAAAGTCGCGTACTACCGAGATGCTCTTGATGTCCTTCAGTTCTTGACTTGTATCGACGATGTGCGCTAGGAATGCTCGACAATCCTTCCGCAAGCACTTTCGAGCTTGGATGCACGAAATGATGCGAAGGTTTGCACTAGATTTGTCGCCGTAGATAACTAATGTTTCGTTGTTAGGGAGGTTAAGACGGACTGCTTTCTCAAAGCACATGATGTCGGCGCGAAGAAGACTCAACCAATCCATGTCGACTATGACGTCGAAACTTTTAATTTGAACCGGCATGAGATTGATTGGGAAAGAATGGTCGTCTAATGTTAACGTACAGCCCATGTATATGCAATTTGTGTTTTCGGTTTTTCCATTGGCCATCTCTACAGTGAATGAATTTTCTAACCTGCTAGGTTTAGGTTTAAGTAAATGACTAAAGTTTTGACTCACGAAGCTTCTCTCCGCTCCACTATCGAATAATATGCATGCGTATGAATTATCGAGAAGGAACATACCAGCAACTATAGTTGGGTCAGCTACAGCTTCGTCGTGGCCTATTGCCAAAACTCGTCCCACACCTTCGGTGCCTGCTGCCTTAGGACAGTTTCTCTTGTAGTGGCCCACCTCGCCACAACCGTAGCAAGCCCGCCCTACACCCGCACCGGGAACTTGAGTGATCGGCTTTGCGGGTTCCTTGCAGAAACGGGCTGTGTGTCCTTTCCTGCTGCAGTTGGCGCACTGCATATCTCGACAAGGTCCATGGTGGTGGTAATTGCATTTGGTGCATTTAGGAAGGTTGCCTATATAGGGCTTTGTTGGGTAGGTATTTGTAGGGGCTGTAGCAGGTACAATGGCAGCATTTACTGACACCAGTTGTTTCTTTGCGGATTCTTGGGAAGACCCACCCTTCTCTTTAATCCACGCTCTCTTCCTGCCATTGTTGTTGTTGTTGTTGTTGTTGTTGTAGTTGTTGTTGTTGTTGTTGTTGTAGTTGTTGTTGTTGTTGTTTGCTTTCTGTGGTGCTGGTGCAGAAGTGGTTGAGTTCTGATGACCTCTGTAGTCGATCAGAGATTGTGCCAGTTCCTTAGCACTTTCAAAGGTGTCAGGTTTAGAAGCTAACACGCTTGATCGCATTTGGGGCGTCAGTCCCCAGATGTACCTTTCTATCTTCTTGCTCTCGGGAGCAATCATATCTGGACAAAGGATTGCCAGTTCGCAGAATCTGTTGGTATAAGTAGCGATGTCGGTACCCACCATTCCGAGAGTCCATAGCTCGTGTTCAAGCTTTTGAATTTCTCCCCGTGGGCAGTATTCTCTCATCATCATGGCCTTCAAGCTCTCCCAGCTTATGGAGTTCGCCACGATTAGGGTAAGTACTTTAACGTGGCCATTCCACCAAGTTAAAGCTTTATCGAGAAGGGTGAAAGTTGCAAATTTGACCTTGCTGTGCTCGGGGCAGGAGCAGATTTCAAAGACTGCCTCCGTCCTTTCAATCCACTGCCTCAGGGCCATCACACCACCAGTACCATAAAACATCCGGGGCTTGGCATTAGTGAAGTCCTTATAGGTGCATTCTCGAGGTGGTCCATGACTCTCGCCATGGTTGGATGGGTGTGTGCCAGATCCCAAGCCATTAGTACTTGAGTTATTGATCTGTGACATGGTAGCTGCCACCGCTGCGGTGACTGCTGCTTGAAACATTACAGCATCAAATTGGGGTGGTGGAGGTGGTGGTGGTATAGGTGCTTCCTCACCGTTGTTTCGCCTTGGATTCCTACGCGGAGGCATCCTTCAAGTATAGATTGAAAAGACAAGGATAGAATGGCAAATGTATGTGTCTCATGAACTAAATCGCTATAGTTCAACAACAGATGATAGTATGAGTCTTAAAATAGAAGAATGAAAGTTATTTGTAAGACTGAAGGTATGAAACAAGTATTTGGGTTCACAAAGACCATTCAAGGTTCGAACGAAATACTCAACATAGTAGTAATAGTGCCACTTATATTAATATAAAAGTTGTTACAACGATCATGAAAATTTGACCCCTATAAGGGTCTCCGATTACAAAGTTCGAGAAATTTAAAGACTTTTAGCCGAGGTCCTAAGCTATAACAAAATTTGAGTCCTTGACAAGCACTACTTGCGTCGAAGGTTGCGCTTGGAGCTTGACTCCGTATCTGATTGCTTTGACTCCATTAGACGCCTATCGAAAGCGGCTTGTTGTTCCCTTAGCTCGGCGAGGGCTGCAATCATTTGCGCTTGAAACGCTTCGGTTTGGAATTGAGCGTTGTCTTGCATCTTGTCCAGCCTACGGATGTCAGAAGTGTGAACCTGCACTTCCACGTTGATATCCCAGAGTCGACTAGCTTGTACTCCAGACTGATAGGACCTATTGGCTAACTCTCCCACCATTACCGGGAGTGCTCGATCAGCCGAACCTCCGCCGCGGACATCATAGAAGTCCCGGCACATGCCGTAGGGAGGGCATAGGTTTTGTTGTTGGCTCCAATGGTGGAGGTGACTTCCCCAGACGGGAGTCGGTCCTTGAAAGTTCCTTACGAAGACGGGAGGTTGAATGGGTGGTGGATCGATAACTTCCGGCTCTGAGTCGGTACCGGAGTCATCACCCACTTCTATGGGTTCCTCGTCCTCTTCGGGATCATCTTCGATCCATCCTCCGTTGCCTTGGTTGGGAAAGTAGGGGTCGCCAGGGTGGTGAAATCCAGCCATTTGACTGTACGAGAAATAGGGTTATAAGAATTGAATAAAGTCGGAACATGTAAAACATGTAAGTTAAACTAGTTTAGATAGCAAATACTCCTATAGTATTTAAATTCTTGTGTTTGATTCTTATAATGGTTTGGTAAGTTTTGACTTGTTGCTTACTACGATCATTCCTCGATATACGTTGGTCCAATCTTGGGCAAATATAGTTGATCATGCTATATTTGTCCAAAATCTGATTACATATATCGAGTCTCAATCGTAGTGTCAACTTGTCTAAATACTTGTATAGTTGTATAACATGAAAATAGTTTGTGGTATGCATGTAATTGTACTTAAATGAACTATCAATTTAAGTTGAACGAAATGTTGTTTAAGTGTAAAAAGAAAATTTGTTTTTTCAGAGAGTATTAGTCCCTTAAGCATTTATAGTTTGTATATCTTATGTGGTTCGATATACTTAGTTCACTATAAACATTGCTCTGATACCAATCTGTCACACCCCCAAACCTGAACGGCGGAAACGTTCGAGGGCGGATGACTTCATGTGGTAACGAAACAAATGAATACATAGTAAAGAAAGCAATACAACCATCATATATATAATTGAAATTTTACATTTGTCAAAAGTTACATGTTCAAAACCCAATTACAGTATGATGTCAAAATACGAGATTAAACTGGCGCCGCAGCATCCCTTCATCAAAAGCATAATGATACTTGAAATTACTGATTCCCTGGGACATACAAGTAATTTTGAAAGAGTAGATCAGCATTTAAGCTGGTGAATTTCATAAGTATTTAAGTGACAATGTTTGAATGAAATGAAATGTTTTATCTTTGTTTGTTTGTGTTTAGAAAATCCTATATTTTCTACTAGTATAAAAGTAGCCTTCACTCAAGACCAATGTTTGTTTCCAAAATGTATGTAAATGTAAAATAACCAATGAGTTTGAAAACCTTGTAAATCAATGCATTTTTAATACCCCTTGTGAGTTTTATAACCATACTATTGACTCTGAATGCCTATACACAACGTTCTTCAGGCGTTCGAATGTTATGACGTTTGTCACCCCAAAAGGTGGACTGCAACTAACAATCAGGGCGCGGGTTGTCAAGCCCGTATAGATCTATACACAAACACCATGCTCCCCCTCCAAGGGATTCTGGTATATAATACAGGACTTGAAATGTGTACTCGAACGTACATGAAGTTAGTGTCTCACAAAACCGTGGTATAAAAACAGATCTACTTGTTAAAATGTTACGTTTGTTCTTGTATACGAAAGTAAACTTCTTGAAATATATGTTTCTTAGTACATAAGAGTTAGAAATCTGTTCGTAAACTATACCTATTATAGTTTTCAAAAAGTGTGTCTTGTTTGTTTATAAATACCTAGAAAAAGAATCACTTGTTTATGAAAGCATAGATAATCTAAGAACAGTTTAGTTTTATACAGGCATTACAACAACTTTATATTTTAAAACTTCGAATGCTATTGTAACATATGTTATATATATATAAAAGTTCCTTGAAGGTTTATAAATCGCATGTGATTTGAATATATAACAGTATATAAAAGAGTTTCTTTATGTAACACACGATAATACTCGTGTGTTTTACTTGTAATACCCCCCATGAAAGCATATAAAAGTATTTAGAATAATTAAAACGGTTGATTAAGAGGTATGAAACTCACTTGAAAGTTCTGGAGATAGCGAGATGGAAAACCAGGCAGAGTTTCGTCTCGGGAAACGGATTTTCCTCGGGATTCTCGGGAATCTCGGGAGTAAAATCGACCTTCGGGACTTGAGCCAAAAAGACCAGAGCTTCGGGTTTGAACGGACACAGAAAACGAGGCAAAGTTCAGAGAGAGAGAGAAGAGAAATGAGCCCTTTCTTTGGAAACCCTCGCATCCTATTTATAGTAAGGCTGGTCTGCCTCGGTACGCGGGGCGTACGCTCGTACGCAGCGCGTACGCGTACGTCATGCATGACCGAAGCCTCGACTGCCTCGGTTCGGATGGGACGGGTTGCTGAGTACGCGGGTCAGATGGGACTGTGGGTCGGACGGGTCGGGGCTTCGGACGGGTCGGACGGGTCGGTTTCTTCGGATAGCGCGACGTGGACGATCAGAGGCCAATCCTCTCAGTTACGCGGGGCGTACAGGGGTACGCAGCGCGTACATCGGCTGAGAACGCTGACTCCCCTTCGGATAATATCCGAATTTTGAATAAAATAAATAATTAATTTATTTAATAAACTTCAAAAATTCATATCTTCTTCATACGAACTCCGTTTTCGATGGTCTTTATATCCTCGCGTAGGTGAGACTACGCTCTACAACTTTCGTTTAGACTCCGTCAGCAAATTCCAAAATTATTTTTTTTATTATTTATTAAAAACCCATCGTGTTTAAGGAATTTCTTTGAAAATTCATAACTTCTTTATCTGATGTCGGTTTTTGCCAGACTCTTTACCGCTGGAATACCATTGTCGAGACCTTCGATTCTCGTTTAGGTCATTCCGGCCAAAAGTCGCTCGATCTCCGATTCGAGTTTTTAGCTGTCTGTTGCTAAGCCGAACTTGGAAAACTCATAACTTCGCTATATGAAGTCGGATTTGGGCGTTCTTTTCACGTACGATCATGGTTCAAAGACATTTAATCATAGAAGGAAATTAAATAGAACTTATTTGTACATTTTATTATGAAAGTAAATTTTTATTATTCAGAAGTGGTTACAATACTTGACCCATTTTGGTCGTTACAAAGAGTTGAAATATCGGGTTGTCACATTCTTCATGGAATTATTCTAGGTCCAAAACTATATAGTATGAGTGGGTTTATGGTCTTTAAGGGCATCTTAATGGAGTTTACGGCCCAGGGACAACTCCTAAGGGAGTTTACGGCCGTAATGTAACAACCCGAAATTCATATCCCTAAATGTAACCATTCTCGCGACTCGTTCCGATCATCCAATCGCCGTTTCCGATTTCGTTTCCGTTTCCGACCTTTTATTAAGTCATTATTGCGGGTTTTATTTTATGACTTAATAATTGACTTAATACCCTTAGAACTCATTCTAACGCCTCATATTAATGATCGGAACATTTCTAGAATCAACCATATCGGGTTACGGCAATTTGGCCGAGTGCGACCAAAAGCCCCGTCTAACGCCGGTGTCGGGTAGAATTCTACCGTGTCCCGAATTTGGACACTATTTAAAGTGATCCAAGTCTTCATTTTGAAGCTTTTGCTCCTTTCTACAACTTTCACTCCAACCTCTCTCCTCAAAATAGAATTAAAGGTCCAAATCTCAAGTTTAAGGTCTCAAATCTCGAAGGTACCTTCCCTAAATTATTATGCAACCTCTCTAGCCTTCAAATTCGAGTTTAAACCATGGATTAGGACCATTACCATGAGTTTACGGCCCTAGAACAGTCCTAGGCCGTAAACTCATATAAAGGGGTTTTTTGGAGCAACAAAACCCTTCCAAACCACAATTAGACCTTGAATAAGGTTAGATGACTTTATGGAATGAGCTTAGAATGCTTTGGACCATGATTTAGAGCCTTGTATATGAGTTTACTGCCCTGGAAGGTGCCTAGGCCGTAAACACATATTTAAAGGGGTTTTTAAGCCATTTAACCCTTCCAAGACACAAAGAAGACTTAGATATGACTTTTGGAATATTGGAAATGGACCTAGAACACCTTAAACATAAATTTTGAAGGGTTTGTGTGAGTTTACAGCCAAGGCTGGTACTTGGGCCGTAAACTCCTTAAACAAGGGTGTAAACTCATTTTCAAGGTGTTAGAAAGCCATCCAACACCACCAAAAGCCTTGGAATAAATCATAGGACCAACCAAAAATAGTTTAAGGGCTTTAAACACATCAAAACTCTTCATTTGAGAGTTTACGACCATAGAAGGTGCTCCATGGCCGTAAACTCCTAAAAGTGTGTCATTTAGTGTCCAAAAATCATTTCAAGGCTTGTAGGAATTTTTAGAATCACATGTGATTAATTTTGGGACCTTAAAAGCACTTATTCAAGGAGATATGAGAGTTTACGGCTATATGCCCCATACCAAGGCCGTAAACTCCCTTAAGTGTTGTATTTGGTGATTTTAATCCATTCCAAGCCTTAGGTAAAATTATTCCAAGCATTTCCAAGTGTTAATATCCATTTGTGACCCCTTAAACACCATGAATCTTGCCAACATGAGTTCATGGCCGTGAACTCATGTGTGAGTGGTATATAGGTCGTAAACTCCTTAGAAAGTTTACTCTTGGGGAGTAAACTCAAATCCCAAGTCCCTCGCTTCAATTCCCGTCCGTAGATGTCACCTGGGTCACTCCAAACACCCGTTTTGAGGTGTTTTCGTTAGTTGGAGTGTGACATCATATCTAATTAGAGTTTATGAATTTAATTAGATATATTTGTATGTCATTTCATATTACATAGGAACCTCGCATGTTATAAGGCCTCGATTCGACGCTTAACATCCGAAATCGACACATTTCCGCGTCCGGTGAGTTCATACCCCTACCCTTTTTCAATGGTTTTTCAATGTTTTCAGGGGGGAATACAAGCAAAAGTACAAGAATATCTTGTATTCAATCACATGATTTTAGTTAAATGGTTTCATAATTGTACATTTTTAAGAATTGAAAACCCTTTAACAAACTGTTTTAACTTGTAGAGTGTAAAGGACAATCACCATAAGATAACACATATATATCATCTGTAACGTCCGTAATAATACACCTAGAATCGAGTGTAAAGGACAGTCATCGTTAGATAACACCTAGGCTCGAGTGTAATGTCCTTAATAAAACACCTAGGCTCGAGTGTAAAGGACAGGTACGTAAAACATAGTTAGTCGTAAATACTACTTTCCTAGTCGAAAAGTAAAGAGTAAGCTTAATGATTGGAGACAATTCCTTGTAACACTTCCATGGC
The DNA here is from genome assembly GCF_051521515.1 of Lactuca serriola. Lineage (NCBI taxonomy): Eukaryota > Viridiplantae > Streptophyta > Magnoliopsida > Asterales > Asteraceae > Lactuca > Lactuca serriola. Next base: position 169,077,042 of record NC_136412.1, read on the forward strand.
ACGAGATAGTGGAGGACTAACCCTGTAACCAGAATCTTCGAACATAGGAGAGTGTGGCTTGAGTTTATAGATCTATACGAGACTAACAATCCCACACCTGGCTGCTAGCTACAACCGAACCGAAAGGTTCAAGGGTGACGAAAGTCGTAAAAAGGATATTGACCACGGCTCGAGTCATATCTAGTTTAACTATGGTTAAGGACTCGCAATCTAGATTATTAACGTTTTAGACTCATTTTCTAGCTTTATGTACGTAGTAAAGCTAATGTACGTTCAAGAATGGTAGGCACACATACACACACAGTCAGGGAAACATGGGGTTTTCCTGGGGAGAACACTGAACATAACCAGAACCGGTAAAGATACACACACACAGTCAGGGAAACATGGGGTTTTCCTGGGAAGGACACCGAACATAATCAGAATTGGTAATAGTTCACATATACACAATTAGGAGAACATGGGGTTCTTCCTGAGTAACAGTAGTACGTAACTAGATAAGTGTAACAAGTTAAACAACTGAACTACAATTTACAAGAACAATCATGTTTTCTTCATACATCGTTTACTTTACTTTCGGATTTGGAAACTAACTTTACATAAGAAAATATGGGATTTTCTTGGATAACCACTTTTTCAGGAAACCAAAGGAACTCGTACATTTTCAGAAAAACTAACCGCTTATGAACTCACCAGCGTTATGCTGATTTTCAAACTGCTTGTATTCTCAGGTCCGTGTTAGACAGGTACCCAAAGATCCTTTTGAGCGAAGACAGAGTTCTCAGAAGACTCGTTTGTGTTGTTCATATATACGATGTATCACATGTATAACTTTTTCTTTTGAAACAAATGTAAAACTTTCATATATGTAATGTAATGGTTGATTTACTTTACTTACTATGTACATTGGATTTGATACTCAAAGTGGAGTCAACCCCGGAAATGTTTCCGCCTTCGTTTTTCGGGGTGTGACAGATTGGTATCAGAGCCCTTGTTTATAGTGAATGAAGTATACCAAACCTTACATGGTATAAAACTATAAACATTAAGGGGCCTAAGTGCTCTGAACTAAAAGTATCCTTCAAAATATAAGTATTTTCAAAAGTATATAAGTATACCGACCCGTCGAGATCCGTAACTACAAATAGAACAAAACATAAGTAAATGGGTGTTGTACACTGCGGTTAAACCTGGGCAGTTATGTAGTCGTGTCTAGGATCAATATAGCCTGGCCAACTATATTCATTCGAGACACGACCAACATGTGCTTGGGAGTGACTGTGGTATGCGGCATGCCTAAAACTTACCCTTAATACCACAAACATCAAGCCAGGGTCGTAACGAATTATGAAATACTATGGGAGTATTTCTTGAGCCAATCCTTGGTAGAAATCCTCGTTCACGCATTGTTCTTTGATCATTCCCTTAGCGATAATTTTCCCTCTTGATAACTCTTTCCTGCTTTATCGCTTATTCAACATATATCTGTCATATCTCTTGATTTAATTCAGAGGACTTATCATCCTCTCTTTCTTGATCTTATTAGATCAAGATGCCTCCAAGAAAGAGACCCAACTCCAAGACCAAAAACCCTCCGCCACCATCTCCTCCCGAAATTGACCCTGTAGTATTAAAGGTAGCTGTTACAGCCGCGGTGGCAGCTGCCATGTCCCAACGGAACTCTGGCGGCTCCGGTGGTTCGGGAGGTGGTACCCAAACCCAAAACCAAGAAAACAATCAAGGACGCCGGAAATAGGGTTCCTATAAGGATTTCATGAACGCCAAACCCCCCGTCCTTCGATGGCACTGGAGGTGTCATTTTCTCTCACCCAATGGTTCGAGAAGATCGAATCCATCTTTGAAATATGTGCCAGTTCAGATTCAGACAAGGTGAAGTTTGCCGCCTGCACCTTTATCGACAAAGCCTTGACTTGGTGGAATGGCCGAGTTAAATCCCTAACCTTACCTGTAGCCAACGCCATGGGTTGGTAAGCCATGAAGGAACTTCTGTTGGCTGAGTACTGCCATCGGGGAGAAATGCAGAAGTTAGAACAAGAACTCTGGAACCTGAAGATGAAAGGTTCCGACATCACTGCTTAAACTTCCAGGTTCGACGACTTGGCACTACTCTGCCCGGGAATGGTTACCCCAGAGAGTAAGAAGATAGAGAGATTCATCTGGGGGCTGACCCAGCCAACGAAAGGAAACGTCATAGCTGCGAGGCCGGATACATACGACAACGCCAAACGCCTAGCTCAAATCCTAATCGATCATAGTGAAGACCTTGAGGAGGCAGCTACCACTCCTGAGCCGACAGTGAGGAGTGGGGAGAAAAGAAAACTTGGGAAGAAAGAGAAAAATCAGACATCGCACGAGTCTTCAAAGAGACAGCAAACGGTGACAGTTCATGCTGCCACTTCCCCTGTGATTATTTCTGTTGTTGGATCCTAAACTTGGAGCCCTACCAGTAGGTATACTGGAACCCTTCCTAGTTGTGACAAGTGCAACTATCATCATCTTCCTTCCAGTCCATGTATCGAAATAATTTGCAACAAATGTGGCATAAAGGGTCACATGGCGAAAAACTGTAAGACACCAACCCAATCGACGAGTCAAATTTCCGGAGCAGGCATTGGTCGGGCCTGCTATAGTTGTGGAGAAGTTGGACATCTTAAGCGAAACTGTCCCAAGGCTGTAACACCTAGCAACACCGGAAGAGTTCTAGCGATAGGACAAGAGGAGACAGCCACCAATCCTACCGTTGCCACAGGTATATTTCCTCTTGTTAAATTTATATGCATGTGATTCTTTTCGATTCTAGCACCGAAAGAAATTCATTAACCATCCATTTGAACATTTTCTAACCCCGTCGTTTGTGAGTAACCGAAAAATGTATATCTTTAAGATGGTTACCACGTGAGAACGAGAACGCTTGTGTCGTATCCATAAATTGTATTTTCATTACGAGTGATTATTCTTTCCATTCGACCTATTGGCAAACTTTTTATAAAATGCTTTGATGCCACCCTTAGCATGTAATGACCGAGCCTCATTCATGTTGTCTTTCCTAGTTTCGAGAAAGCCATTCGTTCTAACCTTCCTCCGACTCGACTCTCATGATCTTCGTCCATCGAAGCTTAAAAAGTTTTCCCCTGTATCTCTCGTCTAAGTGATCACCAAGAAACGAGAAGTCTACGATTCTTTCCTCAATACTGTTTCCAAAGAATTCTTGAGAATTCTTTCCGAACGCATAGTCTAGTCTCGCATCGACCTAATCCCAGGAATTTCCTCGTAGCCAAACCTAAGTAAGCACGATGTGTGCAAGTCAGCAATCAGGGCATGATGCGATCACTACAAGGTAGTAGCGGCGCCCTTCAGTCGAACCACTTCCTTGGTCATGTAGATAAGCAAAACAGTCATACTCATAAACTTTTCCAAAAGCTAAGGCAATAAAGAATTAGTCGACATCGGGAACACCCATGGAAACCTGTCGATTCTTGGGTTCCGCCGACTATAACCGCAGACTCGTGTAGAAGTTTCCCTTAGAACCATCGAATCCTTAGTTACCTTACCATATGAAAGTGTACCCACTTGTTGGAGGTTTTACCCTGGAAAGACATAATACGTCTTGGGAAATGCGGAAAACTTAACGTATGAAACCTTAGACTCTTCGAGATCCTCGTTAGGAATCGATTCCATAGCCCTCTTCGAGCTATCTTTAGGACTCAGTAGCAACCATCTGGTGTTCCGCATCTTTATTCGTAAAGCTTGCCGACCTGACGAAACCCTAGTAAATTCCTTTGAGGAGATGAAAACCAATGAAAATCTGAACCTTCGTGTTTGAAATAATTGAGATTGTGGATTGAGAGGTTAATCATGCGTAACAAAGCCACAACCTGACAGTGAGGGTTCGCTAGAATGATAAGCGGAGACCCGAAGCAGTAGATTCATCCTTATATCTCTTTTCACTTTGTGATATGTATACGAATCTTTGAATTTCGGGACGAAATTCCCTCTAACGGGGGGATAATGTAACAACCCGAAATTCATATCCCTAAATGTAACCCTTCTCGCGACTCGTTCCGATCATCCAATCGCCGTTTCCGATTTCGTTTCCGTTTTCGACCTTTTATTAAGTCGTTATTGCGGGTTTTATTTTATGACTTAATAAGTGTCTTAATACCCTTACAACTCATTCTAACGCCTCATATTAATGATCGGAACATTTCTAGAATCAACCATATCGGGTTACGGCAAATTGGCCGGGTGCGACCAAAAGCCCCGTCTAACGCCGGTGTCGGTTAGAATTCTATCGTGTCCCGAACTTGGACACTATTTAAAGTGATCCAAGTCTTCATTTTGAAGCTTTTTCTCCTTTCTACAACTTTCTCTCCAACCTCTCTCCTCAAACTAGAATTAAAGGTCCAAATCTCAAGTTTAAGGTCTCAAATCTCCAAGGTACCTTCCCTAAATTGCTATACAACCTCTCTAGCCTTCAAATTCGAGTTTAAACCATGGATTAGGACCATTACCATGAGTTTACGGCCCTAGAACAGTCCTAGGCCGTAAACTCATATAAAGGGGGTTTTTGGAGCAACAAAACCCTTCCAAACCACAATTAGACCTTGAATATGGTTAGATGACTTTATGGAATGAGATTAGAATGCCTTGGACCATGATTTAAAGCCTTGTATATGAGTTTACGGCCCTAGAAGGTGCCTAGGCCATAAACACATATTTAAAGGGGTTTTTAAGCCATTTAACCCTTCCAAGACACAAACATGACTTAGATATGACTTTTGGAATATTGGAAATGGACCTAGAACACCTTAAACATAAATTTTGAAGGGTTTGTGTGAGTTTACGGCCAAGGCTGGTACTTGGGCCGTAAACTCCTTAAACAAGGGTGTAAACTCATTTTCAAGGTGTTAGAAATCCATCCAACACCACCAAAAAGCCTTGGAATAAATCATAGGACCAACCAAAAATAGTTTAAGGGCTTTAAACATATCAAAACTCTTCATTTGAGAGTTTACGACCATAGAAGGTGCTCCATGGCCGTAAACTCCTAAAAGTGTGTCATTTAGTGTCCAAAAATCATTTCAAGGCTTGTAGGAATTTTTAGAATCACATGTGATTAATTTTGGGACCTTAAAAACACTTATTCAAGGATATATGAGAGTTTACGGCTATTGGCCCCATGCCAAGGCCGTAAACTCCCTTAAGTGTTTTATTTGGTGATTTTAATCCATTCCAAGCCTTAGGTAAAATTATTCCAAGCATTTCCTAGTGTTAATATCCATTTGTGACCCCTTAAACACCATGAATCTTGCCAACATGAGTTCACGGCCGTGAACTCATGTGTGAGTGGTATCTAGGCCGTAAACTCCTTAGAAATTTTACTCTTGGGGAGTAAACTCAAATCCCAAGTCCCTCGCTTCAGTTCCCGTCTGTAGATGTCACCCGGGTCACTCCAAACACCCGTTTTGAGGTGTTTTCGTTAGTTGGATTGTGACTTCATATCTAATTAGAGTTTATGAATTTAATTAGATATATTTGTATGTCATTTCATATTACATAGGAACCTCGCATGTTATAAGGCCTCGATTCGACGCTTAACATCCGAAATTGACACATTTCCGCGTCCGGTGAGTTCATACCCCTACCCTTTTTCAATGGTTTTTCAATGTTTTCAGGGGGGGGGGGGGAATACAAGCAAAAGTACAAGAATATCTTGTATTCAATCACATGATTTCAGTTAAATGGTTTCATAATTGTACATTTTTAAGAATTGAAAACCTTTTAACAAACTGGTTTAACTTGCAGAGTTGTTTGTTTTAACCCGATTTTCAATTCTTATTATACACTGTTATATTGTATACTTTACGTATGATTGTTCACACTTATATTGATAGAACACATAAAATATTGTAATGTCTGTAATAAAACACTTAGGTTCGAGTGTAAAAGACAGACACCATCAGAAAACATAAAACATCTGTATATCCTTAACAATACACCTAGGCTCGAGTGTGAAAGATAAACACCATCATGACACACAAATCAATTATAATGTCCTTAATAATACACCTAGGATCGAGTGTAAAAGACAATCACCATAAGATAACACATATATATATATATATATATATATATATATATATATATATATATATATATATATATATATATATATATATATATATATATATATATATCATCTGTAACGTCCGTAATAATACATCTAGAATCGAGTGTAAAGGACAGTCATCGTTAGATAACACCTAGGCTCGAGTGTAATGTCCTTAATAAAACACCTAGGCTCGAGTGTAAAGGACAGGTACGTAAAACATAGTTAGTCGTAAATACTACTTTCCTAGTCGAAAAGTAAAGAGTAATCTTAATGATTGGAGACACGTCCTTGTAACACTTCCATGGCATGCTATAATGGAGGACTAACCCTGTAACCAGAATCTCCGAATGTAGGAGAGCGTGGCTTGAGTGTATAGATCTATACGGGACTGACAATCCCACACCTGGCTACTAGCTACAACTGAACTGAAAGGTTCAAAGGTGACGAAAGTCATAAAAAGGTTATTGACCACGGCTCGAGTCATATCTAGTCTGAGTATGGTTTAGGACTCGCAATCTAGATTATTAACGTTTTAGAGTCATTTGCTAGCTTTATGTACGTAGTAAAGCTAATGTACGTTCAAGAATGGTAGGCACACGTACACACACAGTCAGAGAAACATGGGGTTTTCCTGGGGAGGACACTAAACATAACCAGAACCAGTAAAGATACACACACACAGTCAGGGAAACATGGGATTTTCCTAGGAAGGACAGCGAACACAATCAGAATTGGTAATAATTCACACATACACAGTTAGGAGAACATGGGGTTCTTCCTGAGTAGCAGTAGTACGTAACTAGATAAGTGTAACAAGTTAAACAACTGAACTACAATTTACAAGAACAATCATGTTTTCTTCGTACATCGTTTACTTTACTTTCGGATTTGGAAACTAACTTTACATTAGAAAATATGGGATTTTCTTGGATAACCACTTTTTCAGGAAACCAAAGGAACTCGTACATTTTCAGAAAAACTAACCGCTTATGAACTCACCAGTGTTATGCTGATTTTCAAACCGCTTGTATTCTCAGGTCCGTGTTAGACAGGTACCCGAAGATCCTTTTGTGCGAAGACGGAGTTCTTATAAGACTCGTTTGTGTTGTTCATATATACTATGTATCACATGTATAACTTTTGCTTTTGAAACAAATGTAAAACTTTCATATATGTAATGTAATGGTTGATTTACTTTACTTACTATGTACATTGGATTTGATACTCAACGTGGATTCAACCCCGGAAATGTTTCCGCCTTCGGTTTTCGGGGTGTGACACGTAAACTCTTATTCTTTGAGTTTATTGAAGTTTCAAGCCCCTAATACCTTGCTAGTAATTTATAATGATAGTCTAAGGCCATTTGTGGGGTAAAAACCAACATTTTGGCTTGGTTTGGGGAGTTTACGGCCTTGACACATGTCTGGGCTGTAAACTCCTTTTCATCCTCCAAATCCTTATGTTTAAATGATCTAAACCCAAGAGGATAAGCTCCTAATTTATGTATGAAGTCCAAGGATGTTTTAGGAGTGTTTTTGGGGCTTTTTGACATGATTAAGAGGTGTTTACAGCCTTGGCATATGCCTGGGCCGTAAACTCTCTTTTTTGCCTCAAAATGATTGTTTTAATTGATCAAACACTCCTAGGCTAAATCCTCAATTTATTTCCAAGCTTTTAGGGACAATTTAGTGTCTTTTTGGCCTCATTTAAGGTGTTTACGGCCTAAGGAGGAGCTTAGGCCATAAACTCCTCTTACACAGCTTCCAAGTCCGATTTCTAAGCTATAAACACGAATCAATATGTTTAGAACAAGCTAGGATAAGCGGACTTACGATTTGGAAGCGTTTGGTTGTGGATTCGGGGCGAAAACGAGTCTAGATAGAGAGTATAGAGAGAGAGGGTGGAAAAGCTCCAAATGGAGTTTACTCCCCCTTATATATGGGTGGGAGTTGGAGCTCAGTGGAATTCTACCCGATACTGCCGTTAAACGGGGCTTTTGGTCGCACCCGATTTAGTGGTCGTAATAATAAAACTTAACATTTTCCAAATAAATGGAAATGTATCTTATGTGTTTTTATTTCTTTTTATCACGACTTAACGGCATATTAAATATAAAAAAATGGAATGTTTATTAAATTGATGACCTCTAATTAACGGAACTTTTATAAGCTTGAATATTCCGTTAACGGTAACGGGGAAATGTAACGGAACAATTTGGGTTGTCACATTTACCTATATTAGAGCCATACGTTTCGACTCTCCCATGTCTTATATCTCTTAGGTAAATGGGGCAGCTTCGTCTCCAATGCCCTTTCTCTTGGCAATAAAAGCAAATTGACTCTTTTGGAACATGACATGGAACTACTTCAGACATTGCCTTTCTCTTATGATCAAACTTTTCGATTATAGCATGTCTTTCTTTGCCATTGTCTATATCCATAGAGGTCTTGAAGGCAGATTCACCAATCAACTTTGCTTTTCTATTGCGCCAAACCATTGCTGATTCTGCAACAATAAGCATATAGGTGAGATCTAGAAGGGTCACGTCGCGGTTCATCATATAGTACTCTCTTACGAACTCAGTATATGAGTTAGGAAGTGACTGAAGAACCCAATCAACAGCCATTTCCTCACAGACAACGGATCCCAACATTCTTAACCTATCAATGCGTGACTTCATTCCTAGAATGTGTGCACACACCGACTTTCCTTCTTTATGCTTACTTGCCAAAAGGGCTTGAGTGATCTTGAACTTTTCAAGCCTTTGAACGTGTGGGTTAGGGAGAACAATTGGAGGAGGTGGAGGAAGTGAATCATGATTTCTTATTCCTCGATCGAATCGTGGAATATCACCTTCATGTCAAAAGCTTGTTCCACAGGATTTGGGAAGACCATAGTTGTAGAACTTTGACATCTACAAAACGGGATAATCGAATTCAAGTTATTTGATTGATTGGGTCCTTAGTAAATCACCCAAATGAGATACTAAGGCTAGGACCCAACACAATATCCTATAACTCGGGAGAGGGATGCCGTAACCCAAATTGCATAACATTTGAAGGTAAGTGAATGACGATTCACTACTTTCCACCAAGAAAAACGAAAAAAATTTAAGTTTTAAATCTATGAAAACTCCTAGATCCTTTGAGATTCATTGAACATTTCAATGGCATGTTTAAATCTCGATATGCCCCTCTAGTTTGTGACTGGGATGCCGAGGATCACAAAGCGGGTGTGAATAACCATGCAAGCTTACATGGTGCCCTCACATGTTACAGTCACCTATTCGATGTGCCGGTAAACCACACACGCTCCACCGAACTATGACAAACATTGAGTCACCCTTTGCTACCTTTGCATAGAAACATTTAGTGTGCCGGTTAACCACATACGCTCCACTAACGTCTTCCCAAGGGCACAAAGTGTAATTTTATGGAATTGCATCAATTCACTTTTGCCTAAGTAACTAAGATTGGGAATTTTATGAAAACATTTAGTTACTTTTATACTTCATTATACTTATAATGGAAAGTTTCGTCCTATCCTACCCGTTCGGCTAATGACCCTCCACTAGTCAAGAGTGTGGTGGGTAAGAGTGGATACCCATTCAATCACCATTTTATAGGCAATTTCCTTAAACACCCCTTATAAACCAGCTTCGTGAATGAGGCCTACTAACGGTAAGACTGACTTTTACTCATACATATATATAATGTTAGACTTTTAATGTTATACATAGTATAGGGTGTATTTTACACTTTTAGAATATTAGGTGGTCAAATTTAACAATTATACTTTTAATTCAATTAAATTTTAAACCAAAAACTTTATGGATTTATTAAACCTCTTTTAATTATACACCTTAATTAATTAATAAAACCATAAGGGTGTAATTTGAACTTTTTCAAAACAATATTACGGTTTTAGAATTTAACATTCCTAATTAAACTTTTAATCAACTTTTAAATTCCAAAACTTGAGGGCAAGTTTTGAAACATTTCAAAACATTAGGGTTTAGAATTTAAATATACATCAAATTAATCTATTAATCCAAAATTTTAAATTCCAAAACTTGAGGGCAAGTTTTGAAACCTTTTTCAAAACATTAGGGTTTCAACTATTTAAATTTCAAAACAACAAAACTTTTGAGGTCAAATTTAAACTATAAAACCGAAAGGGGAAAATATGAAACATTTCATAACACAAGGATCAAATAACAAATAATCTAAATTAACATTTAATCACATAATTATCCATATTTGATTTATTTAATGATTTATTGCATAACAATTTACCAATTTAATCAAAATAATTAATCAATTATCACATAAGGAAACAAATATTTTATTAATTGATAAATATCTTCAATTAGATCAAGAATATGGTCAAATATATCATAAAATCAGATTTATATTGATCTAATATGATAAGGCAACTATCCTTAAGCAAAAACAGCAAGAAATCCCGAAGTTTGCTCCATCTAACGAGTTGACTCGTCGAGTCAAGCATGGACTCGTCGAGTCACATGGACTCGGCGAGTTCAACTATGGACTCAGCAAGTCCAGCCTCCAGAAACCAAAAAATCGAAATTTTCAAACATATAATGCATCAATACAATAGAAACCAGTCTAGCTCTGATACCACTGATGGATTCTGGTCATAAGACATCCTATGTGCTCATGCAAACGCTAATGCTTGGATCTAGGTTTCTCTATTGTACATGCAAGTTATCCAAGACTATAAACCCTAATTCTAGCATCCAACTAATCATATTAACATGAGAATAGGTTTAAGATGTTACCTTGATTGTTATGTAGCAATAACAATCCCAAATCTCCTTGTATTTACTTTAGAAAGCCTAGAGTCACAAATGTCACTCCTCTAATGGTTCACAAACACCATAAGCAAGAGGATGAAGAGAACAGAGGATGGAGGCTGCCCAAAGATGTCTACAAACCCTAGAGGAGTCTTATCCACGTTTTTGGTCCTTTAGGGATCTATATATAGTGAGGCTATTAGGGTTATCTAACAAGGAAACCCTAATTTGGATGCTTAAGCCCTAAGCAACCCATGGACTCCTTTAATTAGGACCTTGGATGATTTCCTTATGGGTTTCCCCATAGAATTCTTCCACTCCTTAATTTAAGACAATTCATAGCCCAAATTGCAATTATCCTATAATTACAAATCTAGTCCCTTAAGTTTAATTAATCTCTTTTAGTCACAAAACTAATTACCAATTAATTATTGACTAATATTAATTAAACAATATGATTTCTCCTTTAATATATTATTCTCATAATATATTAATAAATCATATTTAATCCTTTCTCTCCATAATTCATCCTATCAAGTTGCTTTGGTGAAGGCAACTCAAAAGGACCATGCACCATCGGGTCAAGTAAATACCAAAATAGTTATGGACTTAGACACTAACCCAACAATTCTCTGAAAGTTTTCCAAGTCGTTTAGGTGATTTGTGATTCCACTTGAGGCATTCACATTGTTTGTGCTAGGCTCTTGAAGCTCCAAGCAATCAACCACAAGAAAAGGTATGTCATTCTTCTAGTTTTATATTACAAGTACCCCAAGATATGCTAGTTAGGATGAGAACCTTGAAAAAATGAATATTTGCATGTATAATAGACAAAACATATATATCCAAGGTTTCTAGGGTTGCATGCACACCATAAGAGTGTTAGAATGATCAAAACCCATCAATGGTATCAGTCTCTAGGCTTGTTTTCATTATACTTAATGCAAATTGTTGAAGAAAGTCGAAAATCTGCTCATTGTTCAGTGAACTTAGCGAGTCCATGGGGGGACTCGACGAGTCCAAGTGAAATCGCATCCTACTCGTCGAGTAGGTTCTTGCACTTGACGAGTAGGCAGCCCAAAGTGCAGAATTTCGAGTTTTAATACCGGAATCGGACTACAATCATTACCCTAAACTGTTATGGACTTATTAAATTTGTTTTTGATGTGGTAATGATTGTGCTAATCCATTTTCAAAGGTTAGGTTATTACCAAGGTTTCAAGTTTTATAGATGTTTATATGATTCTTGAAAATTCAAAACACATAAGGAGGTGGGAGTGTTAATTTTTTACAAGTGGGTCTTCGTTTTCACCATAATCAATTTTTAAATTCATGTAGCCATGGTAGAGAAAAAATGAATTCATAGTAAGTTATTTTACTTGTACATAGGTTCCATACGGGTCTTTGTTATTCTTCTATTTATGGTAGATTTTTCTGGCGATTCGGAAAAAAACAAAAGAATTCACAATGGAACACGAATTCAAAGATTTAATGTTGTATTGTCTGGGATTTTAATGGTTTTACATGTTTTTAGGTCTAGAATTCAGTGGGAAGATGACTGGAAAATATCTATGTAATCAAGACTCTTACTACTGGTCTTGTAAACTGTGTTAATAAAAATAAACTAGTTAAGCTTCCGACAACCAAAGAAGATGACACGAGAGCTTAGAAGGTGGAGAGGGTGAACGGATTAGTATAAGGGGTAGGATAACTATGGGCCCATACATTTGTATAAAACCATAATAGCAAATAAGTAATATATAATTTGAATATGAAATCCATAAGGGTAAAAATGTCTTTTTATGTTTAGTAGGGGCCAATTACGCAACCAAATAAATTTTAAGGGACTAACCAAGTCATAAATAAAATTATGGGACAAAAAGTGCATGCTACCCCAAACCAAAGAGACAATTCATGTAATTTACCCAATAAAAAAGTCATTGTTATTGTAATCTCCCCCATGATGTGACTTCAAAATCTTGATTTTCATATTTGTTTCATTTTACACAACAACATTCCACTTTTTAAAGGTTCAAAACTTTAGATTTATGTTTAAGAATATAAACCTAACACTTTCTCATGGAATTTTCTATGAAGGTAACACAATACCGAGATCCTCCTAATAAACAAATTGATATAGGAACATATACATAAGAATGAAGTGGTTGTAACTTCCCAATCTTGACAAGGCTAACCTTCTTTTGCTTGCGAAAAACATACGACTCACAAAAGTCAACTGTCACACTATTTGAATCAGTGAATTCTACCTTTTGAATCTAATATGTTTGTCCTTTTCTCACTTATATGTCCAAGTCTTTGGTACCATATAATAGACATTTGTATATCTTCATTAACCACATTTGCGTAAATTTAGAAACTACAACTATATATAATGTACCCTGCTTCTATCCTAGAGCAACTACTAGGTTCCTTTTTGTTACTTTTCACATGAGATTGTCAAATTCTCAACACGGTGATCTTCTTCATCCAACTACAATATAGATATCAACATCTAGTGTAATTCTAGAATATACACTTATATATAATATTCTTAAATATCCATTATGTACCTAATGTAGTCCTGAGGACAACATCCCCAAAACCCATTATATCGAGAGTGTTGTTATCTTCTTGCCTCACTTTTTCTATTGTAACACTTCAAATTCTGCTTTCCTTTTCTGTAACGTTTTGCATGAAATGATGCATTTGAATCAATGATCCATAATTCAATCGAACTTTCAACCCAACAAAATAGGGCATCATCAAAGACCTCGCTACATTCGTTCCATTTTCGCCTTTTTCACTCATGATTTTGAGCACTGATATCTAGAGTGACCATTGTCTTTGCAATCTATTTTATAATTCTTGGATTGGCCTCTCCTCCATAATTTATAACCTCCTCAACCTTACCACCTATGTTAGATTTTCTACCCTTGTCTTCTATACTCAATTTTTTTAAATTTACTTTGCATTACTTCTGCGAATATCCACACCAAGGATCAAATACGAATTCCTCAAAGAAGTAAGATTAGTAGTTCCTAACGAATTGCTAATTGTTGTGACTATTCCAGACTACCTTACAAGAATGATGATAATAAAAAACATGCATGGACTTCATTTTCAAATTAATCTCAATAAATATCAATATAGATATTATTTAATTAAACTCATTAATGTGATTTGTCACCACCGATTTCACTTCAGCAATATTCAAGGACTTTTGACGACTGCTCTTAGTGGTCTCAAAGGTAAATCGGTTGTTACCACTCCTACTCCTAACACCACCCCTATTCTGGAAATCGGGAAAGGCAAAGGGAAAAATAGGAAGACCCCTTCGAAGGGTACCAAGGGAAAGTCTCTTGATGGCTCCTCTTCGAGTGGAACCAAAGGTGCTTCTGTCGCTCCCTCTTCCAACCAAAAAGAAGCTGAATGCTTCTATTGTCATGATAAGGGGCATTGGATACGAAACTGCCCCAAGTACATGGAAGATGTTAAGGATGGGAAGGTTAAACCCACCCATGCAGGTATTTACTCTATATTGTCTAATAACTCACCACATACTAATTCTTTGGTCCTTGATACAGGTTGTGGTAATCATATGTGTTCTGATTTGCAGGATCTAAGATGAAGTCAGGATGTGGAGCACAGGAAGGTAAACTTGATCATGGGGAATAGGAAAGCTTCACCTGTCACCAAGATTGGAGTTTATTCTTCATTGCTGAGTGGTGGGTTAATGTTAGATTTGAATAAATGTTGTTACTCGTCTGAAATGGCGAGAAATATTATTTCTTTTCACTGTTTGTACAAACAAGGATTTACTTTTACATTTGATAATGAATGTGGTGATATTAATGCTTTTTATAATAATGTTCTTTATTTTAAAGCATTACCTTGTGATGGTGTATCTGAAACTATGTTGGTTATAGACAACGTAGGAAATAATGTGTTGCATATCGATTATTCGACTAGTTTTTATAAGGCATCCTTGTGGCATTGTCATTTTAGACAAGTCAACAAGAAGCGCATAGGCCAACTCCAAAAGGCTGGAGTCTTGTAGTCATTTTACTTAAGGTCAGATGAGAGTTGTGAATCTTGTTTACTTGGAAAAATGACTAACTCACCCTCCACTGGTACTTGTGCTAGGGTGAAAGTTTGTTGGACCTCATAGATACAGATGTGTGTGGACCCTTCAGAACCGCCACAAGGGAGTCTAGTCACTTCTGTGTGACTTTTACTGATGGTTATAGTAGGTATAGTTATGTCTACTTAATCAAGCATAAGTCAGAAACCTTTGAAAAGTTCAAAGAGTTTGAACAGGAAGTGGAGAATCAGCTGGGTAGGAACATTAAGATGCTTTGATTCGATCAAGGTGGAGAGTATCTTAGTACAGAGTTCCATGACTATCTTAAGGAATGTGGAATTGTTTCACAATTTGACACCTCCTAGAACACCACTGCTTAATGGGGTGGCTGAGAGGCACAACCGAACCTTGTTGGACATGGTTCGTTTCGTGATGATTCAAGCTTCGTTACCAATCTCATTTTGGTGGTATGCCTTAGAGACTGCCGCCCATATCCTTAATCTAGTCCCTACCAAAAAGGTTGCTAAAACACCTCACGAGATGTGGACTGGGAATGTTTCGACTTTAGACCACATCAAGGTTTGGGGTTGCGAGGCTTTCGTAAGGCGCGGGACTCACGACAAGCCCGAACCTCGAAGTGAGCGATGTATTTTCATCAGCTACCCACAGAAATCCATTGGTTACCTCTATTAAGGACCCAATGAAGCTTTAGGGTTTTAGGTCATAGTTGAGGTTGACCTTTGGTTTGATTTATGGGTGGTGTGTGAAACCAATCTACTAGTATTTACATGTGGTTTTGGTTATCCTGTTTATCTGCGAGGTGATTTACTTACGGTATTACTTATCGCATAATTGTTATTTCATGGTTGTTTCCTAGACTAGTAGGGTCTTGCTCGTTGATTATATATTGCATGCTTTGTTGTGGGTCGATACGGACCCATGGTTGATACAGACCTGTTGGTGTGGGTTGATTTGGACACGAGATTGTTATGGACATGTTGTAATATATACTTATATGTGATATATGTGATATTTTGGGGAACTCACTAAGCTTTGGCTTAAAGTTGTGGATTAAATGTTTCAGGTAATTCCGAGGATCATTGGAAGGCGAACACATGATTTTACACATCATTCAATAATTTTTATGTTTAAGATTCCGCAATGTTATGATAATCTGATTTTCTTTTTGGGTTTATGTTTTGAAAGAACAGTTTCATGGATGGTTGAACTATGAAAATGGTTTTTATCTAAAAATTTATTGTGAAAATTAGGACACTACACATACACAATGTTTAGGGAAACCGCTAAAATAGTAAAAGGGCCGACAAACATGTGTTTATCCATTCTAATATTCACCTACAATCACATTTTTCTAAAAGTTATAAAATCGGCCCACACAAAAAATGGGATATGAATATGAAAAATGCATATTTTGAAAGGCCAAGTGCAAGATTCGAGGACATGCAATGGTAGAATTTAGACGAAGATGTTGCTAGTGTTGGTGGGAATGGGAAGGCAAAGGGTTAATGAATATCATGTTATGTTCGTGTTTTTTACTTTTCTATTGACAAACCATGTTTCTTTTTGAAGTTATGAAATTTGAAATAGTTATGTTTTACTTAATGTGATTTTTACTTTTATGCATTACTAAGTCACAATGTATATTTTTCCGTTTATATATGGTACTTCGTACCAGAGTAACTTGGTACAACGTTCTGTGTATGAGATTCACGTTCCGAATGAAGCTACCCCCTTTGTACTGAAAACAAAAAATTACAGATCCTCGTTCCCGCTTTTTTCCATGTTTCAACATGTTCCATGTTCCTTGTGACTATGATTCCTACAACACGACTGCGAGACCATCCTTATGTTTCTTGCATTTTTGATGATTTCAACTTAATTGATAATTGAACGTATATAAAACTACCAAATGTAGGCAAATTTCAAAACTGTTTTTGATTACTGATTTCATTGATAGGTTAATGCATCAATATTGAATCATAAATATATTTTTAATTATTTTATTACATATATGCTTTGTAAGTGACAATTATAATGTCTAATAGGTTGTTTGATAGGGTCTGACTAAGTTATAAGTTCTGACTCGGTTAAAAGTTCTGACCGAGTTAACTGTTGACTGAAACTTGTTGTTTGATTTGATATCTGATTGACAATGAAAATTTAATACATTACCCCTCAAAAAACATTTTTATAATAGTTCTTTTAAGATACAATTTATTTTATGACATTACATCATGAATATGTTCAAAAAATTCCAATGTAAGAAACATATTATCACTTCAAATAGCAACAAGAATCAATTCAATGTAAGAGCTAAATTGTCAAGGTTCTCAACATCACACTTAACTAATGTATTATATAACTAATCAAGCTCGATTATCCTAACAAATAGCAAATTGTATGCATTAATCAACCTAAAATTTACATCATTATTTGACTGAAAAAAAAGCTTATTGTGTCATTTTATTAAAGACCTAACATCAAATAAAAAGTATGAACTTACCAATTGAAATCAAACAACTATAAGTCAGATGAGTAAAGAAAACAACAAGAACAAGAACACTGTATGAAAAACTGAACTACCATATCTTTAAAATCAAATGATTTGTATTTTTAAAATCAAATGACCAACAAATCAGATGAGTTTGTAGTTTTTGTAGTTTCGACTTTAGACTACATCAAACTATACCTATTGTAGTTTGCATGTATGTTAAGTACTCGGTTCGTGTATTGTTCTGAAAACTATGCAATTATATTTGTGAATTGAAAACTTCCCTTATGCTTAGCACGTAACGACCGAACAATACAACAAATTTTAATTTTTCAAAAACATCTCGATTCCATTAAATCTTTACAAAAAGGTTTTCAATACAAAACATTTAACGTGTTCCCAGAATCACAATACTACAAAATCATGAGGAGCGGTACGATCATGCCTTCGCCTTGCCACGATTACCTGAAGAACCTGAAAAACATTTAAACCACAACTGTAAGCCCGAAAGCTTAGTGAGATACCCCCAAAATACCAACCACAAATACCATACACGCATAACATGCCATAACATATCCGATCACAGAACAGCCATGCACTTCGGGTCTACAGTGTGACTGGTCCGCCGCACCGGCCTATAGTCCACCTGGTCCACCCTCTGAGTCTATCCACATACATCAAGTCTACAGTGTTTTTGGTCCGCCCGCTCCCGGGCCTTCAACCCACCTGGTCCACTCTCTGAGTCTACAGTATGACTGGTCCGCCCGCACCGGGCCTTCAGTCTATCTGGTCCACTCTCCGAGCCTTCGGCACGTCTGGTCTGCCCTTTCGGGGCCTACAGCTTATCCGGACCGCTCGCTGGGCCTTCGGGACAACCGGTACACCCTGGGTATCTTGGCCTACAACACACAGAAGGACCCGCCTCAACCCAACTCCAGTCCAAACAACCATGTGCACATATACATACAATCATATAGCAATTCACAGTCAACAAGCAGATTAAACAGATCACATAGCATATCATCATCCTAACCAGGATACCGACCTAACAGGTCACTAGCATAGCATCTCCCTATTTCTTAGGATACCGATCTCAATCAGGTCTCTAACATATACCACCCTAGCTCTCAGGATGCAAACATATCACAACACCAACATAACAACTACCCGGATCTCAATCCGATAAGGGCCGGCCTTCGTGCCGTAGACCCTGATGATATAGTGAGGATAACTCACCTCGATACTGCCGACTGAACAGATAACCCAAGCTGCTCCGATCACTAACACGATCTCCACCACTTGACAACCACCAATGCACTGAACTCAAAACAATAATCAACAATTACCAAAACGGCCCTGGAAACCACTGGTCAACCCTTGGTAAAAGACAAGGTCAAAGTCAACCCCTGACTGACTCTACTCGCCGAGTCAACCCGATGACTTGCCAAGTCCCCATACTCAGAACTTCCCTCAATCCGCGATCTAACTCGCTGAGTCACCCCGAGACTCGCCTAGTGCAACAACTCTGAGTCCACTCACCCACAACTCACCGAGTCATCCCTTGACTCGTCGATTCTCAACTCAACCAGAAAATATTGGAACTCTTCGACAAGACTCGTCGAGTCCAAGAACAGACTCACCGAGTCTAAGGCTATCTTCAACCTACTCGCCGAGTTGTTCATACAACTCGCCAAGTTCCAGGCCATCTTCATCCAACTCGCCGAGTTGTTCTTCCAACTCGTTAAGTTCCAGCTCATCTTCAAGCAACTCGTCGAGTACACCTATGTGACTCACCGAGTACTACCGGTCTGAATCCATTCAGAAGCATTCCAGGCCATGCAAATGCTCCAAAACATAGATCTAGCCTCCTACAACTCATCCATCACGTAATGTGGCAAACTTTACGTGAATCCAAAGAGATCTATGCATTTTGCACATTAGGGCTAAGGTTTGGGACATGATAGCTTCATCCAACACTCAACACAGGGACTTTCATGCATTCTAATTCCTTTCCATTCCAGATCTGAGGTAGCAACCTCAGATCTAATCTCTAAACACCAAAACACCAAAAGATAAGATCTCAACACCCCCAAAATGAAGAATCTAGACAATAGCATCTCAAACAATGGAAAGATACCTCAAAAGGAAGCTCCAAGAGAAGATTATCCCGAATCCTTGCAAAGCCCTTTGATCCAAGCCTCTTCTTCTTTAGAATCTCTTCAACAACCACCTCTCCAAGCTCCAATTTTCTCAACAATGGTGCTTCTCCACGATTTTAGGGTTTCTGGAACTCAAGGGGGGATAAAGAGGCTGGGAGGAAAACATAATGTTCTTTATATAGGGCTCAACCCCAAGAATTAGGGTTTTCTCCACTCAGCGCCTACTCGCCGAGTCCATCTCATTGACTCGCCGAGTCGGCTACTTAACACGCGACCAAATCGCAACTCTACTCGCCGAGTTCATCCATGGACTCGCTGAGTCACTCTTTCCCAATTTACTCTTTTAGCCCTTCCACTCTACTCTTGATATTTCGGGATGTTACAATTCTCCCCCACTTAAATTAGGCTTCGTCCTCGAAGCCTACAGCAATTGAATCCCAAAGATACTCCCACAACGCGCCACCTGGCCTTAACCGGGCCAAATCCCTCAAGGCATACCCATCGAAACTCAACACACTCTCTCTTTCCTTACGCTGTCCTGACCACCGTCTTGAGCCGGGCACCGGTTGTACCCTCTGATAATCACACTCAACAACCGAGAATTACCCATGAAGCATCACTGCCCCAAATCCCAACAATCACTCGACCCATAAGAGCTAGAAAGCCAAGAACCATCGGATTCCCGATCCGAAACCCACTCTATCCATTCTGTGACGACGGAAAGACCCATTCTCAATCTCAGAGCAACTCCCACGAGTTCTCCTCTTGCAATCACATACGCATGCTGAACTTTCTCCAGCACCCTCAGGTTGGGAAAACCTGATACACTGATGATATCCTCCAACATCCCCCAGGATGAACCTCTAATACATATCCAAAACCCTGATCAGGCTCACACTAAGAGCCCAAGACTATCTCCCTGCATCCCTTCCGAATCTCTGGCTCTACATCTGCGGAATTCCTCTGCAACCTCAACAGACATCCCAAACCGGATGAGCTTCTAATCCACTGCCGCAAACACGTTGCTCAAAAACCATACTCGAATTACTCTAATCATAACCCTGCTCTGCCGCTTTCACTTTTGTGAACTTGCACTCCCTCTTAGGGTTACGCACCTCTCTCACTTCCTTTTCCAAGGAATCCACTTGTCCATATTGCCACTCCAACAAGTGCCACGGTGCTCGCCCAACGCTACACCACCCTTTTTAGCGTATCCGTTATCCATCCAACACACATACTCTGACTCTCATCGCAGGGACTCTCAAGCCCCTGTACTATCTCCACTAATCAAGATCACTACCCGAGGCCAGACCTTCTAAATGCAATCACACTGCAACATACCCAATCCATATCCTCAACTGATCCAACATTACCTGCAGAGTCTTCAGCATGACTGGACCGCCTCACCAGGCCTTCAGCCCATCTGGACCACTCTCAGAACCTTCAGCCAATCTGGACCGCTCTCAGTGCCTTCACTTTGGCTGGACCGTTCTCCGAGCCTTCGGCTTGACTGGTACGCCTACCGACCTTCAGTCTATCCGGACCGCTCAACTAGCATTCAACATTCCGGGCTATCCCCCCTGGAAATCCTCCCATGCATACCGTTCTAGCCCTCTAGGGGTTCCGAACTCTAACTCCATCATACATACTCGATCCCGGCCTGCTCCCAGGCCCTCCACAGTCAAATGCCCTAGGTCTGTATCCCGCCCCGCATGCCCGACACTTACTCCTATCAGCCTATACTCTAGGCTGACAGAACACTTGCTGAATCCCAACAGCTAAGCACTCCCAAATACTTATCGATCTCCCGGAGAATTCTCCAATTCTCCCCCACTTGGGCACTGACTATCAACCACCGGTCGCCATCATCGACCTACCAGAACAACTCTTGTACAAAGAAAACACTTACACGCGGACTGCTTCTCACAAGCATAAACAACCTCAACGAGATCTCACATTAACACCGATCGACCTGCTCGAAAGAAACTCAATCTGCATCTAACCACTCCTCAGAAAGCAGAAGCTACCCGGCTTGCAACCCAATGTCGGGTTTCCGCTAATAACCCTCATGAATGATAACCAACAAAATTCCCAAAACAATAACCCATAACCAAAACCACAAACCCGCAAAATAACGAATACCACATCGAAAACCAAACAAATACCAGCTCATAAACAATACACCACAATAATCACAAGATAATAAGACATCAAGAAAGAATCATACCCGCAGCTGCATCTGGCACTGCCCTGACCTCCTCTGCTACAAGCTGAAAAGCACGACCCTGAGCCCTTGGGGGCTCTGCTCCACCCTGACCTCCACCTGTGATCCTCAACGTGGCCGGTGCTGGAGCCTGCACCGGTCCTGCAGCAAGCTGAGGACAGTTGACGCTCAAATTTCCAATCTGATGGCAATGATAACAAATCCTCAAATCTCGAACCGGCGCTGACTGCCGACAATCCCTCGCATAGTGCCCCTCCTTTCCGCACTTGCGGCATGCACCACCGGACCTACAAACCCCGGTGTGACCCTTCCCACACTTCAATATTTTTTGACAACTGCATACTTCACTTCAATATTTTTGAAAAAGACTTGAAGAGTACTCATCTAGAACCTGCAGTTGCTTCTATCTTTAGAAGGTTGATGGAAAAGCCTCACTTCTGTAAGGTGTTCTCTTGTTTAGGAAAACACACAGATATCAATGAGAAACATCAATTTACTGTTTTGTTAGCAAATTCTGATGGTAATGATTTTACCTGAAACAGAAAATTATGTATAACGATCAGCACTCAAAAAAATTATTCAATTTGTACATGCATGGGGTGTCCATGGGTGAAGCTGTTGGTGTTCTTGGAGGACCCATATGTGAAACTTTCTACTCAGGGGGTAGTTTTTGTATGGGTCCGGAATCAGGAGCAAGAAAAATTGCTATTTTAAGCTTAGACATTTCAAGTAAGCTTGCTTTTTATGAAATTGTTATTTACAGCAACAAGATCCCTAACTTTGTACAGAAAGAATAGGAATCAGGAGCCATGTAATGGGAATCCAAGTCTAGAATCAGATTATGGTCGGCTTTGGCATTTCAATCTACCACAATACCAAAAAGTTTCGAGCAGCTTGAGGTTATCATGGGGATCACTATACAAGATAACTATACTCACCAATTTCTTTAGAGACTTTCTGAGCCCTGGCAAATTGAATTCCCTTCCTCAACGCAGGATTTGTCGATCCAAGTTATGTCGATTGCGATAAATTTACGAAGACTTACACATAAGTTAGCCAAATACATGTTTTTTTTTTCTTTCTGAAAAAGGAAATCAAATAAGCTAAGAAGAGCTTAAATGGATTTATAGGTCTGGAGGCTATATGAAACAATCATATGGTTGTCAACAAGTTGTTTTGAATAAAGTAATCATCAACAAATTATGAAAATGATGATATAGAGAACAAATTATAAAGTGAAAGAGTATACTTTGGAGATAAGGAATTGAAGAGAGGAGGGGAGGAGCGTAACGGAAAAAGTATGCAGATTGACCAAGAATTTTTTACTATAAATATGTAGTTTTTAGACCGTTACAAAACGGTCATATTCTTCATAGTCTTATTTCAATTTGAATTAATTACAAGAGTGACTGTTGCCTAACGGTAAGAAACTCAAACAAATAATGGGTGCATGTATTTTGAGATTGAATAATAAAATAGTGGACAAATAACATAAATGTTATTATATTTTGGTAACCGTAGCGACCAAAGTGATATTTAAAATTTTCTAATAGAATGACAACATTTGATGTGTTTTTTATTAATTAGACCATTATTACTATCTACAATAAAATGTTAGATTTATTTGATTATGTCGCACATTAAAAAGATAAAAATGACATGTTGACCATTTAGTCATTTTTCATAAAAGCCTTTCAATGGCCTTGGCATTTCTACAAAACTAATTATCCAGAACAGATAAACTGCACTTTGGTTATCAGAATGCTATGACACTCTAGATTCTTCTCCATGTTCACTGCATTTTGGTTATCACAATGTAGGACATAGTTATATTGTTTCTTTCCAAACTCTGATTCGGAGTTCTTCAACCATATAAGCTATCATATAAACTATGTGGAAGCTTCTATAATTGCCATATATTATACTTTTATGAATTATAGAGCAACAATCTTTTATAATTTGGACATCCAACTGATGAATGTACCCACAATAGTGAACCCATAAATTATGTTATTCTCTTTGAATATACCCAACCTCCCAAAATCTACATTTGTGTTCTTTTTATTGAACCATAAAGCAACCCTTTCAACTAGCATTGAAACCACTTGACTCCTTCCCGATGCTTCTTTCCTAGATTTGACATAAATCAACTAATAAATCTCACTACAAGAGTAACATACGGCATAGTATATACCATAATATACATCAAACTATCAATTGTTGTGACATAAGGAACTTTATTCATGTCTTGTTTGTTTGCATCCTTCTTTGGGATTGCTTCTTTGAGAATATCAGAAGACTCCCCAAACGTGTGCTTTTGGCCTTAGCATTTGTCGTGCATAATTTCTCCATGACTTTCTTGATATACTTTTGTTGGGAACACTTTAGAATACCA
Source organism: Lactuca serriola (assembly GCF_051521515.1). Taxonomy (NCBI): domain Eukaryota; kingdom Viridiplantae; phylum Streptophyta; class Magnoliopsida; order Asterales; family Asteraceae; genus Lactuca; species Lactuca serriola. Next base: position 169,101,362 of record NC_136412.1, read on the forward strand.
GCAACTACCTCTAACTATGCTCATGTATAGAATCTCTTTGGTATCTCCTATGTCCTTTATCTTGAACTATTTGTAATACTACTTCTTCATTTTGCTAATCTCATGTATGCTTGATCCAGCTAACAACATGTCATCAACACACAATATAAGGATGATATAGGAGGAACTAAACTTCATTAGGAAGCAACAAAGAACCATCTAACAAATCACATAGTAATTCATGTACATAATAATATAAAAATTAAAATACCATTACCTTTGAGCTTGCTTCAATCCATATAGATTTTTCTTTAACTTGCCCATCATGTTTTCTTTACTAGCTATCTGAAAACCATTTTGTTGTGCCATGTGTATATCTTCATCAAGGTCTCAATGAAAGAATGCAATCTTTCAATCTAGTTGCTCAAAATATAGACCTTTTGAAGCACATTACCAAAGACGACTAATTTGGCCTTGTACTTCTTGATCATGTCCATCTTCGTCTTTGACCTTGAATACCCACATCTTTTGTAGTCCTTCATTCCCTATTGGTAGCTTGACGAAGGACCAACTTTCATTATTTTCAAATGAGCTTAGCTCGTATATCATTACTCTTCCACAATATGGAATCTTTCATGCTCAAGGCCTTTAGATAATATTTTGTCTTCATATTCGACAAGTAAACTTTCACATATCTCTAGAGTGCAGACAGGTCATGTAGTGTCATTCTTTGTAATCGAATTGAATTGAAATTAACAATACTCGTGTGGTTTCAACTTTCCTTCAAGATTTTCTCCAAGCGTACCTTTATAGAGGACATTATCTTTAACATGATATTCCTACTTCTCATGAAAATTCTATCTTATCATCCTAGAAACCATATCTCATAAGATCCAACTCATACCCAATGAAGGTACACCATGTGGAATATAAAAAAAAAAACTCCTAATCCAGACAAAGAAGTGGTACTTGGTTGTATGGAATCTTTTAAAAGGATATCTAAAAGTCTAAAATAAGAGTGGTTGTTGTGTGAATAATGTGAACCATTCCACATAAAGACATGGATTTACTTAATGGCGGCAGCTCAAATAGATGAAATAACCATAGTTGAGATCAATTAGTAGTAAAGTTACAGTTCAGAAACTCTGGAGTTAGCCTACGTTCCAAAGAAAGTTCTATACCAGCCGATTAGAAGCTCGTTGACAAAAAGAAACTATAGAACCTACTCTTACATACTGTAACATCCTTATTCATGGTATGTAATTTTAATATGGATTTCATTAAAATAATTCGTTGAAATTTGAAAACTGAAATCAGTAATTAATCGCAAGTAGCACGATGTGCTTCTTACGGGCACAACACGCTTAGGCCCATGGGGTGAATAGCTTTTTAGGGTTATGGAGGCTATTTAAGCACCATTAACCCCTAGGGTTAGCTCACTATCAGCCTCCATCGTCCCCTAGAGTGATCCTACAAAACCTTAGTAGTATGTAACTTGTTTTGAGCATTGGAATCATTTGGGAAGCTGATTTCTCTATTTTTTGGTTAAATCTTGAGGATCAAGAGTTCATTTTGGTACATAGAAGAAAGGCTCAAGTGTAGATCCCATAAATTTGCCTCATTTATTGACCTTTTTGAGTATAAATCTTCAATCATTCCTTTTAGTTTGCTAGATCTTGCTTATTGTCAAAAAAATGCACTTATGGTCCCTTTTTGGTGGTGAGCTTGGAGTTGTGATGACTCCAGCTCCTTTTGAGCACTTAGAATTGTCTTATGGACCTCTTTGACTTGGAAAGTTGGTGTTTTGTGCATGTCCTCTAAGCTATGCAAGTTATGTGTGATATTTAGGTCTTTTAGAGTACAAAAGTTTCCATCCGACTTCATTGGAGTAACTGAATGAGAAATGTTTCAAACTTTATTCACTGAGAAATTGTCAAGGATTAGATCTAGAAGTTTGGGGTTTAAACTTAATAGATTAAGTCTTTTCACTATGTGAAAAAGACCTCTACGCGACGTGTTTATCCATGGCGCAACGTGCTTTTGGTTTTTCTTGAATGCCCTTGTTTTAGCGTAAGATCTCGACTGTGTTGTCCTTTTATGGGCATAGGGCACCCACAGAAAGCATGGGGCGCCTATTGACCTGTAAAGTCCCTAATCTGCCTGTGTATCAGTCAGATCCGTTTGATGGTGCGGAATCCCAATCAAACGGATGATGTCAGATTAAATAAGAAGAGAAGTAGAAGAAGAAGAATAATATGAATCTTTGTATATATTGATATAAATTATGATCCGAATACAAAAGATTCACGCACACATAAAAGCTCCTGTTTCTCTCTGGCAATAAACTCTCTAGGGTTCATCCCTCTCTACTCCTCACCCTAACACCTCTATTTATACTTGAATATGGCCGGACACACATGGGCCATAAATGATTTTACGGTCGTAAGGTGTTTACGGCTGTAAACTCAGCCGTAAACTAGACCATAAATTCATAAAATATTACACAAAAAAAATTTGCCCAGAAAAGTAAAGTATAAACCATATTTTGACCTAACAATCTCCCCCTTGGTTTATAGCTTTCTTTTCTTAATGACCCAACAAACTCCCCCTAAAAATTAGTTGGATTTCTTGATAATCTTCATTGGGAACTTGGCTTCAACATTAATCTTCAAATTCTTCATGACTTCAAGATGAACTTGATGAATCTTCAATGAATGACTTCATCTTGAGCAGTTGGGCTTTTCTTCAAAATTTGGCATTGAACGCACGTCGGGTGAGGAGGCTTGACATACTGATTCTTGAAAGATGATACTTTCAGCGTGAGAATCTTCAGAGAGAACTTCAGAGAGAACAAATCTTCTAGATCACTTCAGCAGGTTGAAGATAGCAGCAGACTGATTGAGGAGGCTTCAATGCAATCTGTCACATATTCTTCAATTTCAGCTTCACCTTGCTTCTGGGGTTGAAAGATTGAATGTTGAAAGAATAATCTTCATTTCTTGCTCCCTCAAATGAGAATTCTTCGATGCTCACAGACGAGGCTTTGGCTCAGAAATCTTCAACACAAACTCCATGAGTCTTATCTATACCTGAAATCACTTTTCAAGACAAAAACAAAACTAAAAGAAAACTTAATACACAAATTAAAATAGAATCAAAAAATATTTTTGGATTTTTGATTTTCCTGAACAAGAAATAGAACAAAAATAACACTATTTTTGGATTTTTAATTTTTCTTTGATTTTTTAATAATTTTTTTATATTTTCATTATTTTTAATTTTTAATTCTCCCATAATATTTAAATTAGAAAAAACTATGACAAATTTAACAAAAACAAAAATGATATCTAACTTTAAGAGTGATTTCGGATCAAAGTTTTTAGACAACCTTTATCCACTTGTCACTATCTTTCATATTCACATCTTTGTCTGGTCGATCGTCGGTATTGTTGTCCACTTAAACACGAAAAATTCTGACAAATTTAGGACATACTATTTGTTACAAGACAGGATGAACTTAAAATCCTAAAATTTACATCTGATCCTAATTTCTTAGATACTATATCTTAAGGACCATTCATCTGACGACGACCAGGGATATTGTTGTCCACCTAAATTGAGCAGCAAGATCTATAGACAATCTTTGAGTGTTCAATTTTAATTGTACTGGAACATGTTTCCCGCTTCCTGATATGCCCCAGCCATCAAGAACTTCCAGAGTACTCCTTACACCGGGTGAGCAGACAACCATTCAGAGAGAGAAGTGATTCATAATTCTATTGCTAACTACTTCAGAGGGGTTGAGAAGAAGAAGGTTGCATATGATGTAGACCAGGTCGGATTAGAAGTCGCGCAAAGGAGACAGCATATGGCTAACAGATAAGAAGTATTTCACACATTTATATACAGCCTGCAGAGAAATAGAGTTGCATATGTTGTGTACCAGGTCGAATTGGAGGTCACGCAAAGGAGACAACATATGACTAACAGACGGAAAGAAAGAAAATGATATTCTACAGACCTAATTTATCGGAATTTACCAGTCGCCCCATCCAACCGAAATTAAGGACAGAATCCGCACATCAAGGAAAAGTTAAACCACGGTTCCAAGTACGGGTTCATTTAATGTGACGAGTAGATTCCCATATATATCTCCCTGCTCAACCTATCCGAGCGTCGTATTGTCAAGTCTATAAATTTCCTAAGTTCAACTCTCCCTAGTCAAGTCCATTTTAAAATTTTTCGTGCCTACCAATGCATCAAGTCAAAACATAGACCCTTCAACTTTGGGTAAGTTACGTAGACTCAGGTTGCCTGTTATCACTTGATAATATCACTTCCCAAAACATCTCCCTCAAACAGATTTCATAACCAATATATATTTTTTTATTTTCTGATTATCTTTAATTTTTTTGGATTTTTGAAACTTTTTCTAATTTTTGTTTTGTTTTTATTTCTCCCCCTAAATTTGTGCATAGGAGAGAAACGAAAGTAAATGCGCAAATTTAAACTATCCTAAAACAAAAATTAGTCTTTAAAGTGAATCAGGTTAAGAAAAACTTAGGAGTATTAGAGAAGAAAACGCAAACTGTAAGTCACCAATTGAATTTGCATCCAGAAGGTCTGAGAACAGCACACGTAAACTCAGAACAGATTCGAAAATTCTTCATCTCATTAAGCACTAAACCCATGTGATCCCTTTGTAACAACTCAAATTTTTAAACAAAATTTTCATTTAAAAAAAATAGGGTATTTCCATTCGAAACAAGGCATAAATGATTTTAAGTATTATATCAGATACAAATAGTCTAAATCCCAAGATCATAAAAACAATCTTCAGTGTGTATCGATCACGCCGGCGCCTTCCCACGGTCCTCGCTAGTACCTGAAACACATACATAACCACTGCAAGCATAAATGCTTAGTGAGTCCCCCAATATACACTTACGCACATACGCCTTTCCAGGCCCTGACCTTCCGGTCCTCAATACAACGCCTTCCGGCCCACAACATAATCGCCTTCCGGCCCATACATATTGCCTTCCGGCCCACATAACATACATAGCACACATATAACAAATAACTTATCACATATAGCATACATATCACATATCATATCTGACCTTCCGGTCACACAGTCAAACCCTTCCGGGTACAGTGTAGTGAGAAGACTCACCTCGTAGAAGCTGAAAGCTAGCAAATCCCAAAATGACTCGTGTACAATCCGACGAGCTACAACCTCCCTATAACATCACATATCTCATTAACACTTATCTCTTCTAAGTGTGACTATCCCTAAGAAGTCAGACTTAGGTCAACTCTGGTCAACGGTCAACGGTCAACTCGACCGGACTCAGCGAGTGCCATGGCGACTCGGCGAGTCTAGACGTCCTCCAACTCTCTGAGATTCCCTATCTACTCGTCAAGTATTCTCCTCGACCCGACGAGTTACACCTGGAAGAATCGCGGGGCCATCCCGACTCCACTCGCCGAGTCTGAAGAACAACTCGGCGAGTCCCAGTAAATCTTCAAGCTACTCGCCGAGTCTGAAGAACAACTCGGCGAGTCCAGGCCATGCAGACGAGCAACTGCTTCCTGAATTACGTATGGTCCCGAGATATACAATCATGGGACTTTCTGGACTTCTAAACATCTCATTACTGGGGGTATAAACGTCTGGGCAATAACATAATAATCCATCTAATCACTAAATGGGTTTCATAAACCCTAGATTCGTATACACATCAAGATAACAGAATTGATCCGAGTATTACCTGAAAAACGCTCTCTCTGTGTCCCCCAAACCTCAGGACTCGATCCTCCTTGATATTCCTTTGGCCAATTTCTTCTTCTTCTTGCCTAACAAGTTCCTCCAAGTTCCAATAGCTTTCTCTCCTGCTCTAGACGTCCACAACGATTAGGGTTCCTTTCAATCGACCAAAAGACGGAAAATGACGGCCTAAGAGGCGTTATATACGATCCAAAACCGAACGGTTAGGGTTTCTGCTGTACAGCGTCGACTCGCCGAGTCCATATCTGGACTCGTCGAGTCCAGTCGCGAACCCGCGACCAAGTCTGCGATCCTACTCGGCGAGTCTAGGCTCCAACTCGCCGAGTCCCCTCTCAAATCACCCCCAAAAACATAATTTAACAATACCTGAGATTCCGGGCTGTTACAACTCTCCCCCGCTAGGATTAGACTTCGCCCTCGAAGTCTGATTCTGAAAATAGTTCCGGATGCTGCTCCCGCATCTCTCGTTCCGGCTCCCAAGTCATTTCCGATCCCTTACGATGTTGCCATTGAACCAACACCAGAGGTACCTCCTTATTCCTCAGAACCTTGATCTTCCGATCCCTAATAGCCACTGGTCTCTCCGCATAATTCAGGCTCGCATCCACCTGAATATCCTCTAATGGAACCACCGCCGACTCATCGGCTATGCACTTCCTCAACTGCGACACATGAAAAGTGTCATGGATCTGTCCCAACTCCGCTGGCAACTCCAACCGATAGGCTACCCGACCTATCCTTGCACTCACACGAAATGGCCCAATATACCGGGGACCCAACTTGCCCCTCTTCCTGAATCGAATCACTCCTTTCCAGGGAGAGACCTTCAGGAGAACGAAGTCGCCGACCTGAAATTCAAGCTCGGATCGGCGCCTGTCTGCATAACTCTTCTGTCGGCTCTGGGCAGTCAATAACCTTTGTCTCACTTGCTGAATCTGCTATGTCGTCTGGAGCACGATATCCGTGCTGCCCATCACTCTCTGTCCCACCTCTCCCCAGCAAATGGGGGTCCGACACCTCCTACCATACAACAGCTCAAAAGGTGGCATACCAATGCTCGAATGATGGCTGTTGTTGTAGGAAAACTCAGCCAATGGTAAATACGCATCCCAACTACCCCCGAAGTCCAACACGCACGCTCAGAGCATGTCCTCCAGCGTCTGAATTGTCCGCTCGCTCTGACCGTCTGTCTGGGGATGGTATGCGGTACTAAAATGCAATTTAGTACCCAGCTCCTCATGGAATTTCTTCCAGAACCTGGAAGTGAAGCGCACATCACGATCTGACACAATCGAGATCGGTACCCCATGTCGAGATACCACTTCTCTCACATATATCTCTGCCAACTTCTCCGCTGAAGAACTCTCGCTGATGGCAAGGAAGTGTGCACTCTTCGTCAACCTATCCACAATCACCCAAATTGCATCAACTCCCCTGGCAGTTCTCGGCAATTTGGTGATGAAATCCATAGTGATCTGCTCCCACTTCCACTCGGGGATCTCCAATGGCTGTAACTTGCCATGCGGTCTCTGGTGCTCAGCCTTAACCCTACGGCAGCTCAAGCACCGCTCGACGAACCATGCAACGTCCCTCTTCATACAGGGCCACCAATACTCTTTCCTTAGGTCCAAATACATCTTCGTAGCACCGGGATGGATCGAGAATTTCGATCTATGAGCCTCTCCCATCAAAGTAATACGCGTACCGCACACAAACGGTACCCATATCCGACCCTGAAACGTCATAAGCCCTCGCCCATCCTTAACGAACTCCGAAATTAACCCCACAACCTGCTCTTTCTTCTGCATTTCCGGTCGCACAGCTTCAGCCTGTGCCCTACGAATAGCATCCAATATAGGAGTCATCACAGTCAGTCTCAAGCATACGTCTCGCAATGGAGTGCTCTCCGCCCTGCGGCTCAATGCATCGGCTACCACATTAGCCTTGCATGGGTGGTACAGGATCTCACAATCATAATCCTTGACCACATCCAACCACCTCCTCTGTCGCATATTTAGGTTGGGCTGATCCATCAAATACTTCAGACTCTTATGGTCCGTGTATATCGTACATCGAACCCCATACAAGTAGTGATGCCAAATCTTGAGAGCGAACACTACTGCTCCCAACTCTAAATCATGCGTAGGGTATCTCGCCTCATGAGGCTTCAACTGCCTCGACGCATAAGTTATCACATGACCCCTCTGCATCAACACTGCACCCAATCCCGAAATCGATGCGTCGCAATATACCACAAAATCTTCCATCCCTTCTGGGAGAGCTAATACCGGGGCTTCGCACAACCTCTGGCGAAGTGTCTCAAAGGAGGTCTGCTGCTCGGGCCCCCATGAGAATGCAACACCCTTCCGGGTCAATCTGGTGAGTGGCACTGCGATCTTGGAGAAGTCCTTGATGAATCTCCGATAATACCCTGCCAACCCAAGGAAACTTCTGATCTCAGAGGGTGACTTCGACACCTCCCAACTCATCACCGCCTCAACCTTGGCCGGATCGACCAATATCCCTTTCTGATTAACCACATGTCCTAGAAATTGGACCTCCCGCAACCAGAAGTCACATTTGGAGAACTTTGCATAAAGCTTCTCCGACCTCAATACTTCAAGGACCTCCCTCAAATGCTCCTCATGCTGCTCTCTAGATCTAGAATGCACCAGAATGTCGTCGATAAATACAATCACTGATCGATCCAACATCGGTCTGCATACCCTGTTCATGAGATCCATGAACACAGCCGGGGCATTGGTGAGCCCGAAAGGCATCACCACAAACTCATAATGCCCATAACGCGTCCTAAACGCTGTCTTCTGGACATCCTCATCCCGCACTCTCACCTAATGGTATCCTGACCTCAGATCGATCTTGGAAAACCAAGATGCTCCCTGCAACTGATCGAATAAATCATCGATCCTCGGTAACGGGTAACGGTTCTTGACCGTCAACTTGTTCAACTCCCGGTAATCAATGCACATCCGGTGTGAACCATCCTTCTTCTTGACGAACAGAATAGGTGCTCCCCACGGCGAGCTACTCGGCCGAATGAATCCTTTCCCCAGCAACTCCTGGAGCTGCGAGGACAACTCTTGCATCTCTGGAGGTGCAAGACGATAAGGCACCTTAACAATAGGCGCGGCTCCCGGAAGCAGATCGATACCAAACTCTACTTGCCTCACAGGAGGTACTCCCGGCAGCTCCTCGGGAAAAACATCTGAAAACTCACGCACCACAGGGACCTCCTCAACTGACTTCGGTCTCTCGGAAGCCTCCCGCGTATCCATCACATACGCCACAAAACCCATACAGCCCCAGCGCAGACACTGTCTCGCCCTAGCGGCCGAACAGAAAGTTGATCCCGAACGGGTACCCTCGTCGTACACCGAAAGAACTCCCCCACTATAGTCTCGTATGGTCACCAACTGACGCTCACAGTCGATGACAGCACCGAATCGGCTCAACCAGTCCATGCCTACGATGACACAGACATCGCCCATCGCAATAGGAATCAGGTCAATAGGAAATTCGACCCCGAAAATCTCTAGCACGCATCCCCGAAGAACCTCCGTGGCACAAATCACTTTCTCGTCAGCTATAGAAACTCTCAAAGGTCGACTCAACGACTCACGACTAACGCCGATATGCTGACTAAAGGCTAAGGACACAAAGGACCTACTCGCACCCGAGTCAAATAACACTAAGGCAGGCACAGAGTTCACAAGGAAAGTACCTACGCGTATAATAACATAAGCATAACATATCGACATTAAAATAATTACATGAATTACAACATACCTGCCACAACATCGGGCGCAGCGCGGACCTCCTCCGCAGTCAGCTGAAAGGCTCTTCCCCGAGCCCTCGGGGCCTCGGCCTTCACCGGTCGAGTCGCAGTAGCTCCGGCAGCAGGTGCAGATCCCTGAAGAAGCTGAGGGCACTCGGCCTTCTTATGGCCTGTCTGGTTGCAATGAAAGCAAACCGTAAACCCCTTGGGGCACTCCCTAGCAATGTGCCCCTCCTTGCCGCACTTGTAGCAAGCACCGGCTCAACACGCCCCATCGTGACCCTTGCCGCACTTTCCGCAAGTGCGGCTCTTCGGACCTCCCGTCCTCGAATCGGCGGACTTGATCCGCTTGGCTGCTGGCTGAGACTGAGCCGGCCGCCGGTCTGTCTGCTGAGACTCGGCCTCCTCCCTGGCCTGAGTCTCCAACTCGATCTCACGCTTCCTGGCATTCGCCTGAAGCTCCGTAAAAGTATGATAAGTGGAGTTTGACACAAACTCCTGGATCTCCCTCCTCAGAACACCCAAGTACCGGCTCATCCGAGCCTGCTCTGTGGCCACCAGCTCGGGGCAAAACATCGCCCTCTCATGAAACTTCCGCGTGATCGCCACCACCGAGTCAGTATCCTGCTTTAGGGTTAAGAACTCCTGAACCAATCGTTCTCTCTCCACCGGGGGAACGTACTCTTCTCTGAACATAGCAGTAAACCCCTCCCATGTCACCGCTGTAGTCTCTGCCAAAGTGAAGTTCGCCGTCACGAACTTCCACCAGTCCTTCGCTCCCAGACGGAGCTGGTTCAAAGCGAACCGTACTCTCAGGTGCTCCGGGCATGAACAAGTGTAGAAGCACCCCTCTATGTCCACGATCCACCTCATCGCCGCAATCGGATCCTGCGTCCCATCGAACTCCGGTGGCTTCGTGTTGCTGAACTCTCGGAACAGCAACGAGTCACCCCCCTGTGGCCTAGCAGCGGCCACAGCTGCGGTAGCTGCAGCGGTTGCAGCCTCAGTCAACGCGGCGTACCACTCATCGAATGTCTCCATCAGGGTGGTCTTAATAGACCCAAACATCTCCGGGATCTCAGCCCGGATCGCCGCCGCCACCTCCTCGTGAATCATCTGACGAATATCCTCGTCACTCACACCCCTCGTACTCGCTCCGTGGCCTGGTCTAACCATGATGTCTCTGAAATAAAACATAAAACTATCAGAGACTCCATCAAGTGTAATAGCACTCGATAACGCAACCCTACTCCGTCCCCGATATCCAGGGATTCTTACTTGGGTCTCCCACTGACCCGGTGTCCTCGGTAGTACGGGCCCAATACTACCGACCACACCGCATCAGCGTTCATCCCAAGTCCTCCTCCCCAAACTCCGGATAGTGAGTACTCTACTTCTGATATGCACCATCTACCCGCATACTAGCAACGCATCTCATATAGGCAAACTTCCCTAGACTAAGGCATCACAAATCAGGCCACTCTAGTCCTATCATGAATACCTAGTCTTCTAGCATGCATAACAATTCATATCACATAATATTGTAAGGTATTTTGGGGATCTTTACCGTTCGGGCGCTGACTGATCGTACACACTGCTTCTTTCTTGCTTACCACAAAACCATTTACAAAAGTTTATGCCTTTATTTGAAAAGTTTCCTCAAATCCTCGGTTTGAGTTCAGTTACCCCCGAAGGTGCACCCGAATCCCTTAAACCAAGGCTCTAATACCAATTGTAACAACTCAAATTTTTAAACAAAATTTTCATATAAAAAAAAAATAGGGTATTTCCATTCGAAACAAGGCATAAATAACTTTAAGTATTATATCAGATACAAATAGTCTAAATCCCAAGATCATAAAAACAATCTTCAGTGTGTATCGATCACGCTGGTGCCTTCCCACGGTCCTCGCTAGTACCTGAAACACATACATAACCACTGTAAGCATAAATGCTTAGTGAGTCCCCCAATATACACTTACGCACATACGCCTTTCCAGGCCCTGACCTTCCGGTCCTCAATACAACGCCTTCCGGCCCACAACATAATCGCCTTCCGGCCCATACATATTGCCTTCCGGCCCACATAACATACATAGCACACATATAACAAATAACTTATCACATATAGCATACATATCACATATCATATCTGACCTTCCGGTCACACAGTCAAACCCTTCCGGGTACAGTGTAGTGAGAAGACTCACCTCGTAGAAGCTGAAAGCTAGCAAATCCCGAAATGACTCGTGTACAATCCGACGAGCTACAACCTCCCTATAACATCACATATCTCATTAACACTTATCTCTTCTAAGTGTGACTATCCCTAAGAAGTCAGACTTAGGTCAACTCTGGTCAACGGTCAACGGTCAACTCGACCGGACTCGGCGAGTCTAGACGTCCTCCAACTCTCTGAGATTCCCTATCTACTCGTCGAGTATTCTCCTCGACCCGACGAGTTACTCCTGGAAGAATCGCGAGGCCACCCCGACTCCACTCGCCGAGTCTGAAGAACAACTCGGCGAGTCCCAGTAAATCTTCAAGCTACTCGCCGAGTCTGAAGAACAACTCGGCGAGTCCAGGCCATGCAGACGAGCAACTGCTTCCTGAATTACGTATGGTCCCGAGATATACAATCATGGGACTTTCTGGACTTCTAAACATCTCATTACTGGGGGTATAAACGTTTGGGCAATAACATAATAATCCATCTAATCACTAAATGGGTTTCATAAACCCTAGATTCGTATACACATCAAGATAACAGAATTGATCCGAGTATTACCTGAAAAACGCTCTCTCTGTGTCCCCCAAACCTCAGGACTCGATCCTCCTTGATATTCCTTTGGCCAATTTCTTCTTCTTCTTGCCTAACAAGTTCCTCCAAGTTCCAATAGCTTTCTCACCTGCTCTAGACGTCCACAACGATTAGGGTTCCATTCAATCGACCAAAAGACGGAAAATGACGGCCTAAGAGGCGTTATATACGATCCAAAACCGAACGGTTAGGGTTTCTGCTGTACAGCGTCGACTCGCCGAGTCCATATCTGGACTTGTCGAGTCCAGTCGCGAACCCGCGACCAAGTCTGCGATGCTACTCGGCGAGTCTAGGCTCCAACTCGCCGAGTCCCCTCTCAAATCACCCCCAAAAACATAATTTAACAATACCTGAGATTCCGGGCTGTTACACCCTTCTTTTCTCCCTTTCCCGCAAAAGGACACATACTCTCAAACAAAGACCTGAATGTTGTACAGTAGAGAGATGTCCCCTATCATGTGCCTAGAACAGCCACTACCAACAAACCAAAGTTTGATGATATGCCTCCATAGTTGTTCCGACACAGAGCGAGATCAGTTGGTCTTTGGAACCCAGTCCATTTTGAAACTGGGCCGACCTTTGTCATCCTTGCACAACACTCTCTCCCAAGACATGTCCTGCTTATCACAAACAGAAGATGTAGAAATAGTAGAATCGTTAGTTGATTTGGGAGAGTGAGCCTTCGGAACCCATTTGTAGTTGGGTTTAACCCATTTCTTTTTGGATCGGATGGGTGCCTCGACACTTGCTTTGGAAATTGAAGCCGGCTACCGAGATGACTTTGACCTAGCCGGTCTTGGTTTCACAGGAGCATTTCTTGAACTATACTTCTGGGCCAGCATTCCCTTCTTTCCCTTGGGAGTTGGATGCTTGGCCTTGTGAGTTTGATTCTTGGCCTTGTGCGCGTTCCAGTCACCATTGTCTGAACATGACCTGGAAGGGTTTCTTTTGAAGTATCTCCCACTTGGCATGTTTTTCCATCCTTGTGCATAGTAGGGAACATACGCGCGATTAGGACAATTTCTGGCAATGTGTCCAGGTGTTCCACAGTGAAAACATGTCCTTTTCTTCACTGGGGAGTTGTCTCTTCCTGCCCCTGGTGGCATATCCTTGCCTTGTCTCTTGTTTTTCCCACACGCACACTTGCGACAGGCACTCTGTTGCGTTGGAATTGGAGGCCTATATTTACTAACAGCAGGTTGATTAGAAGCAACAAATTTAGAGTTCAAGGGGTCGTTTGTTTGTTCAGAAGAACTCTCCTTTTTCTCATCCTCTGCTACTTTACCTGCACATGTAACAGAAACATCAGTATTTTCAACATTAATAACTCCTCCTGACACAAATCCAACTCGTTTTCCATATTGAAGATGTGGCTCCCTGTCAGTTTCATCCTGTGTCATAGGGATGGATGTGTAGTTATGATTATAAAGAGGAGGTACACTATCATACCCTAGACCCTTGTTTTGATTTTCTTTGAATTTTAACTGGGTTTCATATAAGGACTCGACTGTCTGACTTGACGCAGTATAATTTTTGAAACTGACATCAGTTTTTCCACACTTCATTTTTAAAGCGTCAAGTTCTTCAGTTACAGCAACAAGTTGTCTCTTAACATAATCATAATTTTCACATTTGCTGCTATACTCTTCCTGAACTTTCCTAAAGTCCTTGGTTTTAGCTTCTAACTCAGCCTTCAAGGGTTTCTGTCCTTTTCTGAGTTGATATCCTTCATATCTCAGGTCCTCAACTTCTCTTTTAAATATATCAATTTGATCCCGAAGAAATTTAATCGTATCTTCACATGATTGAGAACACGAAACTTCACATGAATGAGAACATGACACTTCATTGACCGGAAGGTTTACAGAACTCTTTAAAGCGTCAAGCTCTTCAATTACTTCAACAATACTAAGACGATTGAGATCTTTTGTCTTCTTGATGACAGCTACATTCATATCCCACGATTTTGGAAGTGAATTCAATAGCTTTTTGTTTATCTCAGATTTAGACAAAAATATCCCAGCTATATTTATCTCGGTAGTGAGTGTAGTAAATCGCTGCAACTGAGTTTCGAGAGTTTCTCCAGGGACATCATCGAAAAAGTTGAAATTTTGTCTTAACATATCCTGACGACTTTCTTTCATGTTTTCAACTCCCTCGTAGACCTTAAAATCAATTAAAAAAAACTAGAAGCTAAAATAAAACTTAAAAGTGAAAAAAAAAAATTTAAACTCAAAAGTCAAACATGAAAAAGTCAACCTTGAAAAAGTCAAACTTAAAAAAAAATCAAACTTGAAAGTCAAAGTCAAACTTTGAAATAAAAAGTCAAATATAAAAACAATTATTATTATTTAATTAATTTATTTATTATTTTATTTAATTTTTTTTTTATTTTGGATTAAAAATGAATTTAAAAATAAAAGAAATTCAGTTTTTGGGCAGAAAGTGTAAATAATGCGAAACTTGCTGCGACTAAGAGAGGTTAAGTTTAATATTACAGGGGATTGAAACAAAATTTCAGTTGGTCGAGTTGGCTAAGCACGCTTGGTTTGTGATCAAGAGGTCGTGGGTTCGATCACCGCCTCCCCCTATCTTTGCGTCCTTTATTTTGCTGAAGCGCTAATGCAAGCCGACTTCTGAACCCAGATCCACCGAGCCGATCTGCCGAGCCGAGCCGAGCCATTATCCAAGCCGCGAGCCGCCACGTCTGAGCCGAGCCGCAAACACGAACTCCGCTGCCGGCTGTAAACTCCGACCGTGAATTGTTTCCGGCATTAAGCTCCGGCCGAAAACCCTTCAACGATTACGTGAAAAACAACGATTTTTCGACTTTAAAGCTTCAAAACTCGATCAAAAACCTTTTTTTATGAAAAACACGAAGAACAAACCCCCCTTATTTTTGCGAGATCTATCCAAAAACGCAAAAATATTTCAAAAATAAGATCAAGTAATGCTCCAAAATAGAGTTTATGGCCCAAGAATCTAGACTTCACAATTGATGAAATTGACTGGTTTGCGGCCGTGAACTCAGTGTTTATGGTCGTAAGCTTGGACCGAGAACACAGAATCGATTTTTGGATGAAACAATAAATCATTTTGACTGATACAACTTGGCTCTGATACCAATTGTAAAGTCCCTAATCTGCCTGTGTATCAGTCAGATCCGTTTGATGGTGCGGAATCCCAATCAAACGGATGATGTTAGATTAAATAAGAAGAGAAGTAGAAGAAGAAGAATATGAATCTTTGTATATATTGATATGAATTATGATCCAAATACAAAAGATTCACACACACATAAAAGCTCCTGTTTCTCTCTCTCTGGCCGTAAACTCTCTAGGGTTCATCCCTCTCTACTCCTCACCCTAACACCTCTATTTATACTTGAATATGGGCCGGACACGCAGGGGCCGTAAATGAGTTTACGGCCGTAAGGTG
Source organism: Lactuca serriola (assembly GCF_051521515.1). Taxonomy (NCBI): domain Eukaryota; kingdom Viridiplantae; phylum Streptophyta; class Magnoliopsida; order Asterales; family Asteraceae; genus Lactuca; species Lactuca serriola. The sequence continues at coordinate 169,117,187 of NC_136412.1, forward strand.
TTTACGGCCGTAAACTCAGCCGTAAACTAGACCATAAATTCATAAAATATTACACAAAAATATAATTGCCCAGAAAAGTAAAGTATAAACCATATTTTGACCCAACATGACTAGAATTTCCTGTTGACGTTTTGACTAAGTTTGACCTTGGGTCAAACTTTAGGGTTTTAGGTCGTATTTGAGGTTGACGTTTGATTTAATTTGTGGGTGGTGTGTGAAACTGATGTACTAGTATTTATGTATGGTGTTTGTTATCTAGTTTATCTGCGAGGTGATGGTTGTTTTCTAGTCTAGTTGGGTCTTGCTTTTTGATTATATATTGCATGCTTTGTTGTGGGTTGATACGGACCCAGGGTTGATACAGACTCGTTGTTGTAGGTTAATTTGGACACTAGATTGTTGCGGACATGTTATTGTTATCTATAGTTATCTATGATATTTTGGGGAACTCGCTAAGCTTTGGCTTACAATTGTGGATTAAACGTTTCAGGTATTTCTGAGGATCGTGGGAAGGCGAACACATGATTGTACACATTGATCAATAATTTTTATGTTTAATATTCCGCATTGTTATGATACTTTGATTTTCTTTTTTGGTTTATGTTTTGAAACAACAGTTTTGTGGATGGTTGAAATTTGAAAATGGTTTTTATCTAAAAATTTATTGTGAAAATTAGGACACTACACATACACAATGCTAAGGGAAACCGCTTAAATAGTAAAAGGGCTGAAAAACTTGTATTTATCCATTCTAATATTCACCTACAATCATATTTTCTATAAGTTACAAAACAGGCCCACGCAAAAAATGGCATATGAATCTGAAAAATGCATATTTGGAAGGGCCAAGTGCAAGATTCGAGGACATGCAATGGTAGAATTTAGACGTAGACGATGCTAGTGTGGTTGGGAATGGGAAGGCAAAATGGTGATTAATTTCATGTTATGTTTGTGTTTTTTACTATTCTATTAACGAACCATGTTTTTTTGAAGTTATGAAATTTGAAATAATTATGTTTTACATAATATGATTTTTACTTTAATGCATTACTAAATCACAATGTATATTTTTCCATTTATATGTGGTACTTCGTACTAGAGTAACTTGGTACAACGTTTTGCGTATGAGATTCACGTTCCGAATGAAGCTACCCCCTCCGCACTAAAAACAAAAAATTAAAGATCCTCGTTTCGGTTTTTTTCCACGTTTCAACATGTTCCATGTTCCTTGTGACTATGATTCCTACAACACGACTGCGAGACTATCCTTATGTTTCTTGCATTTTTTATGATTTTCAACTTAATTAATAACTGAACGTATATAAAACTACCACATATAGGCAAATTTTAAAATTGTTTTTGATTACTGATTTCATTGACAGGTTAATGCAGCAACATTGCATCACAAATATATTTATAATTATTTTATTACATATATGTTTTGTAAGTAACAATTAAAATCTCTAAGAGGTCGTTTTATAATTGCTTACTAGGGTAGAGCCATAGAGCTGACTGGGTCAGAAGTTCTGACCAAGTTAACTTTCGAGTGAACATGTTGTCTGATTTAGCGTCTGACTATGAAAATTTACTATATTACCCCTTAAAAAACATTTTTATAATAATTCTTTTATGATACTGTTTATTTTATAACATTACATCATGAATATGTACACAAAATTTCAATGTAAGAACTATACGTATCACTTCAAAATAGCAACAAGAATCAATTCAATGTAAGGGCAAAATTGTCAAGGCTCTCAACATCACACTTAACCAATGTATTATATAACTAATCAAGTTCGATTATCCTAACAAATAGCAAATTGTATGCATTAATCAATCTAAAATTTACATCATTATTTGGCTTAAAAAAACTTATTTTGGCATTATATTAAACAATTAACACCAAATAAAAAGTATGAACTTACCTATTGAAATCAAACAATTATAAGTCAGATGAGTAAAGATAACAACAGGAACAAGAACCCTCGATGAACAAGTGAAATACCAGATTTTTAAAATCAAATGATTTGTATTTTTAAAATCAAATGACCAACAAATCTGATGAGTTTGTAGTTTTTGTATCCGGTGAGCTGGTTTAAAAGAAGAACGCGAAAGAAGGTGATACCTTTTGTGTGAATTGAGAAGAATTGAGTAAATCCAAATGAAATTGAAGGAAGTCGAGTATAAAACTTCAGAAATCAGATCAATTTTGAAGGTTAGAAAACACACCTACAGTTCGTTCATCTTCAAGCGAAGAGCAACATCCTCATTTCTGAGCTCAATCCGAATTGGTTTCCCCTTTGCGCATAAATCAAGATTATATAACTTAACCAAACATGAACATAGAAGTAACAATAATCATTTGATCAATAAGAAGAAGAAAAAACCTTCAAGGGCTTGTTTGATCCACAATCGTTATGTGGGGTGATGGCGAGTGAAGAAGGAAGAAAGAGTAGGTTCTTCAATTTTGAAGAGAAAATTGCTCACAGACCGAGTCAGCCCTTTGGACCGAGTCCAATAGTTAAAAAGCAATATTAAACATGTATAATTGGTTTTTTTTGACCCGGACCCCACTTGGAACCAATTAGAAACCATATCAAACAATCCCTACAATATTAAAAGAAAACCATACAAAGTCTAATATTTTCTCATAAATATAATTTGAATTATTTTATTATATATATGTTCTTTAAGTAACTTATTTTATTTTAACTTCGCCTGTGGTGGTTGATTTCATCTTAATGCTTTAAAAAATTTCATCATCTTTCAATAATTCATATTCTTCATAATCTCAAAGTCATAAAAAGTTTTGGCAAACATTGCCCTAAGTTACATCCTTTTGCTCTATTTTCTAAAAAAAGTATCAAAGCTGTTGTTACATACATACGCAATGTGAGTGGGACTAAGTTGGGCACCGACAGTAGTACTTGTTTTAGAGGATATTTTGTTTTGTTTTGTTTTGGTATGTTAAGTTTATTGGTTGTTCAGAACATCATGACAAAGGGCTCTTGAGGTGCTACAGAGAGAAGTTGATCTCAATGAAATTGTCCAGGTATCCCTTGGTGGGGAAAGTTCCAGTTACAAATACCCAGATTTCAAATTGGCATTTAATACCCAGATTTCAAAAAGGAATTTTGTTGAACACCTGATGTGCTTTCTCTTTTTCTTCAAATATCTCTAATGATAGCCTTACCAATTCACGTCATAACAAACGGAGAGAAAAATGGATTTGTTAAATGAAGACTTCAATTAGCAAATACACATCGTCAGAGCTAAATAATTTCTACACTTGTAAAACATATAATCAAACATCATTACATCGTCATTTGTGCATCCGTCCTCTTCCATCTGTCTCGGTGAATTCTGAACATTAACATCAAATCCGGCACATAAATTTCAAATTGACCATGACACATTGCAGTATATTGAACGTGGAACAGAAGAAAGCATATTACTTGTTGAGTATTGCATACTTCACTTCAAGATATTTGAAAAAGACTTGAAGAGTACTCATCTAGAACCTGCAGTTGCTTCAGTCTTTAGAAAGTTGATGGAAAAGCCTCACTTCTGTAAGGTGTTTTCTTGTTTAGGAAAATATACAGAAATCAGTGAGAAACTTCAACTTACTGTTGCATTAGCAAACTCTGAAGATAATGTTTTTGATGGTAATGATTTTACCTGAAACAGAAAATAGATGTATAACGATCAGTACTCAAAAAAATTATTCAATTTGTACATGCATGGGGTGTCCATGGGTGAAGCTGTTGGTGTTCTTGGAGGACCCATATGTGAAACTTTCTACTCAGGGAGTAGTTTTTGTATGGATCCGGAATCAGGAGCAAGAAAGATTGTTATTTAAAGCTTAGACATTTCAAGTAAGCTTGCTTTTTATGAAATTGTTATTAACAGCAAGAAGATCCCTAACTTTGTACAGAAAGAATAGGAATCAGGAGCCATGTAATAGGAATCCAAATCTAGAATCAGATTATGGTTGGTTTTGGCATTTCAATCGACCACAATACCAAAAAATTTCGAGTAGCATAAGGTTATCATGGGGATGACTATACAAGATAACTATACTCACCAATTTCTTTAGAGAGTTTCTGAGCCCTGGCAAATTCAATTCCCTTCCTCAATGCAGGATTTGTTGATCCAAGTTATGTCAATTGCAATAAATGTTGAAAGACTACACATGAAGTAGCCAAATACATTTTTTTTTTCTTTCTGAAAAAGGAAATCAAATAAGCTAAGAAGAGCTTAAATGGATTTATAAGTCTGGAGGCTATATGATACAATCATGTCGTTGTCAACAAGTTGTCTTGAATTAAGTAATCATCAACAAAGCTACATCTAAGCAAAGAGAAACTACTTGAACAAATTACAAAATTGATGATAAAGAGAACAAATTAGAAAGTGAAAGAGTATACATTGAAGATAAGGAATACAAGAGGGGAGGGGAGGAGTGTAATGGCAAAAGTAAGAAACTCAAACAAATAATGGGTGCATGTATTTTGAGATTGAATAATAAAATAGTGGACAGATTACATAAATGTTACTATATTTTTGTAACCGTAGCAACCAAAGTGATATTTAAAATTTTCTAATGGAACGACGCCATTTGATGTTTTTTTTATTAATCAGACCATTATTACTATCTACAACGAAATTTTAGATTTATTTGATTATGTCGCAGTTAAAAAAAATAAAAATGACATGTTGAATTTTACCATTTAGTTTTTTCGAAAAAAAAACTTTCAATGGCCTTGGCATTTCTACAAAACTAACTACTCCAGTAAACTGCACTTTGGTTATCAGAATGCTACGACACTCTAGATTCTTCTCCATTTTCACTGCATTTTGTTTATTACAATGTAGGACATAGTTATATTGTTTCTTGCCAAACTCTGATTCGGAGTTCTTCAACCATATAAGCTATGTGGCAGCTTCTATAATTGCCATATATTATACTTTTATGAATTACAGAGCAACAATCTTTTGTAATTTGGACATCCAATTGGTGGATGTACCCATATAGTGAACCCATAAATCGTGTTATTTTATTTGAATCTACCCAACCTCCCAAAATCTACATTTGTGTTCTTTTTATTGAAATATAAAGCAACCAGGAGAGTGCCTTTCAACTAGCATAGAAACCACTTGACTCCTTCCCGATGCTTCTTTCCTAGATTTGACATAAATCAACTAATAAATCTCACTACAAGAGTAACATATGGCATAGTATGTACCATAATAAACATCAAACATCCAATTGTTGTGACATAAGGAATTTTATTCATTTCTTATTTATTTGCATCCTTCTTTGGGATTCCTTCTTTGAGAATATCAGAAGACTCCTCAAACGTGTGCTTTTGGCCTTAATATTTGTCATGTATAATTTCGCCATGACTTTCCTGATACACATTTTTTGGGTGCGCTTTAGAATACCAACAGCTGCCTCTGACTAGTCTCATGTATAAAATCTCTTTGGTAGCTTCTAAGTCCTTTATCTTGAGCTATTTGAAATACTACTACTTCAATTTGCCGATCTCATGTATGCTTGATCCAGCCAACAACATGTCATCAACACTCAATCTAAGGATGATATACGAGGAACGAAACTTCTTTAGGAAGCAACAAAGAACCATCTAACAACTCACATAGTAATTTATGTACATAATACTATAAAAAATAAAGTACCATTACCTTTGAGCTTGCTTCCATCCATATAGATTTTTCGTTAACTTGCCCATCATGCTTTCTATACTAGCTATCTGAAAACCTTTTTGTTGTACCATGTATATATCTTCATCAAGGTCTCAATGCAGGAATGCAATCTTTACATCTAGTTGCTCTTAATATAGACCTTTTGAAGCACATTACCAAAGATCACTAATTTGTCCTTGTCCTTCTTTATCATGTCCATCATCGTCTTTGAACTTCAGTACCCACATCTTTTGTAGTCATTCATTCTCTGTTGGTAGATTGACGGAGGAGAAAATTTGGTTATTTTCAAGTGAGCTTTACTCATCCACCATTACTCTTCCACTATATGGAATCTTTCATGCTCAAGGCCTTTAGATAATAATTTGTCTCCACATTCGACAGGTAAACTGTTTTTGGAGAATATCTAATTGGAGTTCCTATTTCTATAGTAGATCTTATGCTAGTTGGGGTATGAATTTTGCCTCATTCATCGCTTCACTCTCTAAAATCAGTTATCGTCTATGCTCCCACTATCTCCAAATTCCTCATACTCATCGTAGCTTCTATTTCTTCCTAAAACTTTCACATATCTCTAGAGTACAGACAGGTCATGTAGTGTCATTCTCCGTAATTGAATTGAATAGAAATTAATATTTCCCGTCTGGTTTCTACTTTCCTTCAAGATTTTCTCCAACCGTAACTTTATAGAGGACATTCTCTGTGAACATGATATACCCGCTTCTCATGATAATTATATCTAATCATCCCAAGAAATCATATCTTATAACATCCAACTAATACCTAATCAAGATACACTTTGTCGCCTTTTCCTTTGTCTAGTCTTTATTATTAACCTTGATCCTAATATTATATAATAGATACGATTTAAACTTTCAAGTATGTCAAAGATAAATATTGGTCTTCTCATTCCTCCTTTAGAATCTTGAACCATATGTGATTAAGGGTCCATGGTTGACTAAGTAAGCTACTATGCTAACTAGGGTGAGCATTTGGGCCTACGGACCAGACTAGACAGGGAACTTAGGCACTCGGCACAGACACGTACGATTTATTAGATTAGGGTTGGTTCGGAATTCGTTGTATTGTGAGAAAAAGGTCTGGATACAAAACAAAATTTGTTCATCTGGGTCCGTGTAAAAAACCTGTTTTGACTGAAATTTTAAAAGATCAAATCTCATTCAACTTTTTTTGTGTGTGTATATTGTATTCTATGAAAATTTAAAAAAAAATGAAAATATCATTTTTTTAAGTCGGATTGGCATGTAGATTTTTCTAGTATGTAATTTACAGTTTTTACATGATTTTAGACAATAATTTTTCGTTTTTGGTTTTATATTCAATGACTTACAATCCCTTGAAGTCAGAATATCAAAGCTGGAATTTTTCTGTTTTTCAAATATTTTTTGTATTTTTTATTATGTAAAAATTATAAAACATTCATATCTCATTCGTTTGAAATCGTTTTAGCATGCGACATTTTTCAACGTGTAGTTTAGAGTTTGTATATGATTTTACATAATAATTTTGTCGTTTTTGACTTTACATTTAATGACTTACGGTCCTCCGAAGTCAGGATATCAAAGCTAATTGTTTTCACCTTATCATTAATTTTTATATATTTTTTATATAAGCAATCATAACTTTTTTTTTATCTAACTAGAACAATAAAAAGAATTAAATTTTAAATCTAAATAGACATTCCAACCAAAAGTTATACCCATAGAATATGTACCTATGTGCAGTGTGGTCTATACAAATGCTCATTCCAAGTGGTAACTGAACCTTCCCAAAACATCTTTGGCAAACATGAATGTAGTCTCAAACTCTTTGTCCTCGAATTCAATATTATGTTCATCCTTTTAGCTATTCCATATTAAGAATACAGAGAAGAAGAAGAAAGGGCGAGATGGAAATTCTTTTGATGTTATTGTATATTTACAGAGCAACATACAGCAGGTACTTATAACAAGTTAAACCTAACTAATTGCGATATACACGGAAAGTATAACAACATTTGACAAGGTAAAAATACATGTGGGTAAATAAGGTGTAGTCCCTGTTGTGGCTTAATATGCCCCCGCAAGATGGACGATCCGGAGATGAGACCAATCTTTGATAGTAAGTAGTGAAAACGTGGTCTTGGAAGAGATTTGGTTAGAGCATCGGCGAGTTGATCATCTCCAGCGATGTGTTGAACTCTGAGTGAACCTTGCTGGACCTTTTCGCGTACAAAATTGATGTCTAAGGAAAGATGCTTCATTCGTGAAGGGAAAACTGGGTTTGCTGAGTTGGAGGTGGCACTTATATTTTCACAATAAATGACTGGTGTAGTTGCAGATTGATATCCAAGTTCACTGAGTAATGATGTAAGCCATTGAACTTCAGTTGTTGTAGATGCAACTGCTCTAAATTCAGCTTCGATGGAATATCTAGCAAGAGTACTTTGTCGTTTTGAACTCCATGAGATAGGATTTGAGCCGAGGTAGACAATGTATCCGGTTGTACTTCTATAGTTGTCTTTGTCACCAGCCCAGTCAGCGTCAGTGAATGCATGGAGAGTGAGTGGTTAGTTGCGTTTTTAGGAGTATACCATGGTGTAAAGTGCCATGCGGATATCTTAGTAATCGCTTCAAAGCTGTCTAGTGTAAGGAAGTGGGTGCATGCATAAATTGAGACAGGCGATTAACTATGAAAGATATATCTGGTCGTTAAGGATAAGTACTGCAAAGCACCAACTAAGGCACAATATTCAGTTAGTGATGAATGAGGTGTACCACCTGTCAAGGTTAGAGGTTCAAAACTAGTCATTGGTGTTGAAACGGTTTTACAATCACTCATTTTGGCTCTAGTAATGATGTCAATGATGTATTTCCTTTGAGATAGAAGAATACCAGTGGAGTTAGGAATTACTTCGATCCCTAAAAAATAAGATAAGGGACCAAAATCTTTGAGAGAGAATTTATTAGCAAGATTAGTAATAAATTGTGAGAGATGTGTGGGAGAGGGTCCTGTGACAATGATATCATATACATAAGTAAGAACTAGGATGAGTAAGGAATTATGGTGAAGAATAAAGAGAGATGAGTCAGAGATTGCAGCTTTAAAGCCATGAGATTTTAGGTAAGATTTGAGTTCATTATACCAAGCTCTAGATGCTTGACGGAGACCATATAGAGCTTTGTTTAGCTTGCAAACATGGTTTGGAAATGAGGAATGGACAAATCCTGGGGGTTGAGAAATGTAAACATCTTCATGGAGGTTTCCTTGCAAGAAGGCATTGTTTATGTCTAGTTGCCTTAAGGACCAATCATGTGAGATTGCCAAAGAGAGAACAAGTTGTAGGGTGGCTGGTTTTAGAACAGGACTGAAAGTTTCTTTGTAGTCAATATCGGGGTGCTGATGAAAACCCTTTGCAACTAGGCATGCTATTAGGCGTTCAATGGATCCATCTGGTGTATATTTGGTTCGGTATACCCACTTGCATCCAACAAGGTTTTGTGCTTGAGAAGAAGCTATGAGAGACCAAGTGTTGTTGCGTTTCAGGGCATCAAATTCTTCTTGCATGGCTTGGCTCCATGTTGGATGTTTAAGGGCTTGAGTGATTGTGGTAGGTTCTAATGGATAAGAGGGAGAAGCAGTATAAAATTTGAAATCAGAGTTGAAATAACGTGTGTTTGGTTTAGGGTTTGGTCTAGTGTTCATTCTTGTAGCTGGAGGAGATGAGTTGGGAGAATGGATATCATGGATGGGAGATGGAATGAGGTTTATATTTTTGTTAGGTGTAGGAGAGGAAAGAGGGCTGGAGGTGGGAGTGAAGGATGTTGTGTGGTCTGTATGTGATGGTGGGTAATGAGTAGATGAGGTGAGAATTGGAAGAGAAAGAGGAACCCAGTCATCAAGATTCACTGGTGAGTGAGAGGGTGAGGTGTTTGTGAGTTTGGTGAAAGGGAATTCATTTTCTATGAAGATAACATGTCTAGATGTCTAAACTTTAGAAGAGCTAGGGTCATATGTATAGTATGCTCTTTGGGTGGGTGAATAACCAACGAAGATACAAGGTGTAGATTTTGGATGGAGTTTGTGAGGGGAATAGGGTCTGAGCCATGGGTAACATAAACATCCAAAGCTTTTTAGTTTGAGGTAGTTTGGTTCTTTTTGGAAGAGACATCGGAATGGGGAGAGATTATGTAGAGTGGAGGTAGGTAGACGATTTATGAGGTAAGCCGCTGTGGTGAATGCAAATGGCCAGAAGGTGACTGGTATTTTGGAGTGAGAGAGTAAGGCTAGGCCTGTTTCGAAAAGCCGACGTTAATAGCAGGTCTAATTCCGCGATAAAAAAGGTCTTTAAAGAACTTTTGTGTAATAAAGCTTCTTGGTCTCATTTTAGTCAGCCTCGTATAGATCTATACACTCAAGTCACGTTCTCCCTCCAGGAGATTCTAGTTACAGGGGCGGTCCTCCACTCGCGTATCTCTGTGGAGTGTTGCCGAGGACGTGTCTCCAATTATTAAGATTAACAAATTTGCAAGTAATAATGCGGAAAATCCTGTTTTAAGTTCTAGTTACAAAGGGGGTCCTCCACTCGCGTATCTCTGTGGAGTGTTACCGAGGACGTATCTAAAGTTCTAAGTTTAATGACTTTTAACAATATTGAAGTGGAAAATCATTTGCAAAATATACAATATAACACTATGTAATAAGATTTGCAATCAGTTTGAAAACTAACACTGCAACTCAAACGATTGGTTAATACGATTTCAATTGTTAAAAGCATACGGAAAATGAAACAATTCAAATGAAATAATAAGTTTGAGTACAAGATATTCTTGTACTTTTGCTTGTATTCCCCCCTGAAAACATTGAAAACACGGAAAAAGGTGTAGGGGTATGAACTCACCGGACGAGAAATGTGTCGGTTGGATGCTAAGTGTCGGTTTGGGGCTTATGTGCACGCGAGGTTCCTATGTAATATGAAGAGATACATAATTGTATCTAATTATACTTTGAACTGCTAATTAGATAAGAATATACACTCTGAGGCACGAAAAGACTTCATATCAAGTGTTACGAGTGATCCGAGTAGTATCTAAGGATGTGTAGGGCCTAGATAAGGAGTTTACTCTTCAAGAGTAATCCCTTAGCGGTGTTTACGGTTCAAAGACCATATCCCCATGAGTTTACGATCGTAAACTCATGGGTAGTGTGTTCTTGGATACTTAAAGGTCTTACAATGCACAAAGGAAGGTTCTAGGGTTGATTCCATGGCTTAGGAAGTGATCAGGACTTGAATTGACCTTGGAAAAGGAGTTTACGGTCTATGAAGGTGTTCTTGGTGAGTTTAGTACCTTAAACACATAAGTTTACAGCCGTGAACTCATGTTTGTCCATGAATCATGTGTTTTGGTGGTTGTAGGTTATGCATACAAAGTTCTAGGTCCAATTCTAAGCCATACAAGGTGTTAAGGGCACTTTAACACCCTTTGGAGGTGTTTGTGGTCTAAGAAGGAGTGTTTACGGTTTTAGGAGACCTTCCGAAATCGTAAACTCAAATGTGACTCATTTGTGTATGTTTTGGTGCATCTCATGAAGGAATATAAGGTTTTATGCACTCATGGAAGCTTGTGGAGGTGTTTAAGGGGCAATTTTACACCTTAAAAGGTGTTTATGGTTTATGAATGAGGGTTTACGGTCCAAGCATGTTCTTGGGCGGTAAACTCATGTTTACCCCTCAAATGTTAAGGTTTTGATGTTCTAAGTCCAATCTTGTAAGCCCCTAAGTCATATCTAAGCACTAGAAGTGGTTTGGAAGGGTTTTGGGGCTTCAAAACCCCATTTATAGGTGTTCACGGTTTGGGGAGGTTCCTAGACTGTAAAAACAAGTTCTTGGTCCTCCTTCATGATTTAAACACGAATTTGAAAGCCAAACATGTTATACTATGAGCTAGGATGAATTTCTTACCAAATTGGAGCTTGAAATGGATGATTTTGGATCAAAGTCGAGTTTTAGAGAGAGAAAGTTATGAGGTGGTGGTAAAAAGCTAAATTGAAGTTCACTCATCCTTTATATAAGGCTTGAGTTTGTGGCTCGGTGTAAATCTACCCGATACTGACATTAAACGAGGCTTATGGTCGTACCTGATTAATTGTCGTAATTACGACTTAGTCGTAACTAAAATTTTTCTAAATAAATAACGAGGGTATTTTCACGCGTTTCTAATGGGTTTGCACACTCATGAGGTCAAAATAAAAGTCTTAATTTTAATGACCTAATCCAAAATGTTAACGGAAAAATTGAAATACAAACGGTTTTACTAACGGAAATGGGTTACCGTGACGAAATAAAATATGGGTTGTCACATTATCCCCCCGTTAGAGGGAATTTCGTCCTGAAAATTAGAATTAAGATACGAATCATATAATTGAAAAGAGATGCGGATATTTTTGTTTCATCGAGTCTTCGCGCTCCCAAGTGAACTCGGGTCCTCGCTTGGCATTCCAGGAAACCTTCACTTATTGGGATACGGCTTTGTTTCGTACGTTTAATCTCTCGATCTATGATTTCGATTGGTTCTTCCATGAAGTTTAGACTTTCGTTGATTTCGGTCTCATCAAAGGGATTACTAGGGTTTCATCGGATAGACACTTTTTAAGATTATAGACGTGGAATACAAGATGGATGTTGCTAAGTTCCGAAGGTAGTTGGAATTTTTAGGCTATGGGATCGATCCTAGCAAGGATCTCGAAAGGTTCTATGTATCTCGGATTAAGTTTTCCGCGATTTAAAAAATGTATATTGCCTTTCCAGGGTGAGACCTTCAACAGGACACAATCTTCTACTTGGAATTCTAGAGGTTTATGTCGTTTATCGGCGTAACTCTTCTGTCTATCTTGTAATGCTTGCAGTCATTCTCAGATTTAGATGATCTTCTCGGTGGTTTCACGGATGATTTTCGTACTAGTGAGAGCACTGTTGGGGATTTGACTCTTGGCCAGCTGTGTGTCCCCTACCTCGGCCCAACATAGAGGGGATCTGTACTTACAATCGTAGAGGGCTTCAAACGGGGAAACCTTGATACTGGTATGGGAATTGTTGTTATAAGAGAACTCTATCAAGGGTAAATGGGTGTCCTACAACTTTCCTAAATCGATGACACATGCTCCCAGCATGTCTTCTAGGGTCTGAATAGTTCTCTCACTTTGTCCGTCTGTCTGAGGATGATAAGCCGCACTCATGTTCAGCTTACTTCCAAGAGCTTTCTGAAGAGACTGCTAAAACCATGAGGTAAACCCGTTATCTCAATCGGAGATAATGGACACAGGTACACCGTGCAGTTGGATTATCTCTTGAATGTAGGTTTGTGTAAGTCTTTCCATCTTGAATGATTCTTTGATCGGAAGGAAGTGAGTGGATTTTGTCAAACGATCGACAATTACCCAAATGGTATCGTACCCATTCGGATATCTGGGTAACTGGGTGATGAAATCCATGGTAATCATCTCCCATTTCCATTCAGGTATCTCGGGCTGCTGGAGCAGACCCGAGAGCTTCTGATACTCGATCTTTACCTGGCGCAAGTCAGGCACTTGCCCACAAAGGTAGCGATATTGGCTTTCATGGTTGGCCACTAGTATTGTTTCTTGAGATTCAGGTACATCTTGCCCGAACCTGGGTGAACAAAGTATTTGGTCCTGTGAGCTTCGTTCATAACAACTTCCCTTAAACTTCCAAACTTTAGGGTCCAAATTCGATCCACGAAACAGTAAACTCTGTCACCTCTGATCTCAAGTTTCTTATCCATTCCCCTCAAGGCTTCATTTAACACATTCTCTGGTTTTAGGTCTTCCAACTGGGCTTCTCGGATCTGAGTAGACAAGTAGGAATGAATGGTCACCATTAATGTCTTCGCCTTGCGGCTTGGACTCTCCTTTCTGATCAGGGCACCTGCTACCACATTGGCCTTGCAGGGATGGTAGCAGATTTCCCACTCATAAGCACTGAGCATCTCTACCCATCGCCACTGCCTCATGTTTAAGTCTTTCTGTGTCAGAGTAGTTAAGGGTTTGGCTATTCAGGAAAAATTATGGATGAACCTGCGATAGTATCTAGTGAGACCCAAGAATTGACGCATTTCTGTGGGTGTCTTTGGTGCTGACCAATTCTCTATCGCCTTGATTTCGGGATGGGTCCATGGGTATGCCTTCTTCGCTTACTAAGTGACCAAGGAAAGTGGTTTGACCGAAGGGCATCACTACATACTCGTAGTGACCATATCTAGTCCTGAATGTTGTCTTGGAAACATCATTCTCATGAACTCGAAGCTGATGGTACCCTAATCTAATGTCTATCTTCGAGAAGTAATTGGCTCCTTGAAGTTGGTCGAAAAGGTCGTCTATTCGTGGAAGAGGATATCGGTTTTTGACTGCCAATTTGTTCAACTCGCGGTAGTCTATCCACATCCGAAAGAATCCATCTTTCTTCTTCACAACAATACCGGGGCTCCCCAGGGTGAGGAACACGGTCTGATTATTCCTTTATTAAATAGCTCACTGAGCTGGCTGGATAACTCCTGCATTTCTGTTGGAGCTAAGTGATATGGGGACTTGGCTACGGGGGTAGCTCCAAGAATTAGGTCGATGCAAAAATTGACTTGACGTTCGGGAGGAATTCTGGAAGCTCTTCGGGAAAGACATCAGGAAAGTTGCAGACTTCAGGGATGCTCTCGAGGTCTTTGACTTCCTGTTTCTCATTGATTACATGAGCTAGGAATGCATGAAACTCCTTTCGCAGAAGCTTTTGAGCTTTGATGCAAGAAATGATGCGAAGATTGGAACTAAGTTTATCGCCGTAGATTATGAGAGTCTGACCAGAGGGGAGATTAAGACATATGGCTTTTTCGTAACAAAGGATATCAGCATGACTGCGAGTCAACCAATCTATTCCAATGCTAACATCAAAGATCTTTATGGAAACTGGCATTAGGTCAATGGGAAAAGAATGATATTTCTGGGTAAGGGTATAGCCTATGAATAAGTCGTTAGCGTTCTCTTTCTCACCGTTAGCCATCTCGATGGTAAATGTTTCGGTTACTAGAAGAGGACTATGTTTAAGAAGATGCTTGAATGAATGACTAATAAAACTTCTTTTGGCACTATATTCGAAAAGGATGCGAGTATAAGAATTTTCGAGAAGAAACGTACCCACGATGATGGTGGGATTGGTGACTGTCTCCTCCAGCTTTATAGCCAGAGCTATCCCAGCGTTGCTAGCTGTTGCTGCCTTGGGGCAGCTCCTATTGAAATGCCCGACCTCTCCACAACCATAGCAGACCTGATCGATACTTGGTCCAGAAGCTTGATTGGTTGGTTGAGCCGGTGCTTTGCAGTTTGGCGCAAGGTGGCCCTTCTTGCCACAGTTGTTGCAGAGCTTTTAACGACATGGGCCGGGGATACGATGGTGATAATTGCACCTGTTGCACCAATGGAGGTTACCAGCATACCTAGTGATAGGTGCTTGAGTTGTAGACGCATCGACAGGTGTAGTAACAGCTTGAACGTCCACTGTTTTGTGCTTCTTGGAGGGTCCTTGTGAACTCTGTGATGGGTTTTAGCCATAAGAACTTTCCTATGTGCGCATGCAAAACCCTATTGCTTGGATCTAGGCTTTCTAATAAACATGCTTTGAATCCAAGTCTTCTAATGACTAATTAGGTTAAATAACAACATTGAAACAGATCTAGAATCATACCTTTGAGTTCCTTGTTGATCTTGAGGTCTTGGAGCTTCTAGAGTCACAAATGTCACTCCTCTAATGGCTTACAAACACCAATAGCAAGAAGAATGATTTAGGAGAGAGGAGAGGGGAGGAATTCGGCCAGGGTTCTCTTACTTTTTGAGATGTGTCGAATTCCCTATGCCATGGGATCTATTTATACTTGTAGACTCCTTAAGGGTTACAACCTAAACCCTAATTGGATAACTTAGACTTTAAGTTAATCCATATCCTTTCCTTGATAACCCTGTCACACCCCGAAAATCGAAGGCGGAAACATTTCCGGGGTTGACTCCACGTTGAGTATCAAATCCAATGTACATAGTAAGTAAAGTGAAACAAACATTACATTATATATTAAAAGTTTTACAATTTGTTTCAAAAGACACAGTTTATACAGTTGTGATACATAATATAGATATAAACAAAATGAACGAGCCTTGGACGCACACGATCCTTAACCAAGTAAGTCTTCGGGTACCTGTACTATCGTTGACCTGAGAACACAAGCAATTTGAAAATCAGCATAACGCTGGTGAGTTCATAAGCAGTTTTGTTTTGTGAAAATATTTATGTTTCCTTTCTGTTTCTGAAAATATAACACACACCAAGAAAATCCCATATTTTCTTAAAAGTTGGTTGTTGTTTCATAAGAGCAATGTATGGTTTAGTTATCCGGCACATTGTTTTATATCTTAATGTATCAGTGTATTCCCAGGAAAGTCCCATACTTTCCTGAAGTGTAGTTATTATAAAAGATGTAATGTTATTCAATTGATTACTCTTATCTGATTATGTGTAGGTTACCCAGGAATGCCCCATGCTTTCCTGTATGTGTGTTTTCAATGTAAAAGATGTATTTTGTTAAACCTGGTTGTGTACAAGATTTCCCAGGAAGGTCCCATACCTTCCTGAAGATTGGTTATCATATGTAAAAGGTGTAAAAGATGTAAAAGGTGAAAACTGAATCCTGGTTATCTGAAAAATGTAGTATGTGATTCATTATTACTATTAGTAAATCTCTGTTATCCTAGTTGCGAGTTCTATAACCATACTAAAGACTGAACCTGTGGCAATAAGTAGTCCACAGCCTTGTGGCAATAAGTGGTCCACAATCCTTATGACTTCCATCACCCTTGAACCATTTTGGTTCGGCTGTAGCTAGCAGCTAGGTGTGGGGTAGTTAGCCCCGTATAGATCTATACACTCAAGTCACGCTCTCTAAATCCCAGAGATTCTGGTTACGGGTGTAGTCCTCCACTCGCGTATCTCTGTGGAGTGTTCGCCGAGGACGTGTCTCCAATCATACGGAATAACAAATTTACTAGTAATAATAGGATAATCCTCCATTCGCGTATCACTGTGGAATGTTACCGAGGACAAGACAGTGTACAAATTAAATTGTTCATGTGTTATAATGTCATGCTTTTAACTGATAAAATGTAGAAACCATTTGTGAAATATATATAAAACATAACCGTTTATAAAATCCATTTCACAAATAAATGTTTAAGTGAACTGTATGATCTACTGGTTATCAGTCATGTATATTAGTATTAAAGCATATGAAATGTGAAACACACACACGAAAAATAAGTTTTGAGTACAAGAAAACCCTTGTACTTTGCTTGTCTTCCCCCCTGAAAACAGTGAAAAACAGTGAAAAGGTAGGGGTATGAACTCACCGGACTCGGAAACGTATCGGTTTTGGATACTAGACGTTGGTTCGGGGTTCGATTACTCGCGATGTCCCTATGTAAAATGAAATACTGTCCATATATATACAATTAGAGATACATTCACTAATCATATGGAACATTACACTCCAATGAGGTTAAACACCTCAAAACGAGCGTTTGGAGTGACCCGGGTGACATCTTCAGACTTGTAATGGCACTAGGGACTTGGGACTTGAGTTTACTCTCCATAAGTAAACATTTAAATGAGTTTACAACCATAAAAC
Source organism: Lactuca serriola (assembly GCF_051521515.1). Taxonomy (NCBI): domain Eukaryota; kingdom Viridiplantae; phylum Streptophyta; class Magnoliopsida; order Asterales; family Asteraceae; genus Lactuca; species Lactuca serriola. The sequence continues at coordinate 169,134,646 of NC_136412.1, forward strand.
ACACCCACACATGAGTTTACGGCCGTAAACTCATGTTGGTGTGGTTTTGGTGATCTAAGGGCTTAAATGGACATGGGGATTGCTAGAATGGATTTTCTAAAATGCATTGGAACACTTGGAATGAATTTAAATCATCAAAATGATTATTTTATGGGAGTTTACGGCCTAATATAGGCTCCTGGCCGTAAACTCCTTAATCTTCATGAAAATGGTGTTAAATGTTGTTAAAACAAATCACATGTGATTAATAGGATTATTCCAAGACCTAGTATGAGTTTTATGGGACATATGACGGGTGTTATGGAGTTTACGGGCCATGAGACCCTCCTCATGGCCGTAAACTCTTATATAGGTTGATACAAAGTGATTCAAGGTCTAAAACTTGCATAGAAGGGCTTCTAAAATTCATCTAAAGGCTTTAGGGGTGTTTAGTTTGCATTCTAACACCAAAATTTTTGGAGTTTATGGCCCAAGAACAAGCCTTGGCCGTAAACTCTTAGAAATCCCATGAATGATGTGTTTAAGGCCCTTGAAGTATTTTTGGTTGGTACCTTGATTTATTCCAAGGCTTTTGGTGGTGTTGGATGGCTTTCTAACACCTTAGAATTGGATTTATGTCAAGTTTTGGGGAGTTTACGGCCCAAGCACTCACCTTGGCTGTAAACTCATCTAAATCCCCCAAAATTCATGTTTCAAGTGTCCAAATGCTAGAACCAAAGTCCTATAATTCATACCTAAGCCATAGAAGTGATTTGGAAGGGTTTAAGGGCATGAAAAACCCCTTTTACATGAGTTTACGGCCCAAGCTTATGTCTTGGCCATAAACTCCTTCAAATGGCTCAAAATCAAAGTTTCAATTGTTCTAAGTCCATATCTTGAAGTCCCATAGCCATATCTAAAGTCCAATTGAGTTTAGGAAGGCGTTTAAGAGCTTAAAAACCCCATAAAATGGAGTTTACGGCCCAAGCTTGCTCCTTGGCCGTAAACTCATGTTCTTGGTCCTAAAACTCAATTAGTTTATCAATTTGAAGGCTAAAGATGTTGAATAACATGTTAGAGAGGTTACCTTAAAGATTTGAAGCCTTAAACTTGTGATTTGGACCTTAATTCTAGCTTGGAGGAGAGAGGTTGTAAGAGTTTAGTGTGAATTTGGCCAAAGGCTTCAAATGGAGTCTAAATCATGTTTATATAGTGTTCGGGAATTGGACACGATAGAATTCTACCCGATACCGACGTTAAGTGGGGCTTTTGGACGTACCCGATTGAGTTACCGTAACCCGATACGGTAATTTCTAGAATTATTCCGATCACTAATGTTGGGTGTTTAAAATGGTTTCTAAATGTATTAAGACACCCATTAAGTCATTTTAGGCCAATATAAACTAATGACTTAATAAAATAGCGAAATTGGAAACGAAATTGAAAATAACGTTTGGTTGATCGGATCGAATTACAAGTTGGGATACAAGAAGTGACATGAAATTTCGGGTTGTTACAAACCCTTTGGACGATTTTGGCTTATCCTAGCCCTAGAAATCGTCCAATCCTATATCAATAAGGATTTACAGTCTAAAGTTTAACTATCAAACAATTGACAGTTTATACCCCTTTATTTAATTAATCTCTTTCAGTCACCAAATTAATTCTAATTAATTCTATGACTTATATTAATCAAATAACAAATATATTATTCATTATATTATTCTCATAATATATTAATAATATTTACTCTCTCGTAATAAATCATCCTATCAAGTTGCTATGGTGAAGGCAACCCAAAAGGACCATGCACAACCGGGTCAAATACTTGTCTAATATAGTTGCAGCCTTAGACACTATTCCAACAGTCTCCCACTTGGATAAGTCTAGTAACTATATGCACAAGTACAATTCGGTTTCCAATCGTAGCTCTCAAAGACGCTGTCAACTCTGATCTAATCAATCTTGTCCTTTAGATAAGGGAACGTACAGTCCTCTGTTGGATATCATGCTGACAATCCTATAGAATGGTTAGTCAAGCATTTAGGTTTCTCGATCTCTGATTTATTTGACATAGAACTTAATCAAACACATCAATTCAGTTTTGACCGGGCCCGGCACATAAGTCAAATCAAATCATCGAGCGGCCGAGATATCGCTTTTACCTTCTTAGATAAAAGTTACAGATAAACTTCGACTTATATGCATTTACTTATTCATTAACCAACTATTCACAACAATACGTTTTATAACACCAAGTTACTGATGCGTTTTCGTATTATCAATGTACAATCAATTAACAAATAATAAACCATATATCTAGGTTTTAAGACTATATGATATTATCGTCTTGCGATCACCTTTTATATCGTATTCCATAAAGTGATTCCAGCAAGCGCGGGTTTATTCCAATGCTCAAAACTAGTTCATAAGCACTCATGAACGTTGCAGCAATCCTTTGCTATGTCTAACACCATTTAGACATTCTACACACCAATTCATGACAATCTTCATTCATATCTACTCCCAACATATGAACGATTGTGGACCATTTGAACAATTCGATTATTCCAAACAATAGCTAAACAATTAACATAAGATAGTAACATTACTCATAAATAAAACTCCTTTATTTAATCATCAAATGTCAATTACATTTATCTATTACACGTTTCTAATACTATCTAATCTAAGCTAATATCATCCTTCAGCCCAATACTCCTAGCATGCTGCAAGTGCTTAACCCTACTCAGTCCCTTCGTAAGCGGATCTGCTGGGTTATCTTCTGATGCTATCCTCTTCACTACGAGTTGTCCTTCTTCTACACGATGTCTAATGAAGTGATACTTTCTGTCGATATGTCTTGATCTACCATGATCCCTCGGTTCCTTGGTCAAGGCAACCGCGCCTTCGTTATCACAGAAAATCTTCATTGGCTCCTTTATGGCAGGTACAACTCCAAGATCACCGATGAAGTTCTTTAGCCATATTGCCTCCTTCGACGCTTCGCTCGCTGCAATGTACTCTGATTCGCACGTTGAATCAGCTACGGTTTCCTGCTTGGAACTCTTCCATGTCACTGCTCCTCCATTTAGGGTAAAGACCCAGCCCGACTGCGAACGGTAGTTGTCCCTGTCGGTCTGAAAGCTGGCGTCACTATACCCTCGCACCTTCAAGTCATCACTCCCTCCGAGGACTAAGAACCATTCCTTCGTCCTCCGAAGGTACTTAAGGATGTTTTTCACCGCAATCCAATGTGCCTTGCTAGGATTCCCTTGATATCTACTAACCATGCTCAAAGCGAAGGCTACATCAGGGCGAGTACAAGTCATAGCGTATATGATTGAGCCAAATGCGGAAGCGTATGGTACTCGGCTCATTTCCACTATCTCAGCTTCGGTACTCGGACTTTGAGTCTTACTCAATTTGGCATTACTTTGTATCGGTAGTTCTCCCTTCTTCGAGTTTTCCATACTAAAACGTTTTAGTACCTTCTCTAAGTAAGTATTCTGACTAAGTCCAATTAGTCTCTTACTTCTTTCTCTTACTATCCTTATTCCCAATATGTAAGAAGCCTCTCCGAGGTCCTTCATAGCGAAGCACTTCCCGAGCCAGGACTTAACCTCCTGCAGAGTCGGGATGTCGTTTCCTATGAGTAATATGTCATCGACATATAGAACGAGGAAGCTTACTATACTCCCACAGGCTTTGACATATACACAAGATTCGTCTTCGCTTCGTACAAATCCAAACTCTTTGACTTTCTCATCGAAGCAAAGATTCCTTCTGCGAGACGCTTGCTTAAGTCCATAAATGGACTTCTCAAGCTTACACACTCTATCCGGATGCTTCGGATCCACAAACCCCTCTGGCTGAGCCATGTAAACATCCTCAGCAAACTTTTCGTTAAGGAAAGCGGTATTGACATCCATTTGCCAAATCTCATAATCATGAAATGCGGCAATTGCTAGCATCACTCTAATAGATTTAATCTTCGCAACTGGTGAGAAGGTCTCATCATAGTCCACTCCGGGAGTTTGAGTAAAGCCCTTCGCGACCAATCGCGCTTTATATGTGTGTACGTTCCCATCCATGTCGGTCTTCTTCTTGAAGATCCATTTGCACCCAACGGTCTTACGTCCGGGCACGTAATCAACCAAATTCCAAACTTGGTTATCATACATGGATTGGATCTCGCTATCCATTGCCTCTTTCCACTTTACAGACTCCGGGCCTGCCATGGCTTCCTTATAGCTATTAGGTTCATCAAGATTTACTAGTGTACCATCACTAATATACGTGTGCCCTTCGGTAGTAATATGAAAGCCATAAAACTGGGGATGAACTCTAACTCTATCGGAACGTCTAAGAGGTAAGGATTCGTCAATCGGTTCAACAGGAGTTTCCTCCTCGGGTTGAATGCCAGCGGTAGAGGTTCCTTCATCTATCGACTCTTGAATCTCTTCAAGTTCGATTTGCCTCCCACTGTCTCCTTGGCTTATGAGTTCTCGCTCTCGGAAAACTCCTATCCTCGCAACGAAGACAACATTGTCCTTCGGTCTATAGAAGAGATATCCAAAGGATGTCTGCGGGTAGCCGATGAAAATACATCGCTCACTTCAAGGTTCAAGCTTGTCGTGAGTATCTCGTCTTACGAAAGCCTTGCAACCCCAAACCTTGATATGTGCCAACGAGGGAGCTTTCCCTATCCACATCTCGTGAGGTGTTTTGGCAACCTTCTTAGTAGGGACTCGGTTAAGGATATGGGCGGCAGTCTCTAAGGCGTACCCCCAAAAAGAGATTGCTAGTGAAGCACGACTCATCATAGAGAGAACCATATCGAATAAGGTTCGATTATGCCTTTCTGCCACACCATTCAACTGCGGTGTCCTAGGAGGCGTCAATTGTGAAACTATTCCACACTCCTTGAGATAATCGTGGAATTCAAGACTTAGGTACTCTCCTCCTCGATCGGATCGAAGCATCTTGATTTTCCTGCCCAATTGATTCTCCACTTCATTCTTGAACTCTTTGAGCTTTTCAAAGGTGTCTGACTTTTGCTTGATTAAGTAGATATACCCATATCTACTATAGTCAACGGTAAAAGTCACATAGAAGCGGTTCCCATCCTTCGTGGTTGATCTAAACGGTCCACATACATCGGTATGTATTAGGTCCAATAGACCCTCGCCCTTTTCACATGTACTCATGAAGGGTGACTTAGTCATCTTTCCAAGCAAACAAGACTCGCATGTGTCATCTTCCCTAAGGTCGAATGACTCCAACACTCCATCCTTTTGGAGTTGGGCTATGCGTTTCTTGTTGACATGTCCAAGACGACAATGCCATAAGGATGCTTTATCCATACTATTGGAAGAATCAATGTTCAAAACATCATTTCCTAAGTTATCAACAATCATAACGGTTTCATATATTCCATTATATGGTATAGCTTCAAAGTAAAAGACACCATTTAGATAAGCCAAAATAGAACCATTCTCATTATTAAAAGAAAATCTAAATCCTCGTCTATATAAACCATGAAATGAAATGATGTTTCTAGCCATTTCTGGCGAATAGCAACAATTGTTCAAATCCAAAACCAAACTATTCCTAAGCACTAAAGAATACACTCCAATCTTGGTCACAGGCGACGATCTTCTATTCCCCATGATTAGATTGATCCTTCCTTACTCCACATCCCTACTTCTTCTTAGTCCCTACACATTAGAACAAATGTGATAACCACAATCGGTATCAAGAACCCAAGAAATAGCATGATTAGAATCGTTAGATTTGATTGTGTATATACCTGCGAAAGATGGCTTGATCTTTCCTTCTTTGATCGCTTGCAGGTAATCCGGGCAGCTTCTCTTCCAATGTCTTATCTTGTGGCAGTGGTGGCACTCTGCCTCCTTCGGGTTAGAGCAGGGCTTAGCGGGATCAACTTTGGTCCCACTAGAAGAGGCACCATCTCGGGCTTTCACCTTGCGATAGTTCTTCGATGAAGCTTTCCTCTTCTTTCCCTTTCCTTGACCAATAGCCAAGACAGGAGCAGCGGACGGATTGGGAGTAGGTGCAACAGACTTGTCCTTGAAGTTGCTCTTAGCGACCCTCAAGAGACCTTGGAGTTTGCTTAGGGTGACCTCTTCTTTGTTCATGTGGTAGGTCATCCTAAATTGGTTGTACATCGGAGGCATAGAGTGAAGCACCATATCGATCGCCAAGTCTTCACCGAAGTCAACATTTAACTTGCGAAGGCGGTCGGCATACCTTTGCATCTTTTGCAGGTGCACGGTAAGAGATTCTCCATGACCCATCTTCGCGGAAATCATGTTGGTGAAAATCTCATAACGCTCTTGTCTCGCGTTTTGGTGATATCTCTCCAATAAGTCTTGGTGCATCTCGTACGGGTACATGTCCTCGTAGGACTTTTGGAATTCGGAGTTCATGGTAGCGATCATGATGCAATGTACCTTCGTTGCATCTCGCTCATGAGTTTCAAAGGCGGTGATTTCAGTGGGAGTAGCAACTTCGGGGTTGATTTTCTCGAGCTTCTCATCGAGGACATACTCCTTATCCTCATAGTGAGCAATGGTGCGAATGTATCTTATCCATTCGCTAAAGTTCGTTCCATCGAAGGTGACCTTTTGCCAAAGGCTCATCAACGTGAAAGAACTAGCAGCGGTGTTGTTTGCGTTCGACATCTACAATTAGAAAAGGACAAAGATAGATTAGAATAAGAATCCCTAATTATCACCCAATAAGAAAAATTAGGGCTAGGATCGAAGATTTACATACTAGAAAAGGGATGTCGTAATCTAACATGCAAATAAATTGAAGGTAAGTGAATGACGATTCACTAATTCTCCATCACAAAACTTAACCTATTAGTCCTAAGTGTTTTTAAGAATTCCTAGGTTCGGATGAGATTCATTGAAACTATTCAATGGCATGTTTAAATCTCGATATGCCCCTCTCGTTTGTGACTGGGATGTCGAGGATCACAAAGCGGGTGTGAATTACCATGCAAATTCACATGGTGCCTTCATTGTAATGATCACCTATTCGATGTGCCGGTAAACCACACACGCTCCATCGAACAATGATAAACAATGAATCACCCTTTGCCACCTTCGCTTAGAACCAATTAGTGTGCCGATAAACCACACACGCTCCACTAACATCTTAGCAAGGTGCAAAGTGTAATTTCATGGGATTGCATCAATTCACTTTTCCTAAAGTAACTAGGATTGGGAAATTTTAAAAAATATGTGTAGTTACTTCGTATTTCTTATTATACTTTTAATGAGAGGATGAGGTTGCCCTATCCTACCCGTTCGGCTAACGACCCTCCACCAATCAAGCAAGCGGTGGGTGTGAGTGTACACCCATTAAGCGCCATTTTATAGGCCGCAACCTTATACCCACCTTATAGATCGGCTTCGTGAATGAGGCCTACTAACGGTAAGACTAGCATTTAGTTATACATATATATATATTATTCTAGTAATATCATATTAGTATAGGGTTGTATTTTAAAACTTTTAAAATCTAGGGTTTGAAATTTAAGTTGTCTAAATTAAAAAACTTTTAATCACAAATATAAATTTCAAAACTTGAGGGTAGGTTTTAAACATTTAAAACATGGAGGATGAAATAACAAATAATTCCAATTAACAATTAATATCCTAATTATCTATATTTGATTTTATTCAAGATAATTACCAAAATAATTAAAATAATTAATTAATTATCATATAAGGAAATTAAATATTTTATTAGTTGTTAAATACCTTTAAATAGATCAAGATAATAGTCATATATATCAAAAAATCGGATTTAGATTGATCTATTATGATTAAGGTAAGTTTCCATAAGATAATTATGAAAAAATCCCGATTCTGGCCATTCCTGACGCCTGGACTCGCCGAGTGCACAAGGGGACTCGCCGAGTCAGGACGACTCGCCGAGTCCACCTTGGGACTCGCCGAGTCAGTGACTCAGAAACCTAAAAATCGAATTTTGCAGGTTTGTTTCAGTTAATCAAGCAACAATTTAAAGAAAACCAAGCTAGGCTCTGATACCACTGATGGGTTTTAGCCATAAGAACTTTCCTATGTGCGCATGCAAAACCCTATTGCTTGGATCTAGGCTTTCTAATAAACATGCTATGAATCCAAGTCTTCTAATGACTAATTAGGTTAAATAACAACATTGAAACAGATCTAGAATCATACCTTTGAGTTCCTTGTTGATCTTGAAGTCTTGGAGCTTCTAGAGTCACAAATGTCACTCCTCTAATGGCTTACAAACACCAATAGCAAGAAGAATGATTTAGGAGAGAGGAGAGGGGAGGAATTCGGCCAAGGTTCTCTTACTTTTTGAGATGTGTCGAATTCCCTATGCCATGGGGTCTATTTATACTTGTAGACTCCTTAAGGGTTACAACCTAAACCCTAATTGGATAACTTAGACTTTAAGTTAATCCATATCCTTTCCTTGATAACCCTTTGGACGATTTTGGCTTATCCTAGCCCTAGAAATCGTCCAATCCTATATCAATAAGGATTTACAGTCTAAAGTTTAACTATCAAACATTTGACAGTTTATACCCCTTTATTTAATTAATCTCTTTAAGTCACCAAATTAATTCTAATTAATTCTATGACTTATATTAATCTAATAACAAATATATTATTCATTATATTATTCTCATAATATACTAATAATAATTACTCTCTCGTAATAAATCATCCTATCAAGTTGCTATGGTGAAGGCAACCCAAAAGGACCATGCACAACCGGGTCAAATACTTGTCTAATATAGTTGCAGCCTTAGACACTATTCCAACACTCTGACCCTTTCGCTTTTTCTAGAAAACCTTTCTACTCTCATTACGCTAATTCTGGTGCTCCTGATCATCTTCATGGTTTTAGGGATATGTGTTACTTCCTGGTCCACTGGACCTGTCAGGGTTCACGAGTGCCATTATAATCGTCACTGCGGCAGTAACAGCTGCCTGAAATAGGACAGGGTCAAATTGAGAAGGATACGGTGGTGGAGAGTTGTTGTTCCTTGAGCTGGGTCCTTTCTTTGGAGGCATATTGATCTAGAATGATTAGGAAGGAGAGGATGGTAAGTCCTCTGAAATGAATAATGAGGTATGAAACGAGAGATATCTCATTATGACAGATAAAGTGTTCTACTAAGCGATAATATATAGGAAAACTACCAAAACAAGGGAATTATCGCTAAAGAAAGAATAAGTAGCAACACTTGGAATGAATTTCTACAACGTATTCGACTTTGACTAAAATACTCCTATAGTATTTTATGTTTCGTGGCAACGACGACTCATTGTTTGGGTATTAGGTAAGTTTTAGGCATGCCACATACCACAGTCACTCCCAAGCACATGTTGGCTGTGTCTCGAATGAATATAGCTGATCAGGCTATATTGACCCTAGACACGACTACATAACTGCCCAGTTTTAACCATAGCATACAACACCCAATTACTTATGTTTTGTTCTACTCGAGGTTACGATATTTGACGTTTAGGTATTCTTGTATACTTTTGAAAAATACTTATATTTTAAAGTAAACTTTTAGTTCAGAGCACTTCGGGCCCTTAGTGTTTATAGTCTTATACCATGTAAGGTTTGGTATACTTAGTTTATTATAAACAAGGGCTCTGATACCAATATGTCACACCCCGAAACCGATGGCGGAAACGTTCCGGGGCGGAGGACGTCATGTAAAGTATCACAACCAATGTACATAGTAAGCATAGTAAACACAAAACATTACATTACATAGAGTCATTACATAATACATGTTTTATAGATACATTAGTTTAATCAAAAGTAAAGACGTGACTTCCATATGCTCCGTCTTCTTCAAAAGAACGCGGGCTACCTGTCTTAGGATAACCTTAGAATACAAGCAGTTTTAAAAATATCAGCATAAAGCTGGTGAGTTCATAAGCGGTTTGTTTCTGAAAATGAACAAGTTTCCTTTGGTTTTCTGAAAAAGTGTTATCCATGAAAATCCCATATTTTCTTATGAGTAAAGTTTAGTTATCCATTTGTTACACAATCTAGTTAAGAACAAGTTCAGTTATCCCAGGAAAAACCCTTATTTTCCTTAAAAGTTTGTGGTTGGTTATCGAATCTGAATGTAATGTACAAGTATCTACCATACTTAAAGTGTTTGTGTGAAGTTTCCTAAAAGCCTGGTTATCCTTGAAATGTATGTTAGTTGTAACACGTATATAAAACTATTGTGTGGAAAGTAAACTAATTCCTAAGGTTATTAGATTACTAAATTCATTATTACCAACAAGTAAATCTCTGTCATCTAACTTGCAAGTTCCATAACCATACGGTAGACTAGATATGGCAATAAGAAGTCCAATATCATTTTATGACTTTCGTCACCCTTAAACCTATCGGTTCGACTGTGGCTGGCAGCCAGGTGCGGAGTAGTCAGCCCCGTATAGATCTATACACTCAAGTCACGTTCTCCCTCCAGGAGATTCTGGTTATAGGGGCGGTCCTCCACTCGCATATCTCTGTGGAGTGTTGCCGAGGACGTGTCTCCAATTATTAAGATTAACAAATTTACAAGTAATAATGCGGAAAATCCTGTTTTAAGTTCTAGTTACAAAGGGGGTCCTCTAGTCGCGTATCTCTGTGGAGTGTTACCGAGGACGTATCTAAAGTTCTAAGTTTAATGACTTTTAACAATAATGAAGTCTGAAAATCATTTGCGAAATATACAATATAACACTATGTAATAAGATTTTCAACCAGTTTGAAAACTAACTCTACAAGTCAAACGGTTGGTTAATACGATTTCAATTGTTAAAATCATACGAAAAATGAAACAATTCAAATGAAATAATAAGTTTGAGTACAAGATATTCTTGTACTTTTGCTTGTATTCCTCCGCTGAAAACATTGAAAACACAGAAAAAGGTGTAGGGGTATGAACTCACCGGACGAGAAATGTGTCGGTTGGATGCAAAGTGTCAGTTCGGGGCTTGAGTGCACGCGAGGGTCCTATGTAATATAAATAGATACATAATTGTATCTAATTAGACTTTGAACTGCTAATTAGATAAGAATATACACTCCAAGGCACGAAAACACTTCATATCAAGTGTTACGAGTGATCCGGGTAGTATCTAAGGATGTGTAGGGCATAGATAAGGAGTTTACTCTACAAGAGTAAGCCCTTAGGGGTGTTTACGGTCCAAAGATCATATCCCCATGATTTTACAGCCGTAAACTCATGGGTGGTGTGTTCTTGGATGCTTAAAGGTCTTACAATGCACAAAGGAAGGTTCTAGGGTTGTTTCCATGTCTTAAGAAGTGATCGGGACTTGAATTTACCTTGGAAAAGGAGTTTATGGTCTATGAAGGTGTTCTTGGTGAGTTTACTACCTTAAACACATGAGTTTATAGCCGTAAGCTCATGTTTTTCCATGAATCATGTGTTTTGGTGGTTGTAGGTTAAGCATACAAAGTTCTAGGTCCAATTCTAAGCCATACAAGGTGTTAAGGGCACTTTAACACCCTTTGGAGGTGTTTATGGTCTAAGAAGGGGTGTTTACGGTTTTGGGAGACTTTCCCAAACCGTAAACTCAAGTGTGACTCATTTGTGTATGTTTTGGTGCATCTAATGAAGGAATATAAGGTTCTATGCACTCATGGAAGCTCATGGAAGCTTTTGGAGGTGTTTAAGGGGCAATTTAACACCATAAAAGGTGTTTATGGTCTATGAATGAGGGTTTATGGTCCAAGGATGTTCTTGGGCCGTAAAATCATGTTTACCCCTCAAATGTTAAGTTTTTGGTGATCTAAGTCCAATCTTGTAAGCCCATACGTCATATCTAAGCACTAGAAGTGGTTTGGAAGGGTTTTGGGGCTTCAAAAACCCATTTATAGGTGTTCACGGTTTGGGGAGGTTCCTAGACCGTAAACACAAGTTCTTGGTCCTATTTCATGATTTAAATACGAATTTGAAAGCTAAACATGTTATACTATGAGCTAGGATGGATTTCTTACCAAATTTGAGCTTGAAATGGATGATTTTGGATCAAAGTCGAGTTTTAGAGAGAGAGTAGAGAGAGAAAGTTATGAGGTGGTGGTAAAAAGCTAAATTGAAGTTCACTCATCCTTTATATAAGGCTTGAGTTTGTGGCTCGGTGAAAATCTACCCGATACTGACGTTAAACGAGGCTTATGGTCGTACCCGATTAATTGTCGTAATTACGACTTAGTCGTAACTAAAATTTTTCCAAATAAATAACGAGGGTATTTTCACGTGTTTCTAATGGGTTTGGACACTCATGAGGTCAAAATAAAAGTCTTAATTTAAATGACCTAATCCAAAATGTTAACGGAAAAATTGAAATACAAACGGTTTTACTGACGGAAATGGGTTACCGTGACTAATTAAATTACGGGTTGTCACAGTGAATGACAACAGAGCCGATATGGGAGATTTGTAGACACGAACCGTCACCCGTAACCAGTTCTTCAATTCCATCATAAGGTGCATGGATGTAAAGATTGTTGAGGTCGTTTGTTGCATGAAAACTAGCCCCGCTGTCAAACAACCAATTTGCTGTGTTTGCTGTTGGAAGAGGACTCATGACATGGGCTTGGGCATTTTGGATCTGTGTGTGTCGATATGATGGTACAGATGCAGTGGGAAAGGATCTTTTAAAAATTGAGCAGTTGCTCAATGAGTGTCCTTTCTGATGACACCATTGGCATTTGCCTAAAAATGGGCGTTGACTAGTTGTTTGGGGAACCTGTTTTGTTGGAGTGGGAAGCAAGCCTGTGGTGGTTGATTGTTGGCGAGGAGACCATGATTTTTTGTTGGAGTTGTGGTTGGCTTAGAAGACAGTCGCTGGTTGGATCAACAGTAGCAGGGACTTGTTGAGCAATTGTTAACTCATGATTTATGAGTTTTTCATGCAATTCGTTGAAAGTAATAGGTGAGTCCCTTGTGTGTACAACATCCATAACAGGTTTATATGTGGATTGATCGAGTCCATTGACAACAGCATCCGTGATATCTTCCTGGTTCTCAACGAACTAATTTCTTGTTAAGATACATACTAAAATAGCCCATGACTTTGAGTGTTCTTTACAAAAATCAGCCTTTCTTTTTGTTGTTGCTTTATCTGATGCTCCTTCCAAAAAAAAAAATAAAAAAATAAAAAATAAAAATAAAAGAAATTGCCCCTGGCTTAGTGACATAGAATTCTCACAAGTCTAGTATGGTCAAAAATTTTATAAAGGGACCATATTACCATGTATGAGAATGAAATATTCAAAGAATGAGATCTAAATATGGACTATAATGAGATCTAAATATTAACTATACAGAACATACAAAAACATCATCCATGTAGATGAACATACCTATAAGAACTTGCTAAGACCATGCATATATGAAGCAAGAAAATGAATCATTGTTAACAGCCTAACAGTAAACAAATAAAGAACAATTCATTAGAAAAGCAAAAAGAATAATAAAGATCAAGAAAGATGATAAATTTAAATTCTACCTTTTCTACAAAAATAGAACACGAATTTTCCTAATATACCCCTCGCAATCTCTACATCATGTTGAAAAGACTTGTTAAAGACTTGAAGAATGGTTTCAACTTCATTTTGTTTCTTCAGGTTACACTCCTTTATTCAACATCGAGCTTATACACTGCCTCATGCACCCTACTCTCTAAACAGAACCCGTGAAGAATCAAAAGTGCATGATTCGAACCATTTACAATTACACCATAATTTTGCTTTTAAATGTCATTCAGTAAGTGCAACCAAGTCCAAGTGTAGTGAAACAAATATCTCTTGTGAACATTTCATAGAACACTTGGTGGGCATAATTCAAATTCCTTGTGGAAGAAAGAGCAATGACTTGAAAATTACAAGTATCGGGAGCTATATAAGGGATCAAGAATCTAACATCATTGAATACCAAAAATGGGTAATAGGTTTTTTTCCATGATATATAATGAGATAACTTAAAATTAGATGGAGGGATTGATTTGGGTTGTTAGTGTCAACAGGTGTGGATTTGAGGATGGACTAATAGGAAATGGAAGTGTTGGTGAATCCCATTTGACAATTCTCTTGTGGAATATTTCATACTAGAAGGTGCACCCCCATTGCTATACATCGAAACCTTGAAAATTACTGACCGAAAAAACTAATAATGTACTTTTGTTAGTTATTTACAATAGCATTTTGTTTTTAATTTTTTTATTACTTCAAATTTTTTACATAAATATATGACTTGTTGGCACATAGCTTTTGAGAGATTTTAGTTGTCACCAATGCTTCCTCTTGATTTGGAACTACTTTCTCTAGTGTGGAGGACCAATAAGCCCTCATGAATGAGTAGAGTATGACACAGCAAGGGGGTTTGCGACCTTTTATTATCAAAAAAAAAACTTTGTTTGACAACAATAACTTTTAGCTTTTATATTTAACCAATAACCTCTGAATCCAAAAGCTACCACCACTAGCTTTTGGGTGCTTTTACTTTTTAGTTTTTAACTAATTTTACAAATTTAAAAACTAACAACTACTTTTGCAAAACATTTATGAATAAATAAAGGTTACAGCTTTGGCTATTAACTAGTTTTGCTAATCACACCCATAGCCTAGTCATATAAAAATAAGCACTGCCCGAGTAGAGCATTCAAAATATGATGTGAATACAAATTTTTTATATAATCACAGTTTTAAAGTAACAAACAGGTGCAAATAACCTACATATATTATTCTTACAAAAGTAAACCATAAACCTTATTAAAACATGGATGAGACTTGTATGGTATCCCCAAGATTGCTATGAGACCATCCTTATGCCTATGAGATTGTAGCCAATACACAGCAAAAGTCCTGGCTTTTAAGTTTGAAATTGGCGTTGACACATGAAAAAGATATTAATGTAAAGATGATATATTTCTTGCATTTTGGATGATTTTCAACTTAAATGATAAAAGAACGTACATATAGCTACCACATTGGCAAATTTCAAAGTAGGTGCTTATGATTACTGATTTCATTGACAGGTTAATTAAGCTAACTGAAAATATACAAAAAAAAAAAAAAAATACAAATAAAATAAATGAACAATGTTGAGGGTTAGAAGATGTAACAAGCTTCGACAAAAATACTCCAGGAGGTGATACAACAATTACAATATATCTCATCGTAACTGAAAGTATATACTTACACTGATATCTAAATTTTGTAATATTACGTCAGAACTAATATCAATAAGGAGAATCATGTTATTACATATATATTCTTTAAGTAACAATTATAATCTCTAAGAAGTCGTTTGATATTTGACGACCGGGGTAGAGCGGTAGAGCTGACCGGGTTAGAAGTTCTAACCGAGTTAACTTTTGACTAAAACTTGTTTGATTTGGTATCTGACTAATTGTTAAAATTTACTATATTACCCCTCAAAAAAATTTATAATAATTCTATTTTTATCTACCGTTTATTTTATAACATTACATCATGAATATGTACAGATAATTTCAAAGAAAGAAATATATTAACACTTCAAATTAGCAACAAGAATCACTTCAACTTAAGGGAAAATTGTCATGGTTCTCAGCATCACACTTAACCAATGTATTAAATAACTAGGGAAAATGTCACAAATGTCCTACAAAGTTTCTTGGCTTCTCGATTCAGTCCCTAGAGTTTTTGTCAGGCTTTATGGGTCCCTAAACTATGATACGACCTGCTCTTTTAGTCTCTGTCAACCTCCTGTAATAGTCGGTTACAGTGACCATTTAGACAAAAAAATATACAACTCACATTGTGCCCCTATAAAGCTAAAAAAAAAAAAATTCGGGGATCAACTCCTTATGCCCCAAGATCTAAGTGATTTGGGAGAAAAATGAAAGATAGCAACCCATTCGATTTCTTGTGTCTTTGTTATACTAGCATCCAGTAACAAAATTCGCCTTTATTAGCTCTCCTTCCTTTCTTCTAAAGTCGATTCATACTCAATTCATACCCTCCCATGAAATTGATCACTTCTCTTATTTCCGTCTTCACCCTCTATCGTCACACACACTCATCAAAGATTAGAACCCTCTTCTCCTTCTAATCAATTCTCGATCACTGCCTCCTTCCACTCTTTTCTTTGATTTGTTTTCAGCTCTTCAATAAATTAACCCTCTCATTCCTTCTTCTATGTTCAAAATCGCACAAGCTACCTCTATTTCTCCCTCCGAGTTACAGGTTTGATGGATGTGAGGTTGAGAAGGCTGCGTGGGTTTGATGAGGTTCACAGAGAAAACGAGAGTTAGTTTTTTTGTCTTTGATTTGCAGGTGATTTGGTTATGGTGGCTAACCGGTGGTTTTTGTGGGTTATCGGTGCTCCGGTGGTGGCTGATTTCAGGAGACAAATGGGAGGAATAAGGATGGTTGGATTGGGCTGTTGTGATATTGATTCGACGGTGATTAAGGTTGGTTATGGTGGCCATAATGGCTAAATAAAATGTTAGTTAGCAGTTGGTTCAGGTAACGTAACGTGACTGCTTGACGGAAGAGGTTGTGAGGATGGTAGAATAAGGGTGGTGTTGAGTAGAGATGAAGGTAAGACTATCATTTGATCCCCAAACTTTTTTTCTTTATAGGCGCACAATCTGAGTATTTTTAGTCTAAATGGTCACTGTTTCATGGTGAACCGGCTATTATCGGTTGACAGGGACTAAATGAGCAGGTCATATCCTAATTCAAGGGCCCATAAAGCCTGACAAAAACTTAAGGGACTGAATCGATCAACCCTACCAAATAGCAAATTGTATTGATTAATCAATCTAAAATTTATATCATTATTCGACTTAAAAAAACTTATTGTGACGTTTTATTAAAAACCTAACACCAAATAAAAAGTATGAACTTACCAATGGAAATCAAACAATTATAAGTCGAATAAGTAAAGAAAACAACAACAACAAGAACACTTGGTGAACAAGTGAAATACCTAATTTTTAAAATTAAATGACCATCAAATCAGATGAGTTTGTAGTATTTGTATCGGATGAGCTTGTTTAGAAGAAGAACGAAAAGTAAGGTGACATCTTTTGTGTGATTACAAAATAAAGAGCAATTGGAGTTAAACAAGAAGAACGAAAAGTAAGGTGACATCTTTTGTGTGATTACAAAATAAAGAGCAATTGGAGTAAATCCGAATGAAATTGAAGGTGAGTCGGCAATGGAGTGTACAAGGTCGATTTCTTGGCAATTTTGAAGGTTAGAAAACTTCAGAAATCAAGTCGACTTTAAAGGTTAGAAAACATATACCTACAATTCGTTCATCTTCAAGGAAAGAGCAACATCCTGGTTTCTGATCTCAATCAGAATTGGTTTCCCCTCTGCGCATCAATCAAGATTATATATTTTAACCAAACATAAACAAAGAAGAAACAAAAATCATTCGACCAACAAGAAGAAAAAAACCTTCAAGAGCTTGTTTGATCGATAATCGTTATGTCGAGTGATGGCAAGTGAAGAAGGAAGAAAGAGTAGGTCCTTCAGTTTGGAAGAGAGAATCAAATCCGGTGTTTCTCATGGTCCGAGTCAGCCCTTTGGATCGAGTCTAATAGTTAAAAAGCAATATTAAACATGTATAATTAGTTTTTTTGTGACCCGGTCCCCATTTGGAACCAATTAGAAACCACATCAAACACTCCATAATATACTAAAAGAAAACCATACAAAGTCTAATATTGTCTCATAAATATAATTTGAATTATTTTATTATATATGTCATCTTTAAGTAACTTTTTTAATTTAACTTGTAAAATAAAATATACGCATCCTCATAACTAAATAATTTCTAGACTAGTAAAACATATAATCAAACATCATTACATCTTCATTTGCGCATCCTTCCTCTTCCATCTGTCTCTCGGCGAATTCTGAAAATTAACATCAAATCCAGCGGTTCTAAGGTATCAATTTCTCACCTCGATCTTCCCCTAAAATGTATTATATGCTTCTTTTACCTAGCCCTGTGTCTTTTTCTCGATTGCTTTTATTACCGAACAACAAAAATTGTATGAACTGGTTTCTCAGACAGTCTCAAGTACTCCGAAAATCAATGGCTACACTTCGCCAACAACAATTCTCTGTTTCGTTTTAAGGTAAGTATATTTAGGGCTTGTATATATGTATTTGAGGATTGCTTATGGGATCCATAAGAAGTTTGGATTGTTCCCTAGGTTAGTCATTTGCTGCCATCAATAAGGCCTCCAACATTAATCTCCAGGTACTCTTCTCCTATATTCAGATGTTAGAGATTTGCATGATCATCATCAGATATATTTTCTGTATCTCCACCAACGAGTTTTGTAACTTCAACATGAGCAGGTATGCTATCGAGACCTGCTGGACTGAGTCGATGTCATTTATAGAAGAACATACTGTTTTCGATGGTAACGATTTTACCTGAATCGGAATCAGGAGCCATGTAATCGGAATCCAAATCTAGAATCAGATTATGGTCGGCTTTGGCATTCCAATCGACCACAATACCCAAAAAACTCGAGTAGCTTGAGGTTATCACGGGGATGACTATACAAGATAACTATACTCACCAAAATCTTTAGAGACTTTCTAAGCCCAGGCAAATTCAATTCCCTTCCTCAACGCAGGATTTGTCGATCCAAGTTATGTCGATTGCAATAAATTTAGGAAGATTTACACTGAAGGTAGCCAAATACATGTTTTTTTATTTCTGAAATACGGAAATCAAATAAGCTATGAAGACCATAAATGGATTTATAGGTTTGGAGGCTATATGAAACAAACTTATGGTTGCTAACAAGATGTCTTGAACAAAGTAATCATCAACAAAGTTACATCTAAGCAAAGAGAAACTACTTGAATGAATTACGAAAATGATGATATAGAGAACAAATTAGAAATTGAAAGAATATATTTGAAGATAAGGAATTTAAGAGGGGAGGGGAGGAGTGTAATGGCAAAAGTATGCAGATTGACCAAGAATTTGTTACTATAAATATGTAGTTTTTAGACCGTTACAAAACGGTCATATTCTTCATAGTCTTATTTCAATTTGAATTAATTACAAGAGTGACCATTGCCTAACGGTAAGAAAGTCAAACCAATAATGGGTGCGTGTATTATGAGATTGAATAATAAAATAGTGGACAAATTACATAAATATTACTGTATTTTGGTAACCGTAGCAACCAAAGTGATATTATTAATTTTCTAATGGAACGACACCATTTGATGTTTTTTTACTAATCAGACCATTATTACTATCTACAATAAAAGTTTAGATTTATTGGATTATGTCGCACTTAAAAAAAATGACATCTTGAGTTTTACCATTTAATCATTTTTCAAAAATCCTTTCAATGGCCTTGGCATTTCTACAAAACTATGTACTCCAGAACCGGTAAAGTGCACTTTGGTTATCAGAATGCTGTGACACTCTAGATTCTTCTCCATGCTAACTGCAGTTCGGTTATCACAATGTAGGACATAGTTATATTGTTCTGTGCCCAACTCTGATTCGGAGTTCTTCAACCATATAAGCTATCATATAAGCTATGTGGCAGCTTCTATAATTGCCATATATTATACTTTTATGATTGATAGATCAACAATATTTTGTAATTTGGACACCCGGTTGATGGATGTACCCACAATAGTGAACCCATTAATTGTGTTATTTTCTTTGAATCTACCCAACCTCCCAAAATCTACATCTGTGTTCTTTTTATTGAAATATGAAGCAACAAGAAGAGTGCCTTTCAACTAGCATAGAAACCACTTGACTCCTTCCCGATGCTTCTTTCCTAGAGTTGATATGAATCAACTAATAAATCTCACTACAAGAGCAACATATGGGATAGTATATAACATAACATACATCAAACTTATAATTGTTGTGACATAAGGAACTTTATTCATTTCTTATTTGTTTGCATCCTTCTTTGGGATTGCTTCTTTGAGAATATCAGAAGACTCCCAAAATGTGTGCTTTTGGCCTTAACATTTATCATGCATAATCCCTTTGGTAGCTCTGTCTTTGACTATGCTCATGTATAGAATCCCTTTGGTAGCTCCCAAGTACTTTATCTTGAATTTTTGAAATACTACTTCTTAAATTTGTTTAACTCATGTATGCTTGATTCAGCTACCAACATGTCATCGACACTCAATCTAAGGATGATATACGAGGAAGTAAACTTCTTTAGGAAGCAACAAATAACCATGTAACAACTCACATTGTAATTCATATACATAATACTATAAAAATTAGAGTACCATTACCTTTGAGCTTGCTTCAATCCATATAGATTTTTCATTAACTTGCCCATCATGTTTTCTTTACTACCTATCTGAAAACCTTTTTGTTGTGCCATGTATATATCTTCATAAAGGTCTCAATGCAAGAATGCAATATTTACATCTAGTTACTCTAAATATAGACCTTTGGAAGCACATTACCAAAGACCACTAATTTGTCCTTGTCCTTCTTGATCATGTCCATCTTCGTCTTTGACCTTGAATACCAACATCTTTTGTAGTCCTTCATTCCCTGTTGGTAGATTGATGAAGTACCAACATTGGTTATTTTCAAGTGAGCTTAACTCGTCCACCATTACTCGTCCACTAAATGGAATCTTTCATGCTCAAGGCCTTTAGATAATAATTTGTCTCCACATTCAACAAGTAAACTGTTGTTGGAGATTAACTAATTGGAGTTCCTCTTACTATACTAGATCTTATGCTAGTTAGGGTTTCAGTTTTAGCTCTTTCATCGTTTCACTTTGTAAAATCAGTTATCCTCTATGCTCCCACTATCTCCAAAATCCTCATACTCATCGTAGCTCCTATTTCTTCCTAAAACTTTCACATATCTCTAGAGTGTCTTGTAGTGTCATTCTTTTTAATTGAATTGAATAGAAATTAATATTTCTCATGTGGTTTCTACTTTGCTTCAAGATTTTCTCCAAGCATACCTTTTAGAGGACATTATCTTCGAACATGATATCCCTGCTTCTTTGAGGAGGGTGGAGGATCAACATAAAGAGGCATCAAGCAACTTAAGGTGTTTAAATAAGGTCTCAATAATTTTTTTGGGTTTTGGGATCAACGTGATAACGCCCTGCATACTCAAAGATGTTGCATCGTTCCTTAATGACGTACGTCCATCGTACACTTCCAGTATGCCCAACATAAGGACCAGATTTTCAATATTTTTAATACTTGATTCAAGAATGGAAACTACCTAAAATGTTCAGGTGTCACAACTTCTATTAATATTTTCATTTAATATTACCAAATATACACTTAACAAATATTCCAAATACTAAGCATTCATTTCCTATGGAAGCATTCAATTGATATAAAATATTTTATGGAAAATCATTCTTATTTAAGTAAACATGCACTCACTTGAATTAGATGGAAGACTTTTGTGAAAATTATCACCTTGACTAACAGTTTAGCTTTCCCCTTTGAACGACCCAAAATACAAATATTACTAAGTCTTAGCATTTGTTTGTTTTTTTAAGGACTATTTTAAAAATATTTACTTGTACCTCGTATAACAAAATATTTTTGATGCCTCAGTATAGGTAATGGCCTATTTGTTGTTTCTTTTCCCATATGTAGCATCTACCCATTTATAAATAGTTTTTGTGCTTATGCAAATAATAAAAAATCGTCGACTATTTTGGAGAATCATGTTACTCAAAGGTAGTTGCGATCTTAGTTTCTTGTTTACGAATCTGAGTTTGTATTATGTTGTAATGTATTTATTATATCATTCTACTTTTTTCATATTACTTCAACTTTTCATAGCTAAATATAGTTTTCCCATCCAGAATAAGCACATACCAAATAGATTTTTCAAAGTATGAAAATTACAAGTTGAATGCAATTTTTTGATAATTACAGTAATAAAGTAACAAAAGAATTCAAATAATGACCTACATATTAGATTGATACAAAAGTAAACCCTAACACCCCGTTCTCGAGTTCAACTTAATGAGATTAAAGAAAGGAAATGAGTGGAAGTGAGAAGAAAATAAAAGAAATTTGTGTTCCTGAGTTACGCTAAAAGAAGGAAGTGGTGAGAAATGGAATGATCACTTTTCGTCCAAACTTTCCTTCCGATTTGGAAGGATTTGGAAAGAAAGGACAAAATGAATAATTTCCTTCAACTTCTCTCCAACTTGGGAACACAAAAGAAAGCTTTCTTTTCCTTTTATTTCTCTTCTTTTCTCTCCTTATTTTCTTTTCTTTGCTTTGCTTAAACTAAGGAACTGGGCATAAACCGTTTTGAAACATTCATGAAACTTGAATATTCTTCCCATAGTCACAAAGATCGTCAAATCAGCCACGTATTGCATTTTGGATCGTGCGTTCCAGTTTGTGGTACATTTTGACACCAAATGATCATGGATTGTCACCTGGAATGTGATTTACCCTATTCCCGATTTCGTATTTTCTTCAACTGGGATCAAGAATCGGAGGTCTGTGGAACATGAATTTTGAATTTGTGGAATTGGGTTCCCGTACCGGTGTCATTGGAACACAAACAAGTTGCTAATTGATTTAGTTGAAATTTGAAATCATGTTTTCTTCTCGGGGATACGATTACACAATATTGGAAAATATTTTCTTGAAATTTTGAATTGATTTTTTATTAATTTATCTTTAATTAACTACTTTTACATTTGTAATTTGTTTCATTGAATCAACTATATGATTTCCTTGATTTGGTTGATTCACAATTCCTATACGTATATATAATGCAACAACATGACTTCGTAGAACACATTCTTCACTCTTCTCTTCACATCAACAACAATATATAATTTTTGCACTCTTTTCTTCGTAGAAACAAAATGCTAAAGTTACACAATGTCTTTTGGTAAAAGGGATCTACTTCTTCTGTTTCAAACAATAAACTAGAGAGCATATTGTGCTAACTGAGAATAAAGATAGTAGTGATGATAACACAATTACGGAGAATAATAAAAAAGTTCTGAGCTAAGAAGTGAAGGATCAAAAACCACGTTTGCAAGAAGTCAACATAATTGTTTATATAAATAGCAAAAACAAAGAGGGATGCCAAGGTTTGAGTTTGCAACCGTTACCATCAGAAATTTACATGTTCTTATACAATAATTCATGTTCACTTTTTTGGTGCTAAGGATGGGAGGAAAGCAAATATAAAAAGGTGTAGCGAAATATTAAAAGACTGCGAGAAGTATGAAAGGTTGATGAATAAAGTTAAAGCTGTCGAAAAGGTAGGTGTTCCTTGTACTTTGAAAAATTATGTAATCAGTAAAAATACTCCATCTCTCCTTTGTCTAGGAAAACCACTAAAGAATCATTTGATAAAATGGAAAGAAACATGGGACTTGAAAATTACAAGAGGCTTATGTTTTAATTGAATTCCTATCAATGTTTTGTGGAATCTGTAATTTTTCAAGAACGTTAGAGCAATAAGCAAAACTCGTGTTGGTTATAAACTTTCATCAAGCAAAAATGCGATGACAATTTTTTTTGATGAACGCCTTAGAGATGTTGAAAAGGATTTAAAAGTGATCAATGATATGTGGTCTCAATGCATTTCCATGGTATCTGATGGGTGGAAAATTGTGAAACACAAATGTCTAATTATTGTTTTTACAATGAATAGTTGTGGGGCAATGTTCATGTACCTAGAGGATTTCTCAGGTATAGAAAAAAAGGTGTCGCAATAGCAATGTATTTGAGCTATTTAAGAAGTAGGACGAAACAATGTCCTTCAAGTTGTTATAGATAATGATGTGAACTTCAAGGCTACTGGAAGGGAAACTGAAAAGGTACACCAAAACATTTTTTGGTCTCCTTGTGTTCGTACATTGAATTTGAACTTTAAACACCTCGCTAATGAAATTTAATGGTTGATCACTGTATATAGGAGAAGTAAAGTAATTATTAAGTATTTCCTTAATTACAATCAATCCCTAGCCATATTTAGAGATAAATCATTCTTAGAATTGATAAAAATGGCCAATAAAAGATTTGTGTCTCATTATATTATATTGAAAAGGTTGAAAAGGTTAATGGATAGTAGAGAGGCTCTTGCCACAACCATTTCCCTAAATTCTTAGAGAGATTGGGTTAAACGTAGATATGAAAACACTAGAGTTACTAGAGCCACAGTTGCTCACACCATAAGAAGTGAAGAGTTCTTGGAAGATATTGAAAGTATTTTAGTAATTACAGAACCAATTTTTTTATTGATAAAGTTTTGTTATGGTGACGGATCAAAAATTGGAGAAATGTATGAAAAAATGGATAATATGTTGGAAAAAATTAAGGATGTTATGTTAGATAATAAATATGCTTCTAATTACACGCAACCGGAGAAAATGGTGTTATCTAGATGGGAGACAATGACAATTTCATTGTACTGCTTGGGATTTGCTTTATCTCCTCTAATTTACGATTCACGTTATCTTGATACGTTAGCGCCATGTGGAATACCAAAAAAATCCTAAGCCAGTTTGGTTGTATGGAATCTTTTAAAAGGATATCTGAAAGTCCTAAATAAGAGTGGTTGTTGTGTCAATAATTTGAACCATTCCACATGAAGACGCTGATTTACTCAATGGTGGCAGCTCGAATAGATGAAATCATAGTTGAGATCGATTAGTGGTCAAGTTACAGTACATAAACTCTGTAGTTAGCCAGCAGAAGTTCCAAAGAAAGTTCTATCCCAGCCGATTAGTAGCTCGTTGACAAAAAGAAACTGTAGCACCCACTCTTACGTATTGTAACATCCTTATTCATGGTATGTAATTTTAATCTTGATTTAATGAGAATATTTCGTTGAAGTCTGAACAACTGAAATCTAGAATTAATCACAAGAAGCATGGTGTCACAACCCGAACCTTTTTCCGTTAACGTTTGCCCGATTCCGTTAAATAAAATTTTAATTTTATTTTGTTCCGTCAAATCCTTATAGCTTGAAAAATCATTAATTTACATAATTAAAATTTATATAAGAGTCGGATCCAAAATTACGCGAAAACCTGAGTTTTCTTCGAAAATCAGCAAATCCGGTCTGATTGGTGTTCACAGCCGTGAACCTGATCACGATCGTAAACCGTTCACGGCTGGTGGACCCCACCACCAATATATATATATATATATATATATATATATATGTATATATATATATATATATATACGTGTTCTACCCTCATTTACACTTTTTTGGCCGAAAACACACCTTCTCTCTCTAAAACCATCACCCGAAAAACCCAAGTTTCTCTTCATCTATCACTCAATCCACCTTAGACCTCGTTTTGGAGCATCAAAAATCAGTCTTTTCATCAAATCAAGTATTTTTGTTCTTGAGTTCACGGCTGTAAATCATTCAAATCTTCAAATATTCAAGGGCCGAAATCAGTTCATGACCGTGAACCCTTCAAATCTTCATATTTTCACCAAGAATAGACCATGAACCCTTCAAAGACCACAAACCCATCAAAGGCAATAAACCATTCACGGCTGAGAACAGTTGACGGTCGTAATCTGTTCATGGCCGTAATCAGCCTTATATCGTGAATCTTTGCTGTAAACCTACTTTTCCACTTCGATCAAGCCTCAGTAACATTCCTCAACCAAAAACATGTGTTTATAACACTTTAACTAATGGATTTACTAATTTAACTAACCTCACGCTCAACAACTCGAGGGTCCTCATTCCAGTCTTGTGGTCCAATATACACGCAACCAACAGTGAGTTCATACCCCTAAGCTTTTACTATTTTAACGTTTTCAGGGGAAGAATACAAGCCAAACACAAATGATTTTGTGAACGTATACAAAAGAATTTCAACATGTTTAAAACTTATGCAATTCATACAATCAAAAGATTTCCACATTTTATAAAATATTTAGATATTTTATCCCTTTTGTAACATGCTGAGCATAGGGGACGTTTCCGACTTACAATCAAATTGCATACTTTTCAGACCAATACACAAACCGAGTACATAACATACGGATTTCAATAGTACATTAACAAACATATAAATGATGACAGACTTAGTTTATGAAATACATTAATACATACGAATTTCAAGAGTACAATATTAGATAATTATTTAAGTATAACTATTGTTACACTACTAGTTTACAAACGGATTCAAATACAAGAGAACATAACACTACACGTAAACTAGTTAATACAGCGTTGTGAGACATCACTTCAATTGTACCCTTCGGGGTGTGGGTTAAATCAAATCATAGTATAACTAGAGTCTCCCGGAGGGAGAGCGTGAGATTTGTGAATAGATCTATTCAGGATTGACTATCCCACACCTAAACTACTAGCTACAGTTAGGCAGGCATGCCTTCGTTGACAAATGTCATAATATCCGACGCCTGAAGAACATCACAGAGGTCACTAGGTCATATCAAGAATGGTTATACGGTATCACAACAGCGTAAACTAACCTTTTGTTTACGCGAATTCATTATTCATTAGTGTCACACCCCAAAACCAGAACGACGGAAACGTTTTGGGGTGGATGACGTCATGTCAAGTATCACAACACATGCATATAGTAATCAAAGTACAACAAAACATTGCATTAATAGTAATAATTTTACATGGTTACATTACATAGTATCAAAGTAATACAAGCAACATATATAAAGTGCAGCAAGGTACTTAGGCCATCTTCATCAGCAGCTCCGGGGATGTACCTGTCTAATTGCTTACCTGAGATTACAAGTTATTTGAAAAGCGAGTATCAGCATTTTTACAAATGCTGGTGAGTTCATAAGCATTTAGTGTCATTTAGTCAAATAACTTTAATAAGTAGTAGTTTAAGTGCTTTCTGTGCTTTAGCGTCCTTTCCAGAAAATCCTATATTTTCTTTAAATAAAGCAGCCTTCTACCAAGACTGTTTCAGTGCATTGTGGTAAGAGGTAGTTTTCCCTTAATTGACATTGTTATCAAAATACTGAATTTGATTATTTAAGAAAGCAGGAGACATCAGGGAATAACATATGCCTCAGCAGTGAGGACTGCTGACTAAGGCAAAGAATCTTAGACTCCAGGAGGGTATCGAACTGACGACACGCCTGGTTCAGTCTAACAAAGGGGAGACATACACCCCAGAAGGTACCAAATGAAAGGTACAGCTAGTAAGGTCTAAAACAGTAAATATAGACCGAAGACGATACCAAATGAAAGGTATCTCTCACAAGGTTAGAACAAAGACTACGGACCTCAGACAGTATCAATTGAAAGGTACAGCTAGCAAGGTCGAAACAGAGACTATAGACCCCAGACAGTATCAAATGAAAGATACAGCTAGCAAGGTCGAAACAGAGATTATAGACCCCAGAAAGTATCAAATGAAAGATACAGCTAGTAAGGTCGAAACAGAGATTATAGACCCCAGACAGTATCAAATGAAAGATACAGCTAGCAAGGTCGAAACAGAGATTATAGACCCCAGACAGTATCAAATGAAAGATACAGCTAGTAAGGTCGAAACAGAGATTATAGACCCCAGACAGTATCAAATGAAAGATACAGCTAGCCAGGTCGAAACAGAGATTATAGACCCCAGACAGTATCAAATGAAAGATACAGCTAGTAAGGTCGAAACAGAGATTATAGACCCCAGACAGTATCAAATGAAAGATACAGCTAGCAAGGTCGAAACAGAGATTATAGACCCCAGACAGTATCAAATGAAAGATACAGCTAGCAAGGTCGAAACAGAGTGACTCCGAAAAGTGACATCAGCATACAGTGTAAATTGCTGACGCAAATACCGTTACCTTAAAACCATGAATTATAAGGCAACCCAGGATACTCGTAACCATACTGACTAGAGTTCCAGACGCCCTACAAGCATCTATATAATATGACATTTGTCACCCCTTGGCTTGGTGGGCCGTGGACTGTAGCTAGCTGTCAGGGTGCGGGGTTGTCAATCCCGTATAGGCATATACACACAATGTCCGCTCTCCCTACAGGAGACTCTGGTTACCAACTAGACGACGGAGAAGGCCGCGTCCCGAAGATGCATCCCAAATAGAGAATAGTGTGTTTCTTGAGAGGAGTGGGTTTCTAATACAAGTGATATACTAGAGGTAGAGACTTCCAAACAGTGGGTAGTGTGTTTCTAAGGTATGTGTAGAATAGATGAAGAGACTCTTAATTGACTTGACTAGAGAATTCCCTATATGTCCATACCCATATACATAGTATTTAACTAATGGACCAAACGACCTTCGGACGGCTACCCGATCCCACCAGACCACATCTCAACGAAGAAAAGGAAATAGGGCCGATGAGCCTTCCTAAGTCTTTCAGTCATTACTTATATATACCTATATAAGTACGGACATACATCTAACTATGACTAAGTGGGTATCAAGTGAAAGTGATTCTCGTGAAGTAGGAGTGTCTAATAAGTGAAGCAAGAGCGGTCGCAAGTGAAGTATAAGTGTCGAATAAGTATAGGCGCATCGCGAAGTAGATATGACCACAAGTGAAGTAAGAGTGTATCAAGTATAAGTGAAGTAAAGTCGCTCTCAAATACAAGCGAAGTAGAATCGTATCACTAAGTAAGAGGGTAAATAAGTATAAGAGTTATCAGGTATAAGTGACTTCAGGTACAAGCAAAAACATTACAGAGTAGGAGCATAAAATAAGTATAAGCGAAGCAGTGGTATCTAACAATTTAAAAGTATTCATGAAAACCCTTAAAGATTTTGTTACTCAGGAAAATCGCATTTGTATTCTTTGATAAAATAGGTGTGAAAATCTTTAGAAATCTTTGAGAATCTTTTATAAATCAGTTGAAATGAGTCTTTGATAAGCTATGAAAGTAAGAACTTGAACAAATTTAAAAACCCTTTTTGAAAGCCATTTATAGTGTCCTACTCGGTAAAACAGTGTACAGTGGTAAAATCTTGTGCATGCGGGTTATCAATCACACGTGATTGATATGATAACTGGCATGTTTAACTTGTAATCCCCCCCTATGAAAACATTTAAAAGCATTAAAAAGGTTCATTCAGGGGTATGAACTCACCTAGTGTAAGTAGGTCCGACGGAAGTGCCGTTTGGGCGTTCGGGGTCTCGCAAGGACTTGAACACACACTAGGACCTATTTTAACATATGATAACATATGTTCACATACAATTAGCATATAATATACTAATTAAACAATTATACACACTCAAAGGAGTGGAAAACACTTTTGGTTGAGTGTTTGGGGTCCCGGGTAGCGTTTAAGGGTGCTAAGGGTCTCCTATCAGCTGTGGGACTTTGCTATGCTCAAGTATCAAGGGTGTAAAGGGGTTTAAAGCATCAATATGGACCAAACAAGGAGTTTACGGCCCAACCTAAGGGAGTTTACGGCCGTAAACTCCCAAGGTTCTATTCTTGGGGTTTTGATGCTTCTAGCTTGTTCCTTGATTTATTCTAAGCACTTTTCATCAAAGGCATGATTGGATTTGAGGCTTCTAAAGGTATTTTATAGGAGTTTACGGCCTAAGAACTCTCCCAAGGGAGTTTACGGCCGTAAACTCTCAATCTTTGAGTTTAGTGAAGTTTCAAGCCTCTAATGCCTTTCTAGTGATTTATAATGAAGTGTGATGCTATTTTGGAGGATTAAAACCAACATTTGAGGGGGTTTTAGGGGAGTTTACGTCCTAGATAATGCTTGGGCCATAAACTCCAAGAAATGGCTCATTTTTCTTGTGTTTAAGCCTTTAATTCCATTCTAGCATTTTATGGTAAATGTCTAAGGCCATTAGGGGGGCAAAAATCACACTTTTGGGCATGATTTTAGGGAGTTTACGGCCTTGACTATTCATGGGCCATAAACTCCTTTCTTTAATTCATTTTGGAGTGTTCTAGTGTCCTAAACTCAAAGGAATAAGTCCCTAAAATATGTAATAAGCCCTAGGATGAGTTTGGTGCACATTTGGGACCCTAACTTGTGGAGTTTACGGCCTAAGCATGTGCTTGGGCCGTAAACTCTTCTTTGAGTCTAAAATCCATGCATTTTAGTGTTTAAACGCCCCTAGGCTATATCCCCTAATAGTTTCTAAGCTCATGGTCAAGTTTAAAGGCATTTTTGACACCTTTTTAGGGGTTTACGGCCCTAGAATGTTCCTGGGCCGTAAACTCCTTATCTTATGTCTTCTTGGATGATTTTTGGGCTATAAACATAAATCAATACGCTTAGAATAAGTTAGGGTAAGCAGACTTACAATTTGGAAGCGTTTGGTTGCGAATTCGGGGCGAAAACGGGTCTAGAGAGAGAGTATAGAGAGAGAGTGTAAAAAGTCTCCCATTTGACTCCACTCACCCTTATATAGGTTTCACAGTCGGGGCTCAGTGGAATTTTACCCGATACTGCCGTTAAACGGGGCTTTTGGTCGCACCCGATTTAGTGGTCGTAATAATAAAACTTGACATTTCCTCAATAAATGGAAATGTGTGTCTTGAGTTTTTATTCCCTTTTATCACGACTTAACGGCATGTTAAAGGCAACCAATGGAATGTTTATTAAATTGATGCCCTCTATTTAACTGAACTTTTATACAGTGGAATATTCCGTTAACGGTAACGGGGAAATGTAACGGGACAACTTGGGTTGTCACATCATCCCCCCGTTAGAGGGAATTTCGTCCCGAAATTCAAGTCTAGACAAGGAAGTAGGCATGAATGGCCAAGTAGAGATGAGGGAGTACTTCCTATACGGTTGCCCTTGCATTCCCAAGTGATCTCTAGTCTGTGTTTGTCCTCCCCACAGATCTTCACATACGGGATGCGCATTCCGTCAAGTGTAGCTAGCGGGTTCCGACTGGTGTATCTATGAAGTCAGGGTTCTCGATGGATTCTATCAAGGTGAGTGAGGCACGAAGAGTGTTGTCGGATAGTCGCATATCAAGTCTAAGAAGTGGATCGGTCGAATGTGAATCTTGTGGTATATCCGAAAGTAGTAGTGGTCTGAAAAGGATTGGACCAAATTTCCATGAGGATTCCCGGATGGTCCTACGCTCTAGGAAGGGTATAGCCTTTCAGTACTTAGAACATAGTGTACTTCTATGGCAAGATCATCACTGGCGTGATCGCCATTCCGAAGTTCCTAACGTTCTCTCTCATACTGGTAGTGTAGTCCTTCGGGTTGGTTCTTAGGAATCTCAAGTGGTCTTCAGTTTCATGCTTTCTTTCCACTGGATGATAGAGGCTTCCTAGATCGTCAAGTGGGTTGCGCGACTATGGTCATTGGTTTGCTATAGAGTGTCTATCTCCAGCTTGTGCAAAATGGACCTGCACTAACGACACTTGAGATACGGAAACCCTGAGAATCGGGGAGATAGGGTTTCACCAGACGAGTGTTGGACTATCTCGCGAGGTAGTTCTACTATCTCTGCTTGAGATAGTATTCGGAGAACACCTATTAGTCCAAGGAATCTCTAAGACTGTGGTTTATTCTAGTGTGGAAAGTGCGTGCTCCGACGTAATCCCTCGACTAACACCAAGGCTGGTGTCGAGTCTATAATCTTTTCGGGATCCGTGTCATGAGATTTAACGCAACTACTTTCGCACTTGACCAAGTATTCTTGGCTGCGAAGGTTACGCTGTGGTTCTCGGTATTCTAGTGTTTACCTCGGGAAATATGATTCATCACCTACGAGGCGACGACGATTTTCCTCCTTGTGAGAGGGTGGAGGATGATAAGCACTACCTGCCTATAACTGGGTGGGCAAGGTGCAGGAGTAGTGCGAGCACCTACCGCAACTATTCTCCCAAAGGTTCTGAGTTTTCTCGGTCTAAGGCAAATCTAGTGGGCATAGGGTCTCTTCACTCGGAACTCTACTAGCTCAATCCGCAGTAGTTCTCTTGATTTTCTGCTCCTATGTCATCGAATGGGGTGAAAGTGTTTTGCGAAGAGGTTCATGGTAGAACTCATGCGTGGCTTAACTGCCCATACTTGATGGATGCCAGCAGTACACCTGGTCATAGTGGTCAGCCTCATGAGTTCTATTCTCTGGGTTCACGAACCTTATGTGTGAGGTGAGGAGGGTCACCCAGGGAACTCAACGGAGTATGCCTCAGATGGTTGTCGTTTTCTGAGGTATTTGCAGTGCCTTTTACTTTGACGTTCATTTGACTACGAGGGGTCGATCGATGGCGTGGGGTACCCTCACTTGAGTACTTCGAAAGGTTTGAGATAAGAGGGACGGTTGACGAATTGCATTAGATGTGATTATTTGTGTTAGGTTCGGGTTCGGAGGAACCTTTATTTGCCGATATGGCCATGGAGAAAGCTCACAGCACTAAGAATGTACACATGGTTGCACGAAGTCAAACCGTGCTCAATAGAGTCGTCGAAGTTGGCTCACTTCAACGTGATATAAAGTGAAGATCGATAGAGTCATGTGCCGAACAGGCACACAAGTTCTAGGCGTCTCGGGTTTCGTCCCATATATCTCTACCGCGGATACTTGGACCGATAGAGTCGACGCGGAACTATAGAGAGTTCTAAATGTTTCCGAATAGAGTATCTTTTCTTGAATGGATCCTCACGAGGCATTTCTATAATCGCCTCACATATACTAGTCATGTATATTTAAGGTGGGGAGGACTGTCGACTGAGCGACCCCGCCCTAAATCCACAACCAAAGGAGGAACAGGAAATGAGGCGGCATTCGCTCACTCTAGGTCTATCCATCCTAAATATACATGGCCGTAACGTATATGTTTAGCCATTGTAGTTTTACCTAATGAATTTTTAAATTTTATAACAGTGCTGCGACTTTCACCTTACTAGAAAGAATTTATACTTGAATTAGTCTTTTATTGTTTTTTTTTTTTAGCTTAGTTATCCGGGATCGAGAGACGTACCAAAATCCAACGAGTTTCTTTGCTGCTTCTTCCTAAGCAGTAGTGTCAGGCTCCTTCTGTGTCTTTGTCTTTCTCTTCAGTTGGGCAGTCCCTCTTAGAGTGTCCCATTCTACCACATAGGTGGCAAACCATACGGGTCGCCACATTGGTGGTTGGTGTAATGAACTCAACCGGGGTTTTGCAGACACGAGCAGTATGCCCCAACATGTGGCACCTAGCACAATAAAGTTCCCGGCAGGTACCATGATGATGGTAGCTGCACTTGCTGCAGTGGGGAAGGTCTCCTAGGTATGGTCTTCTTGAGGTCGGGAGGGAAGGATTTACAGGGGTATCGACTGCCTCAGCTCGTTGCCCTTCGGAAGGTCCTGGAGCCGAGGTACTTCCCTCCTTTATCTTGAATTTTCTCTTTAGTGGGTTAAGTGGAGGTTCTTGGGTGGCTGAGTGGGGAAGAGTGGGTTGCTGCCGTCCATTGCCAGAATTAGAAATCCCGACAGGGCCCTTGCTAACATTGGTGTGGTTAGCATTCAGGTGAGCCATGACAGCTGCTACGGCTGCTGAGACTGCAGCTTGGAACGTAGCTTCATCGAATAAGAGGGCAGGTTTCTTGCTTGCGGATTGGTTACGCTTCTTCAGTGGCATGGTTTTTCCTACACGGAGAGGAATACAAGGTAATGAGAGATGATGGTTAACCCTGGACATTTCTGTCCTTAACGCATTAGGCATAAATTTTTCCCGTGCCTCGGGTACTAGTTGTTTGAACGTTGACCTACATCCCTATGATGTAGTCCTGGAAATCAAGGTAAGAGTATGAGTATCGGAAAAAGGCCATAAGATGCGAGTCGTTCCTACTAAGTTACTTTTATACATGGAAAGGTTTCACTCTCCGGCCTGGAGAGGATTGAGAACGGTTCGGAACGAAATCGTGGAAAGGGAAACTCACAAGGGCAGATGGCTAAAATTTTCTCAATAGAGATGTGGGGATCCGCCCTAATCGCGTATCTGGCAACGGGAAACGACGATTTACCTAACACATAGCGTGAGTAGTGTAACCACTAACTCACTAAACTGCATCATTTTTAAGAGTGAATTATCGTGGCGAATACGAGGAAAAGACAATTCCCGGGTTCTATGTACTAGCTCCCTCGGTCTGCCTCGTATCTTTGGCTGGAATCGGCGTGGGCTTCCTTCGGGTAGTTTCCTAGGGTTCTCTTCTTGTATGGACATATCGAATTTCTATTCCGCCTTCCTTCTGATTCCAACTATGGGTGTCATCACTTCATGATGGATGACTAGAAATCTCCAAAGTTTAGGCGAATCTCTCACCACTATCCCTAAGAGAATATGGGCACTTGGTGTATTCAATAGTCCCGACCCGGTTCATTCACTTCCGAACAGGAAATCTTCTCAATGAATCTCCTCGGGGTCGAAATCAACTCTTCTGTCAAGCACTGAAGTGGATAGGGTTTTTCTACAGGGTTCGCGCGAGAATGGAAATGTCTAAAGAATCCTAAGGGATTATTAACATTTCACTGTATGATCCATATCGAGTCCTGCTGCGATTACACAGGGTATACAAATCCTATATAGCTTAGATCCGATAGGCCTTCGAATATGTGATACTACTCTAGGACCACATCCCAACGAGGAAAAGGAAACAGAGCGAAACCACACCTTCTTAGCCTATGGGGTCTTTATTATATAAGATCTTGGAAGTACACCCTCTGTAGTTGTAGGTATATCGATAAGGGTCTTTTTAATTATTCATGCAAGGTTGTTTATAGATTCTAAAATACCCCCATGGTATTTTAATTCTTCATTGAGTCTTATCTTCTGATTATGATTCTGGGATTAGTGTGGATCTTTTAGCGTTCTAAAATACTCCTATAGTATTTTAACTTTATGTTTGGCTCTAGAATTCCTATTTGGTAAGTTTCAGATCTGCTGCACACCACTATCACTCCCGAGCACACGTTCATCGCATCTCGGATAAATGTAGTTGATCAGGTTACATTTATCCCAGCTTACGATTACATAACTGCCCAGGTTTGACTATAGTGCTCAACATCCGAAGACTTTTATTATGGTCCTTCTTGTGATACTTTTGTTCGAGTGCTTAGGTTCTGGATGTTATTATACTTTGGTAAAATATGGTTATATTTTAAAGTATAATTCTTGGTCAGAGTGTTTTATCCCATTGCATTTATAGGCTGTATATCTTTTATGAATTGATATACTTAGCTCACTATAAACAATGCTCTGATACCAATCTGTCACACCCTAAAGCCAGAACGACGGAAACGTTCTGGGGTGGATGACGTCATGTCAAGTATCACAACACATGCATATAGTAATCAAAGTACAACAAAACATTGCATTAATAGTAATAATTTTACATGGTTACATTACATAGTATCGAAGTAATACAAGCAACATATATAAAGTGCAGCAAGGTACTTAGGCCATCTTCATCAGCAGATCCGGGGATGTACCTGTCTAATTGCTTACCTGAGATTACAAGTTATTTGAAAAGCGAGTATCAGCATTTTTACAAATGCTGGTGAGTTCATAAGCATTTAGTGTCATTTAGTCAAATAACTTTAATAAGTAGTAGTTTAAGTGCTTTCTGTGCTTTAGCGTCCTTTCCAGAAAATCCTATATTTTCTTTAAATAAAGCAGCCTTCTACCAAGACTGTTTCAGTGCATTGTGGTAAGAGGTAGTTTTCCCTTAATTGACATTGTTATCAAAATACTTAATTTGATTATTTAAGAAAGCAGGAGACATCAGGGAATAACGTATGCCTCAGCAGTGAGGACTGCTGACTAAGGCAAAGAATCTTAGACTCCAGGAGGGTATCGAACTGACGACACGCCTGGTTCAGTCTAACAAAGGGGAGACATAGACCCCAAAAGGTACCAAACGAAAGGTACAGCTGGTAAGGTCTAAAACAGTAAATATAGACCGAAGACGATACCAAATGAAAGGTATCTCTCACAAGGTCAGAACAAAGACTACGGACCTCAGACAGTATCAATTGAAAGGTACAGCTAGCAAGGTCGAAACAGAGACTATAGACCCCAGACAGTATCAAATGAAAGATACAGCTAGCAAGGTCGAAACAGAGATTATAGACCCCAGACAGTATCAAATGAAAGATACAGCTAGTAAGGTCGAAACAGAGATTATAGACCCCAGACAGTATCAAATGAAAGATACAGCTAGCAAGGTCGAAACAGAGATTATACACCCCAGACAGTATCAAATGAAAGATACAGCTAGTAAGGTCGAAACAGAGATTATAGACCCCAGACAGTATCAAATGAAAGATACAGCTAGCAAGGTCGAAACAGAGATTATAGACCCCAGACAGTATCAAATGAAAGATACAGCTAGTAAGGTCGAAACAGAGATTATAGACCCCAGACAGTATCAAATGAAAGATACAGCTAGCAAGGTCGAAACAGAGATTATAGACCCCAGACAGTATCAAATGAAAGATACAGCTAGCAAGGTCGAAACAGAGTGACTCCGAAAAGTGACATCAGCATACAGTGTAAATTGCTGACGCAAATACCGTTACCTTAAAACCATGAATTATAAGGCAACCCAGGATACTCGTAACCATACTGACTAGAGTTCCAGACGCCCTACAAGCATCTATATAATATGACATTTGTCACCCCTTGGCTTGGTGGGCCGTGGACTGTAGCTAGCTGTCAGGGTGCGGGGTTGTCAATCCCGTATAGGCCTATACACACAATGTCCGCTCTCCCTACAGGAGACTCTGGTTACCAACTAGACGACGGAGAAGGTCGCGTCCCGAAGATGCATCCCAAATAGAGAATAGTGTGTTTCTTGAGAGGAGTGGGTTTCTAATACAAGTGATATACTAGAGGTAGAGACTTCCAAACAGTGGGTAGTGTGTTTCTAAGGTAAGTGTAGAATAGATGAAGAGACTCTTAATTGACTTGACTAGAGAATTCCCTATATGTCCATACCCATATACATAGTATTTAACTAATGGACCAAACGACCTTCGGACGGCTACCTGATCCCACCAGACCACATCTCAACGAAGAAAAGGAAATAGGGCCGATGAGCCTTCCTAAGTCTTTCAGTCATTACTTATATATACCTATATAAGTACGGACATACATCTAACTATGACTAAGTGGGTATCAAGTGAAAGTGATTCTCGTGAAGTAGGAGTGTCTAATAAGTGAAGCAAGAGCGGTCGCAAGTGAAGTATAAGTGTCGAATAAGTATAGGCGCATCGCGAAGTAGATATGACCACAAGTGAAGTAAGAGTGTATCAAGTATAAGTGAAGTAAAGTCGCTCTCAAATACAAGCGAAGTAGAATCGTATCACTAAGTAAGAGGGTAAATAAGTATAAGAGTTATCAGGTATAAGTGACTTCAGGTACAAGCAAAAACATTACAGAGTAGGAGCATAAAATAAGTATAAGCGAAGCAGTGGTATCTAACAATTTAAAAGTATTCATGAAAACCCTTAAAGATTTTGTTACTCAGGAAAATCGCATTTGTATTCTTTGATAAAATAGGTGTGAAAATCTTTAGAAATCTTTGAGAATCTTTTATAAATCAGTTGAAATGAGTCTTTGATAAGCTATGAAAGTAAGAACTTGAACAAATTTAAAAACCCTTTTTGAAAGCCATTTATAGTGTCCTACTCGGTAAAACAGTGTACAGTGGTAAAATCTTGTGCATGCGGGTTATCAATCACACGTGATTGATATGATAACTGGCATGTTTAACTTGTAATCCCCCCTATGAAAACATTTAAAAGCATTAAAAAGGTTCATTCAGGGGTATGAACTCACCTAGTGTAAGTAGGTCCGACGGAAGTGCCGTTTGGGCGTTCGGGGTCTCGCAAGGACTTGAACACACACTAGGACCTATTTTAACATATGATAACATATGTTCACATACAATTAGCATATAATATACTAATTAAACAATTATACACACTCAAAGGAGTGGAAAACACTTTTCGTTGAGTGTTTGGGGTCCCGGGTAGCGTTTAAGGGTGCTAAGGGTCTCCTATCAGCTGTGGGACTTTGCTATGCTCAAGTATCAAGGGTGTAAAGGGGTTTAAAGCATCAATATGGACCAAACAAGGAGTTTACGGCCCAACCTAAGGGAGTTTACGGCCGTAAACTCCCAAGGTTCTATTCTTGGGGTTTTGATGCTTCTAGCTTGTTCCTTGATTTATTCTAAGCACTTTTCATCAAAGGCATGATTGGATTTGAGGCTTCTAAAGGTATCTTATAGGAGTTTACGGCCTAAGAACTCTCCCAAGGGAGTTTACGGCCGTAAACTCTCAATCTTTGAGTTTAGTGAAGTTTCAAGCCTCTAATGCCTTTCTAGTGATTTATAATGAAGTGTGATGCTATTTTGGAGGATTAAAACCAACATTTGAGGGGGTTTTAGGGGAGTTTACGTCCTAGATAATGCTTGGGCCATAAACTCCAAGAAATGGCTCATTTTTCTTGTGTTTAAGCCTTTAATTCCATTCTAGCATTTTATGGTAAATGTCTAAGGCCATTAGGGGGGCAAAAATCACACTTTTGGGCATGATTTTAGGGAGTTTACGGCCTTGACTATTCATGGGCCGTAAACTCCTTTCTTTAATTCATTTTGGAGTGTTCTAGTGTCCTAAACTCAAAGGAATAAGTCCCTAAAATATGTAATAAGCCCTAGGATGAGTTTGGTGCACATTTGGGACCCTAACTTGTGGAGTTTACGGCCTAAGCATGTGCTTGGGCCGTAAACTCTTCTTTGAGTCTAAAATCCATGCATTTTAGTGTTTAAACGCCCCTAGGCTATATCCCCTAATAGTTTCTAAGCTCATGGTCAAGTTTAAAGGCATTTTTGACACCTTTTTAGGGGTTTACGGCCCTAGAATGTTCCTGGGCCGTAAATTCCTTATCTTATGTCTTCTTGGATGATTTTTGGGCTATAAACATAAATCAATACGCTTAGAATAAGTTAGGGTAAGCGGACTTACAATTTGGAAGCGTTTGGTTGCGAATTCGGGGCGAAAACGGGTCTAGAGAGAGAGTATAGAGAGAGAGTGTAAAAAGTCTCCCATTTGACTCCACTCACCCTTATATAGGTTTCACAGTCGGGGCTCAGTGGAATTTTACCCGATACTGCCGTTAAATGGGGCTTTTGGTCGCACCCGATTTAGTGGTCGTAATAATAAAACTTGACATTTCCTCAATAAATGGAAATGTGTGTCTTGAGTTTTTATTCCCTTTTATCACGACTTAACGGCATGTTAAAGGCAACCAATGGAATGTTTATTAAATTGATGCCCTCTATTTAACGGAACTTTTATACAGTGGAATATTCCGTTAACGGTAACGGGGAAATGTAACGGGACAACTTGGGTTGTCACAATTAGTTTTATTTTCACTAATAGAACTACTACATACTACAACTGCAGGATTCCAGGGACATGTTAGAAAATATTGGATTTTCTTGAAAACATGCAAACATTTTCATTGATTTATTAACAGGTTTTCATTACAAAAACATGCTTATGAACTCACCAGCTTATTGTTGATACTTATTTCAAAACCACTTGTATTCTCAAGAAATCAGTAGACAGGTACTCCCGCAGCTTTTGAGAAGACGCAGCATATAGAGTCACGTCTTTTTAACTTTTGCTAAACTTTTGATGTATATAAATTATGTAACAAAAAGATGTAAATATCTATATTTCAACGTAATGGTTATGTTTACTTTGATTACTATCATGCAATTGTTGTGATACTGTACATGACATCCTCCACTCCCGAACGTTTTCACTGTTTCGGTTTCGGGGTGTGACAGATTGGTATCAGAGCTATTGTTTATAATAAACTAAGTATACCAAACATTACATGGTATACAACTATAAACACTAACAAGGCGGAAGTGCTCTGAAACTAAAAGTATACTTTTAAAATTTAAGTAATTTATAAGAAGTATACAAGTATACATACGTACCATAAACAGTATCGCTGGTAGAACAAAACAAAAGTATTTGGATGTTGGACACTACGGTTAAACCGGAATAGTTATGTAGTCATATGTGGGGCCAGTATAACATGATCAAATATATTTGTCCAAGATATGACCAACATGTGTTTGGGAGTGACTACGGTGTTGCAACAAGTCTAAAACTCACCAAATCCAATACAAATAAAGCACATAGTTAAAATACTATAGCAGTATTTTATAGTTCTATAACACCGCACAGAATTGTTACAAGTACTACGAATCCTCACAAATGATACACTTGCAATTCCTTATTAATGTTAGTAAACCTTTATTGTAGATCTCTATTATCGCTGTAGAATTAAGATATATCTTGCTCAGAAATATCCGGTTCATGATCAATATAGAAGACTTATCGTCATTTTCCCCTTGTAACTTTTAAAGAAAGATGCCTCCCAGGAAGAGACTGAACAGAAAGAACAACGACCCTCCGAACGAAACCACCGCCACCACCTCCTTAGTTCGATCCTGCTATGTTCCAAGCAGCAGTTACAGCCGTTGTGGCCGCTGCAATGTCACAAATAAATTATGGCGGCTCTGGCGGATCGGTAAGTGGTACTCATATCCCCATAATCTTTATGGTGGTAACAGACACCAGAAGGAGTGTTCCTACACGGACTTAATGAACACAAACCCCAAATCATTCGACGGCAATCGAAGTTACATTGCCCTAACTCGTCGGTTCGAGAAGATAGAATCAATTTTCGAGATTTGTGCGTGCCCCGAGGCAAGCAAGTTAAATTTTGCCGCCTGTACGTTCACCGATAGAGCACTGGCTTGGTGGAATAGCCGAGATAAATCCTTAACTCTGTCGGTGGCCAATGCCATCGATTGGGTGAGCTTGATAGAGTTAATGCTTGCGGAGTATTTCCCAAGGGGCAAGATGCAAAAGCTGGAGCATGAGCTTTGGAACCTGAAGATGAACGGTTCTGACATTGTTGAATATACTGGTAGGTTTTTCGAACTGGCTCTTCTATGTCCCTGGATGGTTACCCTGGAGAGCAAGAAAATTGAGAGGTACATTTAAAGATTGACAACGCTAAGTGTCTAGCGTAGACCCTGATAGATCATGGGGATGATAATGGGACTGTGACAGCCATTCCTAAACCACCAAAGTAGAGTGGTGAGAAGAAAGAGTTCTGGAATAAGCGCAATGTCAAGTCTTCACAGGATCCCTCCAAGAAACAACAAGTAGTGGCAGTTCATGCTGCTACCAATCCTACTGCTATTCCTGCAACTCAAGCACATGCCAATAGATATGTCGGTACCCATTCAAGGTGCGATAAGTGTAACTTTCATCATCACGAACCCTGCCATGACATGCAATGCAACAGTTATGCCAATAAGGGACACACAGTGAGTTTTTACAAGACACAAGTCCAACCAACCAATCAGGCTCCTACAGAGGGTGTTGCTCAAGCCATCTATGGCTATGGAGAGACCGGTAACCTCAAGATAAATTACTCAAAAGCTACAGCTCGCAATACAGGTAAGGTTCTAGCTATGGGCCAGGAGGAAGCAGTTGATGATCCCACCGTAGTTACGGGTACGTTCCTACTCGACAACTCTTATGCATGCATTCTTTTTGATAGTCGCGCGGAGAGGAGTTTTGTTCATGCATTTAGACATCTAATCAAGCATAAATCCCAACCTTTAACCGAAACATGCACCGTCGAGATGGCTAACGAAAAGAAAGAGAGCACTAACGACGTATTCATAGGATGTACCCTTACCCTAAACAATCATTCTTTTCCAATCGACCTTATGCCAGTTTCAATAAAATGTTTCGATGTCTTTATCGGCATGGATTGGCTGAGCTCTAATCCTGCTGATATCCTTTGTTATGAGAAAGAAATTCATCCTAATCTGCTATTTGGTGAAGCCCTTATTATCTATGGTGATAAACTCAACTCAAACCTTCATATCATTTCGTGCATCAAAACCCAGAAATTTCTGCGAAAGGAGTGCCATGCATTCCTAAACCATGTCGTTAACGAGAGACAAGAAGTTAATGACCTCGAGAGCATCCCAGAAATCTGCAACTTTCTTCATGTCTTTCCCAAAGATCTTCCCGGAATTCCTCCTGAGTGCCAAGTCGAGTTTCGTATTGACTTAATCCTCAGAGCTACCCCCGTAGCCAAATCCCCTTACCGTCTAGCATCAGTAGAAATGCAAGTGTTGTCCAGCCAGCTCAATGAACTACTCAACAAGGGATTCATCAGACTAGGTTCCTCGCCCTGGGAGCCCAGTCTTATTTATGTAGA
Source organism: Lactuca serriola (assembly GCF_051521515.1). Classification (NCBI taxonomy): domain Eukaryota; kingdom Viridiplantae; phylum Streptophyta; class Magnoliopsida; order Asterales; family Asteraceae; genus Lactuca; species Lactuca serriola. Next base: position 169,176,966 of record NC_136412.1, read on the forward strand.
AGAAAGATGGTTCCTTTTGGATGTGTATAGATTATCACGAACTGGAAAAGCTTACCATCAAAAACTGTTATCCCCTACCCAAAATCGACAACCTTTTCGATCAACTCCAAGAATCTTACTATTTCTCAAAGATAGATCTTAGATCAGGATACCATTAGTTATGATTCCATGAGAGTAACGTTCCTAAGACCACATTCTAGACTCGATATGGTCACTACAAGTTTGTAGTAATGCCCTTTGGTCTAACCAACGCACCCACGGTATTCATTGATTTGATGAATTAGGTGTGCTTCCCCTTCCTAGACAAGTTCATAATAGTGTTCATTGGTGATATACTTGTCTATTCTCGTAGTGTGGAAGATCACGGATAGCACTTGAGGCTAGTGCTAGAAACTCTAAGGGCGGAGAAACTATACACAAAATTCTCAAAATGCGAATTTTGTACTAGAAAATTAACCTTCCTCGGTCACGTGGTCAATGAAGAAGGCATAAACGTGGACCCTTCCAAAATCAAGGCGATTGAGAATTGTTCGGCGCCGAAGACACCCACATAAATTCATCAATTCTTGGGTCTTGTTGGCTACTATCGTAGGTTTATCCTGAATTTCTCCAGGATTGCTAAGCCTCTAACCGACCTAACTCAGAAAGGTGTGACTGTTGGATTAATGTCTAAGTCCATAACTATAGTTGGTAAGACTTGACCCGACCCGGCATGGTCCATTTGGGTTGCATACCATCATGCACTTGGATAGACTATAATGAGAGAAATAAGACACTTATGGTTATTAATATATTACAAGTTCTAGTATATTAATAATAAGAATAATAAGATTATTTAATTAGTATTGATCAAGAATTAATCTAGGATTAATTAAGTGATCAAAAGAAGACTAATTAAATATATGGGTTGATTGTGTAAATCATCCATACTTGTATAGTGGGCTAATGCTCCATGGATAATCAAGTTGGGCTAAAACCCATAGGATGTTCCATGGATGCTCCATGGTGTATTTGTACCCATGGATCATGGAAATGAAAGGCCATGTCAATTAGGGTTTACATGGTGTAACCCTAACTATATAAGCATCTTATTCTTGACCAAAATCGGCCACTAGAGTGTGAAGTGAAAGGGCTAGCCGATTTCATGAGTTGTAGAATTCTATCAAGTTATTCTAAGTGTTTTGGTGATTGTGATTCCATTTGAGGCTTCCACACTATTGGGGCTAGGCACTCAAGCTTCATGAAGACTTTCTACATCAAGAGGTATGTATTCTATCTTGTTACATTCATTGTTTTTGTATGCTAGATTAGGATAATACCTTGGAAGTTCTTATTTGCATGTATAATAGAGAAAACATAGATCCAAGGTATTTAGGGTTGCATGTACACTTAGGAGTGTTAGAATGCTCAAAACCCAACGGTGGTATCAGAGCCTAGGCTTGTTTTCTATTATACTTGATGCAAATTGCTGAAAAATGCTGAAAAACTCGATTTTCTGGCTTTCTGGGCACTGGACTCGCCGAGTCCACTGATGAACTCGCCGAGTCCATGAGTAAAATCATCCTACTCGCCGAGTAGGTTCATGCACTCGCCGAGTAGGAGCCCCAGACAGCATATATTCGAGGTTTTTGGCTAGAAATGGACAAGGAACATTACCTTAAGCTGTTTTTGAATTATAAACTTGTTTTTCATGTGGTAATGTTCATGCTAATCCAATTTCAAAGATAATTGTCAATAGATTCATGTTTCGAATTAGTTTAGTGATTAGGCTAATTACATGAAAAAGTTTGATTTGAATTATCTTGTTCTTATGAGTTGTTTAGGTTAATAGGAAAGTTGTGTGAAATTATTGTTTTCAATCCAAATTAATCTAAGAGTTGATTCTAAAATGTGTTTGTGTAACTTGTCCTGAAGTTATATGAAAAGTCACATTTAAGTTTCATAAAACTCATAAAAGTTGGCAATGGTTACAAAATGAAGAGTCTTGTGTCATTGAATAATTTTTAGGACTCCATAACTTGTCCTCAAGTTATGGAAGTTCAAGAGTCACTTCATTAAAAGAAAAATATGTAACCATAATTAAATCCATAAGTTATAAAATAAAGAAAAAGTTAGTTCTTTTATTAGTTTAAAGTCTTCCATAACTTGTCCTCAAGTTATGGAACTTGAAGAGTTTTTGGATTAAAACTACTTTAAACACATAAGTTATGGAATTAATTAGTTTTGAATAGTTTCAAAACTTGCCCTCAAGTTTTGGAATTTGAAAAGTGTTCCTTATGAATACTTTAATTCCAAGTTAGCCCTTAGAATTTTAAAAGTTAAAATTCAACCCTTATACTTTATAATATTATAAGTTAATAATATATATATGTATAAGAGTAAAGTCAGTCTTACCGCTAGTACGCCTCATTCACGAAGCCGGTCTATAAGGTGGGTATAAGGTTGTTGCCTATAAAATGGCAACTTAATGGGTGTCCACTCTCAACCACCGCTTGCTTGACTGGTGGAGGGTCGTTAGCCGAACGGGTTTGACAAGACTATAATTCTCCTTTCATTAAAAGTATTAATGACAAATACTAAGTAACTAAACTCTTAATAATACCCAATCTTAGTTACTTAGGAAAAATGTGAATAAGGTGCTAACCCATGAAATTACACTTTACACTTTGTCTAAGTCATTAGTGGAGCGTGTGTGGTTAACCGGCACACTAACTTGGACTTAACAAGGTAGGTAAAGGATGACTTAATATTTATCATAGTATCGATGGAGCGTGTGTGGTTAACCGGCACATCGATTGAGGGGTAATTTATTAAGGGTACCAAGTGATTTGCATGGTTACTTCACACCTTGTTTTGTGATCCTCGGCATCCCAGTCACAAAAATTGAAGGGCACACTTGAGATTGAAACATGCCATTGAACAGTTCAATGAATCTCAAAGATCTAGGAGTTTCAAATCCAATTAAAACCTAACAATACATTTCATTTATCTTGGTGGAAATTGGTGAATCGTCATTCACCTACCTTCAAATATTTTATAGCTTGGATTATGGCATACCTCTTCTAAGTTATAAAATAGTTTGTTGGGTCCTAGCCTTAATATTTCATATTGGGTGTCATATTAAGGACTTTAAATCAACTATCTTGAATATCTCCCAAAAGATGTCTGGTTTAGACACCTATGATCTTCCCAAATCTCTTGAAACAAGGTTTCCTAATGAAGATGATGTCCCATGGATATCATACTTCTTTCTCCTCCTCTAACTAATCTCCCTAACCCACAAGTTCTTGAAAAGTTTAAGGTCACTCAATCCCTATTGACAAGGCAAGGTCTAGGTGTGAACACATCTTGGAGATGTAGTCACATATTGAAAAGCCGGGAGAGTTGGGTGTCAAAGTCTTGAGAAAGTTGGTGGTTCAACTACTTTCTGAGTCACATAGTGAGTTCTTTTGGAACACCTATGAAACAGACTATGACAAGACCCTTAATGATCTTATCTATTTGTTAAGATCAACTTCCTTAAAACTTGATGGACATTGACAATGATGGCATTGGATATCTAGTAAAGCATTCTCTTCCCAATGGAAGGGATCGGCCATAGTCAACTCGGTTGACCAAATGGTAAAGAGAAAAGCTAAGTCTGTGATAGTCCCGTGTACCATTATCAAAGGGTCCATATGTTTATGTTGCCAAAGGAAGGGGCATTGGTTGCGAAGCTGCCAAATTTACCTAAGGATGTTAAAGTCAATAAGTTTGACTCTACTTCAGGTAAATTCCACTATCTAACTCTGTTAAGTTTCTATTCGGAGATTCTTGATACATGATGTGACTGGGTCACATGGTGATGTTTTAAGAATCAAAGGAAAAGTGAAGAAACTTAAAGAAAGAATATGCTGAATTTGATCGCATAGATGAATTTCTATCACATAGTTTGAAAAATCGGATTCTTGAGCTACTTCTTAGGAGTTATGAGATATTGCTTAAGGAATAGATAACAACAAGTTTTCATATGGATTGTAAGGATAAGTTTTTCCGCAAAGTTTTAAAATAAAAGAAAATTTTTCGATTTTATTTATTTTAAAATATCCTTACAATGGCTTTTGAGGAAAAATTGTTGCTTATATGATTCCATTAAGAGCAAGAGTGGAAATATGAAATTGATTCTTTCATTTGTGGTAATGTCAAAATTTACCAAATAAGAAAAGATTCTCATCACCCAAGTTTCAATTGGACCGAAACTTGGAATCGTGCAAGTTATATAGCATGATGAATGAGAACTTTCAAGTTTTGGAAAAATTAAGACTAATTACTCGTTCACATGGATGTGTGAGTCAAGTGAAGGACTAAGGGATCGAGTACACATTCTTGTGCACTGATTAAGTCCACCACAAAAGATTGATAAGACTATTCGTCATAGTTTACTAAAGCTCAGTAAATATGATTATACTTACAAGCTTAAGTGTAACTCTGAGACATTGGAAAAGGTCCCAATGTATGGCAGAGCGAATAAGAAGAATCAAATAAGGCAGAAGGATAAAAGTTTCTCAAATCTGAAAAGATGGGAGAGTACTTTAGTATCAGTTTTGTGATCATCTTAATGATTAAGAAACCATAGCACAATTAGTTCTCTAAGGAAATCTTAGTGCATTCTTATGACTAAGAAGAGGGATCTTGAATTGTTGAAATGGTTAAATCAAGAAGATGAGTCATACTTCGTTCCAATACAAGTCTTAGAGTCATACTCCAAGATTATAACTTGAGTGACATGTCTCAAAAGAAGGTTTAAAACACTTGTCAAATGTAAGAGTAAAAGTTTTCTACTCTAGTACATTTGAAATTGGTAAGTTGTGATGTTTTGGATAAAACAAAGACCAACTTAGGCCAATTGTGTGAAGTGTTTGTCTTGATTAGAATCCGCACTATCTCTTGGATGTTTGACAAGGGAGTCTTATATGTCAAGAGGACAGTGGGAGTCTGAAAGGTCTTGAAAGTCTCAAGAACTAATCAAGAATGGAACCTGAAGTTCTTCACTAGCACACAACTTGAGGTTCATAACCTATCGTGTTGACATATTCTGTGCCCATTCCAGTTAAATTTGGCTTTGCATATGAGTTCTTAGAGTTCTCAATTTGTTGCACAACAACTTGGAAGCAATGGCAGGCCCTTGAGCTGCCAGGTGGCAAGAAATTAAGATTGAGTTCAATCCATATGGTTTTGGATTTGTCATTATCTTTGTCTTGTGATTATGGTTTTGACAAATTCATATGGGTAGGAACTCGTACACATATAAATCTAAGTGTCATAAGGTTTCTCTCCGATTCATGAAAATGATGGTGAGGAAACACTTTCACTAAGTAGATTTTAGCTAGATAGCAATTGTGATATTTGCATTCTCAAAGTCGTTAGTGGAGCGTGTGTGGTTTACCGGCACACTAACCTGGACTTGTGAGAAGTGGCAAAAAGGTCTAACCATTATGATTACGGCATACCTCATCATAATTGTTTAGACACACAAGTGTGCTATCTAAGGGAAGGTGTATGATTTTGATAAAGTTTTATCAAAACAATCTAGTATCAGAAATCTGAACTTTGGTAAGAAAGTCAATGAAGTATTGATTTCTAGAAGTCCAGGTGATTTCTGAGAACATGTCAAAGCTAGTGGGAGCATAAGTGTTATGCTAATAATCATCATGTTAGTGGGAGCATGATAATTATGATAAGTATTGCAAGCTAGCAATGTTAATTATAGAAAACAAAAGGTTTCAATTGGGAAAAGGTTGTTTTGCTACAATTAAGGGAGAGGAAATTATACTTCATCTCAAATCTATAAGCTTAGATCGTGAGGTTTTAATCATTTAGTCAAGGATATATATATGAATTTCATGTTGGAATGGCTCAACATACGGAAATTCTGTATATGGGTCCATTATTTGCGTTCTAAAATTCGATTATGATTACGGCATCCCTTTTCATAATCTGAATTATGAGAACTTGGCAAATAGAAATGGAAATGTTATAGCAAAAGAATGGTTTAGTCTTTATGTGAGACATCATGAATCGTGTCCCATATGCTTCGGATATAGGATCGATTACATGTGCTATATTCATCCTTTCTAAAATTTTCCAAATGCCTGGGGCATTAAGAAGGGAAAAGGTTTAGAACTGGATATGACTAAAAGGATTAAACAATTGTCGAGAACAATCTAAGGTTTTCCAAAGATTGGTTGCTCAAGGATAGTTAGGAAGTATAGTGATAATTCTGGAAGGACCATATTGACATAGTCTGTAAGGAGGCAACTCTTGTTCAGAAGTGATAGTCAAAATGGAATCTGGAAATGTTTCAAAGTTAGAAATTTCAATCTGTGTAAGATTAAGGAAACTTAATGCAAGAAGGATATTTACAAGGAGTTGATCTCCTTTGGAATACTCTGTAATGATTGTTGCCAAGTCTTTGTGAGTTTGTGCATAATCGTTACAAGAGGATCAATGCATATAAGTTTAGAATCTAACAGATTTCAGTAAATGGCATGAACTTGGAATTCTTGCATTTGCAGTAAGGATTTGGGAGTGTGAAAAGAGAATCATTGAAGTTATGTTCAATTGATCTAGTTCACAAAGTAAAGGTCATAGACAAACATAGTATGCATACTTGGTGTATGGCATGACTAGTGTTTAAGAAAACATAGTGTACATGCTTGGAGCATGGGACAACTATTGTTTTAAATTCAAGAATAAAGTTGATAGCTGAAACAGTATACAATGAATAATGTGTAATCATATGGTGATAAATAAAAGGTGTTTTATTTCTGTTCAAAGTGTTGATACCATATTGGATTCAATTATTGTTGTGTTTCATTTTGCATGTTTTGACTTCCCGAATAAACTGGGTTATTCTTCCGGAATGACTAAGTTATTCAAACCATCCATAGTCGGTCATATGTTGGAAGTAGATATGAATTAAGACTGTCATGGGTTGGCTTGTAGAGGTCTAAGGTGTTGGACAAAGGGCTACAACACTCATGAGTGCTCATAAGTTAAGAGTATTGGATTCAACCCGCGCTCATTGGAATCACTTCATGGATTTTATCACGAGTGATCATGAGACGATAATATCTTATATTCTTCAAACCTAGAGATATGAGTTGTTACTATGAGTTGGTTGTACATTGATTGCACGAAAACGCATACGGTAACTCGGTGTTATAAAACGTGCCTTTGTGTATGATTCAACAAGTAGTAGAACAAGCCATATGAGTCGATGTTTATCCGTTCCTTTTACCTTCGGGATAAAAGCGATATCTATGGGCCCCTCGATGATTTGATGATGACAAATGGAAGTGCTCGGCCGGGCCAGGACTGATTTGATTTGTTCAATTAGTCAGTCGTCATAAATCGCAAATCGAGAAACAACAAATGGACAGAGAGAATGATTATAATCCATGTCTCAGTCCATATGATATCTAGAATGGAGGAATATATGATCCCTTATCTAATGGACAAGTCATTGACAAAGGTCAGAGTTCATCTACAAGGTCAGAGTTCGACAGAAGCTTTTGAGAGCTACGATTGCCAGTTGGTTCCTGAAGTCATACGCAATAATAGTTTTAGACTTATCCAAGTGGGAGACTGTTGGATTAATGTCTAAGTCCATAACTATAATTGGTAAGACTTGACCCGACCCGGCATGGTCCATTTGGGTTGCATACCATCATGCACTTGGATAGACTATAATGAGAGAAATAAGACACTTATGGTTATTAATATATTATAAGTTCTAGTATATGAATAATAAGAATAATAAGATTATTTGATTAGTATTGATCAAGAATTAATCTAGGATTAATTAAGTGATCAAAAGAAGACTAATTAAATATATGGGTTGATTGTGTAAATCATCCATACTTGTATAGTGGGCTAATGCTCCATGGATAATCACGTTGGGCTAAAACCCATAGGATGGTCCATGGATGCTCCATGGTGTATTTGTACCCATGGATCATGGAAATGAAAGGCCATGTCAATTAGGGTTTACATGGTATAACCCTAACTATATAAGCATCTTATTCTTGACCAAAATCGGCCACTAGAGTGTGAAGTGAAAGGGCTAGCCGATTCCATGAGTTGTAGAATTCTCTCAAGTTATTCTAAGTGTTTTGGTGATTGTGATTCCATTTGAGGCTTCCACACTATTAGGGCTAGGCACTCAAGCTTCATGAAGACTTTCTACATCAAGAGGTATGTATTCTATCTTGTTACATTCATTGTTTTTGTATGCTAGATTAGGATAATACCTTGGAAGTTCTTATTTGCATGTATAGTAGAGAAAACATAGATCCAAGGTATTTAGGGTTGCATGTACACTTAGGAGTGTTAGAATGCTCAAAACCCAACAGTGGCAACCCAAACTATTAGACCAGGCAAGGTCTAAATTGTAACCCTATTACAATAAGAACCTTGAAAACCATGAGAGCATTAATGCATGTATATGAAAGTGTACACTTTGAAAGCCACATGCAGGGTAAACCCTTGAATGTAAACAAGAAAGCAAAACTAGACAAATGAATTTGGTTAAGAATCACAAGATATGGATGTAAGCACTTGTGATATGTTGCAGTCTTGAATATATGAAGTATAAGGCCAACATAATTAAGTTGCTAAGACCATGAACACATTCACTAGACCAAGTTACACCATGAACCTCCTTAAAGGACCCCTTGGAGTGTAAACACCCAAAAGAACCCAAGCTAAACTGTGAACACATCCCTAAGGGAGTTCTTGGCTGTGAACCACCTTAGAAACCCAACCTTAGGTCGTAAACACCCTAATAAAGCAAAGCTAGGCTGTTAACACGCCCCTAGGTAGTACCTTGGCCGTAAAGTCCTTCAAGATAGAATACTAGGGCTTAAACACATTAGGTTTCCAAACCTTGACCATAAACAGTTCCCTAGGAGGTATCTAGACCGTGAACACTCTTCTAGAAGGCATCTAGGGCGTGAACTCAAACCTAGAAGGGTTTTAGGCCGCAAACAACTCCATTCCATGGAGTTTACGGCCATAAGATGCGAACAAGACAAATGCCTTTGACTTTATGATGTAGCATTTGAACCATTTCCAATATGTTCATAGGTAAACACACAATATCCTCCTGGTAACCAAGCACACCTTATCACCCCCCTTGTCCTCTTTGAACGTAAAGCCTTTCTTCATTTCCACCAGAAACTCATATTAACATTCTGTAAACTCCACAGTGTGTTCTCAAGTGTATTCAAGCTTCAATCTGATTTCTTCAAAGTATCCCCTAGATTGTTGTAAGCATCTCCTATTTGGCTAGTCATTCTTCACATTAGTATCTTAATGTCATCATAGTTACACATAAAATTTTGTTTTAATATTCTTAGGATATCCTCAAGTTCAAAGAGTTTATCAAACTCTTCAACGGTTAGAACATGGAAACTCGTCATCATCTAGCCAAATCACCCACCAAATCAAACCAAGGTGAGCTTCATACCCCTATCTTTTGAGTTTTCATTGTTTTTGGGGGAGAATTCAAGTCAAGGTCTTGTGAAATTTAGTATAATTGCTTGTTTATGCATGTATGCTATGACTTATGTGCTTAAAGTTATGAACACTACGTATTGGTTCAAGAACTCAAGATTTTTAGCAAGTCTGAAGGTTTTGAACTATATATCACAAATTAGATGTTAGAACCAAAAACTATTATGTTTATGAAATACAATTCATAAATTGTTATATCAAGAATCATAAGGTTTTGCTTCAGAAACTGTTTAAACAAGTTGTTAAACATAATATTTTGGAAATGGTTAACTCGGGGTATTAATGATATTTTCGGGACCATTTTCAGCCATATATATATATATATATATATATATATATATATATATATATATATATATATATATATATATATATATATATATATATATATGGACCATTTTGGAAATGGAATAAAATTGAAGAATTATTGAACATCTCAATTTTTAAAGGACCAAAATGGAATATTTAGAGAAATAAGCGCCTTTTTGAGTATTTTCATAAATATAAGTCTAAAATGAACATTTTAGAAGAAATAGGCCATTTTCGACAATTCACCTAGTTTTGAACCACTTATGACACCTTTTGACAAATATGAGTCTTATTTGATAATTTATAAAAAGAATGACCATTTTTGCCAATACCGATAATTTTTGGTCATTTTTGATAATTACGATTCCATGTGGATTATCCTCAATAAACGAGAACGATAGACCTAGTCAACTAGCACAAATATTGTTATTTATTAAATAATGGATTTCATCGATTTGCTAAAAAACCTGGTTGTATTCTAGTTAGACGAATCACAAAAGTACCTATATATATATATATATATATATATATATATATATATATATATATATATATATATATATATATATATATATATATATATATTAGTGTATGTTTAAAGTCTTGTAAAGTCCTGTAAGTGTTATAACTTGATCTCTTGGAGGGAGATCGGGAATTTGTGTATAGATCTATACGGGGTTGACACCCCGCACCTTCGTTTTTCGCTACAGCTAGACTGTCCCGTCTAGGGTGACAAATGTATTTAATCGATTTGAGTGCCTAGAAACGTCAAGGCAGGCCTCCGTCATATTAGTATGGTTAAAACGGCTCACTAGATTATGATAATGCTAATTTAAAATTTATGTAGGGAAAACCTTACAAATAAATTGGTACATTGTGTTGACTGCCCCTATCCATGGTAGTGATTGTCCACATTCGTTGTGTTGATCATCCATTTACGTTGTAAATAATGTCGACAATCGCATGTTGATTTCTCACACCTCACCAGTCTTAGGGTTTTAAGACCACCATTTTGTATATCAGAAAATATAGGATTTTCTGGAGTAAACGATTTTATACAATTTCGAAAATGATAAACTAAAGCACACACATGTAACTATACTCAATTGGAAACATAACTTACATTTATTTTTTACAAGAAAATATAGGATTTTCCGGAGAAAACGATTTCACAATTTCTAAAGATGATATACTAAAACACACACATGCAACTATACTAGATAGAAAACAAGACTTACAACTGTTTTGATAAAGTAAACACTGGAATTTTCTGCATTTCTAAACAATCACCAGTTTTATACGAAAATGATTACGAACTCACCAACTTTTTAGTTGACGCTTTTCAAAACGACTTGTATTCTCAACAAAATTAGTAAGCAGGGTAAAGGGATGTGGGTTGAGGATTATTTTGCTGTATTTTGGAATTCATTTACTTATGTCTCTTTTGTGTAATATGAAGAACAAACAAAATATTTAAACAATGTAAGTTTGTTATCTCAATGTATGATGTTTGGATTTTGCTATGTTTCATTTATATTCAATTATTATGATACTACACAATGAAGTCACCCGCCTCTAGACGTTTCCGCTGTCTGGTCTGGGGGTGTGGCAAAAGGTGTTACCTTTAGTTCGGGAGAAAGTCAAGACACTGCGTTCCAAACATTGAAGCATGGCTTATGAAGCGCACCTATCTTGTCTCTGACAGAAGGGACAGATGACTTTGTTGTCTACTACGATGCATCCAATCAGGGCCTAGGTTGTGTGCTCATGTAGCGAGGAAAGGTTATTGCATATGCCTCGAGATAGCTGAAAGCACATGAAGTCAATTATACAACTCACGATCTGGAGTTGGGAGTAGTGGTCTTTGCATTAAAGATTTAGAGACATTATCTCTATAGAACCATGTGCAACATCTTCTTTGGCCATAAGAGCCTACAACATATATCCGATTAGTAGGAGTTGAACATGAGTCACCGACGATGGGTAGAGCTACTCAGTGACTATGAGTGCGAAATACGCTATCATCCCGGCAATGCCAATGTGGTAGCAGATGCCCTCATCCAGAAAGAGTATTCAAGCCGTAGCTTGAAGCCTAAAAACCAGAAAACATGTTCGACGAAGCTTCGAGGGGAATGGAAAAGAACTCAGAGATCAAGGGAGAGAGAGTTTATTATTTCATGAACTAGATCTAGACCCTAAAGTTCGGCGGTTATATGGAGGTTGTCATGAACAAAGTTCATCAGACTAAATACTCCACTCACCCAGGTTCAGATAAGATGTATCTGGATCTCAAAAGGTTGTATTGGTGGCCATACATGAAAGCAGAGATCGCCACCTTCATGGGCAAGTTTCTGACTCGCGCCAAGGTGACGGTGGAATATTAAAATCCCTCAGGTCTACTTCAACAGCCAGAAATAACTAAGTGGAAGTGGGAAGGAATCACAATGGATTTCATTACCAAATTGCCCAAGACTCTGAGTGGCCATGACGCTATCTGGGTAATCGTCGATAAATTGACTCAGTCTGCCCACTTCCTGCCAATCAAAGAAACATTCAACATGGAGAGACTAACATGAACCTATATCCAAGAGATTGTTCGATTGCATGGTGTGCCATTGTCCATTATCTCTGATCGAGATAGGAGACTCACCTCGAGGTTTGGGCAGTCTTTGCAGAAAGCTCTTGGAACTAAGCTGGATATGAGCACAACTTACCATCCACAGGCTGACGGGCAGAGTGAGAGAACCATTTAAACCCTAGAATACGTGCTGAGAGTGTGTATTATCGACTTTGGTAAGTCGTGGGATACCCATTTGCCATTGGTTGAGTTCTGTTACAACAACAACCGTCACACCAATATCAAGGTTGCACCGTTTGAAGCCTTCTATGGTCGTAAGTGTTGATCCCCTCTGTGTCGGGCTAAGGTGGGTGACACGTAGCTAGCTAGAGGTCAAGTCCCTGATAGCACTCTCACTAGCCCATAAACCATTCGAGAAATCACAGAAAAGATTGTACAAATTCGAGAACGACTAAACGCTTCAAGAGATAGACTAAAGAGGTAAGACCAAAAAAAGACAAAAACCTTTGGAATTCCAGGTTGGTGACCATGTTTTTTTGAAGGTCTCACCTTGGAAAGGCATGATACACTTTGGAAAGCGTGGAAAGTTGAATCCGAGATAGATAGGACCATTCGAGATCCTCGCTAGGATTGGTCCCGTAGCATACAAACTTTGTTTACTCCCAACAACTTTGCAACATTCATCCCGTCTTCCATGTGTCGAACCTTAAAAAGTGTTTATCCGATGAAACCCCTTGTGATCCCTCTTGATGAGATCGAGAACAACATAAACCTTAATTTCATCGAAGAACCAATTGAAATCATGGACTGGGAAGTCAAACGAACGAAACAAAGTCGCACACTGATAGTAAAGGTCCGCTGGATTGCTAAGCGGGGACCTGAATTGACTTGGGAGCAAGAAGATTCTACGCAACACAAGTACCCTCATCTTTTTCTGAGACCATAATTTGTATTCTGTGTTAGAAATTCGGGACAAAATTCCCTCTATCGGGGGATGTTGTGACAATCCGAACCTTTTTCCGTTAACGTTTTCCAAATTCGGTTAAATAAAATTTTAATTTTATTTTATTCCGTCAAATCCTTATAGCTTGGAAAATCATTAATTTATATAATTAAATTTTATAGAAGAGTCGAAACCAAAATTGCGCGAAAACCCGAGTTTTTTTCGAAAATCAGCAAATCCGGTCTGATTGGTGTTCACGACCGTGAACCCGATCACAGCCGTAAACCGTTCACAGCTAATGGACCCCACCACCAACCATGAACCCAACCTATATATATATATATATATATATATATATATATATATATATATATATATATATATATATATATATATATATATATATATACATACATACATATTCAACCCTCATTTACACATTTCTTACAGAAAGCACACATTCTCTCTCTAAAACTATCACCCGAAAAACCCATGTTTCTCTTCATCTATCACTCAATCAAACTTTGACCTCGTTTCTCTTCATCTATCACCGTCTTTTCATCAAATCAAGTATTTTTGTTCTTGATTTCACGGTCGTAAACCCTTCAAATCTTCAAGAGCTGAAATCAGTTCACGACCGTGAACCCTTCAAATCTTCATATTTTCACCAAGAACACCATGAATAGATCGTGAACCCTTCAAAGAACGTAAACACATCAAAGGCAGTAAACCGTTCACGGCCGAGAACAGTTCACGACCGTAATCTCTTCACAACCGCAATCGGCCTTCTATCGGGAATCTTGTCTGTAAACCCACTTTTCCACTTCGATCAAGCCTCGATAAAATTCCTCAACCAAAAATAAGTGTTTATAACACTTTAAATAATGCATTTACTAATTTAAATACAAATATGTGTTTAATTATTATTAGGATCCCGTTAAATTCACGTTCAACAACTCTAGGGTGCTCATTCCGGTCCGGCATACACGCAACCAACAGTGAGTTCATACCCTTAAGCTTTTACTATTTTAACGTTTTCAGGAGAAGAATACAATCCAAACAAAAATGATTTTGTGAGCTTATTCAAAATAATTTCAACATGTTTAAAACTTATGCAATTGATACAATCAAAAGATTTCCATATTTTATAAAATATTTAGATATTTTATCCCTTTTGTAACATGCTGAGCATAAGGGACGTTTCCAAATTACAGTAACAAATGCATAGTTTTCAAATCAATACACGAACCGAGTACATAACATATATGAAAACTATAATAGGTAAAGTTTGGGAATTCATTACTTAGTTTTACAAATTCAGAGCTTATACATTAACAAACATATAAACTATGACAGACTTACTTTATCATATACATTTTTACATATGGATTTGAAGAGTACAACAATAGATAATCATTTAAGTATAATTATTGTTACACTACAACTATACAAACGGATTCAAATACAAGAGAGCATAACACTACACGTAAACTAGTTACTACAGGGTTGTGAGAAATCACTTCAATTGTACCATTCGGGGTGCGGGTTAAATCCTACCATAGTATAACTAGAGCCTCCTGGAGGGAGAGCATGAGATTGGTGAATAGATCTATTCGGGATTGACTATCCTACTGGATTAGGTGTCTAAGTCCATAACTATATTTGGTATGTACTTGACCCGAATCGGCATGGTCCATTTGGGTTGCGCTTCATTGGAACAGTTTGTATGGATAGTCTTTTGAGAATAGTATATTTATGATTTATTAATATATTATAAGTTACAATATATTAATATGAAATCATATTATTTAATTAGTATTAATCAACAATTAATTTGGAATTAATTTAATAATCAAAAGGAAACTAATTAAATATGGACTCTTATATATATATATATATATATATATATATATATATATATATATATATATATATGTATATAGAATGGGCCAATGTTCATTTAGGATGGGCAAAGCTTGAATGGATGGTCGATGGAGCGTTTAACCCATGGATCCTATCGAAATGAAAGGTCATGGGTATTAGGGTTTACATGAATGTAACCCTAATCCACCATACTATATAATAATATCTTTCGCACTTGAAATGGTACTAGTGTGTGAGATAATAAGAGTGGGCCCGATTTCTAGAGTGTATCATATTCTTGATGGGTTTTGGTCATAAGACATCCTATGTGCTCATGCAAACCCTAATGCTTGGATCTAGGTTTCTCTATTGTACATGCAAGTTATCCAAGACTATAAACCCTAATTCTAGCATCCAACTAATCATATTAACATGAGAATTGGTTTAAGATGTTAACTTGATTGTTATGTAGCAATAACAATCCCAAATCTCCATGTATTGACTTTAGAAAGCCTAGAGTCACAAATGTCACTCCTCTAATGGTTCACAAACACCATAAGCAAGAGGATGAAAGGAGAGAGGATGGAGGCTACCCAAAAACGTCTACAAACCCTAGAGGAGTCTTAGCCACGTTTTTGGTCCTTTAGGGATCTATATATAGTGAGGCTATTAGGGTTATCTAACAAGGAAACCCTAATTTGGATGCTTAAGCCCTAAGCAACCCATGGACTCCGTTAATTAGGGCCTTGGACGATTTCCTTATGCGTTTCCCCATAGAATTCGTCCACTCCTTAATTTAAGACAATCCATAGCCCAAATTGCAATTATCCTATATTTACAATTCTAGTCCCTTAAATTTAATTAATCTCTTTTAGTCACAAAACTAATTACCAATTAATTATTGACTAATATTAATTAAACAATATGATTTCTCCTTTAATATATTATTCTCATAATATATTAATAAATCATATTTAATCATTTCTCTCCATAATTCATCCTATCAAGTTGCTTTGGTGAAGGCAACCCAAAAGGACCATGCACCATCGGCTCAAGTACATACCAAAATAGTTATGGACTTAGACACTAACCCAACAGTCTCCCACTTGGATAAGTCTAATAACTATTATGCGTATGACTTCAGATCCTGATCTGCAATCGTAGCTTTCCAAAGCCGCTGTCAACTCTGATCCTATCAGATACGCGTGTCCTTAGATAAGGGATCATATATTCCTCCATTCTAGATATCGTATGAGACATGATTTCAAATCTTTCTCTTTGTACTATATCTCGATTCCCGATTTATGACGACTGACTACTTGAACAAATCAAATTAGCACTAGCCCGGCTGAGCATTTACGTTTGTCATCACTAAATCATCGAGGGGCCTAAAGATATCGCTTTTATCCTACTTTGGATAATAGGAACGGATAAACTTTGATTCAATGCTCGCTTACACCTACTCACCAAATCACACACAACAATATGTTTTATGACACCAAGTTACTAGTGCATTTACATATTATCAATGTGCAACCGATTCGCAAGATACAACTCACGTATCTCGGTTTCAAGAATATAAGATGTTATCGACTCACCAATCACTCTTGACACAATCCATGGAGTGATCCAAGTGAGTGTGGGTTTAATCCAATGCTCAAATCATATTCATAAGCACTCATGAACGTTGTAGCAAACATTTGCTTATGTCTAATACTCTTTTAGACATTCCTCAAACCAATTCACGACAGTCTTCATTCATACCTACTTCCAACATATGAACGACTGTGGCTCGTTCGAATAATTTGACTGTTCTTAACCAATTAAATTATTCAGGAAGTCAAAATATGCAAAGTGAAACACAATAATAATACTAATCCCATATGGCCTCAACCCTTTGAGCATAAGTAAAACACCTTTTTATTTATCACCATATCGACTACTCATTATTTGTCGTTTCGGGTAATCAACTTCTTACTTGAATCATCACACTTGTCCCATGCTCTTAGCATGCACACAATGTTTACCTATGGTTCTTACTTTGTGAAATAGATCAAATTGAACATATTTCCAATCATTCTCATTTCACAACTCCTAATCCCTTTTCATAAGTGTAAGAATATCAAATTCTTGCTACTTATAGAATATGCTAGATTCTAATACTTTATGCAATGATCCATTTGTAATATCACTATACCAAAGTCACAAAGACTACTGCCAATGAAATTACAAAGTCCTCTATCGGAGATTGTTACAATACAATTCCTTAGATATGATGTCTCTCACTCAAAATACATTCCTTTGAACATCCCTTGCATAAAAGTTTCTAATCTATACATAGATTTTCAATATTCAATTCCCAATGTAGACACATTTCCATATTTTCCATATGATAACTCATTCTTAATAGAATCTTATCTATTCATAAAAATGTCAATATGGTCCATCCAATATGGAAACATTTCCATATCTTTCAATACTATACTTCTAACTACTCACAAGCGACCAATCATCGGCGAACTTTGGATTGTCCTTTGATAGTTGTTTAATTATTTTAGTCAAAACCAATTCTTGTCCTTTTTCCCTCTGAATGCGCTAGACATTTGGAAAATTTTAGAATGGTTAAATATTATAGCATTTTCAATCGATCCTATACCTGAAGCGTATGGGACACAATGCATAATGTCTTACATAAAGATTTGATACTTTATCAATCTTCCGCCATAATATTTCATTTTCTATATTCTCAAAATTCGAATTGTGAAGAGGAATGTCGTAATCATAATCGAAATTTTAGGAACACACTATGTACCTTTGACTAAATTTATTAACATTTCTCAACCTAAGCCTTTAGATTTGAAATGAAGCATAATACTCTCTCCCTTAATTATAGCAAAACAACTTTACAACCCTTACGACTTCCAAGGTATAACTCTTGTTTTCTATAATTAATATTGCTAACCTTACAATACTTTCCTTAATAATCATTCAATCATAACATTTATGCTCCCACTATCATGATGATTATTATAAACATAACACTTATGCTCCCACTAGCTTCGACATGTATTCATAAACATCTTAACTTTTCAGAAAAACAATACCTATTGAATTTCTTAAGTCCATGTTTATAATACTTAATGCTTTGATAACCTTTTATCAAGGTTTTTTGAACTTATACACCTTTGCCTTAGATAGTTCATATGTGTGTCTAAACAATTTAGACTAATTGCCAAACCTCTCAATTCAAATCATGGAAAGGGATACCGTAACCATCATTGAATTCGAGAATGCAATTTTACAATCACTATCTTCTTAAAATCTTTCTTAGTGAAAGCATTTCCTCATAATCATTTTCATGAAGGAGGAAATCTTATGACACTTAGATTTAAATGGTGTATTTGTTCCTATCCATGTGAATTTGTCAAAACCAAAGTTTACAACAAATTCAAACTCATATGGATCGAACTTTCTTAATCTCGATTTCTTGCCTTATGGTAGCACAGCTGCCCACCATGTCTTCCAAGTAGTTAAGCAGCTCACCTTTTCTTATCAATGTACTTTTCATTGATCAAGGTCCTTGCCTTTTATGCATTCAAATGAGAACTCATAAGACTCACATGCATAATTAACTCGATTGGATTGGCACAAAAACAAAATAATGTCAACACGATAGGTTGTAAACCTTAACTCGTGTGCTAGTGATGATCGATAAGGTTTATTTGATTTGTTCTTGAAACCTTTCAGGACCATTAAGACTCCTACTGACTCCTTGACATATAATATTCTCTTGTCAATAACCATTTCTTGACAAACAAATATTCAAGAGTTAGTGTAGCTTTTATCATAACATTTCATAAATTGGTCCTAGTTGGTCTTTGTCTTTTCCAAGACATCACAACTTTCCACATTTGATGAATGTTACACACCTTCTTAATACTTTTCACTCAATGTCATAATCTTAACTTTAAGACTTGTTTTGGAACGAAGTATGATTGACTTCTTGATTTAACCATTTCTTCAATTCTTGATTCCTCTTCTTAGACATACAATTGTACTAAGACTCACGTAGAGGATCAATTGAGATATGGTTCTTAATCATTAAGACCTATCATAAAGCATAAAAGCTACTCTCCCTTCTTCTTAGAATGGGGAAACTTTTATCTTTCTGCCTACTTGATTCTTCTTATTCGTTTTGCTATTGATTTAAACTTTTTCAATCAATTCATAATTACACTTAATCTTGTAAGTATAATCATATTTACTAAACCTTTAGTGAATCATGACGAATATCATTGTTACTCTTATGGTCGAATTGATCAACACGCAACTTTGTGTGCTCGATCTCCCAGTCCTTCACTCGACACTTTGTCAATAAATTAGTCTAATTTCCAAAATATGAAATTTCTCATTCATCGTGCAACCAAGTTGCATGATTCCAAGTTTCTGTCCAATTGAAACTTGGGCGATGAGAAACTCTCCCTATTTGGTAAATTCTCGAATTTCCATAAATAACATAATAAGAACCAAATCCATTATTGCTAATATTTAAACATCAATTTTTCGTATACGCCATTGCAAGGATAAATAAATAATATAAAATCAAATTTTATTTTATTGCGGAAAAATTTGTCCTTACAATGCAATTCATTGAAAGACTACGCTAATACATCTTTCTTAGCATCTAATTCTAACTCTAAGTAGTAACTCAAGAATCTAATATTCGAGAAATGCAATCGAAATCCATTCCTTCACGGTTAGATTCTGCTCACTTCTTCCCTTAAGCTTCCTTTCTTTTCTTCGATCCTACAAAACATCAATTGTAATCTTATCACACTATGTATTAAGAATCTTGAATAGAAGCTTAAAAGAGTTAGTTAATGGATTTTACTGTCACACCCCAAAACCGGAACGGCGGAAATGTTCTGGGGTGGATGACGTCATGTCAAGTATCACAACACATGCATTATAGTAATCAAAGTACAACAAAACATTGCATTAATAGTAATAGTTTTTCATGATTTAAATTACATTGATTCAAAGTATACAAACAAATATAATAAGTACAGCAAGGTACTAAGCCGTCTTCATCAACAGCTTCGGGGGTGTACCTGTCTAATGCTAACCTAAGAATACATGTTATTTGAAAAGCGAGTATCATCATTTTTACAAATGCTGGTGAGTTCATAAGTATTTAGTGACATTTATCCAAATAACTTTATAAAGTATGAGTTTAAGAGATTACAGTGTATTAGAGTTCTTTCCAGAAAATCCTATATTTTCTTTAATAACAGCAGCCTTCTACCAAGACTGGTCAGTGTTATGTGGTAAAAAGTGGTTTTCCCTTAATTGCTATCATTATCAAAATACTGAATTTGATTATTAAAGAAAGCAAGAGACAACAGGGAAATAACATATGCCTCAGCAGTGAGGACTACGGACTAAGGCAAAGGAATCATAGAATCCAGGAGAGTATCGAACTAACGACATGCCTGGTTCAGTCTAACAAGTAGAGACTCAGAGCCCAGAAGGTACCAAATGAAAGGTACAACTCGTAAGGTCTAAAACAGTGAAAAACAGACCCCAGACAGTATCAAATGAAAGATACGTCTTGTAAGATCAAAATAGAGAATACAGACCCCAGACAGTGTCAAATGAAAGATACGTCTTCTAAGGTCAAAACAGTGTGACTCTGAAAATCAATTACCAGCATACAGTGTAAATTGCCGGTGAAATACCGTTACCTTAAAGCCAATGAATTATAAGGTAACCCGAGATACTTGTAACCATACCGACTAGAGTACCAGACGCCCTACAAGCGTCCGAAATATGACATATGTCACCCGTTGTCTTGGTAGGCCAGGACTGTAGCTAGCAGTCTGGGTGCGGGGTTGTCAATCTCGTATAGATCTATACACATAATGTCCGCTCTCCCTACAGGAGATTCTGGTTACCATCTAGACGACGGAGAAGGGCGTGTCCTGAAGATGGATCCCAAATAGTGGGTAGTGTGTAAGTGCTGAACTAGAGGTAGAGACTTCCATATAGTGGGTACTGTGTTTCTAATGTAAGTGTAGACTAGAGGTAGAGACCCTTAACTGAACTAACTAGAGAATTCCTGTATGTCCATACTCATATACATAATATATAACTAAACAATCAAACAACCTTCGGACGGCCATCCGATCCCACCAGACCACATCTCAACGAAGAAAAGGAAATAGGGCGGACGAGCCTTCCTAATTCAATCATTACTTATATGTACCTATATAAGCACAGACATACATCTAACTACGACTGAGTGTGTATCAAGTAGAAGTGATTCTTGTAAAGTAGGAGTGTCTAACAAGTGAAGTAGGAGCGGTCGCAAGTGAAGTAGGAGTGTCGAACAAGTATAAGCATATCACGAAGAGAAAGCATTATCAAGTAGGAGTTTAAAACACATGAAATCGAAGCAGTAGCAACTAACAAGTAAGAATATACGTTGTAAAAGGGAACTTTGAGGAAAAGCCTTTATACTCAGGGAAAAATCATAATTTGTATTCTTTTGTAAAATATGTTTGAAAACCTTTGGAAATCTTTCATAAACCAGTTTAAAATGAATTTAGATAAAACAGTAAACATAAGAGTCTTGAAACAAACGAAAAACCTTTTTGAAAATCATTATAGTGTCCTACTCGGTAAACAGTATATAGTGTGGTAAAATGTTGTGCATGCGGGTTATCAATCACATGTGATTGATATGATAACTGGCATGTTTAACTTGTATTCCCCCCTATAAAACATGTAAAAACATTTAAAAGGTTCATTCAGGGGTATGAACTCACCTGGTATAAGTAGGTCCGACGAAGGTGCCGTTTGGGCGTTCGGTGTCACGTATGGACTCGAACACACTCAATGACCTACTTAACATATGATAACATATGTTCACATACAATTAGTATATTTAATACTAATTAAACACGTATACGCACTCAAAGGAGCGGAAAACACTCTGGTTAAGTGTTTGGGTGTCCCGGGTAGTGTCTAAAGGTGTGTATGGCTTAGGAATGGAGTTTACGTTCCGAGAGTAAACTCCCAAAGCTTAGTTTACGGCCCAGGGACATCTCACCATGAGTTTACGGCCGTAAACTCATGGTGAGGGGATCTAGTGTGTTTTATGGCTTCTAAATTGTTCATGGAATTATTCTAGGTCCAAAACTATATAGTATGAGTGGGTTTAAGATCTTTAAGGGCATCTTAATGGAGTTTATGGCCCAGGGACAACTCCTAAGGGTTATGACGGCCGTAAACTCTTATTCTTTGAGTTTATTGAAGTTTCAAGCCCCTAATACCTTGCTAGTAATTTATAATGATAGTCTAAGGCCATTTGAGGGGTAAAAACCAACATTTTGGCTTGGTTTGGGGAGTTTACGGCCTTGACACATGTCTGGGCCATAAACTCCTTTTCATCCTCCAAATCCTTATGCTTAAATGATCTAAACCCAAGAGGATAAGCCCCTAATTTATGTATGAAGTCCAAGGGTGTTTTAGGAGTGTTTTTGGGGCATTTTGACATGATTAAGAGGTGTTTATGGCCTTGGCATATGCCTGGGCCGTAAACTCTCTTTTATGCCTCAAAATGATTTTTTAATTGATCAAACACTCCTAGGCTAAATCCTCAATTTATTTCCAAGCTTTTAGGGACAATTTAGGGTCTTTTTAGCCTCATTTAAGGTGTTTACGGCCTAAGGAGGAGCTTAGGCCATAAACTCCTCTTTCACAGCTTCCAAATCCGATTTCTAAGCTATAAACACGACTCAATATGTTTAGAACAAGCTAGGATAAGCGGACTTACTATTTGGAAGCGTTTGGTTGCGGATTCGGGGCGAAAACGAGTCTAGAGAGGGAGTCTAGAGAGAGAGGGTGGAAAAGATCCAAATGGAGTTTACTCCCCCTTATATATGGGTGGGAGTTGGAGCTCAGCGGAATTCTACCCGATACTACCGTTAAACGGGGCTTTTGGTCGCACCCGATTTTGTGGTCGTAATAATAAAACTTAACATTTTCCAAATAAATGGAAATGTGTGTTAAATTGACGACCTCTAATTAACGGCATATTAAATGTAAACAAATGAAATGTTTATTAAATTGACGACCTCTAATTAATGGAACTTTTATAAGCTGGAATATTCCGTTAACGGTAATGGGGAAATGTAACGAAACAATTTGGGTTGTCACATCATCCCCCTGTTAGAGGGAATTTCGTCCCAAAATTCAGGTCTAGGAAAGGAAGTAGGTATGAATGGCCAAGTAGAGGTAAGAGAGTACTTCCTATACGGTTGTCCTTGTATTCCCAAGTGAACTCTAGTCTGTGTTTGTCATTCCAACAGACACTCACGTACGGGGTGCGGATTCCGTCTCGTGTAGCTAGTGGGTTCCAACTGGTGTATCTACAAGGTTAGGGTTCTCAATGGATTCTATCAAGATGAGTGAGGCACGAAGAGTGATGTCGGGAATTCACATATCAAGTCTAAGAAGTGGATTGATCGGGTGTGAATTTTGTGGAATATCCGAAGGCAGTAGTGGCCTGAAAGGGGTTGGACCAAGTCTCCATGAGAATTCTCAGATGGTCCTAAGCTCTCGGAAGGTTAGAGCTTTTCAGTGCTTAGAACCCAGTGTACTTCTATGGCAAGATCGTCACTGGCGTGATCGCCATTCGAAGTTCCTAACGTTCTCACTCGTACTGTGTGTGTAGTCCTTCAGGTTGGTGTTTAGAAAGCTCGAGTGGTCTTTGGTCTCGCATTTCCTGTCAACTGCCTGGTAGAGACTTTCTAGATCGTCGAGTGGGTTGCGTGACTATGGTTATTGGTTTGCTGTAGAGGGTCTATCTCAAGCTTGTGCAAAATGAATCTGCACTAAAGGCTCTTGAGATACGGAAACTCTGAGGGTCGGGGAGATAGAGTTTCACCAGACAAGTGTTGAACTATTTCGGGAGGTGGTTCTACTATTTCTGCGTGAGATAGTATCCGTGGAACACCTAATAGTCCAATTAACCTCTAAGACTTTGGTTTATTCTAGTGCGGAAAGCGTATGTTCCTGCATAACCTTTCGGCTAACACCAAGGCTAGTGTCAAGTCTACAATCTCTTCGGGATCTGGGTCATGAGGCTTAACGCAACTACTTCCGCACTTTGATCAAGTATTCTTGGCTGAGAAGGTCATCATGTGGTTCTCGGTATCCTAGTGTTCACTCTGGAGAATGTAGTCTATCGTCCACAGGGTAACGATGACTTCCTCCATGCAAGAGGGTGGGGGATGATAGGCACTATTTGTCTATAACAGGGTGGATGAAGTGTCGGAGTGGTGCGAGCATCTACTGCAACTACTCTTCCGAAGGTTCTGAGTTTTCTCGGTCTAGGTCAATTCTAGTGAGTATAGGGTCTCATCACTCGGAACTTTACTAGCTTAACCCGCGGTGATTCTCTTGACTCTGGCTCCTATGTTATGGAATAGGGTGAAAGTGTTTTGCGAAGAGGTTCGTGGTAGAGCTCATGCTTGGCTTAACCACCAATACTTGGTGTATGCAGGCAGTATACTATTGAGGTCGGCAGGATGTTCAGCTGTGCGACTCCACCCCAAACCCACAACCCAATGAGGAACAGGGAATAGGGAGGAAGCACACACCTTAAATCTTTTTGATCTCTATTGTATACCACTTTTACGCATATACCTGGTTATGGCGGTCATTCCTTATGAGTTCCAATCTCTATGTTTATGAACCCGACGGGCGAGGCGCGAAGGGTCTTTCCGGGGATTTTATGGAGTATGCTTCGGTTGGTTGTCGTCTTCTGGAGTTTCTACAATGTTGTTCACTTCGGTGTTCATCTGACTACTAGAGGTCGGTCAACAGCGTGCGGTACCCTCTCTTGGGTACTTCAGAAGGTTTGAGATAAGAGAGACGATCGACGGATCGCATTAGGTTTGATTATTTGTGTTATGTTCAGGTTTGGAAGAACCTTTATTCGTCGACATGGCTACAGAGAAAGTTCTTTTTACACAGCACAAAGAGTGTCCACATCGTTGCACGAAGTCGAACCATGATCAATAGAGTCGTCGAAGTTGGCGCACTCCGACATGATATATAATGAAGATCGATAGAGTCATGTGTCGCATAGGCACACAAGTTCTAGGCGTCTCAGCTTTCGTCCTATATATCACTACCGCGGATACTTAGACCGATAGAGTCGACGCGGAACTATAGAGAGTTCTAAGTGTTTCCGAATAGAGTACCTTTTCATGAATGGATTCTCACGAGGCATTTCTATAACCGCCTACATATACTAGTCATGTATAGTTAAGGTGGGGAGGACTGTTGACTGAGCGACTCTGCCCTAAATCCACAACCAAACGAGGAACAGAAAATGAGGCGGCATTCGCTCACTCTAGGTCTGTCCATCTTAAATATACATGGTCGTAATGTATATGTTTAGCCATTATAGTTTTACCTGATGAATTTTTTTTTTAAATTTTATAACAGTGCTGCGACTTTCGCCCTACTGGAAAGAATTTACATTTGAATTAGTCTTTTACTGTTTTTAGTTTAGTTACCCGAGATCTAGAGACGTACCAAAATCTAACGAGTTCCTTGATGCTTCTCTCTAAGCAGTAGAGTTAGGCTCCTCGTGTGTCTTTGTTGTTTCCTTCAACTGAGCAATCCTTCTTGAAATGTCCCATTTCACCACATAGGTGACAAACGGGATTGGTCGCCGCATTAGTGATCGATGCAATACGCTCCACCGGAGTTCTGCATACACGAGCAGTATGCCCCTTCATGTTGCACCTAGCACATAAGAGTCCCCGATAGGCACCATGACGATGGTAGCTCCACTTGCTGCAGTGGGGAAGGTCTCCTAGGTATGGTCTTCTTGAGGTCGGGACGGAAGGATTGACAGGGGTATAGATTGCCTCAGCTCGTTGCCTTTCAAAAGGTCCTTGAGCCGAGGTACTTCCATCCTCAATCTTGAGTTTTCTATTTAGTGGGTTCGGTTGAGGTTCTTGGGTGACTGGGTATGAAAGTGTTCGTTGCTACTGTCCATCGCCAGGATTGGAAATCGCGACAGGGCCCTTGCTAACATTGGCGGTGTTAGCATTCAGGTGAGCCATGACAGCTGCTACGGTTGCTGAGACTGCAGCTTGGAATGTAGCTTCATCGAATAAGAGAGCAGGTTTCTTGCTTGTGGATTGGTTACGCTTCTTCGGTGGCATGGTTTTCCTACACGGAAAGGAATACAAGGTAATGGGAGACGATGGTTAACCCTGGACATTTCTTTCCTGAACGTATTAGGCATAAATTTTCCCATGCCTTGGGTACTGGTCGTCTGAGTGTCGACCTACATCCCTATGATGTAGTCCTGGTAATCGAAGTGGGTGTATGAGTATCGGAAAAAGGCCATAAGATGCGAGTCGTTCCTACTAAGTTACCTTTATACTGGGAAAGGTTTCACTCTCCGACCTGGAGAGATTTGAGAACAGTTTGGAACGAAACTGCAGAAAGAGAGGCTCACAAGGGAAAATGACTAAATTCTCTCAATAGAGATGCGGGGATCCGCCCTAATCATGTATCTGGCAACAGGAAACGACGATTTACCTAACATATAGCGTGAGTAGTGTAGCCACTAACTCACTAAATTGTATTATTTTAAAGGTGTATTAGCGTGACGATCACGAGGAAAAGACAATTCTCGGGTTCCATGTACTGGCTCCCTCTGTCTGCGTCGTATCTTTTTCTGGTATCGGAGTTGGTTTCCTTCGAATAGTTACCTAGGTTTCTCTCCTCGTATGGACAGATTGAATTTCTACTCCGCTTTCCTTCTGATTCCGACTCTGGGTGTTACCACTTCATGATGGATGACTGGGAATCTCCGAAGTTTAGGCGAATTTCTCACCGATGTCCCTAAAAGATATGGACACTTGGTGAATTCAATAGTGTCGACCTAGTTCATTCGTTTCCTAGCTGGAAATCTTCTCAATGAACTTCTTCGGGGTCGGACTCAACTCTTCTGTTAAGCACTGAAGTGGATAGGGTTTTCTACAGGGTTCGTGTGAGAATGGAAATGTCTAAAGAATCCTAAGAGATTATTAACATTTCACTGGATGATCCCTATCGAGTCCTGCTACGATTACACAGGGTATACAAATCATATATAGCTTAGATCCGATAGGCCTTCGAATATGTGATACTACTCTAGAACCACATCCCAACGAGGAAAAGGAAATAGGGCGAAACCACACATTCTTAGCCTATGGGATCCATATTATACATAACCTTGGGAGTATACTCTCTGTAATTGTAGGTATATCAATAAGGATCTTTTTAGTTTTTCACACAAGGTTAGTTATTGATCCTAAAATACCCCTTTGGTATTTTAATTCTTGTTTGTTTCTTATCTTCTGAATAAAATTATGGGATTAATGTAAGTTTTTTAGTGTTCCAAAATACTCCTATAGTATTTTAAACTTTATGTTTGGCTCTAGCATTCCTAGTTGGTAAGTTTCAGACCTGTTGTACACCACTATCACTCACAAGCACATGTTCATCGCATCTCAAATAAATGTAGTTGATCAAGTTACATTTATTCCATCTTACGATTACGTAACTGCCCAGGTTTGACGGTAATGCTCAATATCCGAAGGCTTTTATTATTGTTCTTCTTGTGATACTTGTGTTCGAGTGTTTAGGTTTTGGATGTTCTTATACTTTGGTAAAATATGGTTATATTTTAAAGTATAATTCTTGGTCAGGGTGTTTTATCCCTTTGTGTTTATAGGTTGTATATCTTTTATGAATTGATATACTTAGCTCACTATAAACAATGCTCTGATACCAATCTATCACACCCCAAAACCGGAATGGCGGAAACGTTCTGTGGTGGATGACGTCATGTCAAGTATCACAACACATGCATTATAGTAATCAAAGTACAACAAAACATTGCATTAATAGTAATAGTTTTTTATGATTTACATTACAATGCTTCAAAGTATACAAACAAATATATTAAGTATATCAAGGTACTAAGTTGTCTTCATCAACAGCTCTGGGGGTGTACCTGTCTAATGCTAACTTGAGAATACAAGTTATTTGAAAAGCGAGTATCAGCATTTTTACAAATGCTGGTGAGTTCATAAGTATTTAGTGACATTTATCCAAATAACTTTATAAAGTAGTAGTTTAAGAGATTACAGTGTATTAGAGCTCTTTCCAGAAAATCCTATATTTTCTTTAATAACAGCAGCCTTCTACCAAGACTGGTCAGTGTTATGTGGTAAAAAGTGGTTTTCCCTTAATTGCTATCATTATCAAAATACTGAATTTGATTATTAAAGAAAGCAAGAGACAACAGGGAAATAACATATGCCTCAGCAGTGAGGATTGCTGACTAAGGCAAACGAATCATAGACTCCAAGAGAGTATCGAACTAACGATATGCCTGGTTCAGTCTAACAAGTAGAGACTCAGACCCCAGAAGGTACCAAATGAAAGGTACAGCTAGTAAGGTCTAAAACAGTGAAAAACAGACCGCAGAGAATATCAAATGAAAGATACGTCTTGTGTAAGTCCCTAATTTGCCCGTGTATCAGTCAGATTCGTTTGATGGTGCGGAATCCCAATCAAATGGATGATATAAGATCAAAAATAGAAGAGAAGGAGAAGAAGAATTAATATGAATCTTGTATGTATTCATATGAACTATAATCCAGATACAAAGGATTCACACACACATAAAAGTTCCTGTTTCTCTCTGGCCGTAAACTCTCTGGGGTTCATCAATCTCTACTCCTCACCCTAACACCTCTATTTATAGTAGGGAACATGGGCCGGAAACAAATGGGCCGTAAATGAGTTTACGGCCGTAAGGTGTTTACGGCCGTAAACTTGGCCATAAATTCATAAAATATTACACAAAAATATAATTGCCCAGAAAAGTAAAGTATAAACCATATTTTGACCCAACAATCTCCCCCTTGGTTTATAGCTTTCTTTTCTTAATGACCCAACAAGCTCCCCCTAAAAAGTAGCTGGCTTTCTTGATAATCTTCAATGGGAGCTTTGGCTTCAGCTTTAATCTTCGAATTCTTCACGACTTCAAGATGAACTTGATGAATCTTCAATAATTGACTTCATCTTGAGCAGTGGGGCTTTTCTTTAGAGTTTGGCATTGATCGCACATTGGGTGAGGAGGCTTCTTGTACTGATTCTTGAAAGATAACACTTTCAGCTTGAGAATCTTCAGAGAGAATATCAGAGAGAACTAAACTTCTAGATCACTTCAGCAGGTGCAACAATAGCAGCAGACTGATTGAGGAGGCTTCAATGCAATCCGTCACATAATCTTCAATTGCAGCTTCACCTTGCTTCTGGGGTTGAAGGATTGAATGTTGAAAGAATGATCTTCATTTTTTGCTCCTTCGAATGCGAATTATTCGATGCTCACGGACGAAGCCTTTGGCTCAAAAATCTTCAACACGAACTCCATGAGTCTTATCTATACCTGAAATCACTTTTCAAGACAAAACAAAACTAAAAGAAAACTTAGCACACAAATTAAAACAGAAACAAAAATATTTTTGGATTTTTTGATTTTTCTGAACAAGAAATAAAACAGAAATAACACTATTTTTGGATTTTTTAATTTTTCTAATTTTTTTTCATTATTTTTAATATTTAATTCTCCCCTAATATTTAAATTGGAAGAAACTATAACAAATTTAACAAAAATAAAAATTGATATCTAACTTTAAGAGTGATTTGGGATCAAAGTTGTTAGACAACCTTTATCCACTTGTCGGTACCTTCCATATTCACATCTTTTGTTGGTCGATCGCCGGTATTGTTGTCCACTTAAACACGAAAAATTGTGACAAATTTAGGACATACTATTTGTTACAAGACAAGGTGAACTTAAGTTCCTAGATATTATATCTGATCCTAATTTCTTAGAGACTATATCTTAAGGACCATTCATCTGACGACGACCAGGGATATTGTTGTGCACCTAAATTGAGCAGCGAGATCTATAGACAATCTGTATGTTCTCAATTTTTAAGTGTACTAGAACGTGTTTCCTGCTTCCTGATATGCCCCAGCCATCAAGAACTTCCAGAGTACTTCTTACACCGGGTGAGCAGACAACCATTCAGAGAGAGAAGAGATTCAGAATTCTATTGCTAACTACTTCAGAGGGGTTGAGAAGAAGGTTGCATATGTTGTGTACCAGGTCGGATTAGAAGTCGCGCAAAGGAGACAACATATGGCTAACAGATGGGAAGTATTTCACACATATATTTCACACACACACACACACACACACATATATATATATATATATATATATATATATATATATATATATATCCTGCAGAGAAATAGAGTTGCATATGTTGTGTACCAGGTCGGATTGGAAGTCACGCAAAGGAGACAACATATGACTAACAGACGGAAAGAAAGAAAATGATATTCTACAGACCTAATTTATCAGAATTTACCAGTCGCCCCATCCAACCGGAATTAAGGAAAGAATCCGCACATCGAGGAAAAGTTAAACCACGGTTCCAATTACGGGTTCAATTAATGTGACAAGTAGATTCCCATATATATCTCCCTGCTCAACTTATCCGAGCGTCGTATTGTCAGGCTGAACGTATCTAACTAGGTCAAGATTTGTCAAGTCTATAAATTTCCTAAGTTCAACTCTGCCTAGTCAAGTCCATTTAAAGTTTTTCGTGCCTACCGACGCATCAAGTCAGAGCATAGACCCTTCAACTTCGGGTACGTTACGCAAACTCAGGTTGCCTTCTTATCACTTGATAATATCACTTCCCAAAACATCTCCCTCAAACACAGATTCATAACCAATATATTTTTTTATTTTCTGATTTTTTGATGTTTTTGGATTTTTTAAAATTTCTTTTTTTTTTAATTTTTGTTTTGTTTTTATTTCTCCCCCTAAATTTGTGCATAGGAGAGAAATGAAAGTGTGCAAATTTAAACTATCCTAAAACAAAAATTAGTCTTTAAAGCGAATTAGCTTAAGAAAAACTCAGGAGTATAGAGAAGAAAACGCATACCGTAAGTCACCGATTGAATTTGCATCCAGAAGGTCTAAGAACAGCACGCGTAATCTCAGAACAGATCCGAAAATTCTTCATGTCATTAAGCACAAACCCCATGTGATCCCTTCTTTTCTTCCTTTCCCGCAAAAGGACACATACTCTCAAACAAAGGTTTGAATGTTGTACAGTTGAGAGATGTCCCCTATCAAGTGCCAGGAATAGCCACTACCAACAAACCGAAGTCTGATGATATGCCTCCATAGCTGCTCCGACACAGAGCGGGATTAGTTGGTCTTTGGAACCCAGTCCATTTTGAAACTGGGTCGACCTTTGTCATCAACACACAATACTTTCTCCCATGACATATCCTGCTCATCACAAACAGAAGATGTAGAAACATTAGAGTCGTTAGGAGATTTGGGAGAGTGAGCCTTTGGAACCCATTTGTAGTTGGGTTTAACCCATTTCTTTTTCGATCCTATGGGTGGCTTGGTACTTGATTTGGAACTTGAAGTCGGCTGCCTAGATGACATTGACCTAACCGGTCTTGGCTTCACAGGAGCATCTCTTGAACTTGGCTTCTTGGCCGACATTCCCTTCTTGCCCTTGGGATTTAGATTCTTGGCCTTGTGAGATTGATTCTTAGCTTTCTGCGCGTTCCAGTCAACATTGTCTGAACGTGAACTGCAAGGATTTCTTTTGAAGTATCTCCCACTTGTCGCGTTTTGCCGTCCTTGTGCATAGTAGGGAACGTATGCACGATTAGGAAAATTTTTGGCAATGTGTCCAAGTGTTCCACAGTGAAAACAAGTCTTTTTCTTCACTGTGAAGTTGTTTTTTCCTGCCCCTGGTGGCGTATCCTTGCCTTGTCTCTAGTTGTTTCCATATGCACACTTACAACAGGCACTTTGTTGCGCTGGAATTGGAGGCCTATATTTCTCAACGGCAGGTTTGTTAGAAGCAGCCGAGTTCGAAGCAACAGATTTAGAGTTCAAGGAGTCATTGGTTTGTTTAGAAGAACTCTCCTTGTTCTCATCCTCTGCTACTTTACCTGCACATGTAACAGAAACATCAATATTTTCAACATTAATAACTCCTCCTGACACAAATCCAGCTGGTTTTCCGTGTTTAAGATGTGCCTCCCTGTTAATTTCTTCTTGTTTCATAGGGATGGATGTGTAGTTATGATTGTAAGGAGGAGGTACACTATCATACCCTATACCCTTGTTTTGATTTTCTTTGAATTTTAACTGGGTTTCATATAAGGACTCGACTGTCTGACTTGACGCAGTATAATTTTTGAAACTGACATCAGTTTTTCCAAACTTGATTTTTAAAGCGTCAAGTTCTTCAGTTACAGCAACAAGTTGTCTCTTAACATAATCATAATTTTCACACTTGTTGCTATACTCTTCCTAAACTTTCCTAAAGTCCTTGGTTTTTTATTCTAACTCAGCCTTCAGGGGTTTTTGTCCTTTCCTGAGTTGATATCCTTCATATCTCCGGTCTTCAACTTCTCTTTTAAATATATCAATTTGATCCCGAAGAAATTTAATCGTGGCTTCACATGATTGAGAAGATGAAACTTCACATGAATGAGAACATGACACTTCATTGACCGGAAGGTTTACAGAACTCTTTAAAGCGTCAAGCTCTTCAATTACTTCAGCAATACTACGACGATTGAGATCTTTTGTCTTCTTGATGACAGCTACGTTCATATCCCATGATTTCGGAAGTGAATTTAGCAGCTTTTTGTTTATCTCTGATTTGGACAAGAAGATCCCGGCTATATTCATTTCAGTAGTGAGTGTAGTAAATCTCTGCAATTGAGTTTCGAGGGTTTCTCCTGGGACATAATCGAACATGTTGAAATTTTGTCTTAAAATCTCCTAACGACTCTCTTTCATGTTTTCAAATTCCCTCGTAGACCTTAAAATCGATTAAAGAAAAACTAGAAGCTAAAATAAAATTTAAAAGTCAAACTTAAAATGCCCTTTTTTTTTTTTAAATCAACCTTAAAAGTCAAAATTTTAAAAAAATTAAACTCAAAAGTCAAACTGAAAAGCTAAATTTGAAATTTTAATAGTCAAATGAGAAAGTCAAAGCTTAAAGTCAAAGGTCAAACTTGAAAGTCAAAGTCAAAATTTTAAAGTCAAAGGTCAACCTTGAAAGTCAAATTTTAAAAAAAATTAAACTCAAAAATCAAACTCAAAATTTTAAATAAAAAAACAAAAATAAAAGTTAAAAATAATATATATATATATATATATATATATATATATATATATTTTATTATTATTATTAATTAATTTATTTTATTATTTATTATTTTTTTTAATTTTGGATGAAAAAAGAATTTAAAATTAAAAGAAATTTGGTTTTTTGGGCAGAAAGTGTCAAATTGGCGAAACTTGAAAGCGACAGGAAGTGTTTAAGTTTAAATTTTTGAAGGAAAAACACAAGAGTTTGGTTAGCTGAGATGGTTAGGCGCCTTGTTGGTGATCTTGAGGTCCTGGGTTCAATCCCGATCACCCTCAATTCGTTTCTTGTTTTTATAAAGGCGTCGATGCTTGTGCTTCTGCTTAGCCGAGCCGCAAGTTCCGAGCCGCCGCAAATTTGAGCCGAGCCGTCTTCCACCGAGCTGATCTACCGAACCAATCTGCCCTGCCGAGCCGCAAACTCCGGAAACCCTAACCGTAAACCCGACCCCCGACGCCGGCCGTGAACTGTTTCCGGCAGTAAGCTCCGGCCGAAAACTCTTCAACAATTTCGTGAAAAACAGCGAGTTTTCGACTTTGAAGCTTCAAAACTCAATCAAAAACCTTTTTCTTATGAAAAACACAAAGAACAAATCCCCTTTATTTTTGCGAGATCTATCCAAAAACGCAAAAATATTTCGAAAATAAGATCAAATAATGCTCCAAAATAGAGTTTACGGCCCAAGAACTCGGTGTTTACGGCCGTAAGCTTGGACCGTAAACACAGAATATTCAATTTTTGGATGAAACAATAAATCCTTTTGACTGATACAACTTGGCTCTGATACCAATTGTAAGTCCCTAATTTGCCCGTCTATTAGTCAGATCCGTTTGATGGTGCGGAATCCCAATCAAACGGAAGATGTAAGATCAAAAAATAGAAGAGAAGGAGAAGAAGAATTAATATGAATCTTGTATGTATTGATATGAATTATAATCCGGATACAAAGGATTCACACACACACATAAAAGCTCTTGTTTTGACATTGTTGGGTCAAAATATGGTTTATACTTTACTTTTCTGGGCAATTATATTTTTGTGTAATATTTTATGAATCCGTTTGATTGGGATTCCGCACCATTAAACGGATCTGACTGATACACGGGCAAATTAGGGACTTACATCTTGTAAGATCAAAACAGAGAAAACAGACCCCAGACAGTACCAAAAGAAAGATACGCCTTCTAAGGTCAAAACAGTGTGACTCTGAAAATCAATTACCAACATACAGTGTAAATTGCCGGTGAAATATCGTTACCTTAAAGCCAATGAATTATAAGGTAACCCGGGATACTCATAACCGTACTGACTAGAGTACCAGACGCCCTACAAGCGTCCGAAATATGACATTTGTCACCCGTTGGCTTGGTAGGCCGGGACTGTAGCTAGCAGTCTGGGTGCGGGGTTGTCAATCCCGTATAGATCTATACACACAATGTCCGCTCTCCCTACAGGAGATTCTGGTAACCATCTAGACGACGGAGAAGGCCGTGTCCTGAAGATGCATCTCAAATTGTGGGTAGAGACTTCCAAATAGTGGGTAGTGTGTAAGTGTTGAACTAGAGGTAGAGACTTCCATATAGTGGGTAGTGTGTTTCTAATGTAAGTGTAGACTAGAGGTAGAGACCCTTAACTGAACTGACTAGAGAATTCATGTATGTCCATAGTCATATACATAATATATAACTAATGAATCAAACGACCTTCGGACAGCCATCCGATCCCACCAGACCACATCTCAACGAAGAAAAGGAAATAGGGCGGACGAGCCTTCCTAAGTCTTTCAATCATTACTTATATGTACCTATATAAGCACAGACATACATCTAACTACGACTGAGTGTGTATCAAGTAGAAGTGATTCTTGTGAAGTAGGAGTGTCTAACAAGTGAAGTAGGAGCGGTCGCAAGTGAAGTAGGAGAGTCGAACAAGTATAAGCATATCACGAAGAGAAAGAATTATCAAGTAGGAGTTTAAAATACATGAAAGTGAAGCAGTAGCAACTAACAAGTAAGAATATACGTCGTAAAAGGGAACTTTGAGGAAAAGCCTTTATACTCAGGGAAAAATCATAATTTGTATTCTTTTGTAAAATATGTTTGAAAACCTTTGGAAATCTTTCATAAACCAGTTTAAAATGAATTTAGATAAAACAGTACAAGTAAGAGTCTTGAAACAAACGACAAACCTTTTTGAAAATCATTATAGTGTCCTACTCGGTAAAACAGTATACAGTGTGGTAAAATCTTGTGCATGCGGGTTATCAATCACATGTGATTGATATGATAACTGGCATGTTTAACTTGTATTCCCCCCCTATAAAACATGTAAAAACATTTAAAAGGTTCATTCAGGGTTATGAACTCACCTGGTATAAGTAGGTCCGACGAAGGTGCCGTTTGGGCGTTCGGTGTCACGTAAGGACTCGAACACACTCAATGACCTACTTAACATATGATAACATATGTTCACATACAATTAGTATATTTAATACTAATTAAACATGTATACACACTCAAAGGAGCGAAAAACACTTTGGTTAAGTGTTTGGGTGTCTCGGGTAGTGTCTAAAGGTGTGTATGGCTTAGGAATGGAGATTACTCTCCGAGAGTTAACTCCCAAAGCTTAGTTTACGGACCAGGGACATCTCACCATGAGTTTACGCCCGTAAACTCATGGTGAGGGGATCTAGTGTGTTTTAAGGCTTCTAACTTCTTTGTCACACCCCCAAACCTGAACGGCGGAA
Organism: Lactuca serriola; assembly: GCF_051521515.1. Taxonomy (NCBI): domain Eukaryota; kingdom Viridiplantae; phylum Streptophyta; class Magnoliopsida; order Asterales; family Asteraceae; genus Lactuca; species Lactuca serriola. Next base: position 169,213,316 of record NC_136412.1, read on the forward strand.
ACGTTCGGGGGCGGATGACTTCATGTGGTAACGTAACAAATGAATACATAGTAAAGAAAGCAATACAACCATCATATATATAATTGAAAGTTTAAATTTGTCAAAAGTTACATGTTCAAAACCCAATTACAATATGATGTCAAAATACGAGATTAAACTGGCGCCGCAGCATCCCTTCATCAAAAGCGAAATGAATACCTCAAATTACTGATTTCCTGGGACATACAAGTAATTTTGAAAGAGTAGATCAGCATTTAAGCTGGTGAATTTCATAAGTGTTTAAGTGAAAATGTTTGAATGAAATGAAATGTTTTATCTTTGTTTGTTTGTGTTTAGAAAATCCTATATTTTCTACTAGTATAAAAGTAGCCTTCACTCAAGACCAATGTTTGTTTCCAAAATGTATGTAAATGTAAAATAACCAATGAGTTTGAAAACCTTGTAAATCAATGCATTTTTAATACCCCTTGTGAGTTTTATAACCATACTATTGACTCTGAATGCCTATACACAACGTTCTTCAGGCGTTGGAATGTTATGACGTTTGTCACCCCAAACGGTGGACTGCAGCTAACAGTCAGGGCGCGGGTTGTCAAGCCCGTATAGATCTATACACAAACACCATGCTCCTCCTCCAAGGGACTCTGGTATATAATACAGGACTTGAAATGTGTACTCGAACGTACATGAAGTTAGTATCTCACAAAACCGTGGTATAAAAACAGATCTACTTGTTAAAATGTTACGTTTGTTCTTGTATACGAAATTAAACTTCTTGAAATATATGTTTCTTAGTACATAAGAGTTAGAAATCTGTTCGTAAACTATACCTATTATAGTTTTCAAAAAGTGTGTCTTGTTTGTTTAGAAATACCTAGAAAAAGAATCACTTGTTTATGAAAGCATAGATTTTTGGTGTAGAGTCTAAGATAGAAAAGAATAATCTAAGAACAGTTTAGTTTTATACAGGCATTACAACAACTTTATATTTTAAAAGTTCGAATGCTGTTGTAACATATGTTATATATATATATATATATATATATATATATATATATATATATATATATATATATATATATATATAAAAGTTCCTTAAAGGTTTATAAATCGCATGTGATTTGAATATATAACAATATATAAAAGAGTTTCTTTATGTAACACACGATAATACTCGTGTGTTTTACTTGTAATCCCCCCTTGAAAGCATATAAAAGTATTTAGAATAATTAAAATGGTTGATTAAGGGGTATGAAACTCACTTGAAAGTTTTGGAGATAGCGAGATGGAAAACCGGGCAGAGTTTCGTCTCGGGAAACGGATTTTCCTCGGGATTCTCGGGAATCTCGGGAGTAAAATCGACCTTCGGGACTTGAGCCAAAAAGACCAGAGCTTCGGGTTTGAACGGACACGGAAAACGAGGCAAAGTTCAGAGATAAAGAAGAGAAATGAGCCCTTTCTTTGGAAACCCTCGCATCCTATTTATAGTAAGGCTGGTCTGCCTCGGTACGCGGGGCGTACGCTCGTACGCAGCGCGTACGCGTACGTCATGCATGACCGAAGCCTCGACTGCCTCGGTTCGGATGGGACGGGTTGCTGGGTACGCGGGTCGGATGGGACAGCGGGTCGGACGGGTCGGTTTCTTCGGATAGCGCGACGTGGACGATCAGAGGCCAATCCTCTCGGTTACGCGGGGCGTACAGGGGTACACAGCGCGTACATCGGCTGAGAACGCTGACTCCCCTTCGGATAATATCCGAATTTTGAATTAAATAAATAATTAATTTATTTAATAAACTTCAAAAATTCATATCTTCTTCATACGAACTCCGTTTTCGACGGTCTTTATATCCTCGCGTAGGTGAGAGTACGCTCTACAACTTTCGTTTAGACTCCGTCAGCAAATTCCGAAATTATTTTTTTTATTATTTATTAAAAACCCATCGTGTTTAAGGAATTTCTTTGAAAATTCATAACTTCTTTATCTGATGTCGGTTTTTGCCAGACTCTTTACCGCTGGAATACCATTGTCGAGACCTTCGATTCTCATTTAGGTCATTCCGGCCAAAAGTCGCTCGATCTCCGATTCGAGTTTTTAGTTGCCTGTTGCTAAGGCGAACTTGGAAAAATCATAACTTCGCTATATGAAGTCGGATTTGGGCGTTCTTTTCACGTACGAGCATGGTTCAAAGACATTTAATCATACAAGGAAATTAAATAGAACTTATTTGTACATTTTATTATGAAAGTAAATTTTTATTATTCAGAAGTGGTTACAATACTTGACCCATTTTGGTCGTTACAAAGAGTTGAAATATCGGGTTGTCACATCATCCCCCCGTTAGAGAGAATTTCGTCCCGAAATTTAAAGTAGTAAAGATACTAGTGAACAAGAAAGAGATGAGGGTACTTTTGTTTCATCTGATCATCGCGTTCCCATGTGAATTCGGGTCCCCGCTTGGCGTTCCAGCGAACCTTCACGATGGGTATGCGACTTTGTTTTGTTTGTTTGACCTCTCGGTCCATGATTTCTATTGGTTCTTCCACAAAGTTGAGGCTCTCGTTGATCTCGATCTCGTCGAGTGGAATATTAAGAGTCTCGTCGGACAGGCAGTTTTTCAAGTTTGAGACGTGGAAGGTTGGATGGATGTTACTAAGTTCGCGCGGTAGGTTAAGCTTGTATGCCACAGGGCCGATTCTAGCAAGAATCTCGAAAGGCCCTATGTATCTTGGATATAGTTTCCCACGCTTTCCAAATCATATTAAACCCTTCCACAGTGAGACCTTTAATAAGACGTGGTCTCCTACCTGGAATTCCAAAGGTTTCCTCCTTTGGTCAGCGTAGCTTTTCTGTCGGTCTCTTGAGGCTTTCAATCGTTCACGAATCTGAACGATCTTCTCTGTTGTTTCACGTATGATCTCCGGACCTGTGATAGTGCTTTCAAGAACTCTTCCTCTAGCTAACCGGGTATCGCCAACTTCAGTCCAGCACAGAGGGGATCTGCACTTTCGACCATAGAGGGCTTCAAACGGAGCAGCCTTTATGCTTGTATGATAACTATTGTTGTATGAAAATTCGACAAGGGGTAAATGAATATCCCATGCCTTTCCAAAGTCAATCACGCAGGCTCTCAGCATGTCTTCTAAAGTTTGTATTGTTCTCTCACTTTGTCCGTCTGTCTGTGGGTCGTAGGCTGTACTCATGTCTAGCCTAGTTCCCAGGGAACTTTGTAGTGACTGCCAGAATCTTGAAGTGAATCTACTATCTCGATCGGAGATAATGGATATCAGAACACCATGCAGTTGCACTACTTCCCTTAAGAAAGTTCTTGTAAGCTTCTCCATTTTGTCGGTCTCCTTGATGGGTAGGAAATGTGCGGATTTGGTCAATCTGTCGACAATCACCCATATGGTATCGAGTCCACTTGTCGTCTTGGGTAACTTGGTTATGAAGTCCATAGTAATCCGCTCCCATTTCCATTCCGGTATCTCTGGTTGTTGTAGTAGTCCTGACGGTTTCTAATACTCGACCTTAACCTTAGCGCAAGTAAGACATTTACTCACGAAGGTAGCAATTTCTGCTTTCATGTTAGGCCACCAGTACAGTTTCTTAAGATCCAGATACATTTTATCTGAACCCGGGTGAACGGAATATCTTGAGTTGTGAGCCTCGGTCATGACTACGTTTCTGAAACCACCATGATTTGGGGTCCAGATTCGGTCCATGAGATAGTAGGCTCCGCCACCCTTGACTTCTAAATTCTTCTCCATTCCTCGCAGGGATTCATCCGCCACATTTTTAGGTTGCAAAGCTTCCATTTGTGCTTCCTTAATTTGTGTGGATAAGTGGGAATGGATAGTCATGGTCAGAGATTTGACCCTCCGACCAGTGTATTCCTTTCGACTGAGGGCGTCGGCTACTACGTTGGCCTTGCCAGGATGATAACAAATTTCGCATTCGTAGTCATTCAGTAACTCAACCCATCGTCGTTGTCGCATGTTGAGTTCCTTCTGATCGAAAATGTGTTGAAGGCTCTTGTGATCGGTGAATATAGTACTCTTTGTTCCGTATAAGTAGTGCCTCCAGATCTTCAGAGCAAATACCACTGCTCCTAACTCGAGGTCGTGTGTCGTATAGTTCACTTCGTGTGTCTTAAGCTGTCGGGAGGCATAAGCGATAACCTTCCCTCTCTGCATAAGAACACAACCAAGTCCTTGATTTGAAGCATCGCAATACACTACGAAGTCTTCTATCCCTTCGGGGAGGGATAGTATCGGTGCGGTGCACAAGGCCTGCTTTAGTGTCTGGAATGCCTTCTCTTGTTTCGCTTCCTAGTCAAAGGCCACACCTTTCTAGGTTAATGAAGTAAGAGGTTTCACAATGCTCGAAAAGTTCTTTATGAATCTGCGATAGTAGCCAGCTAGACCTAGAAATTGACGAATTTCTGTAGGTGTCTTTGGTGCCGACCAGTTCTCAATAGCCTTAATTTTTTTAGGGGTCCACGTGTATACCTTTCTCACTAACAACGTGACCCAGAAATTCGACTCTTCGAATCCAAAATTCGCATTTAGAGAACTTCGCATAGAGTTTCTCCGTTCGCAGTGTTTCTAGGACTTTTTGTAGGTGCTGACTATGCTCTTCCTCACTTCGAGAGTAGATAAGTATATCATCGATAAAGACGATGACGAACTGATCCAAGTAAGGGCGGCATACCCTATTCATTAGGTCCATAAATACTGCTGGTGCATTGGTTAATCCGAACGGCATCACCACGAATTCGTAGTGTCCATAACGAGTTCGGAAAGCTGTCTTTGGAATGGCCCCCTCTAGAAATCGTAATTGGTGATATCCGGATCGCAGGTCTATTTTGGAGAAGTAGTTCGCCCCTTGAAGTTGATCGAATAGGTCGTCAATACGGGTAGAGGATAGCGGTTCTTGACAATAAGTTTGTTCAGCTCTCTGTAGTCGATGCACATGCGGAACGATCCGTCTTTCTTCTTTACAAACAAGACCGGTGCTCCCCAAGGTGAGAAACTTGGTCTTATGAATCCTTTGTGAAGGAGTTCATTAAGCTGACTGGAAAGTTCCTGCATCTCTGCTGGTGCAAGACGATAAGGCGACTTCGCTACTGGGGTAGCTCCTGGAATTAAGTCGATTCTGAACTCGACTTGGCGTTGCGGTGGTAATCCTGGTAGTTCTTCTGGAAAGATATCGGGAAAGTCGCGTACTACCGAGATGCTCTTGATGTCCTTCAGTTCTTGACTTGTATCGACGATGTGCGCTAGGAATGCTCGACAATCCTTCCGCAAGCACTTTCGAGCTTGGATGCACGAAATGATGCGAAGGTTTGCACTAGATTTGTCGCCGTAGATAACTAATGTTTCGTTGTTAGGGAGGTTAAGACGGACTGCTTTCTCAAAGCACATGATGTCGGCGCGAAGAAGACTCAACCAATCCATGCCGACTATGACGTCGAAACTTTTAATTTGAACCGGCATGAGATTGATTGGGAAAGAATGGTCGTCTAATGTTAACGTACAGCCCATGTATATGCAATTTGTGTTTTCGGTTTTTCCATTGGCCATCTCTACAGTGAATGAATTTTCTAACCTGCTAGGTTTAGGTTTAAGTAAATGAATAAAGTTTTGACTCACGAAGCTTCTCTCCGCTCCACTATCGAATAATATGCATGCGTATGAATTATCGAGAAGGAACATACCAGCAACTATAGTTGGGTCAGCTACAGCTTCGTCGTGGCCTATTGCCAAAACTCGTCCCATACCTTCGGTGCCTGCTGCCTTAGGACAGTTTCTCTTGTAGTGGCCCACCTCGCCACAACCGTAGCAAGCCTGCCCTACACCCGCACCGGGAACTTGAGTGATCGGCTTTGCGGGTTCCTTGCAGAAACGGGCTGTGTGTCCTTTCCTGCTGCAGTTGGCGCACTGCATATCTCGACAAGGTCCATGGTGGTCGTAATTGCATTTGGTGCATTTTGGAAGGTTGCCTATATAGGGCTTTGGTGGGTAGGTATTTGTAGGGGCTGTAGCAGGTACAATGGCAGCATTTACTGACACCAGTTGTTTCTTTGCGGATTCTTGGGAAGACCCACCCTTCTCTTTAATCCACGCTCTCTTCCTGCCATTGTTGTTGTTGTTGTTGTTGTTGTAGTTGTTGTTGTTGTTGTTGTTGTAGTTGTTGTTGTTGTTGTTGTTTGCTTTTTGTGGTGCTGGTGCAGAAGTGGTTGAGTTCTGATGACCTCCGTAGTCGATCAGAGATTGTGCCAGTTCCTTAGCACTTTCAAAGGTGTCAGGTTTAGAAGCTAACACGCTTGATCGCATTTGGGGCGTCAGTCCCCAGATGTACCTTTCTATCTTCTTGCTCTCGGGAGCAATCATATCTGGACAAAGGATTGCCAGTTCGCAGAATCTGTTGGTATAAGTAGCGATGTCGGTACCCACCATTCCGAGAGTCCATAGCTCGTGTTCAAGCTTTTGAATTTCTCCCCGTGGGCAGTATTCTCTCATCATCATGGCCTTCAAGCTCTCCCAGCTTATGGAGTTCGCCACAATTAGGGTAAGTACTTTAACGTGGCCATTCCACTAAGTTAAAGCTTTATCGAGAAGGGTGAAAGTTGCAAATTTGACCTTGCTGTGCTCGGGGCAGGAGCAGATTTCAAAGACTGCCTCCGTCCTTTCAATCCACTGCCTCAGGGCCATCACACCACCAGTACCATAAAACATCCGGGGCTTGGCATTAGTGAAGTCCTTATAGGTGCATTCTCGAGGTGGTCCGTGACTCTCGCCATGGTTGGATGGGTGTGTGCCAGATCCCGAGCCATTAGTACTTGAGTTATTGATCTGTGACATGGTAGCTGCCACCGCTGCGGTGACTGCTGCTTGAAACATTACAACATCAAATTGGGGTGGTGGAGGTGGTGGTGGTATAGGTGCTTCCTCACCGTTGTTTCGCCTTGGATTCCTACGCGGAGTCATCCTTCAAGTATAGATTGAAAAGACAAGGATAGAATGGAAAATGTATGTGTCTCATGAACTAAATCGCTATAGTTCAACAACAGATGATAGTATGAGTCTTAAAATAGAAGAATGAAAGTTATTTGTAAGACTGAAGGTATGAAACAAGTATTTGGGTTCACAAAGACCATTCAAGGTTCGAACGAAATACTCAACATAGTAGTAATAGTGCCACTTATATTAATATAAAAGTTGTTACAACGATCATGAAAATTTGACCCCTATAAGGGTCTCCGATTACAAAGTTCGAGAAATTTAAAGACTTTTAGTCGAGGTCCTAAGCTATAACAAAGTTTGAGTCCTTGACAAGCACTACTTGCGTCGAAGGTTGCGCTTGGAGCTTGATTCCGTATCTGATTGCTTTGACTCCATTAGACGCCTATCGAAAGCGGCTTGTTGTTCCCTTAGCTCGGCGAGGGCTGCAATCATTTGCGCTTGAAACGCTTCGGTTTGGAATTGAGCGTTGTCTTGCATCTTGTCCAGCCTACGGATGTCAGAAGTGTGAACCTGCACTTCCACGTTGATATCCCGGAGTCGACTAGCTTGTACTCCAGACTGATAGGACCTATTGGCTAACTTTCCCACCATTACCGGGAGTGCTCGATCAGCCGAACCTCCGCCGCGGACATCATAGAAGTCCCGGCACATGCCATAGGGAGGGCATAGGTTTTGCTGTTGGCTCCAATGGTGGAGGTGACTTCCCTAGACGGGAGTCGGTCCTTGAAAGTTCCTTACGAAGACGGGAGGTTGAATGGGTGGTGGATCGATAACTTCCGGCTCTGAGTCGGTACCGGAGTCATCACCCACTTCTATGGGTTCCTCGTCCTCTTCGGGATCATCTTCGATCCATCCTCCGTTGCCTTGGTTGGGAAAGTAGGGGTCGCCAGGGTGGTGAAATCCAGCCATTTGACTGTACGAGAAATAGGGTTATAAGAATTGAATAAAGTCGGAACATGTAAAACATGTAAGTTAAACTAGTTTAGATAGCAAATACTCCTATAGTATTTAAATTCTTGTGTTTGATTCTTATAATGGTTTGGTAAGTTTTGACTTGTTGCTTACTACGATCATTCCTCGATATACGTTGGTCCAATCTTGGGCAAATATAGTTGATCATGCTATATTTGTCCAAAATCTGATTACATATATCGAGTCTCAATCGTAGTGTCAACTTGTCTAAATACTTGTATAGTTGTATAACATGAAAATAGTTTGTGGTATGCATGTAATTGTACTTAAATGAACTATCAATTTAAGTTGAACGAAATGCTGTTTAAGTGTAAAAAGGAAATTTGTTTTGTCAGAGAGTATTAGTCCCTTAAGCATTTATAGTTTGTATATCTTATGTGGTTCGATATACTTAGTTCACTATAAACATTGCTTTGATACCAATCTGTCACTCCCCCAAACCTTAACGGCGGAAACGTTCGAGGGCGGATGACTTCATGTGGTAACGAAACAAATGAATACATAGTAAAGAAAGCAATACAACCATCATATATATAATTGAAATTTTACATTTGTCAAAAGTTACATGTTCAAAACCCAATTACAGTATGATGTCAAAATACGAGATTAAACTGGCGCCGCAACATCCCTTCATCAAAAGCATAATGATACCTGAAATTACTGATTCCCTGGGACATACAAGTAATTTTGAAAGAGTAGATCAGCATTTAAGCTGGTGAATTTCATAAGTATTTAAGTGACAATGTTTGAATGAAATAAAATGTTTTATCTTTGTTTGTTTGTGTTTAGAAAATCCTATATTTTCTACTAGTATAAAAGTAGCCTTCACTCAAGACCAATGTTTGTTTCCAAAATGTATGTAAATGTAAAATAACCAATGAGTTTGAAAACCTTGTAAATCAATGCATTTTTAATACCCCTTGTGAGTTTTATAACCATACTATTGACTCTGAATGCCTATACACAACGTTCTTCAGGCGTTGGAATGTTACGACGTTTGTCACCCCAAACGGTGGACTGCAGCTAACAATCAGGGCGCGGGTTGTCAAGCCCGTATAGATCTATACACAAACACCATGCTCCCCCTCCAAGGAATTCTAGTATATAATACAGGACTTGAAATGTGTACTCGAACGTACATGAAGTTAGTGTCTCACAAAACCGTGGTATAAAAACAGATCTACTTGTTAAAATGTTACGTTTGTTCTTGTATACGAAAGTAAACTTCTTGAAATATATGTTTCTTAGTACATAAGAGTTAGAAATCTGTTCGTAAACTATACCTATTATAGTTTTCAAAAAGTGTGTCTTGTTTGTTTAGAAATACCTAGAAAAAGAATCACTTGTTTATGAAAGCATAGATTTTTGGTGTAGAGTTTAAGATAGAAAAGAATAATCTAAGAACAGTTTAGTTTTATACAGGCATTACAACAACTTTATATTTTAAAACTTCGAATGCTATTGTAACATATGTTATATATATATAAAAGTTCCTTTAAGGTTTATAAATCGCATGTGATTTGAATATATAACAGTATATAAAAGAGTTTCTTTATGTAACACACGATAATACTCGTGTGTTTTACTTGTAATACCCCCCTTGAAAGCATATAAAAGTATTTAGAATAATTAAAACGGTTGATTAAGAGGTATGAAACTCACTTGAAAGTTCTGGAGATAGCGAGATGGAAAACCGGGCAGAGTTTCGTCTCGGGAAACGGATTTTCCTCGGGATTCTCGGGAATCTCGGGAGTAAAATCAACCTTCGGGACTTGAGCCAAAAAGACCAGAGCTTCGGGTTTGAACGGACACAGAAAACGAGGCAAAGTTGAGAGAGAGAGAGAAGAGAAATGAGCCCTTTCTTTGGAAACCCTCGCATCCTATTTATAGTAAGGCTGGTCTGCCTCGGTACGCTGGGCGTACGCTCGTACGCAGCGCGTACGCGTACGTCATGCATGACCGAAGCCTCGACTGCCTCGGTTCGGATGGGACGGGTTGCTGAGTACGCGGGTCAGATGGGACGGCGGGTCGGACGGGTCGGGGCTTCGGACGGGTCGGACGGGTCGGTTTCTTCGGATAGCGCGACGTGGACGATCAGAGGCCAATCCTCTCGGTTACGCGGGGCGTACAGGGGTACGCAGCGCGTACATCGGCTGAGAACACTGACTCCCCTTCGGATAATATCTGAATTTTGAATAAAATAAATAATTAATTTATTTAATAAACTTCAAAAATTCATATCTTCTTCATACGAACTCCGTTTTCGATGGTCTTTATATCCTCGCGTAGGTGAGACTACGCTCTACAACTTTTGTTTAGACTCCGTCGGCAAATTCCGAAATTATTTTTTTTATTATTTATTAAAAACCCATCGTGTTTAAGGAATTTCTTTGAAAATTCATAACTTCTTTATCTGATGTCGGTTTTTGCCAGACTCTTTACCGCTGGAATACCATTGTCGAGACCTTCGATTCTCGTTTAGGTCATTCCGGCCAAAAGTCGCTCAATCTCCGATTCGAGTTTTTAGCTGTCTGTTGCTAAGCCGAACTTGGAAAAATCATAACTTCGCTATATGAAGTCGGATTTGGGCGTTCTTTTCACGTACGATCATGGTTCAAAGACATTTAATCATAGAAGGAAATTAAATAGAACTTATTTGTACATTTTATTATGAAAGTAAATTTTTATTATTCAGAAGTGGTTACAATACTTGACCCATTTTGGTCGTTACAAAGAGTTGAAATATCGGGTTGTCACATTCTTCATGGAATTATTCTAGGTCCAAAACTATATAGTATGAGTGGGTTTATGGTCTTTAAGGGCATCTTAATGGAGTTACGGCCCAGGGACAACTCCTAAGGGAGTTTACGGCCGTAATGTAACAACCCGAAATTCATATCCCTAAATGTAACCATTCTCGCGACTCGTTCCGATCATCCAATCGTCGTTTCCGATTTCGTTTCCGTTTCCGACCTTTTATTAAGTCATTATTGCGGGTTTTATTTTATGACTTAATAATTGACTTAATACCCTTAGAACTCATTCTAACGCCTCATATTAATGATCGGAACATTTCTAGAATCAACCATATCGGGTTACGGCAAATTGGCCGGGTGCGACCAAAAGCCCCGTCTAACGCCGGTGTCGGTTAGAATTCTATCGTGTCCCGAACTTGGACACTATTTAAAGTGATCCAAGTCTTCATTTTGAAGCTTTTGCTCCATTCTACAACTTTCTCTCCAACCTCTCTCCTCAAACTAGAATTAAAGGTCCAAATCTCAAGTTTAAGGTCTCAAATCTCCAAGGTACCTTCCCTAAATTATTATGCAACCTCTCTAGCCTTCAAATTCGAGTTTAAACCATGGATTAGGACCATTACCATGAGTTTACGGCCCTAGAACAGTCCTAGGCCGTAAACTCATATAAAGGGGTTTTTTGGAGCAACAAAACCCTTCCAAACCACAATTAGACCTTGAATAAGGTTAGATGACTTTATGGAATGAGCTTAGAATGCTTTGGACCATGATTTAAAGCCTTGTATATGAGTTTACTGCCCTGGAAGGTGCCTAGGCCGTAAACACATATTTAAAGGGGTTTTTAAGCCATTTAACCCTTCCAAGACACAAAGAAGACTTAGATATGACTTTTGGAATATTGGAAATGGACCTAGAACACCTTAAACATAAATTTTGAAGGGTTTGTGTGAGTTTACAGCCAAGGCTGGTACTTGGTCCGTAAACTCCTTAAACAAGGGTGTAAACTCATTTTCAAGGTGTTAGAAAGCCATCCAACACCACTAAAAGCCTTGGAATAAATCATAGGACCAACCAAAAATAGTTTAAGGGCTTTAAACACATCAAAACTCTTCATTTGAGAGTTTACGACCATAGAAGGTGCTCCATGGCCGTAAACTCCTAAAAGTGTGTCATTTAGTGTCCAAAAATCATTTCAAGGCTTGTAGGAATTTTTAGAATCACATGTGATTAATTTTGGGACCTTAAAAGCACTTATTCAAGGAGATATGAGAGTTTACGGCTATATGCCCCATACCAAGGCCGTAAACTCCCTTAAGTGTTGTATTTGGTGATTTTAATCCATTCCAAGCCTTAGGTAAAATTATTCCAAGCATTTCCAAGTGTTAATATCCATTTGTGACCCCTTAAACACCATGAATCTTGCCAACATGAGTTCATGGCCGTGAACTCATGTGTGAGTGGTATATAGGCCGTAAACTCCTTAGAAAGTTTACTCTTGGGGAGTAAACTCAAATCCCAAGTCCCTCGCTTCAATTCCCATCCGTAGATGTCACCCGGGTCACTCCAAACACCCGTTTTGAGGTGTTTTCGTTAGTTGGAGTGTGACATCATATCTAATTAGAGTTTATGAATTTAATTAGATATATTTGTATGTCATTTCATATTACATAGGAACCTCGCGTGTTATAAGGCCTCGATTCGACGCTTAACATCCGAAATCGACACATTTCCGCGTCCGGTGAGTTCATACCCCTACCCTTTTTCAATGGTTTTTCAATGTTTTCAGGGGGGGAATACAAGCAAAAGTACAAGAATATCTTGTATTCAATCACATGATTTTAGTTAAATGGTTTCATAATTGTACATTTTTAAGAATTGAAAACCCTTTAACAAACTGTTTTAACTTGTAGAGTGTAAAGGACAATCACCATAAGATAACACATATATATCATCTGTAACGTCCGTAATAATACACCTAGAATCGAGTGTAAAGGACAGTCATCGTTAGATAACACCTAGGCTCGAGTGTAATGTCCTTAATAAAACACCTAGGCTCGAGTGTAAAGGACAGGTACGTAAAACATAGTTAGTCGTAAATACTACTTTCCTAGTCGAAAAGTAAAGAGTAAGCTTAATGATTGGAGACACGTCCTTGTAACACTTCCATGGCACGAGATAGTGGAGGACTAACCCTGTAACCAGAATCTTCGAACATAGGAGAGTGTGGCTTGAGTTTATAGATCTATACGAGACTAACAATCCCACACCTGGCTGCTAGCTACAACCGAACCGAAAGGTTCAAGAGTGACGAAAGTCATAAAAAGGATATTGACCACGGCTCGAGTCATATCTAGTTTAACTATGGTTAAGGACTCGCAATCTAGATTATTAACGTTTTAGACTCATTTGCTAGCTTTATGTACGTAGTAAAGCTAATGTACGTTCAAGAATGGTAAGCACACATACACACACAGTTAGGGAAACATGGGGTTTTCCTGGGGAGAACACTGAACATAACCAGAACCGGTAAAGATACACACACACAGTCAGGGAAACATGGGGTTTTCCTGGGAAGGACACCGAACATAATCAGAATTGGTAATAGTTCACATATACACAGTTATGAGAACATGGGGTTCTTCCTGAGTAACAGTAGTACGTAACTAGATAAGTGTAACAAGTTAAACAACTGAACTACAATTTACAAGAACAATCATGTTTTCTTCATACATCGTTTACTTTACTTTCGGATTTGGAAACTAACTTTACATAAGAAAATATGGGATTTTCTTGGATAACCACTTTTTCAGGAAACCAAAGGAACTCGTACATTTTCAGAAAAACTAACCGCTTATGAACTCACCAGCGTTATGCTGATTTTCAAACCGCTTGTATTCTCAGGTCCGTGTTAGACAGGTACCCAAAGATCCTTTTGAGCGAAGACAAAGTTCTCAGAAGACTCGTTTGTGTTGTTCATATATACGATGTATCACATGTATAACTTTTGCTTTTGAAACAAATGTAAAACTTTCATATATGTAATGTAATGGTTGATTTACTTTACTTACTATGTACATTGGATTTGATACTCAAAGTGGAGTCAACCCCGGAAATGTTTCCGCCTTCGTTTTTCGGGGTGTGACAGATTGGTATCAGAGCCCTTGTTTATAGTGAATGAAGTATACCAAACCTTACATGGTATAAAACTATAAACATTAAGGGGCCTAAGTGCTCTGAACTAAAAGTATCCTTCAAAATATAAGTATTTTAAAAAGTATATAAGTATACCGACCCGTCGAGATCCGTAACTACAAATAGAACAAAACATAAGTAAATGGGTGTTGTACACTGCGGTTAAACCTGGGCAGTTATGTAGTCGTGTCTAGGATCAATATAGCCTGGCCAACTATATTCATTCGAGACACGACCAACATGTGCTTGGGAGTGACTGTGGTATGCGGCATGCCTAAAACTTACCCTTAATACCACAAACATCGAGCCAGGGTCGTAACGAATTATGAAATACTATGGGAGTATTTCTTGAGCCAATCCTTGGTAGAAATCCTCGTTCTCGCATTGTTCTTTGATCATTCCCTTAGCAATAATTTTCCCTCTTGATAACTCTTTCCTGCTTTATCGCTTATTCAACATATATCTGTCATATCTCTTGATTTAATTCAGAGGACTTATCATCCTCTCTTTCTTGATCTTATTAGATCAAGATGCCTCCAAGAAAGAGACCCAACTCCAAGACCAAAAACCCTCCGCCACCATCTCCTCCCGAAATTGACCCTGTAGTATTACAGGTAGCTGTTACAGCCGCGGTGGCAGCTGCCATGTCCCAACGGAACTCTGGCGGCTCCGGTGGTTCGGGAGGTGGTACCCAAACCCAAAACCAAGAAAACAGTCAAGGACGCCGGAAATAGGGTTCCTATAAGGATTTCATGAACGCCAAACCCCCCGTCCTTCGATGGCACTGGAGGTGTCATTTCCCTCACCCAATGGTTCGAGAAGATCGAATCCATCTTTGAAATATGTGCCAGTTCAGATTCAGACAAGGTGAAGTTTGCCGCCTGCACCTTTATCGATAAAGCCTTGACTTGGTGGAATGGCCGAGTTAAATCCCTAACCTTACCTGTAGCCAACGCCATGGGTTGGTAAGCCATGAAGGAACTTCTGCTGGCTGAGTACTGCCATCGGGGAGAAATGCAGAAGTTAGAACACGAACTCTGGAACCTGGAGATGAAAGGTTCCGACATCACTGCTTAAACTTCCAGGTTCGACGACTTGGCACTACTCTGCCCGGGAATGGTTACCCCAGAGAGTAAGAAGATAGAGAGATTCATCTGGGGGCTGACCCAGCCAACGAAAGGAAACGTCATAGCTGCGAGGCCGGATACATACGACAGCGCCAAACGCCTAGCTCAAATCCTAATCGATCATAGTGAAGACCTTGAGGAGGCAGCTACTACCCCTGAGCCGACAGTGAGGAGTGGGGAGAAAAGAAAACTTGGGAAGAAAGAGAAAAATCAGACATCGCACGAGTCTTCAAAGAGACAGCAAACGGTGATAGTTCATGCTGCCACTTCCCCTGTGATTATTTCTGTTGTTGGATCCTAAACTCGGAGCCCTACCAGTAGGTATACTGGAACCCTTCCTAGTTGTGACAAGTGCAACTATCATCATCTTCCTTCCAGTCCATGTATCGAAATAATTTGCAACAAATGTGGCATAAAGGGTCACATGGCGAAAAACTATAAGACACCAACCCAATCGACGAGTCAAATTTCCGGAGCAGGCATTGGTCGGGCCTGCTATAGTTGTGGAGAAGTTGGACATCTTAAGCGAAACTGTCCCAAGGCTGTAACACCTAGCAACACCGGAAGAGTTCTAGCGATAGGACAAGAGGAGACAGCCACCAATCCTACCGTTGCCACAGGTATATTTCCTCTTGTTAAATTTATATGCCTGTGATTCTTTTCGATTCTAGCACCGAAAGAAATTCATTAACCATCCATTTGAACATTTTCTAACCCCGTCGTTTGTGAGTAACCGAAAAATGTATATCTTTGAGATGGTTACCACGTGAGAACGAGAACGCTTGTGTCGTATCCATAAATTGTATTTTCAATACGAGTGATTATTCTTTCCATTCGACCTATTGGCAAACTTTTTATAAAATGCTTTGATGCCACCCTTAGCATGTAATGACCGAGCCTCATTCATGCTGTCTTTCCTAGTTTCGAGAAAGCCATTCGTTCTAACCTTCCTCCGACTCGACTCTCATGATCTTCGTCCATCGAAGCTTAAAAAGTTTTCCCCTGTATCTCTCGTCTGAGTGATCACCAAGAAACGAGAACTCTACGATTCTTTCCTCAATACTGTTTCCAAAGAATTCTTGAGAATTCTTTCCGAACGCGTAGTCTAGTCTCACATCGACCTAATCCCGGGAATTTCCTCGTAGCCAAACCTAAGTAAGCACAATGTGTGCAAGTCAGCAATCAGGGCATGATGCGATCACTACAAGGTAGTAGCGGCGCCCTTCAGTCGAACCACTTCCTTGGTCATGTAGATAAGCAAAACAGTCATACTCATAAACTTTTCCAAAAGCTAAGGCAATAAAGAATTAGTCGACATCGGGAACACCCATGGAAACCTGTCGATTCTTGGGTTCCGCCGACTATAACCGCAGACTCGTGTAGAAGTTTCCCTTAGAACCATCGAATCCTTAGTTACCTTACCATATGAAAGTGTACCCACTTGTTGGAGGTTTTACCCTGGAAAGACATAATACGTCTTGGGAAATGCGGAAAACTTAACGTATGAAACCTTAGACTCTTCGAGATCCTCGTTAGGAATCGATTCCATAGCCCTCTTCGAGCTATCTTTAGGACTCAGTAGCAACCATCTGGTGTTCCGCATCTTTATTCGTAAAGCTTGCCGACCTGACGAAACCCTAGTAAATTCCTTTGAGGAGATGAAAACCAATGAAAATCTGAACCTTCGTGTTTGAAATAATTGAGATTGTGGATTGAGAGGTTAATCATGCGTAACAAAGCCACAACCTGACAGTGAGGGTTCGCTAGAATGATAAGTGGAGACCCGAAGCAGTAGATTCATCCTTATATCTCTTTTCACTTTGTGATATGTATACGAATCTTTGAATTTCGGGACGAAATTCCCTCTAACGGGGGGATAATGTAACAACCCGAAATTCATATCCCTAAATGTAACCCTTCTCGCGACTCGTTCCGATCATCCAATCGCCGTTTCCGATTTCGTTTCCGTTTCCGACCTTTTATTAAGTCGTTATTGCGGGTTTTATTTTATGACTTAATAAGTGTCTTAATACCCTTACAACTCATTCTAATGCCTCATATTAATGATCGGAACATTTCTAGAATCAACCATATCAGGTTACGGCAAATTGGCCGGGTGCGACCAAAAGCCCCGTCTAACGCTGGTGTCGGTTAGAATTCTATCGTGTCCCGAACTTGGACACTATTTAAAGTGATCCAAGTCTTCATTTTGAAGCTTTTGCTCCATTCTACAACTTTCTCTCCAACCTCTCTCCTCAAACTAGAATTAAAGGTCCAAATCTCAAGTTTAAGGTCTCAAATCTCCAAGGTACCTTCCCTAAATTGCTATACAACCTCTCTAGCCTTCAAATTCGAGTTTAAACCATGGATTAGGACCATTACCATGAGTTTATGGCCCTAGAACAGTCCTAGGCCGTAAACTCATATAAAGGGGGTTTTTGGAGCAACAAAACCCTTCCAAACCACAATTAGACCTTGAATATGGTTAGATGACTTTATGGAATGAGATTAGAATGCCTTGGACCATGATTTAAAGCCTTGTATATGAGTTTACGGCCCTAGAAGGTGCCTAGGCCATAAACACATATTTAAAGGGGTTTTTAAGCCATTTAACCCTTCCAAGACACAAACATGACTTAGATATGACTTTTGGAATATTGGAAATGGACCTAGAACACCTTAAACATAAATTTTGAAGGGTTTGTGTGAGTTTACAGCCAAGGCTGGTACTTGGGCCGTAAACTCCTTAAACAAGGGTGTAAACTCATTTTCAAGGTGTTAGAAATCCATCCAACACCACCAAAAGCCTTGGAATAAATCATAGGACCAACCAAAAATAGTTTAAGGGCTTTAAACATATCAAAACTCTTCATTTGAGAGTTTACGACCATAGAAGGTGCTCCATGGCCGTAAACTCCTAAAAGTGTGTCATTTAGTGTCCAAAAATCATTTCAAGGCTTGTAGGAATTTTTAGAATCACATGTGATTAATTTTGGGACCTTAAAAACACTTATTCAAGGAGATATGAGAGTTTACGGCTATAGGCCCCATGCCAAGGCCGTAAACTCCCTTAAGTGTTTTATTTGGTGATTTTAATCCATTCCAAGCCTTAGGTAAAATTATTCCAAGCATTTCCTAGTGTTAATATCCATTTGTGACCCCTTAAACACCATGAATCTTGCCAACATGAGTTCACGGCCGTGAACTCATGTGTGAGTGGTATATAGGCCGTAAACTCCTTAGAAAGTTTACTCTTGGGGAGTAAACTCAAATCCCAAGTCCCTCACTTCAGTTCCCGTCCGTAGATGTCACCCGGGTCACTCCAAACACCCGTTTTGAGGTGTTTTCGTTAGTTGGATTGTGACTTCATATCTAATTAGAGTTTATGAATTTAATTAGATATATTTGTATGTCATTTCATATTACATAGGAACCTCGCATGTTATAAGGCCTCGATTCGACGCTTAACATCCGAAATTGACACATTTCCGCGTCCGGTGAGTTCATACCCCTACCCTTTTTCAATGGTTTTTCAATGTTTTCAGGGGGGGGGAATACAAGCAAAAGTACAAGAATATCTTGTATTCAATCACATGATTTCAGTTAAATGGTTTCATAATTGTACATTTTTAAGAATTGAAAACCTTTTAACAAACTGTTTTAACTTGTAGAGTTGTTTGTTTTAACCCGATTTTCAATTCTTATTATACACTGTTATATTGTATACTTTACGTATGATTGTTCACACTTATATTGATAGAACACATAAAATATTGTAATGTCTGTAATAAAACACTTAGGTTCGAGTGTAAAAGACAGACACCATCAGAAAACATAAAACATCTGTATATCCTTAACAATACACCTAGGCTCGAGTGTGAAAGATAAACACCATCATGACACACAAATCAATTATAATGTCCTTAATAATACACCTAGGATCGAGTGTAAAGGACAATCACCATAAGATAACACATATATATCATCTGTAACGTCCGTAATAATACACCTAGAATCGAGTGTAAAGGACAGTCATCGTTAGATAACACCTAGGCTCGAGTGTAATGTCCTTAATAAAACACCTAGGCTCGAGTGTAAAGGACAGGTACGTAAAACATAGTTAGTCGTAAATACTACTTTCCTAGTCGAAAAGGAAAGAGTAATCTTAATGATTGGAGACACGTCCTTGTAACACTTCCATGGCATGATATAATGGAGGACTAACCCTGTAACCAGAATCTCCGAATGTAGGAGAGCGTGGCTTGAGTGTATAGATCTATACGGGACTGACAATCCCACACCTGGCTACTAGCTACAACTGAACTGAAAGGTTCAAAGGTGACGAAAGTCATAAAAAGGTTATTGACCACGGCTCGAGTCATATCTAGTCTGAGTATGGTTTAGGACTCGCAATCTAGATTATTAACGTTTTAGAGTCATTTGCTATTTTTATGTACGTAGTAAAGCTAATGTACATTCAAGAATGGTAGGCACACATACACACACAGTCAGAGAAACATGGGGTTTTCCTGGGGAGGACACTAAACATAACCAGAACCAGTAAAGATACACACACACAGTCAGGGAAACATGGGATTTTCCTAGGAAGCACAGCGAACACAATCAGAATTGGAAATAGTTCACACATACACAGTTAGGAGAACATGGGGTTCTTCCTGAGTAGCAGTAGTACGTAACTAGATAAGTGTAACAAGTTAAACAACTGAACTACAATTTACAAGAACAATCATGTTTTCTTCGAACATCGTTTACTTTACTTTCGGATTTGGAAACTAACTTTACATAAGAAAATATGGGATTTTCTTGGATAACCACTTTTTCAGGAAACCAAAGGAACTCGTACATTTTCAGAAAAACTAACCGCTTATGAACTCACCAGTGTTATGCTGATTTTCAAACCGCTTGTATTCTCAGGTCCGTGTTAGACAGGTACCCGAAGATCCTTTTGTGCGAAGACGGAGTTCTTATAAGACTCGTTTGTGTTGTTCATATATACTATGTATCACATGTATAACTTTTGCTTTTGAAACAAATGTAAAACTTTCATATATGTAATGTAATGGTTGATTTACTTTACTTACTATGTACATTGGATTTGATACTCAACGTGGATTCAACCCCGGAAATGTTTCCGCCTTCGGTTTTCGGGGTGTGACACGTAAACTCTTATTCTTTGAGTTTATTGAAGTTTCAAGCCCCTAATACCTTGCTAGTAATTTATAATGATAGTCTAAGGCCATTTGTGGGGTAAAAACCAACATTTTGGCTTGGTTTGGGGAGTTTACGGCCTTGACACATGTCTGGGCTGTAAACTCCTTTTCATCCTCCAAATCCTTATGTTTAAATGATCTAAACCCAAGAGGATAAGCTCCTAATTTATGTATGAAGTCTAAGGATGTTTTAGGAGTGTTTTTGGGGCTTTTTGACATGATTAAGAGGTGTTTACAGCCTTGGCATATGCCTGGGCCGTAAACTCTCTTTTTTGCCTCAAAATGATTGTTTTAATTGATCAAACACTCCTAGGCTAAATCCTCAATTTATTTCCAAGCTTTTAGGGACAATTTAGGGTCTTTTTGGCCTCATTTAAGGTGTTTACGGCCGAAGGAGGAGCTTAGGCCATAAACTCCTCTTACACAGCTTCCAAGTCCGATTTCTAAGCTATAAACACGAATCAATATGTTTAGAACAAGCTAGGATAAGCGGACTTACGATTTGGAAGCGTTTGGTTGCGGATTCGGGGCGAAAACGAGTCTAGATAGAGAGTATAGAGAGAGAGGGTGGAAAAGCTCCAAATGGAGCTTACTCCCCCTTATATATGGGTGGGAGTTGGAGCTCAGTGGAATTCTACCCGATACTGCCGTTAAACGGGGCTTTTGGTCGCACCTGATTTAGTGGTCGTAATAATAAAACTTAACATTTTCCAAATAAATGGAAATGTGTCTTATGTGTTTTTATTTCTTTTTATCACGACTTAACGGCATATTAAATATAAAAAAATGGAATGTTTATTAAATTGATGACCTCTAATTAACGGAACTTTTATAAGCTTGAATATTCCGTTAACGGTAACGGGGAAATGTAACGGAACAATTTGGGTTGTCACATTTACCTATATTAGAGCCATACGTTTCGACTCTCCCATCTCTTATATCTCTTAGGTAAATGGGGCAGCTTCGTCTCCAATGCCCTTTCTCTTGGCAATAAAAGCAAATTGACTCTTTTGGAACATGACATGGAACTACTTCAGACATTGCCTTTCTCTTATGATCAAACTTTTCGATTATAGCATGTCTTTCTTTGCCATTGTCTATATCCATAGAGGTCTTGAAGGCAGATTCACCAATCAACTTTGCTTTTCTATTGCGTCAAACCATTGCTGATTCTGCAACAATAAGCATATAGGTGAGATCTAGAAGGGTCACGTCGCGGTTCATCATATAGTACTCTCTTACGAACTCAGTATATGAGCTAGGAAGTGACTGAAGAACCCAATCAACAGCCATTTCCTCACAGACAACGGATCCCAACATTCTTAACCTATCAATGCGTGACTTCATTCCTAGAATGTGTGCACACACCGACTTTCCTTCTTTATGCTTACTTGCCAAAAGGGCTTGAGTGATCTTGAACTTTTCAAGCCTTTGAACGTGTGGGTTAGGGAGAACAATTGGAGGAGGTGGAGGAAGTGAATCATGATTTCTTATTCCTCGATCGAATCGTGGAATATCATCTTCATGTCAAAAGCTTGTTCCACGGGATTTGGGAAGACCATAGTTGTCGAACTTTGACATCTACAAAACGGGATAATCGAATTCAAGTTATTTGATTGATTGGGTCCTTAGTAAATCACCCAAATGAGATACTAAGGCTAGGACCCAACACAATATCCTATAACTCGGGAGAGGGATGTCGTAACCCAAATTGCATAACATTTGAAGGTAAGTGAATGACGATTCACTACTTTCCACCAAGAAAAACGAAAAAAATTTAAGTTTTAAATCTATGAAAACTCCTAGATCCTTTGAGATTCATTGAACATTTCAATGGCATGTTTAAATCTCGATATGCCCCTCTAGTTTGTGACTGGGATGCCGAGGATCACAAAGCGGGTGTGAATAACCATGCAAGCTTACATGGTGCCCTCACATGTTACAGTCACCTATTCCATGTGCCGGTAAACCACACACGCTCCACCGAACTATGACAAACATTGAGTCACCCTTTGCTACCTTTGCATAGAAACATTTAGTGTGCCGGTTAACCACACACGCTCCACTAACGTCTTCGCAAGGGCACAAAGTGTAATTTTATGGAATTGCATCAATTCACTTTTGCCTAAGTAACTAAGATTGGGAATTTTATGAAAACATTTAGTTACTTTTATACTTCATTATACTTATAATGGAAAGTTTCGTCCTATCCTACCCGTTCGGCTAATGACCCTCCACTAGTCAAGAGTGTGGTGGGTAAGAGTGGATACCCATTCAATCACCATTTTATAGGCAATTTCCTTAAACACCCCTTATAGACCAGCTTGGTGAATGAGGCCTACTAACGGTAAGACTGACTTTTACTCATACATATATATAATGTTAGACTTTTAATGTTATACATAGTATAGGGTGTATTTTACACTTTTAGAATATTAGGTGGTCAAATTTAACAATTATACTTTTAATTCAATTAAATTTTAAACCAAAAACTTTATGGATTTATTAAACCTCTTTTAATTATACACCTTAATTAATTAATAAAACCATAAGGGTGTAATTTGAACTTTTTCAAAACAATATTACGGTTTTAGAATTTAACATTCCTAATTAAACTTTTAATCAACTTTTAAATTCCAAAACTTGAGGGCAAGTTTTGAAACATTTCAAAACATTAGGGTTTAGAATTTAAATATACATCAAATTAATCTATTAATCCAAAATTTTAAATTCCAAAACTTGAGGGCAAGTTTTGAAACCTTTTTCAAAACATTAGGGTTTCAACTATTTAAATTTCAAAACAACAAAACTTTTGAGGTCAAATTTAAACTATAAAACCGAAAGGGGAAAATATGAAACATTTCATAACACAAGGATCAAATAACAAATAATCTAAATTAACATTTAATCACATAATTATCCATATTTGATTTATTTAATGATTTATTGCATAACAATTTACCAATTTAATCAAAATAATTAATCAATTATCACATAAGGAAACAAATATTTTATTAATTGATAAATATCTTCAATTAGATCAAGAATATGGTCAAATATATCATAAAATCGGATTTATATTGATCTAATATGATAAGGCAACTATCCTTAAGCAAAAACAGCAAGAAATCCCGAAGTTTGCTCCATCTAACGAGTTGACTCGTCGAGTCAAGCATGGACTCATCGAGTCACATGGACTCGGCGAGTTCAACTATGGACTCGGCAAGTCCAGCCTCCAGAAACCAAAAAATCGAAATTTTCAAACATATAATGCATCAATACAATAGAAACCAGTCTAGCTCTGATACCACTAATGGATTTTGTTCATAAGACATCCTATGTGCTCATGCAAACGCTAATGCTTGCATCTAGGTTTCTCTATTGTACATGCAAGTTATCCAAGACTATAAACCCTAATTCTAGCATCCAACTAATCATATTAACATGAGAATAGGTTTAAGATGTTACCTTGATTGTTATGTAGCAATAACAATCCCAAATCTCCTTGTATTTACTTTAGAAAGCCTAGAGTCACAAATGTCACTCCTCTAATGGTTCACAAACACCATAAGCAAGAGGATGAAGAGAAGAGAGGATGGAGGCTGCCCAAAAATGTCTACAAACCCTAGAGGAGTCTTATCCACGTTTTTGGTCCTTTAGGGATCTATATATAGTGAGGCTATTAGGGTTATCTAACAAGGAAACCCTAATTTGGATGCTTAAGCCCTAAGCAACCCATGGACTCCTTTAATTAGGACCTTGGATGATTTCCTTATGGGTTTCCCCATAGAATTCTTCCACTCCTTAATTTAAGACAATTCATAGCCCAAATTGCAATTATCCTATAATTACAAATCTAGTCCCTTAAGTTTAATTAATCTCTTTTAGTCACAAAACTAATTACCAATTAATTATTGACTAATATTAATTAAACAATATGATTTCTCCTTTAATATATTATTCTCATAATATATTAACAAATCATATTTAATCCTTTTTCTCCATAATTCATCCTATCAAGTTGCTTTGGTGAAGGCAACTCAAAAGGACCATGCACCATCGGGTCAAGTAAATACCAAAATAGTTATGGACTTAGACACTAACCCAACAATTCTCTGAAAGTTTTCCAAGTCGTTTAGGTGATTTGTGATTCCACTTGAGGCATTCACATTGTTTGTGCTAGGCTCTTGAAGCTCCAAGCAATCAACCACAAGAAAAGGTATGTCATTCTTCTAGTTTTATATTACAAGTACCCCAAGATATGCTAGTTAGGATGAGAACCTTGAAAAAATGAATATTTGCATGTATAATAGACAAAACATATATATCCAAGGTTTCTAGGGTTGCATGCACACCATAAGAGTGTTAGAATGATCAAAACCCATCAATGGTATCAGTCTCTAGGCTTGTTTTCATTATACTTAATGCAAATTGTTGAAGAAAGTCGAAAATCTGCTAATTGTTCAGTGAACTTAGCGAGTCCATGGGGGGACTCGACGAGTCCAAGTGAAATCGCATCCTACTCGTCGAGTAGGTTCTTGCACTTGACGAGTAGGCAGCCCAAAGTGCAGAATTTCGAGTTTTAATACCGGAATCGGACTACAATCATTACCCTAAACTGTTACGGACTTATTAAATTTGTTTTTGATGTGGTAATGATTGTGCTAATCCATTTTCAAAGGTTAGGTTATTACCAAGGTTTCAAGTTTTATAGATGTTTATATGATTCTTGAAAATTCAGAACACATAAGGAGGTGGGAGTGTTAATTTTTTACAAGTGGGTCTTCGTTTTCACCATAATCAATTTTTAAATTCATGTAGCCATGGTAGAGAAAAAATGAATTCACAGTAAGTTATTTTACTTGTACATAGGTTCCATACGGGTCTTTGTTATTCTTCTATTTATGGTAGCTTTTTCTGGCGATTCGGAAAAAAACAAAAGAATTCACAATGGAACACGAATTCAAAGATTTAATGTTGTATTGTCTGGGATTTTAATGGTTTTACATGTTTTTAGGTCTAGAATTCAGTGGGAAGATGACTGGAAAATATCTATGTAATCAAGACTCTTACTACTGGTCTTGTAAACTGTGTTAATAAAAATAAACTAGTTAAGCTTCCGACAACCAAAGAAGATGACACGAGAGCTTAGAAGGTGGAGAGGGTGAACGGATTAGTATAAGGGGTAGGATAACTATGGGCCCATACATTTGTATAAAACCATAATAGCAAATAAGTAATATATAATTTGAATATGAAATCCATAAGGGTAAAAATGTCTTTTTATGTTTAGTAGGGGCCAATTACGCAACCAAATAAATTTTAAGGGACTAACCAAGTCATAAATAAAATTATGGGACAAAAAGTGCATGCTACCCCAAACCAAAGAGACAATTCATGTAATTTACCCAATAAAAAAGTCATTGTTATTGTAATCTCCCCCATGATGTGACTTCAAAATCTTGATTTTCATATTTGTTTCATTTTACACAACAACATTCCACTTTTTAAAGGTTCAAAACTTTAGATTTATGTTTAAGAAAATAAACCTTACACTTTCTCATGGAATTTTCTATGAAGGTAACACAATACCGAGATCCTCCTAATAAACAGATTGATATAGGAACATATACATAAGAATGAAGTGGTTGTAACTTCCCAATCTTGACAAGGCTAACCTTCTTTTGCTTGCGAAAAACATACGGCTCACAAAAGTCAACTGTCACACTATTTGAATCAGTGAATTCTACCTTTTGAATCTAATATGTTTGTCCTTTTCTCACTTATATGTCCAAGTCTTTGGTGCCATATAATAGACATTTGTATATCTTCATTAACCACATTTGCGTAAATTTAGAAACTACAACTATATATAATGTACCCTGCTTCTATCCTAGAGCAACTACTAGGTTCCTTTTTGTTACTTTTCACATGAGATTGTCAAATTCTCAACACGGTGATCTTCTTCATCCAACTACAATATAGATATCAACATCTAGTGTAATTCTAGAATATACACTTATATATAATATTCTTAAATATCCATTATGTACCTAATGTAGTCCTGAGGACAACATCCCCAAAACCCATTATATCGAGAGTGTTGTTATCTTCTTGCCTCACTTTTTCTATTGTAACACTTCAAATTCTGCTTTCCTTTTCTGTAACGTTTTGCATGAAATGATGCATTTGAATCAATGATCCATAATTCAATCGAACTTTCAACCCAACAAAATAGGGCATCATCAAAGACCTCGCTACATTCGTTCCATTTTCGCCTTTTTCACTCATGATTTTGAACACTGATATCTAGAGTGACCATTGTCTTTGCAATCTATTTTATAATTCTTGGATTGGCCTCTCCTCTATAATTTATAACCTCCTCAACCTTACCACCTATGTTAGATTTTCTACCCTTGTCTTCTATACTCAATTTTTTTAAATTTACTTTGCATTACTTCTGCAAATATCCACACCAAGGATCAAATACAAATTCCTCAAAGAAGTAAGATTAGTAGTTCCTAACGAATTGCTAATTGTTGTGACTATTCCAGACTAGCTTACAAGAATGATGATAATAAAAAACATGCATGGACTTCATTTTCAAATTAATCTCAATAAATATCAATATAGATATTATTTAATTAAACTCATTAATGTGATTTGTCACCACCGATTTCACTTCAGCAATATTCAAGGACTTTTGACGATTGCTCTTAGTGGTCTCAAAGGTAAATCGGTTGTTACCACTCCTACTCCTAACACCACCCCTATTCTGGAAATCGGGAAAGGCAAAGGGAAAAATAGGAAGACCCCTTTGAAGGGTACCAAGGGAAAGTCTCTTGATGGCTCCTCTTCGAGTGGAACCAAAGGTGCTTCTGTCGCTCCCTCTTCCAACCAAAAAGAAGCTGAATGCTTCTATTGTCATGATAAGGGGCATTGGATACGAAACTGCCCCAAGTACATGGAAGATGTTAAGGATGGGAAGGTTAAACCCACCCATGCAGGTATTTACTCTATATTGTCTAATAACTCACCACATACTAATTCTTTGGTCCTTGATACAGGTTGTGGTAATCATATGTGTTCTGATTTGCAGGATCTAAGATGAAGTCAGGATGTGGAGCACAGGAAGGTAAACTTGATCATGGGGAATAGGAAAGCTTCACCTGTCACCAAGATTGGAGTTTATTCTTCATTGCTGAGTGGTGGGTTAATGTTAGATTTGAATAAATGTTGTTACTCGTCTGAAATGGCGAGAAATATTATTTCTTTTCACTGTTTGTACAAACAAGGATTTACTTTTACATTTGATAATGAATGTGGTGATATTAATGCTTTTTATAATAATGTTCTTTATTTTAAAGCATTACCTTGTGATGGTGTATATGAAACTATGTTGGTTATAGACAACGTAGGAAATAATGTGTTGCATATCGATTATTCGACTAGTTTTTATAAGGCATCCTTGTGGCATTGTCATTTTAGACAAGTCAACAAGAAGCGCATAGGCCAACTCCAAAAGGCTGGAGTCTTGTAGTCATTTTACTTAAGGTCAGATGAGAGTTGTGAATCTTGTTTACTTGGAAAAATGACTAACTCACCCTTCACTGGTACTTGTGCTAGGGTGAAAGTTTGTTGGACCTCATAGATACAGATGTGTGTGGACCCTTTAGAACCGCCACAAGGGAGTCTAGTCACTTCTGTGTGACTTTTACTGATGGTTATAGTAGGTATAGTTATGTCTACTTAATCAAGCATAAGTCAGAAACCTTTGAAAAGTTCAAAGAGTTTGAACAGGAAGTGGAGAATCAGCTGGGTAGGAACATTAAGATGCTTTGATTCGATCAAGGTGGAGAGTATCTTAGTACAAAGTTCCATGACTATCTTAAGGAATGTGGAATTGTTTCACAATTTGACACCTCCTAGAACACCACTGCTTAATGGGGTGGCTGAGAGGCACAACCGAACCTTGTTGGACATGGTTCGTTTCGTGATGATTCAAGCTTCGTTACCAATCTCATTTTGGTGGTATGCCTTAGAGACTGCCGCCCATATCCTTAATCTAGTCCTTACCAAAAAGGTTGCTAAAACACCTCACGAGATGTGGAATGGGAATGTTTCGACTTTAGACCACATCAAGGTTTGGGGTTGCGAGGCTTTCGTAAGGCGCGGGACTCACGACAAGCCCGAACCTCGAACTGAGCGATGTATTTTCATCAGCTACCCACAGAAATCCATTGGTTACCTCTATTAAGGACCCAATGAAGCTTTAGGGTTTTAGGTCATAGTTGAGGTTGACCTTTGGTTTGATTTATGGGTGGTGTGTGAAACCAATCTACTAGTATTTACATGTGGTTTTGGTTATCATGTTTATCTGCGAGGTGAGTTTACTTACGGTATTACTTATCGCATAATTGTTATTTCATGGTTGTTTCCTAGACTAGTAGGGTCTTGCTCGTTGATTATATATTGCATGCTTTGTTGTGGGTCGATACGGACCCATGGTTGATACAGACCTGTTGTTGTGGGTTGATTTGGACACGAGATTGTTATGGACATGTTGTTATATATACTTATATGTGATATATGTGATATTTTGGGGAACTCACTAAGCTTTGGCTTAAAGTTGTGGATTAAATGTTTCAGGTAATTCCGAGGATCATTGGAAGGCGAACACATGATTTTACACATCATTCAATAATTTTTATGTTTAAGATTCCGCAATGTTATGATAATCTGATTTTCTTTTTGGGTTTATGTTTTGAAAGAACAGTTTCATGGATGGTTGAACTATGAAAATGGTTTTTATCTAAAAATTTATTGTGAAAATTAGGACACTACACATACACAATGTTTAGGGAAACCGCTAAAATAGTAAAAGGGCCGACAAACATGTGTTTATCCATTCTAATATTCACCTACAATCACATTTTTCTAAAAGTTATAAAATCGGCCCACACAAAAAATGGGATATGAATATGAAAAATGCATATTTTGAAAGGCCAAGTGCAAGATTCGAGGACATGCAATGGTAGAATTTAGACGAAGATGTTGCTAGTGTTGGTGGGAATGGGAAGGCAAAGGGTTAATGAATATCATGTTATGTTCGTGTTTTTTACTTTTCTATTGACAAACCATGTTTCTTTTTGAAGTTATGAAATTTGAAATAGTTATGTTTTACTTAATGTGATTTTTACTTTTATGCATTACTAAGTCACAATGTATATTTTTCCATTTATATATGTTACTTCGTACCATAGTAACTTAGTACAACGTTCTGTGTATGAGATTCACGTTCCGAATGAAGCTACCCCCTTTGTACTGAAAACAAAAAATTACAGATCCTCGTTCCCGCTTTTTTCCATGTTTCAACATGTTCCATGTTCCTTGTGACTATGATTCCTACAACACGACTGCGAGACCATCCTTATGTTTCTTGCATTTTTGATGATTTCAACTTAATTGATAATTGAACGTATATAAAACTACCAAATGTAGGCAAATTTCAAAATTGTTTTTGATTACTGATTTCATTGATAGGTTAATGCATCAATATTGAATCATAAATATATTTTTAATTATTTTATTACATATATGCTTTGTAAGTGACAATTATAATGTCTAATAGGTTGTTTGATAGGGTCTGACTGGGTTATAAGTTCTGACTGGGTTAAAAGTTCTGACTGAGTTAACTGTTGACTGAAACTTGTTGTTTGATTTGATATCTGATTGACAATGAAAATTTAATACATTACCCCTCAAAAAACATTTTTATAATAGTTCTTTTAAGATACAATTTATTTTATGACATTACATCATGAATATGTTCAAAAAAAATTCCAATGTAAGAAACATATTATCACTTCAAATAGCAACAAGAATCAATTCAATGTAAGAGCTAAATTGTCAAGGTTCTCAACATCACACTTAACTAATGTATTATATAACTAATCAAGCTCGATTATCCTAACAAATAGCAAATTGTATGCATTAATCAACCTAAAATTTACATCATTATTTGACTGAAAAAAAAAAGCTTATTGTGGCATTTTATTAAAGACCTAACATCAAATAAAAAGTATGAACTTACCAATTGAAATCAAACAACTATAAGTCAGATGAGTAAAGAAAACAACAAGAACAAGAACACTGTATGAAAAACTGAACTACCATATCTTTAAAATCAAATGATTTGTATTTTTAAAATCAAATGACCAACAAATCAGATGAGTTTGTAGTTTTTGTAGTTTCGACTTTAGACTACATCAAACTATACCTATTGTAGTTTGCATGTATGTTAAGTACTCGGTTCGTGTATTGTTCTGAAAACTATGCAATTATATTTGTGAATTGAAAACTTCCCTTATGCTTAGCACGTAACGACCGAACAATACAACAAATTTTAATTTTTCAAAAACATCTCGATTCCATTAAATCTTTACAAAAAGGTTTTCAATACAAAACATTTAACGTGTTCCCAGAATCACAATACTACAAAATCATGAGGAGCGGTACGATCACGCCTTCGCCTTGCCACGATTACCTGAAGAACCTGAAAAACATTTAAACCACAACTGTAAGCCCGAAAGCTTAGTGAGATACCCCCAAAATACCAACCACAAATACCATACACGCATAACATGCCATAACATATCCGATCACAGAACAGCCATGCACTTCGGGTCTACAGTGTGACTGGTCCGCCGCACCGGCCTATAGTCCACCCGGTCCACCCTCTGAGTCTATCCACATACATCGAGTCTACAGTGTGATTGGTCCGCCCGCTCTCGGGCCTTCAACCCACCTGGTCCACTCTCTAAGTCTACAGTATGACTGGTCCGCCCGCACCGGGCCTTCAGTCTATCTGGTCCACTCTCCGAGCCTTCGGCACGTCTGGTCCGCCCTTTCGGGGCCTACAGCCTATCCGGACCGCTCGCTGGGCCTTCGGGACAACCGGTACACCCTGGGTATCTTGGCCTACAACACACAGAAGGACCCGCCTCAACCCAACTCCAGTCCAAACAACCATGTGCACATATACATACAATCATATAGCAATTCACAGTCAACAAGCAAATTAAACATATCACATAGCATATCATCATCCTAACCAGGATACCGACCTAACAGGTCACTAGCATAGCATCTCCCTATTTCTCAGGATACCGATCTCAATCAGGTCTCTGACATATACCAACCTAGCTCTCAGGATGCAAACATATCACAGCAACAACATAACAACTACCTGGATCTCAATCCGATAAGGGCCGGCCTTCGTGCCGTAGACCCTGATGATATAGTGAGGATAACTCACCTCGATACTGCCGACTGAACAGATAACCCAAGCTGCACCGATCACTAACACGATCTCCACCACTTGACAACCACCAATGCACTGAACTCAAAACAATAATCAACAATTACCAAAATGGCCCTGGAAACCACTGGTCAACCCTTGGTAAAAGACAAGGTCAAAGTCAACCCCTGACTGACTCTACTCGCCGAGTCAACCCGATGACTCGCCAAGTCCCCATACTCAGAACTTCCCTCAATCCGCGATCTAACTCGCCGAGTCACCCCAAGACTCGCCGAGTGCAACAACTCTGAGTCCACTCACCCACAACTCACCGAGTCATCCCTTGACTCGCCGATTCTCAGCTCAACCAGAAAATATTGGAACTCTTCGACAAGACTCGTCGAGTCCAAGAACAGACTCACTGAGTCTAAGGCTATCTTCAACCTACTCGCCGAGTTGTTCATACAACTCGCCGAGTTCCAGGCCATCTTCATCCAACTCGCCGAGTTGTTCTTCCAACTCGTTGAGTTCTAGCTCATCTTCAAGCAACTCGTCGAGTACACCCATGTGACTCACCGAGTAATACCGGTCTGAATCCATTCAGAAGCATTCCGGGCCATGCAAATGCTCCAAAACATAGATCTAGCCTCCTACAACTCATCCATCACGTAATGTGGCAAACTTTACGTGAATCCAAAGAGATCTATGCATTTTGCACATTAGGGCTAAGGTTTGGGACATGATAGCTTCATCCAACACTCAACACAGGGACTTTCATGCATTCTAATTCCTTTCCATTCTAGATCTGAGGTAGCAACCTCAGATCTAATCTCTAAACACCAAAACACCAAAAGATAAGATCTCAACACCCCCAAAATGAAGAATCTAGACAATAG
The DNA here is from genome assembly GCF_051521515.1 of Lactuca serriola. Lineage (NCBI taxonomy): Eukaryota > Viridiplantae > Streptophyta > Magnoliopsida > Asterales > Asteraceae > Lactuca > Lactuca serriola. The sequence goes on from NC_136412.1 coordinate 169,245,818, forward strand.
CATCTCAAACAATGGAAAGATACCTCAAAAGGAAGCTCCAAGAGAAGATTATCCTGAATCCTTGCAAAGCCCTTTGATCCAAGCCTCTTCTTCTTTAGAATCTCTTCAACAACCACCTCTCCAAGCTCCAATTTTCTCAACAATGGTGCTTCTCCACGATTTTAGGGTTTCTGGAACTCAAGCGGGGATAAAGAGGCTGGGAGGAAAACATAATGTTCTTTATATAGGGCTCAACCCCAAGAATTAGGGTTTTCTCCACTTAGCGCCTACTCGCCGAGTCCATCTCATTGACTCGCCGAGTCGGCTACTCGCCGAGTTCATCCATGGACTCGCTGAGTCACTCTTTCCCAATTTACTCTTTTAGCCCTTCCACTCTACTCTTGATATTTCGGGATGTTACAATTCTCCCCCACTTAAATTAGGCTTCGTCCTCGAAGCCTACAGCAATTGAATCCCAAAGATACTCCCATAACGCGCCACCTGGCCTTAACCGGGCCAAATCCCTCAAGGCATACCCATCGAAACTCAACACACACTCTCTTTCCTTACGGTGTCCTGACCACCGTCTTGAGCCGGGCACCGGTTGTACCCTCTGATAATCACACTCAACAACCGAGAATTACCCATGAAGCATCACTGCCCCAAATCCCAACAATCACTCGACCCATAAGAGCTAGAAAGCCAAGAACCATCGGATTCCCGATCCGAAACCCACTCTATCCATTCTGTGACGACGGAAAGACCCATTCTCAATCTCAGAGCAACTCCCACGAGTTCTCCTCTTGCAATCACATACGCATGCTGAACTTTCTCCAGCACCCTCAGGTTGGGAAAACCTGATACACTGATGATATCCTCCAACATCCCCCAGGATGAACCTCTAATACATATCCAAAACCCTGATCAGGCTCACACTAAGAGCCCAAGACTATCTCCCTGCATCCCTTCCGAATCTCTGGCTCTACATCTGCGGAATTCCTCTGCAACCTCAACAGACATCCCAAACCGGATGAGCTTCTAATCCACTGCCGCAAACACGTTGCTCAAAAACCATACTCGAATTACTCTAATCATAACCCTGCTCTGCCGCTTTCACTTCTGTGAACTTGCACTCCCTCTTAGGGTTACGCACCTCTCTCACTTCCTTTTCCAAGGAATCCACTTGTCCATATTGCCACTCCAACAAGTGCCACGGTGCTCGCCCAACGCTACACCACCCTTTTTAGCGTATCCGTTATCCATCCAACACACATACTCTGACTCTCATCGCAGGGACTCTCAAGCCCCTGTACTATCTCCACTAATCAAGATCACTACCCGGGGCCATACCTTCTAAATGCAATCACACTGCAACATACCCAATCCATATCCTCAACTGATCCAACATTACCTGCAGAGTCTTCAGCATGACTGGACCGCCTCACCAGGCCTTCAACCCATCTGGACCACTCTCAGAACCTTCAGCCAATCTGGACCGCTCTCAGTGCCTTCACTTTGGCTGGACCGTTCTCCGAGCCTTCGGCCTGACTGGTACGCCTACCGACCTTTAGTCTATCCGGACCGCTCAACTAGCATTCAACATTCCGGGCTATCCCCCCTGGAAATCCTCCCATGCATACCGTTCTAGCCCTCTAGGGGTTCCAAACTCTAACTCCATCATACATACTCGATCCCGGCCTGCTCCCAGGCCCTCCACAGTCAAATGCCCTAGGTCTGTATCCCGCCCCGCATGCCCGACACTTACTCCTATCAGCCTATACTCTGGGCTGACAGAACACTTGCTGAATCCCAACAGCTAAGCACTCCCAAATACTTATCGATCTTCCGGAGAATTCTCCAATTCTCCCCCACTTGGGCACTGACTATCAACCACCGGTCGCCATCATCGACCTACCAGAACAACTCTTGTACAAAAAAAACACTTACACGCGGACTGCTTCTCACAAGCATAAACAACCTCAACGAGATCTCACATTAACACCGATTGACCTGCTCGAAAGAAACTCAATCTGCATCTAACCACTCCTCAGAAAGCAGAAGCTACCCGGCTTGCAACCCAATGTCGGGTTTCCGCTAATAACCCTCATGAATGATAACCAACAGAATTCCCAAAACAATAACCCATAACCAAAACCACAAACCCGCAATATAACGAATACCACATCGAAAACCAAACAAATACCAGCTCATAAACAATACACCACAATAATCACAAGATAATAAGACATCAAGAAAGAATCATACCCGCAGCTGCATCTGGCACTGCCCTGACCTCCTCTGCTACAAGCTGAAAAGCACGACCCTGACCCCTTGGGGGCTCTGCTCCACCCTGACCTCCAACTGTGATCCTCAACGTGGCCGGTGCAGGAGCCTGCACCGGTCCTGCAGCAAGCTGAGGACAGTTGACCCTCAAATGTCCAATCTGATGGCAATGATAACAAATCCTCAAATCTCGAACCGGCGCTGACTGCCGACAATCCCTCGCATAGTTCCCCTCCTTTCCGCACTTGCGGCATGCACCACCGGACCTACAAACCTCGGTGTGACCCTTCCTACACTTCCCACAAGTGTGGCTGCTCAAATCCCCCACTCTAACATCAACGGTCTTGCACCGTTTCGGCGCCGGCTGCGACTGCACCGGAGCCTGCCTCAGCTCACGCAACTGCAACTCAATCTCTAACTCACGCCGCATAGCGGCCTCCTGCAACTCCAACAATGTCCTGCACCTCTACGCAGACACAAACTGCCTGATGTCTCTCTTGAGAATGCTCAGATATCGAGACATCTGAGCCTGCTCCAAAGCGAACACTGGGCAAAACATCGCCCTCTCAGTGAACATTCTAGTGATCTCAGTCACCGACTCCAAATCCTGCTTTAGCTTAAGGAACTCCTGAGCCAATCTCTCCCTCTCAACCTGCGGAACATAACGAGTGATGAACATCACTCGGAACTGATCCCATGATACCGTAGCCCTCTGCGCATCAAAATATGACCCCATGGTCAATCTCCACCAATCCTTCGCCCTGAGCCTGAACAGGTTCAGAGCACATCTCACCCTCTGATCAGCAGGGCATAAACACGTGAATAAACACCCCTCCACGTCTGATAACCATCTCATAGCGACGATCGGGTCCTGAACTCCATCGAACGTGGGAGGCTTCGTATTAGCGAAGTCCCGATACAAAAAACCCCGACCAGCTCCTCCCCCTGCCGCTGCTACAACCGTTGTAGCTGCCGCGGCAGCCGTCTCTGTGAGAGCTGCATAGCGCTCATCAAAATACTCAACGATGCCGGTCTTAATCGACCCAAACAGCTCTGCAACTCAGCCCGGAACAACTCAACAATCTCCTCACGCAGGATCTCACGAATCCTCGCAGCCAACTCGCTCGTGCTCATCTGACCGATAACCTCGGGCGGCACCGATCCGCCCGGAACCCTCTCTCCTGCTCCTGATCCTGATCCGGATCCACTCTCAACATACCTCGGAATCTCCATACTGAAAAGAAACACCACACAAAATCTCAGACTCTTCCCACACCCTGGGATCAAACTCTCTCGCAACCCACCCTAGAGATCATGGTTTCCCTGATACGCGTATGGGTCCTATGCTTTCAGTAGTACGGGCCCATACTACCTTCCACACCTACCCATATTTGTATGAAGTACTACCACAACGCCCTAGAGAAACATGCATAACAACGCTCAACCCTCAACACTAGAGGAACACTGAAAATATCCCATAAAGAACCCTAGGCTACAGGCATCACAAATCAGGCAACTTATCATGAAATCCTGAAGATCCCTAGCCTATCACTAGCATGCTGTTCTATCAAAGCTCAAAAACAAATAACATGCATGGTATTTTGGGGTTACTTACTGGCTCCGGCTGATCGTACCTCCGCGTCCTCCCTTACTCATTTTGAAAACCATTTAAAATACACTTTTCAAAACTCTCCTCGATTTGAGACTGGAGTCACACAAATGTTCCTCCAACTCACTCAAACCAAGGCTCTGATACCAACTTGTAACGAACGAAAAATACAACAAATTTTAATTTTTCAAAAACATCTCGATTCCATTAAATCTTTACAAAAAGGTTTTCAATACAAAACATTTAACGTGTTCCCAGAATCACAATACTACAAAATCATGAGGAGCGGTACGATCACGCCTTCGGCTTGCCACGATCACCTGAAGAACCTGAAAAACATTTAAACCACAACTGTAAGCCCGAAAGCTTAGTGAGATACCCCCAAAATGCCAACCACAAATACCATACACGCATAACATGCCATAACATATCCGATCACAGAACAACCATGCACTTCGGGTCTACTGTGTGACTGGTCCGCCGCACCGGCCTACAGTCCACCTGGTCCACCCTCTGAGTCTATCCACATACATCGAGTCTGCAGTGTGATTGGTCCACCCGCTCCCGGGCATTCAATCCACTTGGTCCACTCTCTGAGTCTACAGTATGACTGGTCCGCCCGCACCGGGCCTTCAGTCTATCTGGTCCACTCTCCGAGCCTTCGGCACGTCTGGTCCGCCCTTTCGGGGCCTACAGCCTATCCGGACCGCTCGCTGGGCCTTCGGGACAACCGGTCCGGCCTGGGTATCTTGGCCTACAGCACACAGCAGGACCCGCCTCAACCCAACTCCAGTCCAAACAACCATGTGCACATATACATACAATCATATAGCAATTCACAGTCAACAAGCAGATTAAACAGATCACATAGCATATCATCATCCTAACCAGGATACTGACCTAACAGGTCACTAGCATAGCATCTCCCTATTTCTCAGGATACCGATCTCAATCAGGTCTCTAACATATACTACCCTAGCTCTCAGGATGCAAACATATCACAACAACAACATAACAACTACCCGGATCTCAATCCGATAAGGGCCGGCCTTGGTGTCGTAGACCCTGATGATATAGTGACGATAACTCACCTCGATACTGCCGACTGAACAGATAACCCAAGCTTCTCCGATCACTGACACGATCTCCACCACTAGACAACCACCAATGCACTGAACTCAAAACAATAATCAACAATTACCAAAATGCCCCTGGAAACCACTGGTCAACCCTTGGTCAAAGACAAGGTCAAAGTCAACCCCTGACTGACTCTACTCGCCGAGTCAACCCAATGACTCGCCGAGTCCCCATACTTAGAACTTCCCTCAATCCGTGATCTAACTCGCCGAGTCACCCCGAGACTCGCCGAGTCCAACAACACTGAGTCCACTTGCCCACAACTCACGGAGTCATCCCTTGACTCGCCGATTCTCGACTCAACCAGAAAATATTGGAACTCTTCGACAAGACTCGCCGAGTCCAAGAACAGACTCACCGTGTCTAAGGCTATCTTCAACCTACTCGCCGAGTTGTTCATACAACTCGCCGAGTTCAAGGCCATCTTCATCCAACTCGCCAAGTTGTTCTTCCAACTCGTCGAGATCCAGCTCATCTTCAAGCAACTCATCGAGTACACCCATGTGACTCGCCGAGTACTACTGGTCTGAATCCATTCAGAAGCATTCCAGGCCATGCAAATTCTCCAAAACATAGATCTAGCCTCCTACAACTCATCCATCACGTAAAGTGGCAAACTTTACGTGAATCCAAAGAGATCTATGCATTTTGCACATTAGGGCTAAGGTTTGGGACATGATAGCTTCATCCAACACTCAACACAGGGACTTTCATGCATTCCAATTCCTTTCCATTTCAGATCTGAGGTAGCAACCTCAGATCTAATCTCTAAACACCAAAACACCAAATGATAAGATCTCAACACCCCCAAAATGAAGAATCTAGACAATAGCAACTCAAACAATGGAAAGATACCTCAAAAGGAAGCTCCAAGAGAAGATAATCCCGAATCCTTGCAAAGCCCTTTGATCCAAGCCTCTTCTTCTTTAGAATCTCTTCAACAACCACCTCTCCAAGCTCCAATTTGCTCAACAATGGTGCTTCTCCATGATTTTAGGGTTTCTGGAACTCAAGGGGGGATAAAGAGGCTGGGAGGAAAACATAATGTTCTTTATATAGGGCTCAACCCCGAGAATTAGGGTTTTCTCCACTCCGCGCCTACTCGCCGAGTCCACCTCATTGACTCGCCGAGTCGGCTACTTAACACGCGACTCTACTCGCCGAGTCCATCCATGGACTCGCCGAGTCACTCTTTCCCAATTTACTCTTTTAGCCCTTCCACTTTACTCTTGATATTTCGGGATGTTACATAGCATATTATAAAAAGCGATAAGATATTTAAACATTTCATAAAATGTAGTGATCTTTTGGTTGTGTCAATTGCATAAGTTTTAATCATGTTTGAAATTCTAAATATAAAGTTCACAAAAACTATTTGTGATTGGCTTGTATTCACCCCTAAAAACGTTAGAATAATAAAAGCGTATGGTGTGAACTCAATGTTGATTGCGTGAATATCGGACAACGAGACTGGAATGAGGACCCTTGAGTTGTGGTACGTGAAGTTAACGGAATCCTAACAATAATTAAACACATATTTGTATTTAAATTAACGAATCCATTAATTGAAGTGTTAGAAAAACACTGGTTTTGGGTTAAGGAATGTTACCGAGACTCGATCGAAGTGGAAAAGTGGGTTTGCAGAGATTTATGATGTAGGCTGATTGCTGACGTGAAAGGGATTACGGTCGTGAACGGTTTGCTGCCTTTGAAGGGTTTACGGTTTTTTAAGGTTTGAAGGGTTTACGGTCGTGAACTGATTTCAGCCATTAAAGATTTGAAGATTTGAAGGGTTTTTGTTTGTGAACTCAAGAACAAAAACACTTAATTTGATGAAAAGTCGGATGTTTGACAAGTTCTAAGGTGGATGGAGTGATAGATGAAGAGAAAACTTGAGGTTTTTTGGGTGACGATTTTAGAGAGATAGAGTGTGTTTTCGACCAGAAAAGTGTAAATGAGGGTGGGAACTCATATATATAGGTTAGGATTATGGTCGATGGTGGGGGTCTACCAGCCGTGATCGGTTTACGGCTGTGATCAGGTTCACAGCGGTGAACACCACTTAGACCGAATTTTGCTGATTTTTTAAGAAAAACTTGGGTTTTTGCGTGATTTTTGGTTCCGACTCTTATATAGAATTTAATTATATAAATTTATTTGATGGAATCGGGCTAACGTTAACGGAAAAAGTTTCGGGTTGTCACAGATTAGGGTTTGGAAGTGATGGAGGTTGGGATAGAGGCCAAATATGATTCTTAAATAGGGTGCAAACTCTAAAGATTAGGGTTTCATCCGGTCTGTCCTACTCGTCGAGTCAGGGCTATGACTCGTCGAGTAGCTCACTTAAAACCCGCGAATACACTTCCTTCTACTCGTCGAGTTAGGGCCATCAACTCGTCGAGTAGCCCTTCCAAAATGAATAAATAAATGCATTAAGTGCATACCAGAACCGGTGTTACAATACCAACAAGAATCACTTCAATGTAAGGATAAAACTGTCAAGGTTCTCAACATCACACTTAACCAATGTATTATATAACAAATCAACTTCCATTATCCTAACAAATAGCAAATTGTATGTGTTAATCAATCTAAAACTTACATCATTTCTCGGCTTAAAAAAACTTATTGTGGCATTTTACTAAACACCTAATACCAAATAAAAAGTATTAACTTACCAATGGAAACCAAACAATTATAAGTCACATCAGTAAAGAAAACAACAAGAGCAAGAATACCGGATGAACAAGTGAAATACCATATTTTTAAAATCAAATGATTTGTATTTTTAAAATCAAATGACCAACAAATCAAACGAGTTTGTAGTTTTTGTATCCGGTGAGCTGGTTTAAAAGAAGAACAAGAAGGTGACACCTTTTGTGTGACTACAAAATTGAGAACAATTGGAGTAAATCCGAATGAAATTGAAGGATGTCGAGTCGGCAATGGGCTGTTGGATGCAACAGTCATATTCTATGGAAGCGTATCATGGTCGATTTCTTGGCGATTTTGAAGGTTACAAAACTTCAGAAATCATATTGATTTTGAAGGTTAGAAAACATATCTACAGTTCATTCATCTTCAAGCAAAGAGCAACATCCTCGTTTCTAAGCTCAATCAGAATTGGTTTCCCCTTTGCGCATAGTCAAAATTATATAACTTAACCAAACATAAACATATAAGTAACAATAATCATTCGACCAACAATAAGAAGAAAAAACCTTCAAGGGCTTGTTTGATCCATAATTGTTATCTTGGGTGATGGCGAGTGAAGAAGGAAGAAAGAGTAGGTCCTTCAGTTTTGAAGAGAAACCCGAATCATGGACCGATTCAACCCTTTGGACCAAGTCCAATAGTTAAAAAGCAATATTAAACATGTATAATTGGTTTTTTTTACCCGGTCCCCATTTGGAACCAATTAGAAACCACATCAAACACTCCATAATATACTAAAAGAAAACCATACAAAGTCTAATATTGTCTCATAAATATAATTTAAATTATTTTATTATATATATGGTCTTTAAGTAACTTTTTTTATTTTAACTTCGTAAATGATGGTTGATTTCATCTTGATGCTTTAAAAAAATTCATCATCTTCCAATAATTCATATTCTTCATAATCTCAAAGTCATAAAAAGTTTTGGCAAACATTGCTTTAAGTTACACGTTTTTCTCTATTTGCTAAAAAAGAGTATCAAAGCTATTGTTACATACATACGCAATGTGAGTGGGACTAAGTTGGGCACCGGCAGTAGTACTTGTTTTAGAGGGTATTTTGTTTTCTTTTGCTTTGGTATGGTAAGTTTATTGGTTGTTCAGAACATCATGACAAAGGCTCTTGAGGTGCTTCAGAGAGAAGATGATCTCAATGAAATTGTCCTGGTATCCGTTGGTGGGGAAAGTTCTAGTTACAAATACCCAGATTTCAAATAGGCATTTAATACCCAGATTCCAAATAGGCATTTTGTCAAACACCTGGTGTGCTTCCTCTTTTTCTTCAATATCTCTAATGATAGCCTTACCAATTCAAGTCATAAAAAACCGAATAAAAAATGGATTTATTAAATGAAGATTTAATTAGCAAATAAGCATCAACAGAGCCAAATAATTTCTACACTTGTAAAACATATTATCAAACATCATTACATCGTCATTTGCACATCCTTCCTCTTCCATCTGTCTCTCGCTGAATTCTGAACATTAACATCAAATTCGGCGGTTCTAAGGTATCAATTTCTCGACTGCTTTTATTTAGGTTTTGTATCTTTTGAGATTCAAAATTTATGGTAAAATATGTTGATCTTTTATGTCCGAGTATTTTTGAAGATTATAAAATATTATAAGGGAAGTATTTAGTTGTCATTTTAACAATTCTAAATATGGAAGTCTTGGAGCTTTAAATTGTTCTATGAAATTATATACATCAAAGCACATGCAAGAATAGAGAGCAGGACAATGACACATTGATAATGTATCGGAAAGCATCCATCTCAAGCTGAAATAATGTTTTCCTTTTGCAGTACATTGAACGTGGAACAGAAGAAAGCATATTACTTGTTGACAACTGCATACTTCACTTCAATATTTTTGAAAAAGACTTGAAGAGTACTCATCTAGAACCTGCAGTTGCTTCTATCTTTAGAAGGTTGATGGAAAAGCCTCACTTCTGTAAGGTGTTCTCTTGTTTAGCAAAACACACAGATATCAATGAGAAACATCAATTTACTGTTTTGTTAGCAAATTCTGATGGTAATGATTTTACCTGAAACAGAAAATTATGTATAACGATCAGCACTCAAAAAAATTATTCAATTTGTACATGCATGGGGTGTCCATGGGTGAAGCTGTTGGTGTTCTTCGAGGACCCATATGTGAAACTTTCTACTCAGGGGGTAGTTTTTGTATGGGTCCGTAATCAGGAGCAAGAAAAATTGCTATTTTAAGCTTAGACATTTCAAGTAAGCTTGCTTTTTATGAAATTGTTATTTACAGCAACAAGATCCCTAACTTTGTACAGAAAGAATAGGAATCAGGAGCCATGTAATGGGAATCCAAGTCTAGAATCAGATTATGGTCGGCTTTGGCATTTCAATCTACCACAATACCAAAAAGTTTCGAGCAGCTTGAGGTTATCATGGGGATCACTATACAAGATAACTATACTCACCAATTTCTTTAGAGACTTTCTGAGCCCTGGCAAATTGAATTCCCTTCCTCAACGTAGGATTTGTCGATCCAAGTTATGTCGATTGCGATAAATTTACGAAGACTTACACATAAGTTAGCCAAATACATGTTTTTTTTTTCTTTCTGAAAAAGGAAATCAAATAAGCTAAGAAGAGCTTAAATGGATTTATAGGTCTGGAGGCTATATGAAACAATCATATGGTTGTCAACAAGTTGTTTTGAATAAAGTAATCATCAACAAATTACGAAAATGATGATATAGAGAACAAATTATAAAGTGAAAGAGTATACTTTGGAGATAAGGAATTGAAGAGAGGAGGGGAGGAGCGTAACGGAAAAAGTATGCAGATTGACCAAGAATTTTTTACTATAAATATGTAGTTTTTAGACCGTTACAAAACGGTCATATTCTTCATAGTCTTATTTCAATTTGAATTAATTACAAGAGTGACTGTTGCCTAACGGTAAGAAACTCAAACAAATAATGGGTGCATGTATTTTGAGATTGAATAATAAAATAGTGGACAAATAACATAAATGTTATTATATTTTGGTAACCGTAGCGACCAAAGTGATATTTAAAATTTTCTAATAGAATGACAACATTTGATGTGTTTTTTATTAATTAGACCATTATTACTATCTACAATAAAATGTTAGATTTATTTGATTATGTCGCACATTAAAAAGATAAAAATGACATGTTGACCATTTAGTCATTTTTCATAAAAGCCTTTCAATGGCCTTGGCATTTCTACAAAACTAATTATCCAGAACAGATAAACTGCACTTTGGTTATCAGAATGCTATGACACTCTAGATTCTTCTCCATGTTCACTGCATTTTGGTTATCACAATGTAGGACATAGTTATATTGTTTCTTTCCAAACTCTGATTCGGAGTTCTTCAACCATATAAGCTATCATATAAACTATGTGGAAGCTTCTATAATTGCCATATATTATACTTTTATGAATTATAGAGCAACAATCTTTTATAATTTGGACATCCAACTGATGAATGTACCCACAATAGTGAACCCATAAATTATGTTATTCTCTTTGAATATACCCAACCTCCCAAAATCTACATTTGTGTTCTTTTTATTGAACCATAAAGCAACCCTTTCAACTAGCATTGAAACCACTTGACTCCTTCCCGATGCTTCTTTCCTAGATTTGACATAAATCAACTAATAAATCTCACTACAAGAGTAACATACGACATAGTATATACCATAATATACATCAAACTATCAATTGTTGTGACATAAGGAACTTTATTCATGTCTTGTTTGTTTGCATCCTTCTTTGGGATTGCTTCTTTGAGAATATCAGAAGACTCCCCAAACGTGTGCTTTTGGCCTTAACATTTGTCGTGCATAATTTCTCCATGACTTTCTTGATATACTTTTGTTGGGAACACTTTAGAATACCAGCAACTACCTCTAACTATGCTCATGTATAGAATCTCTTTGGTATCTCCTATGTCCTTTATCTTGAACTATTTGTAATACTACTTCTTCATTTTGCTAATCTCATGTATGCTTGATCCAGCTAACAACATGTCATCAACACACAATATAAGGATGATATAGGAGGAACTAAACTTCATTAGGAAGCAACAAAGAACCATCTAACAAATCACATATTAATTCATGTACATAATAATATAAAAATTAAAATACCATTACCTTTGAGCTTGCTTCAATCCATATAGATTTTTCTTTAACTTGCCCATCATGTTTTCTTTACTAGCTATCTGAAAACCATTTTGTTGTACCATGTGTATATCTTCATCAAGGTCTCAATGAAAGAATGCAATCTTTCAATCTAGTTGCTCAAAATATAGACCTTTTGAAGCACATTACCAAAGACGACTAATTTGGCCTTGTACTTCTTGATCATGTCCATCTTCGTCTTTGACCTTGAATACCCACATCTTTTGTAGTCCTTCATTCCCTATTGGTAGCTTGACGAAGGACCAACTTTCATTATTTTCAAATGAGCTTAGCTCGTATATCATTACTCTTCCACAATATGGAATCTTTCATGCTCAAGGCCTTTAGATAATATTTTGTCTTCATATTCGACAAGTAAACTTTCACATATCTCTAGAGTGCAGACAGGTCATGTAGTGTCATTCTTTGTAATCGAATTGAATTGAAATTAACAATACTCGTGTGGTTTCAACTTTCCTTCAAGATTTTCTCCAAGCGTACCTTTATAGAGGACATTATCTTTAACATGATATTCCTACTTCTCCTGAAAATTCTATCTTATCATCCTAGAAACCATATCTCATAAGATCCAACTCATACCCAATGAAGGTACACCATGTGGAATATAAAAAAAAAACTCCTAATCCAGACAAAGAAGTGGTACTTGGTTGTATGGAATCTTTTAAAAGGATATCAAAAAGTCTAAAATAAGAGTGGTTGTTGTGTGAATAATGTGAACCATTCCACATAAAGACATGGATTTACTTAATGGCGGCAGCTCAAATAGATGAAATAACCATAGTTGAGATCAATTAGTGGTAAAGTTACAGTTCAGAAACTCTGGAGTTAGCCTACGTTCCAAAGAAAGTTCTATACCAGCCGATCAGAAGCTCGTTGACAAAAAGAAACTATAGAACCTACTCTTACATACTGTGACATCCTTATTCATGGTATGTAATTTTAATATGGATTTCACTAAAATAATTCGTTGAAATTTGAAAACTGAAATCAGTAATTAATCGCAAGTAGCACGATGTGCTTCTTACGGGCACAACACGCTTAGGCCCATGGGGTGAATAGCTTTTTAGGGTTATGGAGGCTATTTAAGCACCATTAACCCCTAGGGTTAGCTCACTGTCAGCCTCCATCGTCCCCTAGAGTGATCCTACGAAACCTTAGTAGTATGTAACTTGTTTTGAGCATTGGAATCATTTGGGAAGCTGATTTCTCTATTTTTTGGTTAAATCTTGAGGATCAAGAGTTCATTTTGGTACATAGAAGAAAGGCTCAAGTGTAGATCCCATAAATTTGCCTCATTTATTGACCTTTTTGAGTATAAATCTTCAATCATTCCTTTTAGTTTGCTAGATCTTGCTTATTGTCAAAAAATGCACTTATGGTCCCTTTTTGGTGGTGAGCTTGGAGTTGTGATGACTCCAGCTCCTTTTGAGCACTTAGAATTGTCTTATGGACCTCTTTGACTTGGAAAGTTGGTGTTTTGTGCATGTCCTCTAAGCTATGCAAGTTATGTGTGATATTTAGGTCTTTTAGAGTACAAAAGTTTCCATCCGACTTCATTGGAGTAACTGAATGAGAAATGTTTCAAACTTTATTCACTGAGAAATTGTCAAGGATTAGATCTAGAAGTTTGGGGTTTAAACTTAATAGATTAAGTCTTTTCACTATGTGAAAAAGACCTCTACGCGACGTGTTTATCCATGGCGCCACGTGCTTTTGGTTTTTCTTGAATGCCCTTGTTTTAGCGTAAGATCTCGACTGTGTTGTCCTTTTATGGGCATAGGGCACCCACAGAAAGCATGGGGCGCCTATTGACCTGTAAAGTCCCTAATCTGCCTGTGTATCAGTCAGATCCGTTTGATGGTGCGGAATCCCAATCAAACGGATGATGTCAGATTAAATAAGAAGAGAAGTAGAAGAAGAAGAATAATATGAATCTTTGTATATATTGATATAAATTATGATCCGAATACAAAAGATTCACGCACACATAAAAGCTCCTGTTTCTCTCTGGCAATAAACTCTCTAGGGTTCATCCCTCTCTACTCCTCACCCTAACACCTCTATTTATACTTGAATATGGCCGGACACACATGGGCCATAAATGATTTTACGGCCGTAAGGTGTTTACGGCTGTAAACTCAGCCGTAAACTAGACCATAAATTCATAAAATATTACACAAAAAAAATTTGCCCAGAAAAGTAAAGTATAAACCATATTTTGACCCAACAATCTCCCCCTTGGTTTATAGCTTTCTTTTCTTAATGACCCAACAAGCTCCCCCTAAAAATTAGTTGGATTTCTTGATAATCTTCATTGGGAACTTGGCTTCAACATTAATCTTCAAATTCTTCATGACTTCAAGATGAACTTGATGAATCTTCAATGAATGACTTCATCTTGAGCAGTTGGGCTTTTCTTCAAAATTTGGCATTGAACGCACGTCGGGTGAGGAGGCTTGACATACTGATTCTTGAAAGATGATACTTTCAGCGTGAGAATCTTCAGAGAGAACTTCAGAGAGAACAAATCTTCTAGATCACTTCAGCAGGTTGAAGATAGCAGCAGACTGATTGAGGAGGCTTCAATGCAATCTGTCACATATTCTTCAATTTCAGCTTCACCTTGCTTCTGGGGTTGAAAGATTGAATGTTGAAAGAATAATCTTCATTTCTTGCTCCTTCAAATGAGAATTCTTCGATGCTCACAGACGAGGCTTTGGCTCAGAAATCTTCAACACAAACTCCATGAGTCTTATCTATACCTGAAATCACTTTTCAAGACAAAAACAAAACTAAAAGAAAACTTAGCACACAAATTAAAATAGAATCAAAAAATATTTTTGGATTTTTGATTTTCCTGAACAAGAAATAGAACAAAAATAACACTATTTTTGGATTTTTAATTTTTCTTTGATTTTTTAATAAGTTTTTTATATTTTCATTATTTTTAATTTTTAATTCTCCCCTAATATTTAAATTAGAAAAAACTATGACAAATTTAACAAAAAAAAATGATATCTAACTTTAAGAGTGATTTCGGATCAAAGTTTTTAGACAACCTTTATCCAGTTGTCGGTATCTTTCATATTCACATCTTTGTCTGGTCGATCGTCGGTATTGTTGTCCACTTAAACACGAAAAATTGTGACAAATTTAGGACATACTATTTGTTACAAGACAGGATGAACTTAAAATCCTAAAATTTACATCTGATCCTAATTTCATAGATACTATATCTTAAGGACCATTCATCTGACGACGACCAGGGATATTGTTGTCCACCTAAATTGAGCAGCGAGATCTATAGACAATCTTTGAGTGTTCAAGTTTAATTGTACTGGAACATGTTTCCTGCTTCCTAATATGCCCCAGCCATCAAGAACTTCCAGAGTACTCCTTACACCGGGTGAGCAGACAACCATTCAGAGAGAGAAGTGATTCATAATTCTATTGCTAACTACTTCAGAAGGGTTGAGAAGAAGAAGGTTGCATATGATGTGTACCAGGTCGGATTAGAAGTCGCGTAAAGGAGACAGCATATGGCTAACAGATAAGAAGTATTTCACACACTTATATACAGCCTGCAGAGAAATAGAGTTGCATATGTTGTGTACCAGGTCGGATTGGAGGTCACGCAAAGGAGACAACATATGACTAACAGACGGAAAGAAAGAAAATGATATTCTACAGACCTAATTTATCGGAATTTACCAGTCGCCCCATCCAACCGAAATTAAGGACAGAATCCGCACATCAAGGAAAAGTTAAACCACGGTTCCAAGTACGGGTTCATTTAATGTGACGAGTAGATTCCCATATATATCTCCCTGCTCAACCTATCCGAGCGTCGTATTGTCAGGCTCAACGGATCTAACGAGGTCAAGATTTGTCAAGTCTATAAATTTCCTAAGTTCAACTCTCCCTAGTCAAGTCCATTTTAAAAATTTTCGTGCCTACCAACGCATCAAGTCAAAACATAGACCCTTCAACTTTGGGTACGTTACGTAGACTCAGGTTGCCTGTTATCACTTGATAATATCACTTCCCAAAACATCTCCCTCAAACAGATTTCATAACCAATATATATTTTTTTATTTTTTGATTTTCATTAATTTTTTTGGATTTTTGAAACTTTTTCTAATTTTTGTTTTGTTTTTATTTCTCCCCCTAAATTTGTGCATAGGAGAGAAACGAAAGTAAATGCGCAAATTTAAACTATCCTAAAACAAAAATTAGTCTTTAAAGTGAATCAGGTTAAGAAAAACTTAAGAGTATTAGAGAAGAAAACGCAAACTGTAAGTCACCAATTGAATTTGCATCCAGAAGGTCTGAGAACAGCACACGTAAACTCAGAACAGATCCGAAAATTCTTCATGTCATTAAGCACTAAACCCATGTGATCCCTTCGTAACAACTCAAATTTTTAAACAAAATTTTCATTTAAAAAAAATAGGGTATTTCCATTCGAAACAAGGCATAAATAATTTTAAGTATTATATCAGATACAAATAGTCTAAATCCCAAGATCATAAAAACAATCTTCAGTGTGTATCGATCACGCCGGCGCCTTCCCACGGTCCTCGCTAGTACCTGAAACACATACATAACCACTGTAAGCATAAATGCTTAGTGAGTCCCCCAATATACACTTACGCACATACGCCTTTCCAGGCCCTGACCTTCCGGTCCTTAATACAACGCCTTCCGGCCCACAACATAATCGCCTTCCGGCCCATACATATTGCCTTCCGGCCCACATAACATACATAGCACACATATAACAAATAACTTATCACATATAGCATACATATCACATATCATATCTGACCTTCCGGTCACACAGTCAAACCCTTCCGGGTACAGTGTAGTGAGAAGACTCACCTCGTAGAAGCTGAAAGCTAGCAAATCCCGAAATGACTCGTGTACAATCCGACGAGATACAACCTCCCTATAACATCACATATCTCATTAACACTTACCTCTTCTAAGTGTGACTATCCCTAAGAAGTCAGACTTAGGTCAACTCTGGTCAACGGTCAACGGTTAACTCGACCGGACTCGGCGAGTGCCATGGCGACTCGGCGAGTCTAGACGTCCTCCAACTCTCTGAGATTCCCTATCTACTCGTCGAGTATTCTCCTCGACCCGACGAGTTACTCCTGGAAGAATCGCGGGGCCACCCCGACTCCACTCGCCGAGTCTGAAGAACAACTCGGCGAGTCCCAGTAAATCTTCAAGCTACTCGCCGAGTCTGAAGAACAACTCGACGAGTCCAGGCCATGCAGACGAGCAACTGCTTCCTGAATTACGTATGGTCCCGAGATATACAATCATGGGACTTTCTGGACTTCTAAACATCTCATTACTGGGGGTATAAACGTCTGGGCAATAACATAATAATCCATCTAATCACTAAATGGGTTTCATAAACCCTAGATTCGTATACACATCAAGATAACAGAATTGATCCGAGTATTACCTGAAAAACGCTCTCTCTGTGTCCCCCAAACCTCAGGACTCGATCCTCCTTGATATTCCTTTGGCCAATTTCTTCTTCTTCTTGCCTAACAAGTTCCTCCAAGTTCCAATAGCTTTCTCTCCTGCTCTAGACGTCCACAACGATTAGGGTTCCTTTCAATCGACCAAAAGACGGAAAATGACGGCCTAAGAGGCGTTATATACGATCCAAAACCGAACGGTTAGGGTTTCTGCTGTACAACGTCGACTCGCCGAGTCCATATCTGGACTCGTCGAGTCCAGTCGCGAACCCGCGACCAAGTCTGCGATCCTACTCGGCGAGTCTAGGCTCCAACTCGCCGAGTCCCCTCTCAAATCACCCCCAAAAACATAATTTAACAATACCTGAGATTCCGGGCTGTTACAACTCTCCCCCGCTAGGATTAGACTTCGCCCTCGAAGTCTGATTCTGAAAATAGTTCCGGATGCTGCTCCCGCATCTCTCGTTCCGGCTCCCAAGTCATTTCCGATCCCTTACGGTGTTGCCATTGAACCAACACCAGAGGTACCTCCTTATTCCTCAGAACCTTGATCTTCCGATCCCTGATAGCCACTGGTCTCTCCGCATAATTCAGGCTCGCATCCACCTGAATATCCTCTAATGGAACCACCGCCGACTCATCGGCTATGCACTTCCTCAACTGCGACACATGAAAAGTGTCGTGGATCTGTCCCAACTCCGCTGGCAACTCCAACCGATAGGCTACCCGACCTATCCTTGCACTCACACGAAATGGCCCAATATACCGGGGACCCAACTTGCCCCTCTTCCTGAATCAAATCACTCCTTTCCAGGGAGAGACCTTCAGGAGAACGAAGTCGCCGACCTGAAATTCAAGCTCGGATCGGCGCCTGTCTGCATAACTCTTCTGTCGGCTCTGGGCAGTCAATAACCTTTGTCTCACTTGCTGAATCTGCTCTGTCGTCTGGAGCACGATATCCATGCTGCCCATCACTCTCTGTCCCACCTCTCCCCAGCAAATGGGGGTCCGACACCTCCTACCATACAACAGCTCAAAAGGTGGCATACCAATGCTCGAATGATGGCTGTTGTTGTAGGAAAACTCAGCCAATGGTAAATACGCATCCCAACTACCCCCGAAGTCCAACACGCACGCTCGAAGCATGTCCTCCAGCGTCTGAATTGTCCGCTCGCTCTGACCGTCTGTCTGGGGATGGTATGCGGTACTAAAATGCAATTTAGTACCCAGCTCCTCATGGAATTTCTTCCAGAACCTGGAAGTGAAGCGCACATCACGATCTGACACAATCGAGATCGGTACCCCATGTCGAGATACCACTTCTCTCACATATATCTCTGCCAACTTCTCCGCTGAAGAACTCTCGCTGATGGCAAGGAAGTGTGCACTCTTCGTCAACCTATCCACAATCACCCAAATTGCATCAACTCCCCTGGCAGTTCTCGGCAATTTGGTGATGAAATCCATAGTGATCTGCTCCCACTTCCACTCGGGGATCTCCAATGGCTGTAACTTGCCATGCGGTCTCTGGTGCTCAGCCTTAACCCTACGGCAGGTCAAGCACCGCTCGACGAACCATGCAACGTCCCTCTTCATACAGGGCCACCAATACTCTTTCCTTAGGTCCAAATACATCTTCGTAGCACCGGGATGGATCGAGAATTTCGATCTATGAGCCTCTCCCATCAAAGTAATACGCGTACCGCCCACAAACGGTACCCATATCCGACCCTGAAACGTCATAAGCCCTCGCCCATCCTTAACGAACTCCGAAATTAACCCCACAACCCGCTCTTTCTTCTGCATTTCCGGTCGCACAGCTTCAGCCTGTGCCCTACGAATAGCATCCAATATAGGAGTCATCACAGTCAGTCTCAAGCATACGTCTCGCAATGGAGTGCTCTCCGCCCTGCGGCTCAATGCATCGGCTACCACATTAGCCTTGCCTGGGTGGTACAGGATCTCACAATCATAATCCTTGACCACATCCAACCACCTCCTCTGTCGCATATTTAGGTTGGGCTGATCCATCAAATACTTCAGACTCTTATGGTCCGTGTATATCGTACATCGAACCCCATACAAGTAGTGACGCCAAATCTTGAGAGCGAACACTACTGCTCCCAACTCTAAATCATGCGTAGGGTATCTCGCCTCATGAGGCTTCAACTGCCTCGACGCATAAGCTATCACATGACCCCTCTGCATCAACACTGCACCCAATCCCGAAATCGATGCGTCGCAATATACCACAAAATCTTCCATCCCTTCTGGGAGAGCTAATACCGGGGCTTCGCACAACCTCTGGCGAAGTGTCTCAAAGGAGGTCTGCTGCTCGGGCCCCCATGAGAATGCAACACCCTTCCGGGTCAATCTGGTGAGTGGCACTGCGATCTTGGAGAAGTCCTTGATGAATCTCCGATAATACCCTGCCAACCCAAGGAAACTTCTGATCTCAGAGGGTGACTTCGGCACCTCCCAACTCATCACCGCCTCAACCTTGGCCGGATCGACCAATATCCCTTTCTGATTAACCACATGTCCTAGAAATTGGACCTCCCGCAACCAGAAGTCACATTTGGAGAACTTTGCATAAAGCTTCTCCGACCTCAATACTTCAAGGACCTCCCTCAAATGCTCCTCATGCTGCTCTCTAGATCTAGAATGCACCAGAATGTCGTCGATAAATACAATCACTGATCGATCCAACATCGGTCTGCATACCCTGTTCATGAGATCCATGAACACAGCCGGGGCATTGGTGAGCCCGAAAGGCATCACCACAAACTCATAATGCCCATAACGCGTCCTAAACGCTGTCTTCTGGACATCCTCATCCCGCACTCTCACCTGATGGTATCCTGACCTCAGATCGATCTTGGAAAACCAAGATGCTCCCTGCAACTGATCGAATAAATCATCGATCCTCGGTAACGGGTAACGGTTCTTGACCGTCAACTTGTTCAACTCCCGGTAATCAATGCACATCCGGTGTGAACCATCCTTCTTCTTGACGAACAGAATAGGTGCTCCCCACGGCGAGCTACTCGGCCGAATGAATCCTTTCCCCAGCAACTCCTGGAGCTGCGAAGACAACTCTTGCATCTCTGGAGGTGCAAGACGATAAGGCACCTTAACAATAGGTGCGGCTCCCGGAACCAAATCGATACCAAACTCTACTTGCCTCACAGGAGGTACTCCCGGCAGCTCCTCGGGAAAAACATCTAAAAACTCACGCACCACAGGGACCTCCTCAACTGACTTCGGTCTCTCGGAAGCCTCCCGCGTATCCATCACATACGCCACAAAACCCATACAGCCCCGCCGCAGACACTGTCTCGCCCTAGCGGCCGAACAGAAAGCTGATCCCGAACGGGTACCCTCGCCGTACACCGAAAGAACTCCCCCACTATGGTCTCGTATGGTCACCAACTGACGCTCACAGTCGATGACAGCGCCGAATCGGCTCAACCAGTCCATGCCTACGATGACACAGACATCGCCCATCGCAATAGGAATCAGGTCAATCGGAAATTCGACCCCGAAAATCTCTAGCACGCATCCCCGAAGAACCTCCGTGGCACAAATCACTTTCTCGTCAGCTATAGAAACTCTCAAAGGTCGACTCAACGACTCACGACTAACGCCGTTATGCTGACTAAAGGCTAAGGACACAAAGGACCTACTCGCACCCGAGTCAAATAACACTAAGGCAGGCACAGAGTTCACAAGGAAAGTACCTACGCGTATAATAACATAAGCATAACATATCGACATTAAAATAATTACATGAATTACAACATACCTGCCACAACATCGGGCGCAGCGCGGACCTCCTCCGCAGTCAGCTGAAAGGCTCTTCCCCGAGCCCTCGGGGCCTCGACCTTCACCGGTCGAGTCGCAGTAGCTCCGGCAGCAGGTGCAGATCCCTGAAGAAGCTGAGGGCACTCGGCCTTCTTATGGCCTGTCTGGTTGCAATGAAAGCAAACCGTAAACCCCTTGGGGCACTCCCTAGCAATGTGCCCCTCCTTGTCGCACTTGTAGCAAGCACCGGCTCGACACGCCCCATCGTGACCCTTGCCGCACTTTCCGCAAGTGCGGCTCTTCGGACCTCCCGTCCACGAATCGGCGGACTTGATCCGCTTGGCTGCTGGCTGAGACTGAGCCGGCCGCCGGTCTGTCTGCTGAGACTCGGCCTCCTCCCTGGCCTGAGTCTCCAACTCGATCTCACGCTTCCTGGCATTCGCCTGAAGCTCCGTAAAAGTATGATAAGTGGAGTTTGACACAAACTCCCGGATCTCCCTCCTCAGAACACCCAAGTACCGGCTCATCCGAGCCTGCTCTGTGGCCACCAGCTCGGGGCAAAACATCGCCCTCTCATGAAACTTCCGCGTGATCGCCGCCACCGAGTCAGTACCCTGCTTGAGGGTTAAGAACTCCTGAACCAATCGTTCTCTCTCCACCGAGGGAACGTACTCTTCTCTGAACATAACAGTAAACCCCTCCCATGTCACCGCTGTAGTCTCTGCCAAAGTGAAGTTCGCCGTCACGAACTTCCACCAGTCCTTCGCTCCCAGACGGAGCTGGTTCAAAGCGAACCGTACTCTCAGGTGCTCCGGGCATGAACAAGTGTAGAAGCACCCCTCTATGTCCGCGATCCACCTCATCGCCGCAATCGGATCCTGCGTCCCATCGAACTCCGGTGGCTTCGTGTTGCTGAACTCTCGGAACAACAACGAGTCACCCCCCTGTGGCCTAGCAGCAGCCACAGCTGCGGTAGCTGCAACGGTTGCAGCCTCAGTCAACGCGTCGTACCGCTCATCGAATGTCTCCATCAGGGTGGTCTTAATAGACCCAAACATCTCCGGGATCTCAGCCCGGATCGCCGCCGCCACCTCCTCGTGAATCATCTGACGAATATCCTCGTCACTCACACCGCTCGTACTCGCTCCGTGGCGTGGTCTAACCATGATGTCTCTGAAATACAACATAAAACTATCAGAGACTCCATCAAGTGTAATCGCACTCGATAACGCAACCCTACTCCGTCCCCGATATCCAGGGATTCTTACTTGGGTCTCCCACTGACCCGGTGTCCTCGGTAGTACAGGCCCAATACTACCGACCACACCGCATCAACGTTCATCCCAAGTCCTCCTCCCCAAACTCCGGATAGTGAGTACTCTACTTCTGATATGCACCATCTACCCGCATACTAGCAACGCATCTCATATAGGCAAACTTCCCTAGACTAAGGCATCACAAATCAGGCCACTCTAGTCCTATCATGAATACCTAGTCTTCTAGCATGCATAACCATTCATATCACATAATATTGTAAGGTATTTTGGGGATCTTTACCGTTCGGGCGCTGACTGATCGTACACACTGCTTCTTTCTTGCTTACCACAAAACCATTTACAAAAGTTTATGCCTTTATTTGAAAAGTTTCCTCAAATCCTCGGTTTGAGTTCAGTTACCCCCGAAGGTGCACCCGAATCCCTCAAACCAAGGCTCTGATACCAATTGTAACAACTCAAATTTTAAAACAAAATTTTCATTTAAAAAAAAAATAGGGTATTTCCATTCGAAACAAGGCATAAATAATTTTAAGTATTATATCAGATACAAATAGTCTAAATCCCAAGATCATAAAAACAATCTTCAGTGTGTATCGATCACGCCGGCGCCTTCCCACGGTCCTCGCTAGTACCTGAAACACATACATAACCACTGTAAGCATAAATGCTTAGTGAGTCCCCCAATATACACTTACGCACATACGCCTTTCCAGGCCCTGACCTTCCGGTCCTCCATACAACGCCTTCCGGCCCACAACATAATCGCCTTCCGGCCCATACATATTGCCTTCCGGCCCACATAACATACATAGCACACATATAACAAATAACTTATCACATATAGCATACATATCACATATCATATCTGACCTTCCGGTCACACAGTCAAACCCTTCCAGGTACAGTGTAGTGAGAAGACTCACCTCGTAGAAGCTGAAAGCTAGCAAATCCCGAAATGACTCGTGTACAATCCGACGAGCTACAACCTCCCTATAACATCACATATCTCATTAACACTTATCTCTTCTAAGTGTGACTATCCCTAAGAAGTCAGACTTAGGTCAACTCTGGTCAACGGTCAACGGTCAACTTGACCGGACTCGGCGAGTGCCATGGCGACTCGGCGAGTCTAGACGTCCTCCAACTCTCTGAGATTCCCTATCTACTCGTCGAGTATTCTCCTCGACCCGACGAGTTACTCCTGGAAGAATCGCAGGACCACCCCGACTCCACTCGCCGAGTCTGAAGAACAACTCGGCGAGTCCAGGCCATGCAGACGAGCAACTGCTTCCTGAATTACATATGGTCCCGAGATATACAATCATGGGACTTTCTGGACTTCTAAACATCTCATTACTGGGGGTATAAACGTCTGGGCAATAACATAATAATCCATCTAATCACTAAATGGGTTTCATAAACCCTAGATTCGTATACACATCAAGATAACAGAATTGATCCGAGTATTACCTGAAAAACGCTCTCTCTGTGTCCCCCAAACCTCAGGACTCGATCCTCCTTGATATTCCTTTGGCCAATTTCTTCTTCTTCTTGCCTAAGAGGCGTTATATACGATCCAAAACCGAACGGTTAGGGTTTCTGCTGTACAACGTCGACTCGCCGAGTCCATATCTGGACTCGTCGAGTCTAGTCGCGAACCCGCGACCAAGTCTGCGATCCTACTCGGCGAGTCTAGGCTCCAACTCGCCGAGTCCCCTCTCAAATCACCCCCAAAAACATAATTTAACAATACCTGAGATTCCGGGCTGTTACACCCTTCTTTTCTCCCTTTCCCGCAAAAGGACACATACTCTCAAACAAAGACCTGAATGTTGCACAGTAGAGAGATGTCCCCTATCATGTGCCTAGAACAGCCACTACCAACAAACCAAAGTTTGATGATATGCCTCCATAGTTGTTCCGACACAGAGCGAGATCAGTTGGTCTTTGGAACCCAGTCCATTTTGAAACTGGGCCGACCTTTGTCATCCTTGCACAACACTCTCTCCCAAGACATGTCCTGCTTATCACAAACAGAAGATGTAGAAATAGTAGAATCGTTAGTTGATTTGGGAGAGTGAGCCTTCGGAACCCATTTGTAGTTGGGTTTAACCCATTTCTTTTTGGATCGGATGGGTGCCTCGACACTTGCTTTGAAATTGAAGCCGGCTACCGAGATGACTTTGACCTAGCCGGTCTTGGTTTCACAGGAGCATTTCTTGAACTAGACTTCTGGGCCAGCATTCCCTTCTTTCCCTTGGGAGTTGGATGCTTGGCCTTGTGAGTTTGATTCTTGGCCTTGTGCGCGTTCCAGTCACCATTGTTTGAACATGACCTGGAAGGGTTTCTTTTGAAGTATCTCCCACTTGGCATGTTTTTCCATCCTTGTGCATAGTAGGGAACATACGCGCGATTAGGACAATTTCTGGCAATGTGTCCAGGTGTTCCACAGTGAAAACATGTCCTTTTCTTCACTGGGGAGTTGTCTCTTCCTGCCCCTGGTGGCATATCCTTGCCTTGTCTCTTGTTTTTCCCACACGCACACTTGCGACAGGCACTCTGTTGCGCTGGAATTGGAGGCCTATATTTACTAACAGCAGGTTGATTAGAAGCAACAAATTTAGAGTTCAAGGGGTCGTTTGTTTGTTTAGAAGAACTCTCCTTTTTCTCATCCTCTGCTACTTTACCTGCACATGTAACAGAAACATCAGTATTTTCAACATTAATAACTCCTCCTGACACAAATCCAACTCGTTTTCCATATTGAAGATGTGGCTCCCTGTCAGTTTCATCCTGTGTCATAGGGATGGATGTGTAGTTATGATTATAAAGAGGAGGTACACTATCATACCCTAGACCCTTGTTTTGATTTTCTTTGAATTTTAACTGGGTTTCATATAAGGACTCGACTGTCTGACTTGACGCAGTATAATTTTTGAAACTGACATCAGTTTTTCCACACTTCATTTTTAAAGCGTCAAGTTCTTCAGTTACAGCAGCAAGTTGTCTCTTAACATAATCATAATTTTCACATTTGCTGCTATACTCTTCCTGAACTTTCCTAAAGTCCTTGGTTTTAGCTTCTAACTCAGCCTTCAAGGGTTTCTGTCCTTTTCTGAGTTGATATCCTTCATATCTCAGGTCCTCAACTTCTCTTTTAAATATATCAATTTGATCCCGAAGAAATTTAATCGTATCTTCACATGATTGAGAACACGAAACTTCACATGAATGAGAGCATGACACTTCATTGACCGGAAGGTTTACAGAACTCTTTAAAGCGTCAAGCTCTTCAATTACTTCAACAATACTAAGACGATTGAGATCTTTTGTCTTCTTGATGACAGCTACATTCATATCCCACGATTTTGGAAGTGAATTCAATAGCTTTTTGTTTATCTCAGATTTAGACAAAAATATCCCAGCTATATTTATCTCGGTAGTGAGTGTAGTAAATCGCTGCAACTGAGTTTCGAGAGTTTCTCCAGGGACATAATCGAAAAAGTTGAAATTTTGTCTTAACATATCCTGACGACTTTCTTTCATGTTTTCAACTCCCTCGTAGACCTTAATCAATTAAAAAAAACTAGAAGCTAAAATAAAACTTAAAAGTGAAAAAAAAAATTAAACTCAAAAGTCAAACATGAAAAAGTCAACCTTGAAAAAGTCAAACTTAAAAAAAATCAAACTTGAAAGTCAAAGTCAAACTTTGAAATAAAAAGTCAAATATAAAAACAATTATTATTATTTAATTAATTTATTTATTATTTTATTTAATTTTTTTTTATTTTGGATTAAAAATGAATTTAAAAATAAAAGAAATTCAGTTTTTGGGCAGAAAGTGTAAATAATGCGAAACTTGCTGCGACTAAGAGAGGTTAAGTTTAATATTACAGGGGATTGAAACAAAATTTCAGTTGGTCGAGTTGGCTAAGCACGCTTGGTTTGTGAGCAAGAGGTCGTGGGTTCGATCACCGCCTCCCCCTATCTTTGCGTCCTTTATTTTGCAGAAGCGCTAATGCAAGCCGACTTCTGAACCCAGATCCACCGAGCCGATCTGCCGAGCCGAGCCGAGCCGTTATCCAAGCCGCGAGCCGCCACGTCTGAGCCGAGCCGCAAACACGAACTCCGCTGCCGGCCGAAAACCCTTCAACGATTACGTGAAAAACAACGATTTTTCGACTTTAAAGCTTCAAAACTCGATCAAAAACCTTTTTTTATAAAAACACGAAGAACAAACCCCCCTTATTTTTGTGAGATCTATCCAAAAACGCAAAAATATTTCAAAAATAAGATCAAGTAATGCTCCAAAATAGAGTTTATGGCCCAAGAATCTAGACTTCACAATTGATGAAATTGACTGGTTTGCGGCCGCGAACTCAGTGTTTATGGCCGTAAGCTTGGACCGAGAACACATAATCGATTTTTGGATGAAACAATAAATCATTTTGACTGATACAACTTGGCTCTGATACCAATTGTAAAGTCCCTAATCTGCCTGTGTATCAGTCAGATCCGTTTGATGGTGCGGAATCCCAATCAAACGGATGATGTTAGATTAAATAAGAAGAGAAGTAGAAGAAGAAGAATATGAATCTTTGTATATATTGATATGAATTATGATCCAAATACAAAAGATTCACACACACATAAAAGCTCCTGTTTCTCTCTCTCTGGCCGTAAACTCTCTAGGGTTCATCCCTCTCTACTCCTCACCCTAACACCTCTATTTATACTTGAATATGGGCCGAACACGCAGGGGCCGTAAATGAGTTTACGGCCGTAAGGTGTCTACGGCCGTAAACTCAGCCGTAAACTAGACCATAAATTCATAAAATATTACACAAAAATATAATCGCCCAGAAAAGTAAAGTATAAACCATATTTTGACCCAACATGACTAGAATTTCCTGTTGACGTTTTGACTAAGTTTGACCTTGGGTCAAACTTTAGGGTTTTAGGTCGTATTTGAGGTTGACGTTTGATTTAATTTGTGGGTGGTGTGTGAAACTGATGTACTAGTATTTATGTATGGTGTTTGTTATCCGGTTTATCTGCGAGGTGATGGTTGTTTTCTAGTCTAGTTGGGTCTTGCTTTTTGATTATATATTGCATGCTTTGTTGTGGGTTGATACGGACCCAGGGTTGATACAGACTCGTTGTTGTAGGTTGATTTGGACACTAGATTGTTGCGGACATGTTATTGTTATCTATAGTTGTCTGTGATATTTTGGGGAACTCGCTAAGCTTTGGCTTACAATTGTGGATTAAACGTTTCAGGTATTTCTGAGGATCGTGGGAAGGCGAACACATGATTGTACACATTGATCAATAATTTTTATGTTTAATATTCCGCATTGTTATGATACTTTGATTTTCTTTTTTGGTTTATGTTTTGAAACAACAGTTTTGTGGATGGTTGAAATTTGAAAATGGCTTTTATCTAAAAATTTATTGTGAAAATTAGGACACTACACATACACAATGCTAAGGGAAACCGCTTAAATAGTAAAAGGGCTGAAAAACTTGTATTTATCCATTCTAATATTCACCTACAATCATATTTTCTATAAGTTACAAAACAGGCCCACGCAAAAAATGGCATATCAATCTGAAAAATGCATATTTGGAAGGGCCAAGTGCAAGATTCGAGGACATGCAATGGTAGAATTTAGACGTAGACGATGCTAGTGTGGTTGGGAATGGGAAGGCAAAATGGTGATTAATTTCATGTTATGTTTGTGTTTTTTACTATTCTATTAACGAACCATGTTTTTTTGAAGTTATGAAATTTGAAATAATTATGTTTTACATAATATGATTTTTACTTTAATGCATTACTAAATCACAATGTATATTTTTCCATTTATATGTGGTACTTCGTACTAGAGTAACTTGGTACAACGTTTTGCGTATGAGATTCACGTTCCGAATGAAGCTACCCCCTCCGCACTAAAAACAAAAAATTAAAGATCCTCGTTTCGGTTTTTTTCCACGTTTCAACATGTTCCATGTTCCTTGTGACTATGATTCCTACAACACGACTGTGAGACTATCCTTATGTTTCTTGCATTTTTTATGATTTTCAACTTAATTAATAACTGAACGTATATAAAACTACCACATATAGGCAAATTTTAAAATTGTTTTTGATTACTGATTTCATTGACAGGTTAATGCAGCAACATTGCATCACAAATATATTTATAATTATTTTATTACATATATGTTTTGTAAGTAACAATTAAAATCTCTAAGAGGTCGTTTTATAATTGCTTACTAGGGTAGAGCCATAGAGCTGACTGGGTCAGAAGTTCTGACCGAGTTAACTTTCGAGTGAACATGTTGTCTGATTTAGCGTCTGACTATGAAAATTTACTATATTACCCCTTAAAAAACATTTTTATAATAATTCTTTTATGATACTGTTTATTTTATAACATTACATCATGAATATGTACACAAAATTTCAATGTAAGAACTATACGTATCACTTCAAAATAGCAACAAGAATCAATTCAATGTAAGGGCAAAATTGTCAAGGCTCTCAACATCACACTTAACCAATGTATTATATAACTAATCAAGTTCGATTATCCTAACAAATAGCAAATTGTATGCATTAATCAATCTAAAATTTACATCATTATTTGGCTTAAAAAAAACTTATTTTGGCATTATATTAAACAATTAACACCAAATAAAAAGTATGAACTTACCTATTGAAATCAAACAATTATAAGTCAGATGAGTAAAGAAAACAACAAGAACAAGAACACTCGATGAACAAGTGAAATACCGGATTTTTAAAATCAAATGATTTGTATTTTTAAAATCAAATGACCAACAAATCTGATGAGTTTGTAGTTTTTGTATCCGGTGAGCTGGTTTAAAAGAAGAACGCGAAAGAAGGTGATACCTTTTGTGTGAATTGAGAACAATTGAGTAAATTCGAATGAAATTGAAGGAAGTCGAGTAGAAAACTTCAGAAATCAGATCAATTTTGAAGGTTAGAAAACACACCTACAGTTCGTTCATCTTCAAGCGAAGAGCAACATCCTCATTTCTGAGCTCAATCCGAATTGGTTTCCCCTTTGCGCATAAATCAAGATTATATAACTTAACCAAACATGAACTAGAAGTAACAATAATCATTTGACCAATAAGAAGAAGAAAAAACCTTCAAGGGCTTGTTTGATCCACAATCGTTATGTGGGGTGATGGCGAGTGAAGAAGGAAGAAAGAGTAGGTTCTTAATTTTGAAGAGAAAACTGCTCACAGACCTAGTTAGCCCTTTGGACCGAGTCCAATAGTTAAAAAGCAATATTAAACATGTATAATTGGTTTTTTTTGACCCGGACCCCACTTGGAACCAATTAGAAACCATATCAAACAATCCCTACAATATTAAAAGAAAACCATACAAAGTCTAATATTTTCTCATAAATATAATTTGAATTATTTTATTATATATATGTTCTTTAAGTAACTTATTTTATTTTAACTTCGTCTGTGGTGGTTGATTTCATCTTAATGCTTTAAAAAATTTCATCATCTTTCAATAATTCATATTCTTCATAATCTCAAAGTCATAAAAAGTTTTGGCAAACATTGCCCTAAGTTACATCCTTTTGCTCTATTTTCTAAAAAAAAGTATCAAAGCTGTTGTTACATACATACGCAATGTGAGTGGGACTAAGTTGGGCACCGACAGTAGTACTTGTTTTAGAGGGTATTTTGTTTTGTTTTGTTTTGGTATGTTAAGTTTATTGGTTGTTCAGAACACCATGACAAAGGGCTCTTGAGGTGCTTCAGAGAGAAGATGATCTCAATGAAATTGTCCTGGTATCCGTTGGTAGGGAAAGTTCTAGTTACAAATACCCAGATTTCAAATAGGCATTTAATACCCAGATTTCAGAAAGGAATTTTGTTGAACACCTGGTGTGCTTTCTCTTTTTCTTCAAATATCTCTAATGATAGCCTTACCAATTCACGTCATAACAAACGGAGAAAAAAATGGATTTGTTAAATGAAGACTTCAATTAGCAAATACACATCGTCAGAGCTAAATAATTTCTACACTTGTAAAACATATAATCAAACATCATTACATTGTCATTTGTGCATCCGTCCTCTTCCATCTGTCTCGGTGAATTCTGAACATTAACATCAAATCCGGCACATAAATTTCAAATTGACCATGACACATTGACAATGTATCGGAAAGCATCCATCTCAAGATGATATAATGTTCTCTTTTTGCAGTATATTGAACGTGGAACAGAAGAAAGCATATTACTTGTTGAGTATTGCATACTTCACTTCAAGATATTTGAAAAAGACTTGAAGAGTACTCATCTAGAACCTGCAGTTGCTTCAGTCTTTAGAAAGTTGATGGAAAAGCCTCACTTCTGTAAGGTGTTTTCTTGTTTAGGAAAATATACAGAAATCAGTGAGAAACTTCAACTTACTGTTGCATTAGCAAACTCTGAAGATAATGTTTTTGATGGTAATGATTTTACCTGAAACAGAAAATAGATGTATAACGATCAGTACTCAAAAAAATTATTCAATTTGTACATGCATGGGGTGTCCATGGGTGAAGCTGTTGGTGTTCTTGGAGGACCCATATGTGAAACTTTCTACTCAGGGAGTAGTTTTTGTATGGATCCGGAATCAGGAGCAAGAAAGATTGTTATTTAAAGCTTAGACATTTCAACTAAGCTTGCTTTTTATGAAATTGTTATTAACAGCAAGAAGATCCCTAACTTTGTACAGAAAGAATAGGAATCAGGAGCCATGTAATAGGAATCCAAATCTAGAATCAGATTATGGTTGGTTTTGGCATTTCAATCGACCACAATACCAAAAAATTTCGAGTAGCTTGAGGTTATCATGGGGATGACTATACAAGATAACTGTACTTACCAATTTCTTTAGAGACTTTCTGAGCCCTGGCCAATTCAATTCTCTTCCTCAATGCAGGATTTGTTGATCCAAGTTTTGTCAATTGCAATAAATTTGGGAAGACTTACACATAAGGTAGCCAAATACATTTTTTTTTTCTGAAAAAGGAAATCAAATAAGCTAAGAAGAGCTTAAATGGATTTATAGGTCTGGAGGCTATATGAAACAATCATGTGGTTGTCAACAAGTTGTCTTGAATTAAGTAATCATCAACAAAGCTACATCTAAGCAAAGAGAAACTACTTGAACAAATTACAAAAATGATGATATAGAGAACAAATTAGAAAGTGAAAGAGTATACTTTGAAGATAAGGATTTCAAGAGGGGAGGGGAGGAGTGTAATGGCAAAAGTTTGCAGATTGACCGAGAATTTGTTACTATAAATATGTAGTTTTTAGACCATTACAAAACGGTTATGTTCTTCATAGTCTTATTTCAATTTGAATTAATTACAAGAGTGACCGTTGCCTAACGTTAAGAAACTCAAACAAATAATGGGTGCATGTATTTTGAGATTGAATAATAATATAGTGGACATATTACATAAATGTTACTATATTTTGGTAACCGTAGCAACCAAAGTGATATTTAAAATTTTCTAATGGAACGACGCCATTTGATGTTTTTTTTATTAATCAGACCATTATTACTATGTACAACCAAATTTTAGATTTATTTGATTATGTCGCACTTAAAAAAAATAAAAATGACATGTTGAGTTTTACCATTTAGTCATTTTTCAAAAAACCTTTCAATGGCCTTGGCATTTCTACAAAACTAACTACTCCGGAACAGGTAAACTGCACTTTGGTTATCAGAATGCCACGACACTCTAGATTCTTCTCCATGTTCACTACATTTTGGTTATTACAATGTAGGACATGGTTATATTGTTTCTTGCCAAACTCTGATTTGGAGTTCTTCAACCATATAAGCTATGTGGCAGCCTCTATAATTGCCATATATTATACTTTTATCAATAATAGAGCAACAATTTTTTTTAATTTGGACATCCGATTGATGGATGTACCCACAATAGTGAACCCATAAATTGTGTTCTTTTCTTTGAATCTACCCAACCTCCCAAAATCTACATTTGTGTTCTTTTTATTGAAATATAAAGCAACCAGGAGAGTGCCTTTCAACTAGCATAGAAACCACTTGACTCCTTCCTGATGCTTATTTCCTAGATTTGACAAAAATCAACTAATAAATCTCACTACAAGAGTAACATATGGCATCATATGTACCATAATAAACATCAAACTACCAATTGTTGTGACATAAGGAACTTTATTCATTTCTTATTTGTTTGCATCTTTCTTTGGGATTGCTTCTTTGAGAATATCAGAAGACTCCCCAAACGTGTGCTTTTGGCCTTAATATTTTTCCTGCATAATTTCTCCATGACTTTCCTGATACACTTTTGTTGGGAACGCTTTAGAATACCAGCAACTGCCTCTGACTATTCTCATGTATAGAATCTCTTTGGTAGCTTCTAATTCCTTTATCTTGAGCTATTTGAAATACTACTACTTCAATTTGCCGATCTAATGTATGCTTGATCCAGCAAACAACATGTCATCAACACTCAATCTAAGGATGATATAGGACGAGTTAAACTTCTTTAGGAAGAAACAAAGAACCATCTAACAACTCACATAGTAATTCATGTACATAATACTATAAAAATTAAAGTACCATACCTTTGAGTTTGCTTCCATCCATATAGATTTTTCTTTAACTTGCCCATCATGTTTTCTTTACTAGCTATATGAAAACCTTTTTGTTGTGCCGTGTATATATCTTCATCAAGGTCTCAATGCAAGAATGCAATCTTTACATCTAGTTGCTCTTAATATAGACCTTCTGAAGCACATTACCAAAGATCACTAATTTTTCCATGTCCTTCATTAACATGTCCATCTTCGTATTTAACCTTGAATACCCACATATTTTGTAGTCATTCATACCCTGATGGTAGATTGACGAAGGACCAAATTTGGTTATTTTCAAGTGAGCTTTACTCGTTCACCATTACTCTTCCACTATATGGAATCTTTCATGCTCAAGGCCTTTAGATAATAATTTGTCTCCACATTCGACAAGTAAATTGTTGTTGGAGAATATTTAATTGGAGTTCCTCTTTCTATAGTAGATCTTATGCTAGTTGGGGTTTCTGTTTTACCTCATTCATCGCTTCACTCTCTAAAATCAATTTTCCTCTATGCTCCCACTATCTCCAAATTCCTCATACTCATCATAGCTTCTATTTCTTCCTAAAACTTTCACATATATCTAGAGTACAGATAGGTCATGTAGTGCCATCCTCTATAATTGAATTGAATAGAAATTAATATTTCTCATGTGGTTTCTACTTTCCTTCAAGATTCTCTCCAACCGTACCTTTAT
Organism: Lactuca serriola; assembly: GCF_051521515.1. Taxonomy (NCBI): domain Eukaryota; kingdom Viridiplantae; phylum Streptophyta; class Magnoliopsida; order Asterales; family Asteraceae; genus Lactuca; species Lactuca serriola. The sequence continues at coordinate 169,279,715 of NC_136412.1, forward strand.
AGAGGACATTCTCTTTGAACATGATATCCCCGCTTCTCATGATAATTGTATCTAATCATCCCAGAAATCATATCGTATAACATCCAACTAATACCTAATCAATGTACACTTTTTCTCCTTTTCCTTTGTCTAGTCTTTATTAGTAACCTTGATCCTGATATTATATAATAGATATAATTTAAACTTTCAAGTATGTCAAAGATAAATATTGGTCTTCTCATTCCTCCTTTAGAATCTTGAACCCTATGTGATTAAGGGTCCATGGTTGACTAAGTAAGCTACTATGCTAACTAGGTGAGCATTTTGACCTACGGACCGGACTAGACAGGGAACTTAGGAACTTGTCATGGACATGTATGATTTATTAGATTAGGGTTGGTTCGGAATTTGTTGTATCGTGAGAAAAAGGTCTGAATACAAAACAAAATTTGTTCATCGGGGTCCGTGTAAAAAACCGGTTTTGACTGAAATTTTAAAAGATCAAATCTCATTCAACTTTTTTGTGTGTGTATATTGTATTCTATGAAAATAAAAAAAAAATGAAAATCTCAATTTTTTTAAGTCGGATTGGCATGTAAATTTTTCTAGCATGTAGTTTAGAGTTTTTACATGATTTTAGACAATAATTTTATCGTTTTTGGTTTTATATTCATTGACTTACAATCCCTTGAAGTCAGGATATCAAAGCTGGAATTTTCCAGTTTTTCAAATATTTTTTTGTATTTTTTATTATGTAAAAATTATAAAACATTCATATCTCATTCGTTTAAAGTCGTTTTAGCATGCGACATTTTTCAACGTATAGTTTAGAGTTTGTATATGATTTTAGATAATAATTTTGTCGTTTTTGACTTTATATTTAATGAATTACGGTCCTCCGAAGTCGGGATATCAAAGCTAAATGTTTTCACCTTTTCATTAATTTTTATATATAAGAAATCATAACTTTTTTATCTAACTAGAACAATAAAAAGAATTAAATTTTAAATCTAAATAGACATTCAAACCAAAAGTTGTACCAGTACAATATGTACCTAACGTTGTAGCAACGGGTACAAATCTAGCCGTAGACCGATAAGCCTCCATAGGTCCCATCCACGGTCGACCTCTTTGTGCAGTGTGGTCTGTACAAATGCTCATTCCAAGTGTTAACTGACCCTTCCCAAAACATCTTTGGCAGACATGAATGTAGTCTCAAACTCTTTGTCCTTGAATTCAATTTTATGTTCATCCTTTCAGCTATTCCATTCAAATGTAGATATTTATGGATTCTCTACGACATTTTGATCCAATTTTTCAACACAATATTAAAAAAGGAAAAATTACACAAATGGTCCGTATGGCTTTTGGTTTGTTTCTATTTCGTTTTAATTCCACCAACTTAAAATGACCATTTTGCCCTTATTGTTTTTTCGAATAAATAATTATATTAATTAGTGTAAATTGTTTTAATATCAATAAAATGATGAAATATCTTAAACATAGTTGTTGCCCTCTTCATCGTTTTATCTAACCACTCGTAGCCACTGGCAGCACCTTCATCACGAGCACCATCTCTGGTCATCTCTTTTAGTTCTCTGACACCTTGTACTTCGGCAATAACATGTCATTAGTAGCCACTCCCACATCTAACTTCTTCGTGACCCCTCCCACCGTCGTCTCCTTTTTTTACCTCTGTTTCTTACATGTCTCCTTTCATCTCCTTTTTTAGTCTACCTTTTTCTTGTTAGCTTCTCTGACCACCTCTCCGAAAACTGTGTCATTTTAGATATACATAAATACAAAACCGAGATCAACATGGTGGTAGATGAAATTTGTCTCATTTAAAATCTAGATGAATACAAACCCCATCTGAGAGAACATATTTTAAACAAGAAAAAAGGTGTATACGAAATCGATATGGAACATGGTAATAACTCTAAGGACTCGATGTGGATCAGTTTATGCCAAAGTATGTAAGAATCGCATCTTGTAGTGCGGGTTTTCTTTGTTGGACATTGGGTGTTTGTGTTTATGCTTGTGTGAAAATATAAACATGGGTGATGATTGTTCATGATAGTTATGGTGGTTGCCATCGAGATGATGCTGAGCATCCTAGAGAGAGGGGATAAATCAGAACACATAAGGGGGTGGGAGTCTTAATTGTTTACAAGTGGGTCTTGGTTTTCACCCTCGTCATTTTTTAAATTCAAGTAGCCATTGTAGACAAAAAACAAATTCACAGTCAATTATTTTACTTGTACATAGGTTCAATACAGGTCTTTGTTATTCTTCTATTTATGGTAGATTTTTCTGGCGATCCGGAAAAAAAGAATTCACAATGGAATTCAAAGATTTAATGTTGTATTGTCTGGGATTTTAACGGGTTTACATCTTTTTAAGTCTAGAATTCAATGGGAAGATGACAGGAAAATAACTATGTAATCAAGACTCTTACTAGTGATCTTGTAAACCGTTTTAATAAGAATAAACTAGTCAAGCGTCCGACCACCAAAGAAGATGACACGAGAGCTTAGAAGGTGGAGAGGGTGAAAAGATTAGTATAAGGGGTAGGGTAACTATGGGCCCATACATTCTTATAAAATCATAATAGAAAATAAATAATATACTATCTGAATATGAAATCCATAAGGGTAAAATTTTCTTTTTATGTTTAGTAGGGAGCAATTACGCAACCAAATAAATTTTAAGGGACTCACCAAGTTTAAAATAAAAGTAAGCGACAAAAAGTGCATGCTACCCCAAACCAAAGAGACAATTCGTGTAATTGACCCAATAAAAATGTCCTTGTTATTTTAATCTCCCCATTATGTGACTTCAAAATCTTGATCTTCATATTTGTTTCATTTTCCAGAACAACATTCCACTTTTAAATGTTTAAAACTTTAGATTTATGTTTAAGAAAATAAACCCAAAACTTTCTCATGGAATTTTCGATGAAGGTAACAGAATACCGAGATCCTCCTAATAAAGAGATTGATGTAGAGAACATATACATAAGAATGAAGTAGTTATAACTTCCCAATCTTGATAAAGGTAACCTTCTTTTGCTTTCCAAAAACACACGGCTCACAAAAGTCAACTTTCACACTATTTGAATCTGTGAATTCTACCTTTGGAATCTAATATGTTCGTCCCTTTTTCACTCATATGTCCTTGTCTTTAGTGCCATATAATAGAAATTTGTATATCTTCATTAACCGAATTTGCCTAAATTTAGAAACTACAACTATTATAATGTTCCCTGCTTCTATCCTTAAGCAACTACTAGGTTCCTTTTTGTTACTTTTCACATGAGATTGTCGAATTCTCAACATGGTGATCTTCTTCATTCAAGTACCATATAGATATCAACATCCTATGTAATTCTTGAATATATACTTGTATATAATATTCTTCAATGTCCATTATGTTCCTAATGTAGTTCTGAGGACAACATCCCCAACACCCATTCTATAGAGAGTCTTGTTATCTTCTAGCCTCACCTTTTCCACTGTTGTAACAACCGAAAAACACAACAAATTTTAAATTTTTCAAAAACATCTCAATTCCAATAATTCTTTACAAAAAGGCTTTCAATTCAAAATATTTATCGCATTCCCAGAATCATAACACCACAAAATTACGAGGAGCGGTACGATCACGCCTTCGCCTTGCCACGATCTCCTGAAGAACCTGAAAAACATGAAACCACAACTGTAAGCCCGAAAGCTTAGTGAGATACCCCCAAAATACCAACCATAAATACCATACACGCACAACATGCCATAACATATCCGATCATAGAACAGCCATGCTCTCCGGATCTACTGTGTGACTGGTCCGCCGCACCGGCCAACAGTCCACCTGGTCCACCCTCTGAGTCAATCCGCATACATCGAGTCTACAGGGTGATTGGTCCGCCCGTTCCCGGGCCTTCAATCCACCTGGTCCACTCTCTGAGCCTACAGTATGACTGGTCCGCCCGCACCGGGCCTTCAGTCTGTCTGGACCGCTCGTTGGGCCTACGGGACAACCGGTCCGCCCTGGGTGTCTTGGCCTACTGCACACAGCAGAACCCGCCTCAACCCAACTCCAGTCCAAACATCCATGTGCACATATACATACAATCATCTAACAATTCACAGATAACAAGCAGATCAACAGATCACATAACATGCCACTATCAGGATACCGACCTAACAGGTCACTAACATAGCATCTCCCTATCTCTCTGGTTACTGATCTCAATTAGGTCCCTAGCATATACCATCCTAACTCACAGGGTGCAACATGATAAAGCAGTAACATAAAAACAACTACCCGGATCTCAATCCGATAAGGGCCGGCCTTGGTGCCTTAGACCCCGTTGATATAGTGAGGATAACTCACCTCGAAGCTGCCGACTGAACAGATAATCCAAGCTACTCCGATCACTGATACGATCTCCACCACTGGTCAACCACCAATGCGCTGAACCCAAAACAACAAACAATAATTACCAAAATGCCCCTGGACACCATTTATCAACCCTTGGACAAAGACAAGGTCAAAGTCAACTCCTGACTGACCCTACTCGCCGAGTCAACCCTATGACTCGCCGAGTTCCCATACTCAGACTCCACTCGCACACGACTCACTGAGTCATCCCTTGACTCACCGATTCTTGACTCGACCAGAGAATATCGGAACTCTTCGACAAGACTCGCCGAGTCCAAGAACAGACTCGCCGAGTCCAAGGCTATCATCAACCTACTCGCCGAGTTGTTCATACAACTCGCCGAGTTCAAGGCTATCTTCATCCGACTCGCCGAGTTGTTCTTCCAACTCGTCATGTCCCAGCTCATCTTCAAGCAACTCGCCGAGTTCACCCATGTGACTCGCCGAGTACCACCGATCTGAACCCTTTCAGAAGCATTATAGGCCATGCAAATGATCCAAAACATAGATCTAGCCTTATACAACTCATCCATCACGTAAAGTGGCAAACTTTACGTGAATCCCAAGAGATCTAGGCCTTAATCACTTATAACTAGGGTTTGGGGACTTGCAAGCTTCACTAAACACTCCAACACAGGGACTTTCATGCTCTCTGATTCTCCTCCCTTCCAGATCTGAGGTAGCAACCTCAAATCTACCCTTTAGACTTCCATTTACACCCTTAGACAAGATCCCACAACCCCCAAATTGAAGAAACAACATACAATCAGACCAAGAACGGGATATTACCTCCAATGGACGCCCCCAACTGCAATGAAGTTGATTCCAAGCAAAGCCCCTTGCCCCAAGCCTTCAATTCCCACCAAATTCCTTCAATAAACTTCTCCAATGCTCCAATCCACTCAACAATGGAGCTCCTCTGCGATTTAGGGTTTCTGAAACTCAAGAGGGAAGTAAAGAGGCTGGGGAAGGAACATAATGTTCCTTATATAGGGCTCAGCCCCGAGAATTAGGGTTTTCTTCACCTAGCGCCTACTCGCCGAGTCCATATCATCGACTCGCCGAGTCGACTACTTATCACGCGACCAAAGTCGCGACTCTACTCGCCGAGTCCAGCCATGGACTCGCCGAGTCACTCTTCCTCAAATAACACTTTTAGCCCTTCAACTCTACTCTTCCTATTTCGGGATGTTACAATTCTCCCCCACTTATATTAGGCTTCGCCCTCGAAGCCTATAGCAGCTCAACTCCAAGATACTCCTGCAACGTGCCACCTGGCCCCAACCAGACCAGGTCCCACAAGGCATACCCAAACGCAACTCGAACACACTTTCCTTTCCTCACGGTGTCCTGACCACCGTCTCAAATAGGGCACCGGATTCGCCCTCTAATAACTTCACTTAACCCCTGAGCATTACCCATACTGAAACACTACTCCAATTCACAACCATCACTCGACTCATAAAGGCTAGAATAACCATGAACCATCGGATCCCCGATCCGAATCCCACTCTATCCATTCCGTGACGACGGAAAAACCCATTCTCTATCTCAGAGCACTCCCACGAGTCCTCCTCTTACAAACACATACACATGCTGAACTAGCTCCAGTATCCTCAGGTTTGGAAAACCCGACACACTGATGACGCCCTCAAACATCCCCCAAGGTGAACCACTAATGCATACCTAATGCCCTGATCAGAAACACACTGAGAGTCCAGGACTCTCCCCCCTGCATCCTTTCCAAGCCCCTGGGCTCTACACCTGCGGAATTCCTTCCGCAACCTCAGCAGACATCCCAAACCGGATGAGCTCCTACTTCACTACCGCGAGCACGATGCCCAAAATCATACTCGAATTACTCTAATCATAACTCTGCTCTACAGCTTTCACTTTTGCGAACTTGCACTCCCCTTCGGAGTTACACAACTTTCTCTCTTCCCCTTCCAAGGAATCCACTTGACCACATAGCTACTTCAACACGTGCCACGGTGCTCGCCCAATACGACACCACCCTTTTTGCGTAACCGCGATTCACATACTCTGGCTCTCATTGCAGGGGCTCTCAATCCCAAGCATTCTCTCAACTCATCAAAATCACTACCCGGGGCCAGACCTTCCAATGCAATCACACTGTAACATACACAATCAGCAATCTCAAACTGATCCAGCAATACCCGCAGAGTCTTCAGCATGACTGGACCGCCTCATCAGGCCTTCAGTCCATCTAGACCACTCTCTCAGAACCTTCAGCCAATCTGGACCGCTCTCAGAGCCTTCAGTTTGGCTGGACCATTCTTCGAGCCTTCGGTCTGACTGGTACGCCTTCCGGCCTTCAGTCTATCCGGACCGCTCACTATCAACCAACATTCCATGCTATCCCCCCCTCAGGATTCCTCCCATGCATACCGTTCTAGCCCTCTAGGGGTTCTGAACTCTAACTCCATCGATATACTCGACCCCGGCCTGCTTCCAGGCCTCCATAACCAATGCCCTAGGTCTGTATCCTGCCCCACATGCCCGACACTTGCTCCTATCAGCCTATACTCTAGGCTGACAGAACACTGCTGAATCCCAGCAGCTAAGCACCCTCAAATACTCATCGATCTCCCGGAGAATTCTCCAATTCTCCCCCACTATAGCGCTGACTAACAACCGCCAGCCGCCATCAACGACCTTCCCAAACAACTCTGCACCAAGAGACCACTTACACACGGGCCGCTTTCACAAGCATAAACAACCCTTAGCAAAACACATCTCCTCACTGATCAATCCGCTCAAGAAGAATCCGATCTCCAATTATCCCTTCCATGAACGATGATGCTGCCTGACATATAACCCAATACCGCATCTCCACTAACAACCCATACGAACGATAGCCAACGAAAGCACCAAAACACTAACCATAATCATATCAAACCCTCAAGAACAACGAATACCAAGACGAAAACCCGAAAAACAAATCCATAACCCAAACCACAACCCGCAAAACGAAGAATATCACAACGAAAATCCAAACAATTATCGGCTCATGAACATTACACCACAATAATCACAAGATAACAAGACATCAAGAAAGAAACATACCCGCAGCTGTCTCTGGCACTGCCCTGACCTCCTCTGCAACAAGCTGAAAAACACGACCCTGAGCCCTTGGGGGCTCCGCTCCACCCTGACCTCCACCTGTGATCCTCAAAGTGGCCGGTGCTGGAGCCTGCACCGAACCAACAGCAAACTGTGGACAGTTGGCCCTCAAATGTCCAACCTGATGGCAATGATAGCATATCCTCAAATCCCGAACTGACGCTGACTGCTGACAATCCCTCGCATAGTGCCCATCCCTTCCGCACTTGCGGCATGCACCACCGGTCCTACAAACCCCGGTGTGACCCTTCCCACACTTCCCACAAGTGTGGCTGCTCAAATCCCCCACTCTAACATCAACTGTCTTGGACCGTTTCGGCGCCGGCTGCGACTGCACCGGAGCCTGCCTCAACTCACGCATCTGCAACTCAATCTCTAACTCACGCCGCCTAGCGGCCTCCTGCAACTCCAACAAGGTCTCGCACCTCTGCGCAGACACAAACTGCCTGATGTCCCTCTTGAGCATGCTCAGATATCGAGACATCTGAGCCTGCTCTGAAGCGAACTCTGGGCAAAACATCGCCCTCTCAGTGAACATCCTGGTGATCTCAGTCACCGACTCCGAGTCCTGCTTCAGCTCAAGGAACTCCTGAGCCAATCTCTCCCTCTCAACCTGCGGAACATAACGAGTACTGAACATTTCTTTGAACTGATCCCATGAAACCGCAGCCCTCTGCGCCTCCGAAAATGACCCCGTGGTCAATCTCCACCAATCCTTCGCCCCGAGCCTCAACAGGTTCAGAGCACACCTCACCCTATGATCAGCAGGGCATGAACACGTGAAGAAACATCCCTCCACGTCAGACAACCACCTCATGGCAACAATCGGGTCCTGAACTCCGTCGAACGTGGGAGGCTTCGTCCTATCGAAGTCCCGATACTGAAAACCCCGACTAGCTCCTCCCCCTGCCGCTGCTACAGCTGCTGTAGCCGCCGCGGTAGCCGTCTCGGTGAGAGCCGCATAACGCTCATCAAAATACTCAACCATGGCGGTCTTAATCGACCCAAACAGCTCTGGAAACTCAGCCCGGAACAACTCTGCAATCTCCTCACGCAGGATCTCACGAATCCTCGCGTCCAACTCGCTCGTGCTCATCTGACCGACAATCTCGGGCGGCACCGATTCGCCCGGAACCCTCTCTCCAGCTCCCGATCCTGACCCGGATCCACTCTCATCATGCCTCGGAATCTCCATACTGAAAAGAAACACCACACAAAATCTCAGACTCTTCCCACACCCTGGGATCCAACTCTCTTACAACCCACCCTAGAGATCATGGCTTCCCTGATACGCGTATGGGTCCTGTGCTTTCAGTAGTACGGGCCCATACTACCTTCCACACCTACCCACATTTGTATGAAGTACTACCACGATACCCTAGAGAACAAGCATAACAATAATCAACCCTCACCACTAGAGAAACACTGAGAATCTCCCATAAGAGACCCTAGGCTACAGGCATCACAAATCAGGCAACATATCATGAAATCTTGAAGATCCCTAGTCTAACACTAGCATGCTGTTCTATCAAAGCTCAAAAACAATTAACATGTATGGTATTTTGGGGTTACTTACTGGCTCCGGCTGATCGTACCTCCGCGTCCTCCTTTACTCATTTTTGAAAGTCGTTTTTTAATTACTCTTTCAAAAACTCTCCTCGATTTGAGACTGGAGTCACACGAGTGTTTCTCCAATTCACTCAAACCAAGGCTCTGATACCAACTTGTAACAACCGAAAAACACAACAAATTTTAAATTTTTCAAAAACATCTCAATTCCAATAATTCTTTACAAAAAGGCTTTCAATTCAAAATATTTATCGCATTCCCAGAATCATAACACCACAAAATTACGAGGAGCGGTACGATCACGCCTTCGCCTTGCCACGATCTCCTGAAGAACCTGAAAAACATGAAACCACAACTGTAAGCCCGAAAGCTTAGTGAGATACCCCCAAAATACCAACCATAAATACCATACACGCACAACATGCCATAACATATCCGATCATAGAACAGCCATGCTCTCCGGATCTACTGTGTGACTGGTCCGCCGCACCGGCCAACAGTCCACCTGGTCCACCCTCTGAGTCAATCCGCATACATCGAGTCTACAGGGTGATTGGTCCGCCCGTTCCCGGGCCTTCAATCCACCTGGTCCACTCTCTGAGCCTACAGTATGACTGGTCCGCCCGCACCGGGCCTTCAGTCTGTCTGGACCGCTCGTTGGGCCTACGGGACAACCGGTCCGCCCTGGGTGTCTTGGCCTACTGCACACAGCAGGACCCGCCTCAACCCAACTCCAGTCCAAACATCCATGTGCACATATACATACAATCATCTAACAATTCACAGATAACAAGCAGATCAACAGATCACATAACATGCCACTATCCTAACCAGGATACCGACCTAACAGGTCACTAACATAGCATCTCCCTATCTCTCTGGTTACTGATCTCAATTAGGTCCCTAGCATATACCATCCTAACTCACAGGGTGCAACATGATAAAGCAGTAACATAAAAACAACTACCCGGATCTCAATCCGATAAGGGCCGGCCTTGGTGCCTTAGACCCCGTTGATATAGTGAGGATAACTCACCTCGAAGCTGCCGACTGAACAGATAATCCAAGCTACTCCGATCACTGATACGATCTCCACCACTGGTCAACCACCAATGCGCTGAACCCAAAACAACAAACAATAATTACCAAAATGCCCCTGGACACCATTTATCAACCCTTGGACAAAGACAAGGTCAAAGTCAACTCCTGACTGACCCTACTCGCCGAGTCAACCCTATGACTCGCCGAGTTCCCATACTCAGACTCCACTCGCACACGACTCACTGAGTCATCCCTTGACTCACCGATTCTCGACTCGACCAGAGAATATCGGAACTCTTCGACAAGACTCGCCGAGTCCAAGAACAGACTCGCCGAGTCCAAGGCTATCATCAACCTACTCGCCGAGTTGTTCATACAACTCGCCGAGTTCAAGGCTATCTTCATCCGACTCGCCGAGTTGTTCTTCCAACTCGTCATGTCCCAGCTCATCTTCAAGCAACTCGCCGAGTTCACCCATGTGACTCGCCGAGTACCACCGATCTGAACCCTTTCAGAAGCATTATAGGCCATGCAAATGATCCAAAACATAGATCTAGCCTTATACAACTCATCCATCACGTAAAGTGGCAAACTTTACGTGAATCCCAAGAGATCTAGGCCTTAATCACTTATAACTAGGGTTTGGGGACTTGCAAGCTTCACTAAACACTCCAACACAGGGACTTTCATGCTCTCTGATTCTGCTCCCTTCCAGATCTGAGGTAGCAACCTCAGATCTACCCTTTAGACTTCCATTTGCACCCTTAGACAAGATCCCACAACCCCCAAATTGAAGAAACAACATACAATCAGACCAAGAACGGGATATTACCTCCAATGGACGCCCCCAACTGCAATGAAGTTGATTCCAAGCAAAGCCCCTTGCCCCAAGCCTTCAATTCCCACCAAATTCCTTCAATAAACTTCTCCAATGCTCCAATCCACTCAACAATGGAGCTCCTCTGCGATTTAGGGTTTCTGAAACTCAAGAGGGAAGTAAAGAGGCTGGGGAAGGAACATAATGTTCCTTATATAGGGCTCAGCCCCGAGAATTAGGGTTTTCTTCACCTAGCGCCTACTCGCCGAGTCCATATCATCGACTCGCCGAGTCGACTACTTATCACGCGACCAAAGTCGCGACTCTACTCGCCGAGTCCAGCCATGGACTCGCCGAGTCACTCTTCCTCAAATAACACTTTTAGCCCTTCAACTCTACTCTTCCTATTTCGGGATGTTACAACTGTAATGCTTAAGATTATGCATTCCTTTTCTCTAACGTTTGCATGAAATGATGCATTTGAATTAAAGATCTGTGATTCAATCGAACATTCAACACAACGAAATAGGACATCATCAAAGTTGTTACCTCCATTCTCGCCTTTTTCTGCTGATGATTTTGAGCACTGATATCTAAAGTGACCATTGTCTTTGCAATCTATTTTTTAATTCTTGGATTGACCATTGTCTTTGCAATCTAACCTCCTCAACCTTACCACCTATGTTGGATTTTCTACCCTTGTCTTCTATACTCAATTTTTTTAACTTTACTTTGCATTACTTCTGCAAATATCCTCACCAAGGATCAAATTTGAATTCCTTAAAGAAGTAAGCTTATTAGTTCCTAATGAATTGCTAATTGTTGTGACTATTCTATACTAGCTTAGAAGAAAGATGATAATAATAAACACACATGGACTTCATTTTCAAATTAATCTCAATAAATATCAATATATATATTATTTTATTAAACTCATTAACGTGATTTGTCACGACCGATTTGCCTTCATCTTTGTATTTACCAACTTTCGTATTAAGGAAACCTTATTATTCGACGTGGCTTTTTTGTTCGTGTAAGATAATGCTTTGATTAGACCAATTCTTTGTATTCTCGTTGATAAAATTTAAGTAACTTTCATTAACAACAAAAACCTGACCACACCAAGAACTTGCTAACCCAATAGATCCCAATCCTCCAGCTTTATCGCTTCAAATTTGTTGTCCACAAGTGTTGGTGTAATTTCTTTTGATAGAGATAATCATCGACCTGCATCTTCCACAATATGAAATCATGACCTTCAAATTTATCGATAATAGTTTTCCTTCAATAGTCATAACTTTGATATCGGTTGTTAAGAGTAAGGACTTCAATAAACACACGAACACGATAACACTATTACTAAAGATTAAAAAAAAAAGGAACACACGGATTTAACATGGTTTAATCGATCAAAGAAATCAAGCTAGACAAACTAACACCTCACAAGTAAAGTAATGGCCTTCAAAGTAAATATCTAACTCACTTCCAAAAGCTAGGGTTCTTAACCAACTAATTTCTTGTTAAGATACATACTAAAATAGCCCGTGACTTTGAGTGTTCTTTACAAAAATCAGCCTTTCTTTTTGTTGTCGCTTTATCTGATCCTCCTTCCAAAAAAAATAATTGCCCCTGGCTTAGTGACATAGAATTCTGACAAGTCTAGTATGGTCAAAAATTTTATAAAGGGACCATATTACCATGTATGAGAATGAAATATTCAAAGAATGAGATCTAAATATGGACTATAATGAGATCTAAATATTAACTATACAGAACATACAAAAACATCATCCATGTAGATGAACATACCTATAAGAACTTGCTAAGACCATGCATATATGAAGCAAGAAAACGAATCATTGTTAACAGCCTAACAGTAAACAAATAAAGAACAATTCATTAGAAAAGCAAAAAGAATAATAAAGATCAAGAAAGATGATAAATTTAAATTCTACCTTTTCTACAAAAATAGAACACGAATTTTCCTAATATACCCCTCGCAATCTCTACATCATGTTGAAAAGACTTGTTAAAGACTTGAAGAATGGTTTCAACTTCATTTTATTTCTTCAGGTTACACTCCTTTATTCAACATCGAGCTTATACACTGCCTCATGCACCCTACTCTCTAAACAGAACCCGTGAAGAATCAAAAGTGCATGATTCGAACCATTTACAATTACACCATACTTTTGGTTTTAAACATCATTCAGTAAGTGTAACCAAGTCCAAGTGTAGTGAAACAAATATCTCTTGTGAACATTTCATAGAACACTTGGTGGGCATAATTCAAATTCCTTGTGGAAGAAAGAGCAATGACTTGAAAATTACAAGTATCGGGAGCTATATAAGGGATCAAGAATCTAACATCATTGAATACTGAAAATGGGTTAAGAGGAGGGATTGATTTGGGTTGTTAATGAAAACAGGTGTGGATTCGAGGATGGACCAATAGGAAATGGAAGTGTTGGTGAATCCATGTCCTCGGTTGGCTGGACTAATAGGAAATGGAAGTGTTGGTGAATCCCATTTGACAATTCTCTTGTGGAATATTTCATACTAGAAGGTGCACCCCCATTGCTATTCATCGAAACCTTGAAAATCAATGACCGAAAAAACTAATAATGTAGTTTTGTTAGTTATTTACAACAGCATTTTGTTTTTTATTTTTTTATTACTTCAAATTTTGTACTTAATTATATGACATGTTGGCACATAGCTTTTGAGAGATTTTAGCTGTCACCAATGCTTCCTCTTGATTTGGAACTACTTTCTCTAGTTTGGAGGACCAATAAGCCCTCATGAATGAGTAGAGTATGAAACAACAAGGGGGTTTATGCTCGATTGTAGAAAGTAAAACTCCCAGCCAGTAAAGTGCGACTTTTTATTAACAAAAAAAAAAACTTTGTTTGACAACAATAACTTTTAGCTTTTATATTTAACCAATAACCTCTGAATCCAAAAGCTACCACCACTAGCTTTTGGGTGCTTTTACTTTTTAGTTTTTAATTAATTTTACAAATTTAAAAGCTAACAACTTTTTTTGCAAAACATTTATGTATATATAAAGGTTACAGCTTTGGCTATTAACTAGTTTTGCTAATCACACCCATAGCCTTTTCATACAAAAATAAGCACAACCCGAGTAGAGCATTCAAAATATGATGTGAATACAAATTTTTTATATAATGACAGTTTTAAAGTAACAAACAGGTGCAAATAACCTACATATATTATTCATACAAAAGTAAACCATAAACCTTATTAAAACATGGATGAGACTTGTATGGTATCCCCAACATTGCTATGAGACCATCCTTATGCCTATGAGATTGTAGCCAATACACAGCAAAAGTCCTGGCTTTTAAATTTGAAGTTGTCGTTGATACATGAAAAAGATATTAATGTAAACATGATATATTTCTTGCATTTTGGATGATTTTCAACTTAAATGATAAAAGAACGTAGATATAGCTACCGCATAGGCAAATTTCAATGTAGGTGCTTATGATTACTGATTTCATTGACAGGTTAATTAAGCTAACTGAAAATATACAAAAAAAAAATACAAATAAAATACCTGAACAATGTTGAGGGTAGTAGATGTAACAAGCTTCGACAAAAATACTCTAGGAGGTGATACAACAATCTCAATATATCTCATCCTAACTGAATGTTTATACTTTTTAGCCTAATAAGATTTTGGGCTTTATTTTGTTTTGGGTTTTATGATTGAGTCTCTTCACTAGGAACCCTAATTAGTCTGTGTATATATTATGTCTCTCCTTTTCATTGTATTAATACTTCTCTTTGATAATAATATGAAACCCCAGTCGTTATATGTATTTCACTTGTTAGTTTACATGGTATCAGAGATCGGTTGATTATATGTAGTTTTTCGTTTTTTTTTGGGGCGAATACTACTGTTCATCGGCGATTATTGTTCATCGCAATATTGTTCACCACGATTACTGTTCATCGGAGTTACTGTTCATCGATTAATGTTCATCGTGATTACTGTTCACCGACAATACTGTTCATCGGTGTTACTATTCACCCGATGATTACTGTTCATAGACACTACTGTTCATCACAGCTACTGTTCACGGTTACCGTTCATCGCACTATTCATCGGTGATGTTCACATGCACTGTTCATTGCCATCATTTGCAATTTTAGGGTATGCCTTTTTTGCTCGTTCCTGTATTTGGTTTGGTTTGATTTGTTCGTTTGTCGGTTTTGAGGGTTTCATTTTCGTCTAGCTTTGTTGATTTCGAGATCTTGATCGTTTTTTGCTGCTACTCGTATTTACTATTTGACTGATATTGAAATATGGCCCCAAGAGATGATTCTCTTATGAAAAACTTCTTGCGGGGCAAGACTATGTGGGGGATTGGGATTGTTACAAATGACAAGAAGAAACCAACAGATGAGAAGGCCGCTAATTATACAACCTTACTGGATTCATGGGAGAATGATAACTCAAAGATCATTAATTGGATTAATAATTCTGTCATCCAGTCTATTGGTACTCAGTTGGCGAAGTATGACACGACAAAGGAGGATTGGGATCACTTGGCTAGGTTGTATACTCAGTCTAACTTTGCAAAGCAGTATCAGTTAGAGTTTAATATCCGAGCCCTCCAACAGAACAATCTCAGTGTTCAGGAATTTTATGCAGCTATGTCGGATTTGTGGCATCAGTTAGCTCTTACAGAACCTGATGTGTTGAAGGCTTTTAAGCCTTATATTGATAGAAGGGAAGACCAACGTTTGGTTCATTTCTTGATGGCATTACTTTCAGATTTTGAAGGTCTGCGTTGATCAATCTTGCATCGTACACATCTTCCCACTGTTGATTTAGTTGTTCACGAGTTGATTGCTGAAGAAACTCGTATCAAGTCCAATGCTGACAAAGCTCCCAAGACAGCCACTCCTGCTGTCTTTGTTGTTTCCCAATGACCCCAATCTTCAAACCAAAATTGTCCTAGAGTTGCGTTTGATGGGTGTGCTTTTTGTAAGAAGAAGAACCATTGGAAGGCAAATTGTCCTTTGCTGACAAGCAAGGGAAATCAGCAGCAACAACAAACAAGATCACCAGCACACTCTCAGTCTTCACAGCAGAACAAGTCTTCTGGACAGTCACGTCCCTATTTTTCATCTTTTAGGCCACCACAGTACGCTACTGCTACACCTTTAGTTTAGAATGAAACAGATTTCACACCACCATCAGCCTTAGATCCATAGATCGTTGAGCAGTTCAGGCAGTTCTTAGCTACCAATCCAACTGCCATGTCAACTTCCATGTCTCATTTAGGTCTGTCTTCAGCAAACACGTCAGGTATTCCTTCATCCTTGTGGATATTGGATTCTGGTGCATCTCATCACATGTCACCACATTTTTCATCTTTTGCTTCATTATCTTCCCGTACACCTGTCTCTATTATGTGTGCTAGTGCTACACCCATGTCATTAGATGGTGTTGGTTCTATTGCCACTCCTTATATATCTTTAACAGATGTGTATTACATTCCTACACTTGCTTTGAATCTTGCATCGGTCAGTCAGTTGTGTAAATCTGGTTGTTGGGTCTTCTATTCTGATTCATTCTGCTATGTACAGGACATTCAGTCTCGGAGGGTGATTGGGATAGGTTGCAGACTTGGGGAGCTTTATGTCTTGGAGCAACTACGTGTTGCTGATGTTGCCGCATCTAGTGTCAATTTGTCGTCTTTTCGTTTAAACCCTTCATCGTCTCCTTTTTATCTTTGGCATTCTTGTTTGGGACATGTTTCAACGTCTCGTTTACAGTTTTTGGTTTCCACTGGTGTGTTAGGCTCTTTGAAATTTGATGATATTTTTGATTGTTGTGGTTGTAAACTGTTGCTCCCTTTGATATTGTGCAATCTAATGTGTGGGGTCCCTCTCTGATAACCTCCAAGTCAGGAGCTAACTATTATGTTTCATTCATTGATGATTACACTCGTTATACGTGGGTTTATTTTATGAGGCGCAGGTCTGACTTTTTCACCATATATAATGAATTAAGAGCTATTGTCAAGACTCAACACTCTGCTATCATAAAATATTTTCGGTTTGATATGGGAGGAGAATTTACCTCCATTGATTTTAAACAATTATTTGCATCTAATGACACTATACATCAATCATCTTGTACAGACACTCCTCAGCAGAATGGTGTTGCAGAAAGAAAACATCGACATCTCCTAGAAACTACTAGATCCTTACTACTCTCTGCTCAAGTTCCCAATATGTTTTGGGGAGAAGCTGTTCATACCACTACTTATGTTATTAATCGCATTCCTACTGCATACACATCGGGGAAGTCTCCTTATGAAATGTTGTTTGGACAACTCCCAGATTATTCCTCATTACGAGTGTTTGGGTGTACATGTTTTGTCTTCAAGCCTCATGTAAAGAGAGATAAGTTGTCTTCAAAATCAGTTGTTTGTGTTTTTCTGGGATATGGTATTGGTCAGAAAGGTTATCGGTGCTATGATCCTTCAAATCAGAAACTGTATGTTTCCCGCAATGTCACCTTTTTGGAGCATATTCCATTCTATAGCATTCCTGTTCAGTCACATGATGCAACCCGAGAGGAGCATCGTACTATTGATCCGTTTCGCATTGACATTGATGATCTACCATATGTCACTGATCCACCACTTGCTGCTGATCCACCACATGTGACTGATCCAGCACCTATCGTTGATCCTCTACCGGTAAATCATCAAGACCCGCCTCCATCGAGACCTTATCCTAATAAAAAGTCCACAAAGCTTCTTGAATTTGTCTATTCCTCTTACTCATCGGCTTTTTCCTCTTTTATTGCTAATATACATCGTCTCTCTGAGCCAACATCGTATAAAGAGGCCATTTCTGATCCCATTTGGCATACCGCTATGGCTGAGGAACTTGCAGCTCTTTATCAGACTCATACATGGGATCTGGTTCCGCTTCCACCTAGAAAACACACGATTGGTTGTCGTTGGGTTTATAAAATCAAAACAAAGTCTGATGGATCCGTTGAGCGTTATTGTAACATCCCGAGTTTAGGAGTGCAAGTTTAGGGTTCAAAGTGTAAATGTGGAAGGCCAACTCGGCGAGTCCAAAGGTGTACTCGGCGAGTAGGGTCGCGACTCTAGTCGCATGTTAAGTGACCAACTCGGCGAGTCGGAGGCTGGACTCGGCGAGTAGGTGCTGAGTGGAGAAAACCCTAATTTCGGAGGATGAGCCCTATATAAAGGACATTATACCCTCTCCCCAGCCTCTTTACCCTTTCTTGACGTCCAGAAAACCCTAGGGCGCGTTTGTGAGGGATTTGAGATCATTTGAACCCTAGAAAAGAGATTTTGGAGGAGATCTTGGAGAGTTAAGAGGCTTGGAGCAAGGGGCTTTGCTAAGATTCGGATTTCTCTTCTGTTGGAGCTTCCTTTTGAGGTATTATTTCGTTGCTTTGGCTGTTATTCATTTAGATTAATCATTTTGGAGTATCTGGAAAGATTAGCTTGTTGTATTTTGATTTTGGAGGTGAGATCTGAGGTTGCTACCTTAGATCTGGAAAGGAGAAGGTCTAGAGTGCATTAAAGTCCCTGTTCCGGAGTGTTTGGTGAAGCCATCTTGTCCCAAACCCTATCCCTAGAGTGTAAAATGCCTAGATCTCTTTGGATTCACGTAAAGTTTGCCACTTTACGTGATGGATGGGTTGTAGAAAGGTAGATCTATGGTTTGGATCAACTGCATGGCCTGGAAGGCTTCTGTATGGGTTAAGATCTAGAGGCACTCGGCGAGTCACAGAGGTTGTCTCAGCGAGTTGATTGAAGATGGTCAGGAACTCGGCGAGTTGGAGGAACAACTCGACGAGTAGGTTGAAGATAGCCTTGGACTCGGTGAGTCTGTTCTTGGGCTCGACGAGTCTGGTCGTGAGGTCCTAACTTTCTCCTGGTTGAGCCATGAATCGGTGAGTAAAGGGAGGACTCGGTGAGTTGAGTGTGGGGATGAGCATATGGACCGGGGAACCGGCTGGAACCGGTACTGGAACCAGAACCGGCACCGGAACCGGAACCCGAAGGAACCGGTCGGGCCGGGACCGGGACGTTATTTTTGTGGATTTTTGGAACCGGGAACCGGTAGGAACCGGAACCGATTTAACCGGAACCGGTAGAACCGGCAAAAACCGGTAGAACCGGCAAAAACCGGAACCATATGATGCTATTTTTTAAGGAACGGTTCCAACATTTGAAGACACGACAAGAACCGGTAGAACCGCCGGCCGGTTCGGTTCTTGATTTTGGCCGAAGCTGGTTCCCCGGTCCGGTCCGGTTCGGGCCGGTTCCGGCCCGTTCGGTCCTTTTGCTCATCCCTAGTTGAGTGCGAGGGGACTCAGAGTTGTGGGACTCGGCGAGTCTTGGGGTGACTCGGCGAGTTGAGTCACGGAGTGGGGAAGTTCTGAGCATGGGGACTCGGAGAGTCAGTGGGTTGACTCGGCGAGTAGAGTCAGTTAGGAGGTTGACTTTGACTTTGACTTTGACCAAGGTTTGACCAGTTGACTTTTAGGGGCATTTTGGTAATTGTTTGCTTTTGTTTAAGTTCAGTGTTGGTGTCATCTAGTGGTGGAGATCGTGTCAGTGGTCGGAGCATGTTGGTCTTATCTTTTCAGTCGGCAGTTGCGAGGTGAGTTATCCTCACTATATCAACAAGGTCTAAGGCACCAAGGTCGGCCCTTTATCGAATTGTGATTCGGTTATCGTTGTTATGTTATTGCTTTGATATGTTTGCATCTTGGTAGTTAGGGTGGCCTGTGCTAGTGACCGGTTAGATCGGTATCTTGGTTAGGATGATGATATGTTATGTGATTTGCTAGATCGACTTGATTGAATGTGACTTGTTATATGATTGAATGTTTATATGCACATGGTTGTTGGACTGAGGTTTGGGTTGAGGCGGGTCCTACTTTGTGCTGTAGGCCAACATACCCAGGGCGGATCGGTTATCCAGAAGGCCGAGCGAGCGGTCCGGATAGGCTGCAGGCCCCAAAAGGGCGGACCAGACGTGCCGAGGCTCTGAGAGTGGACCAGACCGACTGAAGTCCCGGTGCGGGCGGACCAGTCATACTGTAGACTCAGAGAGTGGACCAGGTGGATTGAAGGCCCGGTGCGGGCGGACCAATCACACTGTAGACTCGATGTATATGGCTAGACTCGGAGGGTGGACCCGGTGGACTGTTGGCCTGTGCGGCGGACCAGTCTCACAGTAGACCCGAAGTGCATCGCTGTTTTGTGTTCTGTTATGATATGTATGCTATGTATAATATGGGCCGGAAGGCATTATGATGTAGACCGGAAGCTTATGACCTGGAAGGGCGTATGTGTGGTTGGTATTTTGGGGGTATCTCACTAAGCTTTCGGGCTTACAGTTGTGGTTTAATGTTTTTCAGGTTCTTCAGGAGACCGTGGCAAGGCAAAGGCGTGATCGTATTGCTCCTCATGATTATGTTTTATGTTGTCGTTCTAGGAAGACTCTGATAACGATTGTATTGAAAACCTTTTTGTAATAACTTTATGAAACCGGGTTGTTTTTGAAAAGTTTAAATTGGTTGAAACTTTTAGAGCGTTACAAGTTGGTATCAGAAACTTGGTTTGAGTGAATTGGAGGAACATTCGTGTGAATCCTATCTCAAATCAAGGAGAGTTTTCAAAAAAAAAGAATTTAAAATGGTTTTCAAAATGAGTAAAGGAGGACGCGAAGGTACGATCAGCCGGAGCCAGTAAGTAACCCCAAGATACCATACATGATATTTGTTTTTTGAGATTTGATAGAATAGCATACTAGTAATAGGCTAGGGATCTTCAGGATTGCATGATAATGTTGCCTGATTTATGATGCCTGCTAGCCTAGGGTTCCTCTGTGGGAGATTTCCAGTGTTCCTCTAGGAGTGAGGGTTGAGTGCTTGTTATATATGTTTTTCGCTATGGTGTTGTGGTGTTACTTGATACAAATATGGGTAGGTGTGGAAGGTAGTATGGGCCCGTACTACTGAAAGCATAGGACCCATACGCGTATCAAAGAAACCATGACCTCTAGGGTTGGGTTGGGGGTTGGTTCCCGGGATAGTGGGAAGTATTTGAGACCTTGCGATGTTTTTTAGTATGGTGGTTACGAGGCATGCTGGGTGCGGATCCGGGTCAGGATCGGGAGTAGGAGAGGGCGGTCAGGGTGGGTCAGTACCGCCCGAGGTTATTGGTCAGATGAGCATAGGCGAGTTGGACGCTAGGATTCGTAAGATCCTGCATGATGAGGTTGCTGCGTTGTTCCGGGCCAAGTTTCCGGAACTGTTTGGGTCGATAAAGACCGCCATGATTGAGTATTTTGATGAGCGCTACACAGCTCTCACAGAGACGGCTGCCGCGGCGGCTACAGCGGCTGTAGCGGTGGCAGGGGGAGGAGCTGGTAGAGGTTTCTAGTATCGAGACTTCGATAATATGAGGTCCCCCTACCTTTGATGGAGTTCAGGACCCGATTGTTGCTATGAGGTGGTTGTCAAATGTGGAGGGGTGTTTGTTCAGATGTTCATGCCTTGCTGATCAGAGGGTGAGGTGTGCTCTACACTTGTTGAGGCTTGGGGAGAAGGATTGGTGGAGATTGACCATGGGGTCATATTCGGATGCGCAGAGGGCTGCGGTTTCATGGGATCAGTTTCGGGAGATGTTCAACACTCGTTATGTTCTGTGGGTTGAGAGGGAGAGATTGGCTTAGGAGTTCCTGGAACTGAAGCAGGATTCGGAGTCGGTGACGGAGATCACCAGGATGTTTACTGAGAGGGCGATGTTTTGCCCTGAGTTCGCTTCAAAGCAGGCCCAGATGTCCCGATATTTGAGTATGCTCAAGAGGGACATCAGGTAGTTTGTGTCTACGCAGAGGTGCGAGACCTTGTTGGAGTTGCAGAAGGCCGCCAGGAGGCGTGAGTTGGAGATTGAGTTGCAGTTGCGAGAGCTGAGGCAGGCTCCGGTGTAGTCGCAGCCGGCGTCGAAACGGTCCAAGACCGTTGATTCTAGATTGGGAGATCAGAGCAGCCACACTTGTAGGAAGTGTAGGAAGGGTCACACCGGAGTTTGTAGGTCCGGTGGTGAATGCCGCAAGTGCGAAAAGGAGGGGCACTATGCAAGGGATTGTTGGCAGATAGCCCCGGTTCGGGATTTGAGGATTTGTTATCATTGCCATCAGGTTAGACACTTGAGGGTCTACTGTCTACAGCTTGCTGCAGGACCAGTGCAGGCTCCAGCATCGGCCACTTTGAGGATTACAGGTGGAGGTTAGGGTGGAGCGGAGCCCCCAAGGGCTCAGGGTCGTGCTTTTCAGCTTACAGCGGAGGAGGTCAGGGCAGTTCCGGATGCAGCTGCAGGTATGTTTCCTTCTTGATGTCTTGTTAGTTGGTGATTTTTGTGGAGTATTGTTTATCTGCTAGTCTTGCTGTGTGATTTTGTTATTGTATTCGTTGTTCCTTGAGGGTTGTGGTATGGTTATGGATTTGGTGTTGGAAATTTCGTTGGTTATCATTCATGAGGATTATTAGCGGGAATCTGGCTTTTGGTCTAAATGTCGGGTAGCATCTGCAGTCTAAGGAGTGGTTAGCTGTAGATCGGGTTTCTTTCTAGCTGGGATGATCAGTGTCATTATGAAATTGTGAAGATTGCTCCTTCTGGTAGGAGTTAGTTCGCGTGTAAGGGTTTGTGTTGAGTAGGGTTGTCGAGGGAGGTCGGTGATGGCGACCGGTGGTTGATAGTCAGTGCTCTAAGTGGGGCAGAACTTGAGAATTCTACGGAAGATCGATAAGCATGAGAGGTTGTTCAGCTGTTGAGATTCAGCAGCAGTTCTGACAGCCGGGCGTAGGCTGGTATGAGCAAGTGTCAGGCAGGCGGGGCGGGATGCAGACCAAGGGTGATTGATTGTGGAAGGGCGGGGATCAGCCTGGGTTTCAGTATGTAGGGTGGAGATAGAGTTCGGAACCCCTAGAGGGCTAGAACGGTATGCATGGGAGAGTTTTCTGAAGGGATAACACGAGATGATGAATGCTAGTTGAGCGGTCCGGATAGACTAAAGGCCGGTGGACGTACCAGCCAGGCCGAAGGCTCGGAGAACGGTCCAGACAGGCTGAAGGCCCTGGAGGGTGGTCCAGACCTGTTGAAGGTTCTGAGAGTGGTCTAGATGGGCTGAAGGCCTGGTAAGGCGGGCCAGTCATGCTGAAGACTCTGCATGTGTTGATAGATCTGTATGAGGATATGGAATGAGTGTCGTGATGTGATAGCATCAGTGGGTCTGGCCCTGGGTATTGATTATCGATTAATGGAAGGTAGTGCATGCACTTGAGGGTCCTTGCAATCAGATTCAGAGTATGTGTGGTGCATGGGATGGCGGTTATGCTATAAGAAATGGTGTAATAATTGGGTGAGCGCCGTGGCACTTGTAATAGTTCAAGGCAACCAAGTGGATTTCCTTGGTAAGGAAAGGGAAAGGAATGTAGCTCCGAGAGGGAGTGTAAGTTCACGGAAGTGAAAGCAGCAGTGCGGAGTTATGATTGGAGTGTTCCAATTATGGTCTTTGAGCAGCGTGTTTGCGGCAGTGGTATGGAATCACATCTGGATTGGATGTCTACTGAGGTCACGAAAGGAATTTTGAGGGTGTAGAGCCAAGAGGCACGGAAGGGACGTAGGGATAGAGTCTTGGATTCCATGTTTGATTTTGATTAAGGAATTGTGTATGTAGTGGAAACTCATCCTGGGGGATGTTTGGAGGTGTCGTCAGTGCATCGGGTTTTCCCAACCCGAGGTGTTAGAACCAGTCCAGCATGGGTATGAGATTATGGAGGAGAACTCATGGGAGTTGCTCTGAGACTGAAGGATGTGTCCTTTTGTCAACCTGGAGTGGATAGAGTTGGACTCCGATCGGAATTCTGGTGGTTCAGGGTTATTTCGAGGTCGAATGAGTCAAGTGATTGGCATGATTTGGAGCGAGTGAAGTATCATAGAATGGTACTTGGTTGTTAAGTGGAGTTATCTGAGGATTGAGGCGGTGGCCAGAATTTCGTAGGAAAAGAGTTGGGTTTCGGGGGTGTGTTTTGAGGAATCTGGTCTGGTTAATGCCAGGAGGTGCATTGCGAGAGTAATTCTAGAGTTGTGTTGCCGTAGGCTTCGAGGACGAAGCCTAATTTAAGTGGGGGAGAATTGTAACCTCCTGAGTTCAGGAGTGCAAGTTCAGGGTTCAAAGTGTAAATGTGGAAGGGCAATTCGGCGAGTCCAAAGGTGTACTTGGGGAGTAGGGTCGCGACTCTAGTCGCATGTTAAGTGACCAACTCGGCGAGTCGGAGGCTAGAATCGGCGAGTAGGTGCTGAGTGGAGAAAACCCTAATTTCGGAGGATGAGCCCTATATAAAGGACATTATACCCTCTCCCCAGCCTCTTTACCCTCTCTTGACGTCCAGAAAACCCTAAGGCACGTTTGTGAGGGATTTGAGATCATTCGAACCTTGGAGAAGAGATTTTGGAGGAGATCTTGGAGAGTTAAGAGGCTTGGAGCAAGAGGCTTTGCTAAGATTCAGATTTCTCTTCTGTTGGAGCTTCCTTTTGAGGTATTATTTCGTTGCATGGGCTGTTATTCATCTAGATTCATCATTTTGGAGTATTTGGAAAGATTAGCTTGTCGTATTTTGAGTTTGGAGGTTAGATCTGAGGTTGCTACCTCAGATCTGGAATAGAAAAGGTCTAGAGTGCATTAAAGTCCCTGCTCTGGAGTGTTTGGTGAAGCCATCTTGTCCCAAACCCTAGCCCTAGAGTGTAAAATGCTTAGATCTCTTTGGATTCATGTAAAGTTTGCCACTTTACGTGATGGATGGGTTGTAGATGGGTAAATCTATGGTTTGGATCAACTGCATGGCCTGGAAGGCTTCTGTACAGGTTAAGATCTAGAGGCACTCAGCGAGTCATAAAGGTGTACTCGGCGAGTTACTTGAAGATGGTCAGGAACTCGACGAGTTTGAGGAACAACTCGGCGAGTAGGTTGAAGATAGCCTTGGACTTGGCGAGTCTGGTTGTGAGGTCCTAACTTTCTCCTGGTTGGGCCATGAATCGGTGAGTCAAGGGAGGACTCGGTAAGTTGAGTGCGAGGGGACTCAGAGTTGTGGGACTAGGCGAGTCTCGGGGTGACTCGGCGAGTTGAGTCGCGGAGTGGGGAAGTTCTAAGCATGGGGACTTGGCAAGTCATCGGGTTGACTCGGCGAGTAGAGTCAGTCAGGAGGTTGACTTTGACTTTGACTTTGACCAAGGTTTGACCAGTTGACTTTTAGGGGCATTTTGGTAGTAGTTGGATTTTGTTTGAGTTCAGTGTTGGTGTCGGCTAGTGGTGGAGATCGTGTCAGTGGTCAAAGGCACGATATTAACAGGGTCTAAGGCACGAAGGCCGACCCTTTATCGGATTGTGATTCGGGTATCGTTGTTATGTTTTTGCTTTGATATGTTTGCATCCTGGTAGTTAGGGTGGCATATGCTAGTGACCGGTTAGGTCGGTATCCTGGTTAGGATGATGATATGTTATGTGATTTGCTAGATCGGTTTGATTGAATGTGAATTGTTATATGATTGAATGTTTATGTGCACATGGTTGTTGGACTGAGGTTTGGGTTGAGGCGGGTCCTGCTTTGTACTGTAGGCCAACATACCCAGGGCAGACCAGGTATCCCGAAGGCCCAACGAGCGGTCCGGATAGGCTGCAGGCCCCAAGAGGGCGGACCAGACATGCCGAGGGTTGGAGAGTGGACCAGACCGACTGAAGGCCTGGTGCGGGCGAACCAGTTATACTGTAGACTCAGAGAGTGGACCAGGTGGATTGAAGGCCCGGTGCGGGCGGACCAATCACATTATAGACTCGATGTACATGGCTAGACTCAAAGGGTGGACCAGGTGGACTATTGGCCGGTGCGGCGGACCAGTCTCATAGTAGACCCGAAGTGCATGGTTGTTATGTGTTCTCTTATGATATGTATGCTATGTATGATATGGGCCAGAAGGCATTATGTTATGGGCCGGAAGGCATTATGATGTAGACCGGAAGGTTGTGGCCTGGAAGGGTGTATGTGTGGTCGGTATTTTGGGGGTATCTCACTATGCTTTTGGGCTTACAGTTGTGGTTTAATGTTTTTCAGGATCTTTAGGAGACCATGGCAAGGCAAAGGCGTGATCGTACCGCTCCTCATGATTATGTTTTACGTTGTGGTTCTGGGAAGACTCTGATAACGATTGTCTTGAAACCTTTTTGTAATAAAGCCAGACTTGTTGCGAAAGGGTACGCGCAAAAGTATGGTATGGATTATGAGGAGACGTTTGCTCCTGTTGCAAAAATGTCGACTGTACACACCTTGATTGCAGTTTCTTCCGTTCGCCAATCGAAGATTTATTAAATGTATGTCAAGAATGCTTTCTTGAATGGCGATCTTCATGAAGAAGTATACATGTCTCCTCCCCCTGCTATTGCTCACTGACCAGGTGAAGTTTGTCCACTTCGGAAGGCTCTATATGGCCTCAAAAAAGCCCCTCGTGCTTGGTTTGACAAATTTTATACAGTGATTACTTCTCTTGGTTTTCAACCAAGTAACCATGATTCGGCTCTATTTATTCAATGTACGAATACAGGTCGGATGATTCTTTCCTTATATCTTGATGAAATGATTATTACTGGTGATGATCATGATGGTATAGTGTCTTTAAAGCGTGATTTCGCTCACCGTTTTGCTATGAAAGACTTAGGATTACTTCGTTATTTCTTGGGGATTGAAGTTGCTCAATCTCCAAAGGGTTATCGTTTATCTCAAACGAAGTATATTTCAGATTTGTTTGAATGTGCACGACTCACGGATAATCGAATAGTTGATACGCCTATAAAGAGTAATGCAAAGTACTCTCCAACTAACGGTGTCCCATTATCAGATCCAACTCTTTATTGTACCATTGTTGGGTATTTGGTTTACCTGACTGTCACTAGACCGTATATTACTCATGTAGTTCATGTGGTTAGCCAGTTTGTCACTGCTCCTACTGCTGTTCATTGGGGAACTGTTCTTCGTATTTTGAGATATTTATGTGGTACTCAGTTCCGCACTCTTATGTCTCCTTCTTCATCCTCTCTTGAGTTGCGTGCCTATAGAGATGCGAATTGGAATAGTGATATTTATGATCGTAAGTCCATTACTGGGTATTGTGTTTTTTCTTGGAGATTCATTGACATCATGGAAAAGCAAGAAACAAGATGTTGTTTCTCGATCTTCTACAAAATCTGAGTATCGAGCCATGGCTATCGCCACTTGTCAGATTGTTTGGTTGAGATGGATTCTTGCAGATATGAGCATTCATATCTCTCAGCCTACCCCTTTATATTGTGATAACGAGAGTGCGATAATGATTGCCAAGAATTCAGTGTTTCATGAGTGCACAAAGCACATTGAGAGTGACTGTCATTTCACACGTCATCATCTCCAGAAGGGTATTATCTCCCTTCCTTATCTTCCTTCATCTTTGTAGATTGTTGATATTCTTACAAAGCCGTTGATTGCTCCTCGATTCCATTTTCTGTCTGACAAACTCTCAATGCTTATTGCTGTTGCATTGAGAGTTTGAAGGGGGACGTTAGCCTAATAAGATTTTGGGCTTTATTTTGTATTAGGTTTTATGATTGGGCCTTTTCGCTAGGAAACCCTAATTAGCTTTTCTATATATTATGTCTTTCCTTTTCATTGTATTAGTACTTCTCTTTAATAATAATATGAAACCCTAGCCGTTATATGTATTTCACTTGTTAGTTTACAATACTTACACTGATATCTAAATTTTTTAATAGTACGTCAGAACTAATATCAATAAGGAGAATTGAGTTATTTAATTTAGTGTGCATTTGTTGGATAATTTACTTTGAACTTATTTAAGCACAGAAGTAGTAGAAACATGCACCTACATATATCAATTCTTGGCAATGACTTTATATTTTCATTGGATGTTCTATGCTTATACAAACAAAATCATATATATGCATTCATTTTTTAGAAGTATATGTAGCGAGGAGGTTGAGTGTAGATTCATATGTTCTTCAATTGTGTTTTGATTTGGTTCTATATATTTGTAGCTTTGTAGGTATTCATTTTCATAAATTTAGGTTAATTATATTTATCATTTGCTGTGATAACTAACCAGACCCTTGCATGCCACTTAACCTAATAATCCTTATACACAAACAAAATCATAGACGCCTCCATCGCTTCTGTTACCGATCTCTCACCAACTCTCCGCCATTAGACATCTCCTCGCAACCGGAAATCATCGCAGCCTACTGCAAGGTTCAATTTTTTGCCTTTCTCTATGTGCTTCGATTCGTGTTTGTGTTGCTATCGATTTTTCCTGCATGTCAATTGTGCTGCTGTCTATTATGTTGTATTCCTTGTTATTGATTTTTTGGTTCCTTGAAACTGATTTCCACGCTATCAATTTCCTTGCTGATTTGAATTGGAACTAAAAAAAATTTGGATTTTGTGGTACCCTTTTTCTGGTATATGATCAGAATTTGCATTGCTGTAAATTTTTTTTTTGAAGGTGTTGGTTAGCTTGGAATGTCAATTTAGAACTGATTTTGAATATTAAAACAGATTTTGAATGAACCAAATTTGAATGTGTAGCTTAGCTTTGAGTGTGAAATCACATTTTGAATGAAATTACCGTTGAATGTGTAGTTTATCTTTGTGTGTGAAATAAGATTTTAAATGAAATACCGTTGAATGTGTGGTTTACCTTCGAAATTCTTAAGATGCTTATATGATACCTTGAATGCAGTTTAGGTTATGGACACCAACAATGTTAACCTTGTTAATGGTGAAACTTCAAAAAAAAAATAAGCTTAATCCTAAATTTATTTGGGATAATCATACATTTATGGTCTTTTTTGATGAGTGTATGAATGAGGATAACAAAGGAAATAGACTGGGTAGAAGTTTCTATAAGGTCGGGTGGGCAAATATACATAAAAATATTAACTAAAGGATGGGGAAAAGATTGGAAATCAAAATCAAATGGGACACTAAGCGGAAAGAATGGGAGATATATGATCGTTTAATGAGGCTAGAATCTGGCATTTCATATGATAGCGTGAGAAAAATAATTATAGCATCACCGGAGTGGTGAGAGGAAAAAATAAAGGTAATAATTATATTATTTTTTATTAACTTTTTATTTTTAGTGAAATTTTAGTGACATTTTAATTTTTTATTACATAGGGTGATAAAGACCATGCTAAGATTATTGATAATTTTTTTGAGATATATGATACATATTACGAGAAGTTATTTTGGGATTTTGTTGCTATAGGGGTAAAAATGACGATATGTATATGAGTGCAGCACGAGATATGATAGTGGGAGATATATATGCCAGCGTAAACCGACATGGATTCTCATTATTATGGTTTAAGGTAGCATGATTGTTCACTAAATTATTGTTGAAACATTTTAGATGTTGAAACATTAGATGTTGTTTAATGTATTCTCATTAATATGGTTTGATATTTTAAATATTGTTGAAACACTAGATATTAAAAATATATTAATTAAAAGAAAACTTGTTCATAAAAAAGTCTTACTTGTAAAAAAGATCTTATTATAGTTAAATAAAAAAATTTGTTAGTTATATTATTTATAGCAAGAAAAATCGTTCATAATATAAAAGGAAGCCCTTTTGGTAATTTAACACATATAAACAATTTTTTTTGCCAAACACCAAAAATAATTTATCAGCTTGTAACATTTTGATACTAGATAAGCTTAGCTAAACACTTTTTAAAAAACTCCGTTTTGAGACAACTATAAGTTAATAAGCAATAAGTTATAAAGTTGAAAGCAATTTCAAATAAGCTTTTCCGAACAACCTCTTAAAATAAACCGAAGTAATTTGAATTGAAGTCGAGGAGAGTTCATAAAGCGGAAGGAAAGGTACCCAATTTGATTGGAGAGATTGTTGGGAAAAAAAGAATATCAATGTGTATAGGTGTGATGGTGATCCCATTTAGGGATGTAGTAACGGCGTGATCAACCTCTCCATCAACAGTTTGGTTTGAGAATCTCCTGCCTAAACTGGTACGCAAGAAAACTAAACTATTGGATTAGAATAAAAGAATCTGGTGAAGGAAAGCTTCAGGTGTGCAGCATAAAGAATAAAAGGTGTTGTAGGGAAAAGTGGGAGGCAAGATTTGTCAAGAAAGGCGGAGGCTGCAGGAGGTGTATGGAGTGGGCACTATTCATCCTTTGGTTACTAAAGAGAAGTGTTGGCTTTTCTTATGAAGTGGATGGTTTGTGTATGGTTTTAGATGGCATGTAATGTAGTGTTGTAATATTGATTAATATTTTTAAAGTTCCAATAAGTAGTAAAATCGAATCCAACTATCTCTCTAGTTAAGTATAATTATGCTATGTTTTGGCTAATATTTAGAAAATGTCTCTTGTAGTTTAGTCTGTAGAGGATTCGAGCCTTTCTCTAGCAATCTGTAGAGGTTAATAAAACCTTGTGAAGCTTCTTTATTAGTGAGCTTGTTGTCACAGACTTCACTCTTCAAGCCCACCGTGTTTCACTTATTCCTCAAACTAAGTCATCGTAACTCAAACCCTAAACACAAGATCAAGGAAACGAAAAAAGTAGTTCGACATTTGAAAGCACTTTATTGCTCTAGATAACTCAAACTCAATTAAAAGGTGAGGATAAATGAAATAGGAAAGCCCTATTTATACAAGAGGCAAGAACTACTCGAATCACCACCATCTACGTCATCGACGTGCTTACGTCCCGATATTTCTTGATCTTATCCTGAAATTTCCATAGTAAGTCTTCTGATTCCCAACATGCCTCGCTATCTGGTATACTTCTTCATTTAATCAAGTATTCTTTGAAACTCAACACTCCTCGTTTTCGTATGGTTCGTTCCAATAGTATCTCCTCAATGTCACGGTTAAAAGACCTAACAACTAGCGTGGGTGCCTGCTTTGATATTGCTTGTTGTTGGTCTTTGAAGCCCTCTTGATACGGATTGAGCATACTCACATGGAAAACTGGATGAATCTTTAACTTGGGTGTGAGTTCTAGTTTATATGAAACATTTCCAACTCTTCCAATCATCGAGAACTGTCATTCATACCTTCGTACCAAGCACTTATGTACTTACCTCAACTTATTGAATCATTTGTGTAGAAGTTTCACCATCACACGATCCCCAAGTTTGAATTATACATGTCTTCTATTCTCTTCGACCCATTTCTTCATATTCTTGGTTGCTTTGTCCAACCAAGTTCGAGCCATGTCTGCTTGTTCGTGCCACACTTTTGCCTACTTATAAGCAGCCAGTCTACTTCCATCATATGTTGCTGCTAATGCATTTGGCATCAAAGGCTGTTGCCCCGTGACAATCTCGAATGGGCTTCGACTAATAGGTTTACTTCTATGCATATTGTAAGAGAATTAGGCTATGTCAAGAAGCCTCGCCTAATCCCTTTGATTAGCACTCACATAGTATCATAAGTATAGCTCAAGTAGGTCATTCACTATCTACTTTTTCATGTCGGTTTCAGGATGAAAGCTAGTAGAGAAGTTTAACTCTGTTCCCATTTGCTTAAACAACTTCGTCCAAAATCTTCCCCTAAACCGGGGGTCTCGATTACTAACTATGATTTATGGCACTCCCTAATACTTCACCACGTACTTGAAGAAAAGATTTACTGTTTCATCCATAGTGCAATCCGTATGAGTTGTTATGAAGGTGTCGTACTTCCAGAATCTATCCACGTAACGATATTGCTCCCACATCCTTCTGACTTATGTAGGCATTTAATGTAGTCAATAGGTACACTCTCCCATGGACATTAAGGGTAGGTAATGGTTCCAATCATCCCCTGGTTGTTTTTGCTCTATTTTTTCTTATTGCCACACAATGCACGTCTGAACATAAAATTCAATGTCATCTCTCATATGTGGTCAATAGTAAGTACTCTCTATCAATGCTTCTGTCCTCTTGACTCTAGATTGTACTGCCCACTTTGAATCATGGCACTCCTTCATTATTCTACGTCCAAGATCGCCCCATTTAGGCACAAATAACCGGTCTCCTTTCATGAAGAGTTAATCCCCTTTAAGCCAAAATCATCGTGTCTTCCCTTCTCGAGCCCTAGAGATTAAACTCTTATCTAATGGTTCATGCTCTAGTACTTGTTTGATCTGATATTGTAAGAAGAAATGTGCTTGAGTGATAGAAGCGAGATTGCCTTTACGACTAACTACATCCGCAACGACGTTGGCGTTCCCTAGTTTGTACTCGAGCACATAATCGAACTACGCTAAAAAGTCTCGCCATCGAGGTTGTTTTGGGCTTAACTTCTTTTGTATTTGGAAATAGCTTGTCATAATATTACTCGTTTTGATGACAAACCTGAAACTGAGTAAATAGTCTCTCCATACTCGTAAACAATGGATAATAGCGGTCATCTCGTTTTCTTGTACTATGTCACATCTCACTCCCTTATTCAACTTTCGACTCTCGTACGCTATAAGGTGCCTATCTTGCATTAACAATATACATATCGTAAATTATGAAGCATCAGTATGTAATCCAAATGTCTTCATTATTGGATTAGTGTCTAAGCCCGTAACTATATTTGGTAAGCACTTGACCCGGTTGTGCTTGGCCCTTTTGGGTTGCCTTCACCAAAGCAACTTGACTAGAGAAATAATAGAGAAAGAGGTTATTATGATTTATTAATATATTATAAGAATAATATATTAAAATAGAAATCATATTATTTAATTAATATTAGTCATAAATTAATTAAGAATGAATTTGGTGACTAAAAGAAATTAATTGAATCAAGGGACTTAGACTGTCAAATGTATGATAGTTGGATTTTGGGGTGGGAAACCCAATGGGACAAAGGCATGAACGAAATTATGATGGGAGCCCATCATATTTTCGTTATGGCCTTATTCCAGAAGGTTCCATGGGCTACTTAATGTCTAAGTTGTCCATTAGGGTTTTAGAGGAAACCATAGCTGCTCACAGTATAAATAAGGACCCTAGGCTACAAGAATTCGCCCACTTGCTTCTAAAAGAACCCTAAGACAAAATTTTGTAGCCTCCTCCTTCTCTCTCTCTTGCCTCTCCATTTGATGTTGATGTTTGTGAGACATTAAAGGTACTACACTTGTGGTACTTGCTTTCAAAGTCAAGAAGACTGAAGATTTGAGTTATTATTACAATATAACAACCAGAGGTGTGTAATCGCTTCTACACTCTAAATTTTTTGAAATACCTAGGAGCACGCTAGGGTTCTTCATGTGTTCATAATGTTGTGTATCTAATGCTGAAAACATAGATCCAAATATATGGTTGCATGCACACATATGATTATTTGTATAAGACCCATCAATGGTATCAGAGCGTATGGTTTTTTGTATTCAATTAGAATTATCAATTGTAGGAATTTGATACTTTAGGGTTTATGGCCAATAAAGCTTAAGAGGCAAGGATTTCGAAATTAGGGTTCTTGAAACCTGTTTTTCGAAAATTTGATAAGGATTTTTCAAACCCTTTTCTTAGCCCCCAAGATTTCGAAATCTAGGGTTTGTAAACCCTAGGGTTTTCGAAATTTGCCTCCTTCCCAAGATAAGATCCTTAATTTCAGGGATTAGGATAATCCCATATCTTGTAATTATCTTTTAATAGTTTAAATATGGTAAATAAAGATTTTGAATTATCCCTTCCCATATTTTCGAACTTTAGGGGATTTAAGGGATTAGGTTAAATTAATTTCTTAATTTAAAAGATAGTCCTTCTAGATTTGATAATTTAAATTATTTGTTTAATTTAAGGTTAATTATGAAATCAAGAGTTTTAATATTTAAAATTTTAAAAATGAAATTAAAACCCTAGTATTTTGAAATGCTTAAAATACACCCTATACTATTATATCATTACAAGATATATATATATATATATATATATATATATATATATATATATATATATATATATGTACAACTAAATTTTAGTCTTACCATTAGTAGGCCTTATTCACGAAGCCAATCTATAAGGAGGACATAAGGTTATGGCCTATAAAATGGCCATTTAATGGGTGTCCACTCTCACCCACCGCTTCCTTGATTAGTGGAGGGTCGTTAGTCGAACGGGTAGGATAGGGCAAACCCTTCCTCACTAAAAGTATAATGAATTATAAAATTAACTAAATGTTTTTACAACAATTCCCAATCTTAGTTACTTTAGGAAAAGTGAATTGGTGCAATTCCATGAAATTGCACTTTGCACCCTTGCTAAGACATTAGTGGAGCGCGGGTGGTTAACCAGCACACTAATTTGATTCTAAGTGTAGGTGGCAAAGGATGACTCAATGTTTGTCATAGTTCGATGGAGCCTGTGTGGTTAACTGGCACGTCGAAGAGGTGACTATAACAATGAGGGCATCATGTACATTTGCATGGTTATTCACACCCACTTTGTAATCCTCGGCATCTCAGTCACAAACTAGAGGGGCACATCGAGATTGAAACATGCCATTGAAAATTTAAATGAACCTCAAAGGAATCTAGGAGTTTTCAATACATTTAAAACTTAATCTTTTGTTTTTCATGGTGGAGAATTAGTGAATCGTCATTCACTTATCTTCAAATTATTTGCATGGTAGATTATGACATCCCTCTTCTAATTTGTAAATAATGTTGTTGGATCCTAGCCCTAATTTTTCATTTGGGTGTTTAATTGGGGATTCATTTCTAATCAAACTTTGTTCTTTTCTTCTTCAAATGTCGAACTCAAACAACAACAACGCTTCAGGCTCAACCTCTTCCGGCTCGTTCTCACTCATGAATTTGTGTGGGAGAGTGATCTTTGACGGGTCCAATTTCAATGAACGGATCTGTCAGATCTGAATGGTCACTCATTACAAGGACAAAGAGTATGTCCTCGATAAGGAGCTGAAGGAGGTAAACATCAACACTGCTACTCCAGAAGAAATCGCTGCCTTTGAGGCGCATGAGCGTGATGCCACGAAAGTCCATTGCATCATGCTAGCGACTATGACTGTTGAACTTTAAAAGTCCTACGAGGACTACTATCCCTATGAGATGCATCAAGACTTGGTGGACCGGTACTACCAAAGTGCGAGGCAAGAAAGGTATGAGATCATCACTTCGATGATCACTGCCAAAATGGGTAGTGGAGAGTCCCTTACTGCTAATCTGCAAAAGATGTAGAGATATGTTGATCGCCTGCTGAAGTTTAATGTTAACTTCGATGAAGAGCTGGAAATGGACATTATCATTCACTCATTGCCTCCCTACAACAACCGGTTCTGCATGACCTACCACATGAATAAGGAAGAAGTCACCTTGAGCAAGCTCTAAAGCATGTTGAGGACTGCTGAGAGAAATCTCAAGGACAAGTATGTTGCATCGACTCCCACTGCTACTGCTGTGCCTGTCTTGGTAATAGGTCAAGGGAGGGGCAAGAAGAGGAACGCTCCTTCAAAGAGCCACCACAAGGGAAAATCCCAAGATGGTACGTCTTCTAGTGGAACCAAAGTTGGTTCTACTAAGCCCAACTCTAACACGAAGGAGGCAGAGTGCCACCACTGCCACAAGATAGGGCATTGGAAGAGAAGCTGCCCGGAATATCTACAAGCCATCAAGGATGGGAAGATCAAGCCATCTTTCGCAAGTATTTACACGATTAAATCTAATGATTCATCACATGGTATTTCTTGGGTTCTTGATACAGTATGTGGTTTTCACATATGTTCTGATTTGTAGGGACTAAGAAGAGATAGGGATGTGGAGCGTGCAAGGATAAATCTAATCATGGGGAACAGAAGATCATCGTCTGTCACCAAGATTGGAGTGTATTCTCTAGCGCTTAGTAATGGATTAGGATTAGATTTAAATAATTGTTGCTATTCGCCATGTATGGAAAGAAACATCATTTCATTTCATGGTTTGTTTAGACAAGGATTTAGATATTCATTTGATAATGAGAAAGGTTCTGTTTATGCTTATCTAAATGGTGTTTTATGTTTTCAAACATTGCATTGTAATGGAATTTATGAATCTGTGATGGTTGTAGATAACATAGGAAATGATGTGTTATGTATTGATTCTTCCAATACTATGGATAAAGCATGCTTGTGGCATTGTCGTCTTGGACATGTCAACACGAAACGCATAACCCAACTCCAAACGGATGCAGTGTCGAGGTCATTCCACCTTAGGACCTCATAAACACCGATGGAGTAGTGAGTCTTGTTTACTTGGAAAGATGACCAAGTCACCCTTCACTGGCACTTGTGAGAGGGGTGAGGGTCTATTGGATCTCATAAACACCGATGTGTGCGGGCCTTTTAGATCCACTACAAGTGATGTGAACCGCTTCTATGTGACTTTCACCGACGATTATAGCAGATATGGGTATATCTACTTAATCAAGCACAAGTCACAAACCTTTCAAAAGTTCAAAGAGTTTAAACAAGAAGTGGAGAATCAATTGGGCAGGAAAATCAAGATGCTTCGATCCGATCGAGGAGGAGAGTACCTAAGTCTTGAATTCCATGACTACCTCAAGGAATGCGGAATAGTTTCGCAATTGACGCTACCGAGGACACCACAATTGAATGGTGTAGCTGAGAGGCGTAATTGAAACTTGCTAGACATGGTTCATTCCATGATGAGTCGTCCTTCACTACGTATCTCATTCTAGGGGTATGCCTTAGAGACTGCCGCCCATATCCTTAACTTAGTCCCTATGAAGAAGGATGCAAAACACCTCATGAGATGTGGACAGGGAAAGCTCCCTCGTTGGCACATATCAAGTTTTGGGGTTGCAAGGCTTTCATAAGACGAGAGACTCACGACAAGCTAAAACCTCGTAGTGAGCGATGTATTTTCATCGGTTATCCGCAAAAGTCCTTTGGATATCTCTTCTATAGACCGAGTGACAATGTCGTCTTCCTTGTGAGGAGAGGGGTTTTCCGAGAGCGAGAACTCATAATCCTAGGGGACAATAGGAGGCAAATCGATCTTAAAGAGATCCAAGAGTCAAGTGATGAAGGAACCTATAACGCTGGCTCTCAACCCGAGTAGGAAACTTCGGTTGAGTCAATTGACGAGTCCTTACCTCTTAGACGTTTGGAAAGAGTTAGGGTTCAACCCCAGTTTTATGGTTTTCATTTTACTATGGAAGGGGATACTTTGATTAGTGATAGTACATTAGTGAATTTGGACGAACCTAACAGGTATAAGGAAGCCATGGCAGGCCTAGAGTTTGCAAAATGGAAAGAGGCGATGGACAGCAAGATTCAGTCCTGGTTGACCATGTTCCTGGACGTAAGACGGTCGGGTGCAAATGGATATTCAAGAAGAAGACCGACATGGATGGGAATGTGCACACATATAAGGCACGATTGGCTGCGAAGGTCTTTACACAAACTCCCGGAGTTGACTATGATGAAACCTTCTCAACAGTTGCGAAAATGAAGTCTATTAGGGTGATGCTGGCCATTGCTACATTTCATGATTATGAAATATGGCAGATGGATGTCAAAACCGCTTTCCTTAATAGGAAGTTGGTTGAGGATGTTTACATGACTCAGCCAGAGGGCTTTTTCAATGCGAAGCATCCCAATAGAGTGTGTAAGCTTGAGAAGTTCATTTATGGACTTAAGCAAGCGTCTCGCAGATGGAATCTTTGTTTCGACGAGAAAGTCAAAGATTTTGGTTTTCTATGAAGTGAGGATGAATCATGTGTATATGTCAAAGCTAGTGGGAGTATAGTGAGCTTCCTTGTATTGTATGTCGATGGCATAATGATCGTAGGAAACGACATCCCAACACTGAAGTCTGCAGGAAGTTAAATCCTGGCTCGGGAAGTGCTTCGCTATGAAGGACCTCGGAGAAGCTGCATATATTCTGGGAATAAGGATAGTGAGAAACATGAGTAAAGGACTAATAGGACTTAGTTAGAATACTTAGTTGGACAAGGTACTAAAACGTTTTAGTATGGAGAATTCCAAGATAGGGGAGCTACCAATCCAAAGTAATGCCAAGTTGAGTAAGACTCAAAGTCCGAGTACCGAAGCCGAGATAGCAGAGATGAGCCGAGTACCTTACGCTTCTGCAGTTGGCTTGATCATGTATGCTATGACTTGTACTCACCTTGATGTGGCCTTCGCTTTGAGCATGGTCAGAAGATATCAAGGGAACCCTGGCAAAGCACATTGGACCGTAGTCAAGAATATTCTTAAGTACCTTCGGAGGACCAAGGAATGGTTTCTAGTCCTCGGTGGGAGTGATGACTTAAAAGTGCAAGGGTATAGTGACGCTAGTTTTTAGACCGATAGGGACAACTACCGTTCGCAGTCGGGCTGGGTCTTTACCCTTAATGGAGGAGCAGTGACATGGAAAAGTTCCAAGCAACAAACTGTAGCTGATTCAACGTGTGAATCAGAGTACATTGCAGTGAGCGAAGCATCAAAAGAGGCAATATCGATGAAGAATTTCATTGGAGACCATGGAGTTGTGCCAGCCATATAGGTCCCCATGGAAATTTTCTGTGATAATGAAGGAGCGGTTGCCTTGACCAAGGAACTGAGGGATCATGGTAGATCTCGACATATCAACAGAAAATACCACTTTATTCGACATCGGGTAGAAGAAGGACTCCTCGTAGTGAATAGGGTATCGCCAGAGGATAACCCAGCAGATTCGCTTACGAAGGGACTGAGTAGGGTTACGCACTTGCAGCACGCTAGGAGCATTGGGCTGAAGGACGATACTAGTTTAGATTAGATAGTTTAGAAACATGTAATAGATAAATGTAATTAACATTTGATGATTAAATAATGGAGTGTTATTTATAAGTAAAGTTACTGTCTTATGTTAATTGTTTAACTATTATTACACTTTGCATGTTTTGACTTCCTGAATAATTGAGTTATTTAAGAATAATCGAATTATTCGAACGGTCCACAGTCGTTCATATATTGGAAGTAGGTATGAATGAAGACTGTCATGAACTGGTGTGTAGATTTTCTGAAAGGTATTAGACATAGCAAGGGTTTGCTACAACATTCATGAGTGCTTATGAAAAAGTTTTGAGCATTGGAATAAACCCACGCTTGCTGGGATCACTTCATGGAATTTATCACGACTGATCGCAAGACGATAATATCATATGGTCTTAAAACCTAAATGTATGGTTTATTGTTTGCTGATTCATTGTGCATTGATAATGCGAAAACGCATCGATAACTAGATGTCATAAAACGCATTGTTGTGTATGATTTGATCAGTAAATAGTAAATGCATATAAGTCAAAGTTGATCTGTTCGTTTTATCCTAAGAGGGTAAAAGCGATATAAGGGCCCCTCGATGATTTGTTTTGACTTATGAACCGGGCTCGGTCAGGACTAAATTGATGTGTTCAATTAAGTTCTATGTCATACGAATCTGAGATCGAGAAACAAACTGCTGGACAATAAGTATGACTATGTTCCATGTGATTGTCCGCACAAAATCTAGAACAGAGGATCATTCGATCCCTTATCTAAAGGACAGGATATTGATGAGATTAGATTTCGACAACGTCTTTCAGAGCTACGATTGCTAATCGGGTTCTACTTGAATTTATGGTTACTAGACTTATCCAAGTGGGAGACTGTTGGATTAGTGTCTAAGCCCGTAACCATATTTGGTAAGTACTTGACCCGGTTGTGCATGGTCCTTTTGGGTTGCCTTCACCAAATCAACTTGACTGGAGAAATAATAAAGAAAGAGGTTATTATCATATATTAATATAATATAAGAATAAAATATTAAAAGAGAAATCATATTATTTAATTAATATTAGTCATAAATTAATTAAGAATTAATTTGGTGACTAAAAAAAATTAATTGAATAAAGGGACTTAAACTGTCAAATGTATGATATATGGATTTTGTGCTGGGAAATCCAATGGGACTTAAATTGTCAAATGTATCAAAGTTGCTCCATTCGATGCATTATAAAGGCGCAAGTGTAGATCACCGTTGTGCTGGGCTGAGGTAGGAGACACCCAGCTAGCGAGAGGGCAAACTCCAAACAATGCCTTAACGGGACCGAAAATCATACGTGAGATGACTGAGAAGATAATTCAGATCAGAGCATGACTACAATCGTCAAAAGACAGACAGAAGAGCTACGCCGATAAACGACGAAAGCCCCAAGAATTCTAAGTCAGAGATAAGGTGTTACTAAAAGTCTCTCCTTGGAAAGGAGTGATTCGTTTTTGGAAGCGGGGAAAACTGAACCCTCGATACATTGGACCCTTCGAGATTCTTGCTCGAATCGGTCCAGTGGCTTATAGATTGCAACTACCCGCCGAGCTCAGCAATGTACACCCTGTGTTCCATGTCTCCAACTTGAAAAAGTGCTTATCTGACTAGACTCTTGTCATTCCAATAGAGGAAATCGAAATCAATGAGAACCTTCTGTTCATCGAAGAGCCGGTTGAAATTATGGACCGAGAGGTAAAGCGTACCAAGCAGAGCCGCATTCCAATTGTGAAAGTTCGATGGAACGTGAGACGCGGACTAGAATTCACGTGGGAGCGCGAAGATCAAATGAAGCAGAAGTACCCTCATCTATTCTCGCATTCTCAAATCTAGCTTTTGAAAAGAATTTCGGGACGAAATTCCCTCTAATGGGGGGATGATGTCACAACTAGGAATTTTGGTGCCTTGTAACTACAACACTTAAAACAACTATGAATCAATAACGTGAAAGCATGCATGATGCTTATTCTATAACAACAAAACTTCGTCAAATACTTCATTCTAGCCCTACAAATGGTCAACAAAAAATTGGAAACCTTTCAAATTTCAATTTGAGTTCACTTTGGACTAGGATTTCCTTATTGGTCCTAATGGACTAATAAGCTTCCAATTTATCCATCTTTAATCTAGTACTCTCTAATGGGCCCTAATTGGACCCATATACATGAAACTTAACATTTTTGGTCCTTATGAACCCAAAATAAATTAGATTAACTTTAATGGGCCTTATTGGACCAAAAGAAATTTATATTAGCCCTAATAGGTCATAAAATTCATTCCTTGGTTTTTATTGGACCAAAAATCATCCAACATAACCATAATATGGGATAAACACTCAAAAGCCCAATTCTTTCCTTTTTTCTTCTCGTCTTCTCGGCCCAACTACACAAGGAAGGAGAAATTGACTTTTTCTTGCCACCTCACCATTGTTTCTTGGTTCTCCATGCAAATAACTCATGTATCCAAGCAACCATCCTTTCACCCATCTCTCTTCTCTCCTCTCTTTCATCCTCTTGGCCGAACCCAAACACACACACACACACACACACACTTCACTCAAAATTCTCTCAAAGAAACTCTCTCCATTCCTCTCCAAATTTTCGAGATCTAAGAGGCTTTCAAAGAGATTCTTCCACAAAAATCATCATCCAAGGTAAGTTCATGCTTGGATCTATGACCTAGACTTTTTGTTTTATCAAAAACCTCTTCCTAATCCATACAAAATCATGATCACTCTCTTAGAAATCATCTAAGTGCGAGATCTTCCAAGGAAGGTTGCTATAGCCGAGAAATAGCATTAAACTTCTTCTAGTCTTCTTCAAAACCAAAACTACAACTCAAGGTGAGCTTCATACCCCTCTATTTTCGGTTTTCATATGTTTTATGGGGGATAATACAAGAAAATGTGTAGATCTATGTGTATGTGTATGCTATGTGTGATTTTATGCATGTATGTGGTGATGTTATGTGTTTTTATGATAAATATGTAACAAAAAAGGGGTAATAACTCAAGATCTGTGACATGAGAAAGGAAACAAACAAAAAACTAAGTTCTTATACACTAAACTAATTAAGAAAAATAGCTTATATGGTTATGAGGAACATACTTTAACATAAAACCCATTATAGGACTTAAAATGTTAAAAATACAAAACTTGGGCTAAAAACTGCCAAGTCACGGTTTCTTGAGGGTCAAAAGAGTCAAAACAATTTTTTATAATCATTTTTCGGAATATTAGAATTTTCAAAGGACTTAAAATGCAAAAATTTGAGTTATTGGGCTAAATATGGGCTTTTCAGCCAAGAAGCCCAAAATTGCGAAAACGGATGTTTTTAAGGGGCTGAATTGTAATATTCTGTAAAATACGGGACATGAAGTGAAATAAAAATATTTCTATGCTCAAAAATGCTTTTAAACTCTAAAAAGGATAAAAAAAATGTAAACTTTTTGTATTTTGGGCCAAAACTGTAAAAGTCACAAAAAATGGGGTTCCAACCGAGAAATACTATTCTGAAAGGGCTAAATCTGTTAACAAAATAAATTTTGGGTTAAAACTGTCTTTTCAACAAGTTTATGATACAAAAGTGTCAAGAAAATGTTTTAAGGACTAAAAATGAAATTCTTTTATACAAAGGACTAAAAGTGTAATTTTTATAAAAGAAAGGTAGTGAAAAGGGTCAAAGTCATACTTCTAAACAAATTACTTCATTAAGAAAAAATACAAGATATTCGGCTAACGATAAAACGAAAAACAAATACACCTTCACTACAAAATATCGTTATAAACGAATTGATTCGGTCTCGAATCAATACAAAACAACAAACGTTAAATCAAAACACTTCAATAGATACGTGATGACTACAACAATGAGTAAATCTACAAACTTTAGGCTTATGAGTTTCAAATTATGCATGTTGGGCCTTGCAAGCCCACCGACATGATCTTTGGGTCCAAAGGGATAACGCTTATATGTTATTGGGCCTTCAATGACCCAATATTTTATAAAAGGACTTTCAATAGCTTTATGTGCTAGTGGGCCAAAGTGTCCCGTTAGAAAAGCTAGTAAGGTCACAGTAATTAAGTGCGAGTTGGACCATTGTGTCTTTCGCATCCACGACAGCCTAAGGTTCTTAAGATAGTAGTGGGACATAATACTCCCCCTCTCTTCATTTGTTAAGGCTTACTAGAAATCAAAGTAGACAATAATTAGGACGATATACAATATGGATTAATCAATACTCATTCGTTAAGAAAATACAAAAATCAGTAATTACGAATACATTTCAACATTGGAAAACATCGGGTTTTCCGGGGAATTCGATACTACTCGTACGAAACTTAATAACTATGATATAAAATACCTTTCATATATATATATATATATATATATATATATATATATATATATATATATATATATATATATATATGTTTTTGAAATCATTCATCCATCAACTTATGGATCTCACGCTTTGATAAACAAATGTCTTTTCAGAAAATATCGGATTTTCTGGATTTTTACAAAACTGCACAAACCATTTTATCACAACATCTCTTATTAACTCACCAACATTTCATATGTTGATGTTTTTCCAAAATAACTTGTATTCTCAGGTAACAGGTAACAGGTAACAGGTAAGCGGAAGAGTATTATGAAGTAATGTTAGATGTTATGTTGTTAAAAACACTCGAACTACTTATGTTATGAATGAGTAATGTAAAACAATGTACTTGATATGAACCATTTCAGTTGTAATATATTGATGCATGGTGGCGTTTATCTTATGATTCATGTATATTCATTGTGACGATATTTAATTTAAGTCACGCGAGCCCTCGGACGTTTCCGCCGTCTGGTTTGTGGGTGTGACACAAAATACCCATGTCAAGTGAGAGATATGTTCCTCATTGGAGTGACTATAAACCATAATATCATGTAAATACACTACCACAAATTTGTCGAGGAATGGGTGGAATAGCTTATTCATTAGAGTACAAAACATGGTGGGAGCATTGGTCAAGCTGAATGGCATGACTATGAACTTGAAAGATCCATACCTTGTGACACAAGTTGTCTTTTGGTGCATACCCCTCAGCAATACGACCTTGATAATATCCCGATCGCAAATCAAGTTTAGAAAAGTAGCATGCTTTCCCTAGGTGATCGAATAAATTGGGTATAAGGGGATTGGGTATTTATTCTTCACTGTTATG
This sequence comes from Lactuca serriola, assembly GCF_051521515.1. NCBI lineage: Eukaryota > Viridiplantae > Streptophyta > Magnoliopsida > Asterales > Asteraceae > Lactuca > Lactuca serriola. Next base: position 169,323,877 of record NC_136412.1, read on the forward strand.
TTTTTTAATGTCGCATAGTTGATGCACATTTGTAGCATAACTCTTCAAGCTTTTGAGGGGCGGATATAGCCGGCATCTAGGAGTTCTTTAAATTGTGTCCGTAAATTTTCAAGCTTGGGAGGTGCCATTTGATAAGGGGTTGTAGATAGTTCCTTTGATCCCGATTCCATATAGATCTAATGATATTCATGTCTCCTCGGTGGAAGCTTCTTTGGCAATTCTTTAGGCATCATATCTTGGAACTCCTTAAGGACATGCATGATGTCTATTGGGACTTTTATCACCAACGATACTCCATCTAAATCTTTCTTTAGCATCTTTAAGTAACATGGCTCATGTTTATTGGAACCCTTCGTAAATTGCATACCCGAAAGGGTTTTGGTGGTATTATTGCTACCTTGTTCTTTAGAAACCATACAAGTGCGACCGTCATCTAAGATGCATAATGAATTACCGAAAGTCATCAGGAAGCATATACCGTATAAAAGAATTCTAGACCAAGAACTAGTTGGAAGTCTTAGGGTGTAAAGCTCTTCATTGGATGTTGTCTTAGGCTCTCCCTTATATGATATGGGTTGTGAGTTGAGCTAGCCTATAAATACTTGTATATTATTCGTTTTAAAGGTCTGAGAGAGCTCACATTGTATAGATTTCTAGTCTAGTTCTAAAGAGAGATTATTGTAGCTAACACGCACATGGTTCTACATTTTTGTACTTCTCCATTATATATACAACTTGTCATTAAACGTTAATCTGGGTCTTATCAATTATGCATTGATGCTCAATTCCTCATTTTTCATCTTCCGTGTGATCTTACATGTTGTATCATAGCTTAATCTTTAAGGTTTGACAAATTTTTCACGACCAACGATCCTAGATGACAACAATTTCATGTAATCTACTTGCAAATTCTTCGGTGAGTCTATCCATTTGATCTATTTTCTTTTAATTCTAAATTTTTTGATCCAATTATCTTTTGATTTAGTCTAATCTATTCATGTATTCATTCGTACCAAAATTAAGCCCAAAATCATTCAATTTGTTGATCGAATTCATTTTCATATCTTTCATTCCAATTTATAAATCTATCTGTTACTCTTCGTATGAATTGATTTGAAGCCAAAATCACTCAAATGCATTTATTCGCATGATTTATTCAAAAGCCCCATGCAAATTTCTTTTATTGTTCCTTGATCTAAAATTTGAGACCAAATTTCAAATTGATATTGTTCATAACGATTTTTGAGCCCAGATTGATTTATCTGATCTACCTTAGTTCGTGTTTCATTTTTGAGTTGCGATTGAATCATTTTTAGATCAATATTCATTTTTTTGATCAAATATTTAATTAATATTTCTAATTTGAATCGAGTTAGGATTTGGAATAGAATTCATTCGATTTAGCTTTCGATCTAACTGATTAATTCTTATTCTTTTCATGGTCTTGATTTGTTTTTTTTCTTGTTCTCATGATCGATTTGTATCTATTTCATGTTTTGATTTGTGAATCGAGTCTTGAACTTGGATCAATCTTGTGAAATTTTGGTTGATAATTTTCTGTGAAGAACTTCTTAAAGAACACTCAAGAACACATGAAGAATGGTTAAGAACAATCGATGATACAATGGGTTTTGATCTGAAAATTAATGATGCTGATAATTGTTTAGTGTTTGTCGGGAATATGAAATCAGTGATCGACTGGGATTTAGAAAGAAGAAAGTTCAAATACTAAAGTCAAGATTACATTTTGTCGATGTAAAGGAGATTGCAATTGGAATGAAACTTTTCACAAATATTCATCTCTCATTTGAACCAAGGATTTGACACTTAATCGGAATTCGGAACGAGTTGTGATGACTGGTTCACAAATTGAAATTTTTCACAATTGTCGTGTCTCCTGAGCACTTCCGTTTCACAATTTTCGATGTTGAATGGGTCTCTTAAGTGTTGTGTCTCGCTATCATAGTTAATATTTCTCATAATTTGGTCAAAGAATTGAGATCGATGATGGAATTTTTGAAAGATTTCGCATATGGAACCAAAATTTTGCTTTGGAAGGTCGATTGGGAAGATATTGCTTCCATGGAAAAAAGAACACATAGCAAATGTTTCGTTATTGCCCTACTGTTGTGTTCTTCATTCATCAGAGTCAAGGAAATTGGGAAGTTCAAATGTCAAGCTTATGGTTCGTCTTTGAGAATGTTGGATTTATGGTGTTCGAGTTTTGAAGACAGAATCGAATCTGGTGTTTCTCATGGTCCGAGTCAGTCCTTTGGATGGAGTCCAATATTTAAAAAGCAATATTAAACATGTATAATTGGTAAACCATACAAACACTCCCTAATATACTAAAAGAAAACCATACAAAGTATAATATTGTCTCATAAATATAATTTGAATTATTTTATTATATATATGATCTTTAAGTAACCTTTTTAATTATTTTAACTTGTAAAATAAAAAATACGCATCCTCGTAGCTAAATAATTTTTAGACTTGTAAAACATATATCAAACATCATTACATCCTCATTTGCACATCCTTCCTCTTCCATCTGTCTCTCGGCGAATTCTGAAAATTAACATCGAATCCGGCAGTTCTATGGTATCAACTTCTCACCTCGATCTTCCTCTAAAATGTATTATTTGCTTCTTTTACCTAGCCCCATGTCTTTTTCTCAACTGCTTTTATTACCGAACAACAAAAATTGTATGAACTGGTTTCTCAGACAGTCTCAAGTACTCCAAAAATCAATCACTACAATTCGCCAACAACAATTCTCTGTTTCGTTATAAGGTAAGTATATTTAGGGCTTGTATATGTGTATTTGAGGATTTCTTATGGGGTCCATAAGAAGTTTGGATTGTTCCCTAGGTTAGTCATTTCTTGCCATCGATCAGGCCTCCAACATTAATCTCCTGGTACTCTTCTCCTATAATCGAGATTTGCATGCACAAAATATTTGATTGGTGCATGGAGTGTCCATGGGTGAAGACAAATCCTAGTTCCTGCATAAAACCGAACAAAATCTTCTTTAATCATTAATGAATTGGACAGTGGTTGGATCTTCCAACTTTAAATCTTGAAACAATAAAGATCGTTATTTTATGCCTAGACATTTCAACTATGCTTTTTTTATGAAATTGTGTCTACAGCAAGAAGATCCTTAACTTTGTATACAAAGAACTAACATCAAGATGGCTATACTGACCAATTTCTTTAGAGACTTTCTGAGCCCCGGCATATTCAATTCCCTTCCTCAACGTAGGATTTGTAGACCCAAGTTATGTTGATTGCAATAAATATAGGAAAATTTACACTTAAGGCAGCAAAATACGTGTTTTTTTTTTTTTTTTCTGAAAAAGGAAACCAAATAACCTAAGACGAGCTTAATTGGATTTATAAGTCTGGAGGCTATATAAAACGATAATATGATTGTAAACAAGTTGTCTTGAATAAAGTAATCATCAACAAACTACATCTAAGTAAGGAGAAACTACTTCAACGAATTACGAAAATGATGAGATAGAGAACAAATTAGAAAGTTACAAAGTATACTTTGAAGATAAGGAATTCAAGAGGGGAGGGGAGGAGTGTAAGGGAAAAAGTATGTAGATTGACCAAGAATTCATTACTATAAATAAGTAGTTTTTTAGACCGTTACAAAACGGTCATATTTATCATAGTCTTATTTCAATTTGAATAAATTACAAGTGTGACCGTTACATAAGGGTAAGAAACTCAAACAAATAATGGGTGTATTTTGAGATTGGATTACATAAATGTTACTATATTTTTTGGTAACGGTAGCAACCAAAGTGATATTTAAAATTTTCTAATGGAACGACACCATTTGATGTTTTCTTATTAATCGGACCATTATTACTATCTACAATAAAATTTTAGATTTATTTGATTATGTCGCACTTAAAAAATAAAAATGACATGTTGAGTTTTACCATTTAGTCATATTTCAGAAAACCTTTCAATGGCCTTGGCTTTTCTAGAAAACTAACTACTCCACAACCGGTAAATTGCACTTTGGTTATCAGAATGCTATGACACTCTAGATTCTTCTCCATGTGAACTACATTTTGGTTATCACAATGTAGGACATGGTTATTTTGTTTCTTGCCGAACTTTGATTCGAAGTTCTTTAACCATATAAGCTATGTGGTTGCTTCCATAATTGTGATATATTATACTGTTATGAACGATAGAGCAACTATCTTTTGTAATTTGGACATCCGGATGATGGATGTACCCACAATAGTAAACCCATAGATTGTTTTATTTTCCCTGAATCTACCCAACCTCCCAAAATCTACATTTGTGTTCTTTATATTGAAATATAAAGCAATCAAAAAGTGTCTTTCAATTAGCATAGTAACCACTTGACTCCTTCCCGATGCTTTGTTACATTTGACATGAATCAACTAAGAAATATCACTACAAGAGCAACATATGGCATAGTATATACCATAACATACATTAAACTAATCATTATTGTGACATAAGGAACTTTATTCATTTCTTATTTGTTTGCATTGGGATTGCTTCTTTGGGAATATACGAAGACTCCCCAAACATGTGCTTTTGGCCTTAACATTTTTCATGCATAATTTCTCGTTTACTTTCCGGATATACTTTTGCTAGGAATGCTTTAGAACACTAGCAAATTTGTCTTTGACTATGCTCATGTATAGGATCTCTTTGGTAGCTCTTAAGTCCTTTATCTTGAACTTTTTGGAATACTACTTCTTCAATTTTATGAACTCATGTATGCTTGATCCAACTACCTACATGTCATCAACACAAAATCTCAGGATGACATATGTGGAACTAAACTTCTTTAGGAAGCAATAGAGAGCCATCTAATAACTTACATAGTCATTCATATAAATAAAACTATAAAAATTAAAGTACCATTTCCTTGGAGCTTGCTTCAATCCATATAGATTTTTCTTTAACTTGCCCATCATATTTTCTTTACTAGCTATCTGAGAACCTTTTTGTTGTGCCATGTAGATATCTTCATCAAGATCTCAATGCAAGAATGCAATCTTTACATCTTGTTGCTCTAAATATAGGTCTTTTGAAGCACAATAACAATGACTACTAATTTTCCCTTGTACTTCTTACTCATGTCCATCTTCGTCTTTGACCTTGAATACGCATATCTTATGCAGTGCTTCATTCCTTGCTAGTAGCTTGACGAAGGAACAACTTTGGTTATTTTCATGTGAGCTTAACTCGTCTAGCATGACATTCTTCCACCGTATGGAATCTTTCATGCTGAAGGCCTTTAGATAATATTTTGTCTCCACATTCGACAAGTAAATTGTTGTTCGAGAATATATAATTGGAGTTCTTCTTTCTATAGTAGATCTTATGCTAGTTGGGGTTTCAGTTTTACCTTTTGATCACTTTACTTTCTGAAATCCAATTATCCTCTATGCTCCTACTATCTCCAAATTCTCCATACTCATTGTACCTACTATATCTTCCTAAAACTTTCACATATCTCTAGAATACACATAGGTCATGAGTGTCATTCTTTGTAATCGAATCAAATATAAATTAATATTTCTCGTGTGGTTTCTACTTTCCTTCAATATTTTCTCTAAGCGTACCTTTATAAAGGACATTCTCTTTGAACATGATATCCCCGCTTTTGATGACCATTCTATTTGATCACACTTGAAAGCATATCTCATAACATCCAACACGTACCCAATGAAAGTACACTTGTTTGCCATTTCCTTAAGCTAGTCTTCATTAGTAACCATGATCTTGATATAATAGATACAATATAAACTTTCAAGTATGTTAAAGATACATCTTGGTCATCTCATTCCTCCTCTAGAATCTTGAACCCTATGTGATTAAGGGATCATGGTTGACTAAATAAGCTACCATGCTAACTAGGGGTGAGCATCTAGACCTCCGGACCGGGCTACACTAGAACTGGACATGGACATGTATGATTTATTAGATTAAGGTTGGTTCGTAATTCATTGTATCATGAGAAAAAGGTTTGGGTACAAAATATAGTTGCTTTATCTGGGTACGGGTACAAAATTGGTTTTGATTGAAATTTTAAAAGATCAAATCTCATTCAACTCTTTTTTATGTATATTGTATTCTATGAAAAATTAAAAAAACAATGAAAATCTCATTTTTTAAGTTGGATTGGCATGGTAGTTTTTCTAGCATGTAGTTTAGAGTTTTAGCATGATTCTGAACTATAATTTTCTTGTTTTTGGTTTTATATTCAAAACTTACAGTTCCTGAAGTCGGGATATCAAAGCTGGAATATTTCAGTTTATCAAATATTTTTTGTATTTTTTATTATGTAAAAATTATTAAAGATTCATATCTCATTCGTTTGAAGTTGTTTTAGCATGCGACATTTTCCAACATGTAGTTTAGAGTTTGTATATATGACTTTAGACAATAATTTTGTTGTATGTGACTTTATATTGAATGACTTACAATCCTCCGAAGTCATGATATTAAAGCTTGATGTTTTCACCTTTTCATTAATTTTTATATATACTTTATATAACCAATATTTCTTTTATCTAACTAGAACAATCAAACAAAAAAATAAATTTTAAATCTAAAATAGACATTCAAACCAAAAAGAAATCATTTTAAGCCTTGTAACAAATTAGTTAATTTTAGCATCAAACACTAACTTTTAATAGGGCTTCAACAACTTGTACAATATGTACCAAAATTTCTACCGGAACAACAGCTTAACATGTTGTTTGTAGATTTTTCTGGTACATAGGTTTAAATACATGTCTTTTATATTCTTCTATTTATGGTAGATTTTTCTGACGATACGGAAAAAAGGATTTCACAATGGAACAGGAATTCAGAGATTTAATGTTGTTTGGTTTGGGATTTTATTGTGTTTACATGTTTTTAGGTTTAGAATTTAATATGAACATGAGAGGAAAATAACTTTCTAATCAAGACTCCTACTACTACTGGTGTTGTACCCCGTGTTAATAAAAGCAAATAGTCAAGATTCCGACCACCAATGAGGATGAGCCGAGAGCTTAAATATTCATATAAAATCATAAAAACAAATAAATAAATAATATACCCTTCATGTTCATGGGGTGTGCGGTTGTACAAGGGGTGTGCGGTCATACACCCTACATGGTCATGCTAAAGTTGTCGACTTTAAGGTGAATCAAGGCTAGGATCAAAGGTTTAGCATGTCCAACTAGATGAAAGGGGCCAAACTCTCCCTTTAGAGGGCCTTTAAGGCGTGTATGGCCAACCTTATGAAGGTGTGCGGTCGTACTCCTTCAAAGGATGAAGAACAAGGTTGAAACTTGATGAACCAAGGCTTGAATCAAGAGATCTTTCAAGTATAGAAATCTAAACGATGGACTACTTACGTTTTTGAAGCCTTGGAGGGTTCATGGTTGAAGAAACTTGAGAGAAAATGGAGTGTTGTGCAGCCAAAGGAAGAATGGAATGAAGGAAGGGAGGTTTACTCATATATATATATATATATATATATATATATATATATATATATATATATATATATATATATATATATATATATATATATATATATATATATAGGGGTGGGTAACCCACCACCTTGAGTGTGCGGCCACGAGGGGGGTTGTACGGTCGTACACCCATGTGTATGGCCGTACACTCCTCCTGAAGGAGTGTATGGCCCAAAATGCTACTTTCCGACTTCGTTAACTCATCCCTATTCTCAACCATGGTTGTACTCTAGCTTAGAACACTTAAACGAACCCTTAAACAATGCTAAAAGATAACAGAAACAAGTTTAACATTGATTGAATTGAATAGTTATACAAGATAGAAGTTTTGGGTTGTCACAGGTAAACTGCACTTTGGTTATCAGAATGCTAGGACACTCTAGATTCTTCTCCATGTTCACTGCATTTTGGTTATCACAATGTAGGACATAGTTATATTGTTTCTTGCCAAACTCTGATTCAGAGTTCTTTAACCATATAAGCTATCATAAGCTATGTGGCAGCTTCTATAATTGACATATATTATACTTTTATGAATTATAGAGCAACAATCTTCTGTAATTTGGACATCCGACTGATGGATGTACCCACAATAGTGAACACATAAATTGTGTTATTTTCTTTGAATCTACCCAACCTCCAAAATCTACATTTGTGTTCTTTTTATTGAAATATAAAGCAATCAGGAGAGTGCCTTTCAACTAGCATAGAAACCACTTGACTCTTTCCCGATGCTTCTTTCCTAGATTTGACATAAATCAACTAATAAATCTCACTACAAGAGTAACATATGGCATAGTATATACCATAATATACATCAAACTACCAATTTTTGTGACATACGGAACTTTATTCATTTCTTATTTGTTTGCATCCTTCTTTGGGATTGCTTCTTTGAGAATATCAAAAGACTCCCAAACGTGTGCTTTTGGCCTTAACATTTGTCATGCATAATTTCTCCATGACTTTCCTGAAACACTTTTGTTGGTAACGCTTTAGAATACCAGCAACCGCCATTGACTATTCTCATGTATAAAATCTCTTTGGTAGCTCCTAAGTCCTTTATCTTGAACTATTTGAAATACTACTACTTCAATTTGTCGATCTCATGTATGCTTGATCTAGCTAATAGCATGTCATCAACACTCAATCTAAGGATGATATATGAGGAGCTAAACTTCTTTAGGAAGCAACAAAGAACCATCTAACAACTCACATAGTAATTCATGTAGATAATACTATAAAAATTAAAGTACCATTACCATTGAGCTTGCTTCAATCCATATAGATTTTTCTTTAACTTGCCCATCATGTTTTCTTTACTAGCTATCTGAAAACCTTTTTGTTGTGCCATGTATATAACTTCATCAAGGTCTCACTGCAAGAAATCAATCTTTACATCACAATTGCTCTAAATATAGACCTTTTGAAGCACATTACCAAAGACCACTAATTTGTCCTTGTCCTTCTTGATCATGTCCATCTACGTCTTTGACCTTGAATACCCACATCTTTTGTAGTCATTCATTCCCTTTTGGTAGATTGACGAAGGACCAATTTTGGTTATTTTCAAGTGAGCTTTACTCTTCCACCATTACTCTTCCACTATGTGGAATCTTTCTGTAACAGCCCGAAATCTCAGGTATTATTAAATTATGTTTTTGGGTGGTTTAAGAGGGGACTCGGCGAGTTGGAGCCTAGACTCGCCGAGTAGGATCGCAGACTTGGTCGCGGGATCGCGACTGGACTCGACGAGTCCAGGTATGGACTCGGCGCGTCGACGCTGTTTAGCGGAAACCCTAACCGTTCAGGTTTGGGACGTATAAAAAGGACTCATTGGCCGTCATTTTTCGTTTTAGCCTTCTGAGAAGAACCCTAAATCGATTGTGTGCAGCTGGAGCAAGGATCTTAGGCCATTGTTGGTTATAGAAGAGTGGTTGTGCAAGGAAGAGAAAGGATTGGCTAAAGGAGCAGCAAGGGGTCACATTCTGAGGATTGGGAATACAGAGAATACATCATCCAGGTAAGAATTCGGGTATGCTCTACTATATTGATGTATTTATGAAATTAGGGTTTATAGAACCCATTTAGTGATTAGATGAATTAGTGCCTTGTTACCCAACGACTATAATCTTGTAGTAGGACCTTTAGAGGTCCAGAAGGTCCCATGTATGTGTATTTCGGGACGAGACCTATCTCAGGAAGCAGTTTGATCGACTGCATGGCGTGGACTCGCCGAGTCCGATGAACAGACTCGGCGAGTAGCTTGAAGATTTACTGGGACTCGCCGAGTTGTTCTTCAGACTCGGCGAGTGGAGTCGTGGTGGCCCCGCGATTCTTCCAGGAGTAACTCGTCGGGTCGAGGAGGGTACTCGACGAGTAGATAAGGAATCTCAGAAAGTTGGAAGACGTCTAGACTCGCCGAGTCGCCATGGTACTCGCCGAGTCCGGTCGAGTTGACAGTTGACCGTTGACCAGAGTTGACCTAAGTCTGACTTCTTAGGGATAGTCACACTTAGAAGATATAAGTATTAATGAGATATGTAATGTTATAGGGAGGTTGTAGCTCGTCGGTTGTGCACGAGTCATTTCGGGATTTGCTAGCGTTCAACTTTTACGAGGTGAGTCTTCTCACTATACTGTACCCGGAAGGGTTTGACTGTGTGACCGGAAGGTCGGATATGATATGTGATATGTATGCTATATGCGGTAAGTTATTCATTATGTGTGCTATGTATGTTATGTGGGCCGGAAGGCAATATGTTATGGGCCGGAAGGCGATTATATTATGGGCCGGAAGGCGTTGTATTGAGGACCGGAAGGTCAGGGCCTGGAAAGGCTCAGATGAGCCGGTACTTGGGTGTTCTGAGGAGGGAGATCCGGGAGTTTGTGTCAAACTCCACTTACCATACCTTTACTGAGCTTCAGGCGAATGCCAGGAAGCGTGAGATCGAGTTAGAGACTCAGGCCAGGGAGGAGGCCGAGTCTCAGCAGGCAGACCGGCGGCCGGCTCAGTCTCAGCCGGCAGCCAAGCGGATCAAGTCCGCCGATTCGAGGACGGGAGGTTCGAAGAACCGCATTTGCGTAAAGTGCGGCAAGGGTCACGATGGGGCGTGTCGAGCCGGTGCTTGCTACAAGTGTGGCAAGGAGGGGCACATTTCTAGGGAGTGTCCCAAGGGATTTACGGTTTGCTTTCATTGCAACCAGACCGGCCATCGGAAGGCCGAGTGCCCTCAGCTTCGTCAGGGATCTGCACCTGCTGCCAGGACTACTGAGACTCGACCGGTGAAGGTCGAGGCCCCGAGGGCTCGTGGGAGAGCCTTTCAGCTGAATGCGGAGGAGGTCCGCGCTACGCCCGATGTTGTGGCAGGTATGTCGTAATTCATGTATTTATTTTAATGTCGAGATGTTATGCTTATGTTATTATATGCGTAGGTACTTTCCTTGTGAACTCTGTGCCTGCCTTAGTGTTATTTGACTCGGGTGCTAGTAGGTCCTTTGTGTCCTTAGCCTTTAGTCAGCATATCAGCGTTAGTCGTGAGTCGTTGAGTCGACCTTTGAGAGTTTCTATAGCTGACGAGAAATCGATTTATGCCACGGAGGTCCTTCGAGGATGTGTGCTAGAGATTTTCGGGGTTGAATTCCCGATTGACCTGATTCCTATTGCGATGGGTGACGTCTGTGTTATCGTGGGCATGGACTGGTTGAGCCGATTCGGCGCTGTCATCGACTGTGAGCGTCAGTTGGTGACCATACGAGACCATAGTGGGGGAGTTCTTTCGGTGTACGGTGAGGGTACCCGTTCAGGATCAGCTTTTTGTTCGGCCGCTAGGGCGAGGCAGTGCCTACAGCAGGGCTGTAAGGGTTTTGTGGCGTATGTGTTGGATACGCGGGAGATCGCCGAGAGACCGAAATCAGTTGAGGAAGTTCCGGTGGTGCGCGAGTTTTCAGATGTTTTTCCCGAGGAGTTGCCGGGAGTACCTCCTGTGAGGCAAGTAGAATTTGGTATCGATCTGATTCCGGGGGCTGCGCCCATCGCTAGGGTGCCTTATCGTCTTGCACCTCCAGAGATGCAAGAGTTGTCCTCGCAGCTCCAGGAGTTGTTGGGGAAGGGATTCATTCGGCCGAGCAGTTCTCCCTGGGGAGCACCTATTATGTTCGTCAAGAAGAAGGATGGTTCACACCGAATGTGCATTGATTACCGGGAGTTGAACAAGCTAACGGTCAAGAACCGTTACCCGTTGCCGAGGATCGATGATTTATTCGATCAGTTGCAGGGAGCATCTTGGTTTTCCAAGATCGACCTGAGGTCAGGATACCATCAGGTGAGAGTACGGAATGAGGACGTCCAGAAGACAGCGTTTAGGACGCGATATGGGCATTATGAGTTTGTGGTGATGCCTTTTGGACTCACCAATGCCCCGGCTGTGTTCATGGATCTCATGAACAGGGTATGCAGGCCGATGTTGGATCGGTCAGTGATTGTACCCGGAAGGGTTTGACTGTGTGACCGGAAGGTTAGATATGATATGTGATATGTATGCTATATGTGGTGAGTTATTTGTTATATGTGCTATGTATGTCATGGGCCGGAAGGCGATATGTTATGGGCCGGAAGACAATATGTTGTGTGATGGACCGGAAGGTCGGCGTGGGTAGGACCGGAAGGTTTACCCAGCAGGGACGGAAGTCCCTTGAGACACATGGACCGGAAGGTCAGGGCCTGGAAAGGCGTATGTGCGTAAGTTGTATATTGGGGAACTCACTAAGCATTTATGCTTATAGTTGTTATGTTTGTGTTTCAGGTACTAGTGAGGACCGTGGGAAGGCGCCGGCGTGATCGATACACACTGAAGGATGTTTTTATGATCTTGGGATTTAAACAAATTGTATTTGACATGACACTTAAATTATTTATGCCTTGTTTTGAATGAAAATACTTTATTTTTAAAATGAAAATTTTGTTTGAAAAATTGCGTTGTTACAATTGGTATCAGAGCCTTGGTTTGAGGGATTCGGGTGCACCTTCGGGAGTAACTGAACTCAAACCGAGGATTTGAGGAAACTTTTTAAATAAAGGCATAAACTTTTGTAAATGGTTTTGTGGTAAGCAAGAAAGAAGCAGTGTGTACGATCAGTCAGCGCCCGAACGGTAAAGATCCCCAAAATACCTTACAATATTATATGATATGAATTGTTATGCATGCTAGAAGACTAGGTATTCATGATAAGACTAGAGTGGTCTGATTTGTGATGCCTTAGTCTAGGGAAGTTTGCCGATATGAGATGCTTTGCTAGTGTGCGGGTAGATAGTGCATAACAGAAGTAGAGTACTCACTATCCGGGGTTTGGGGAGGAAGATTTGGGATGAATGCTGATGCGGTGTGGTCGGTAGTATTGGGCCCGTACTACCGAAGACACCGGGTCAGTGGGAGACCCAAGTAAGAATCCATGGATATCAGAGACTGAGTAGGGTTGCATTATCGAGTACGATTATACTCGATGGAGTCTCTGATAGTTTTATGTTGTATTTCAGAGACATCATGGTTAGACCACGCCACGGAGCGAGTTCGAGCGGTGTGAGTGACGAGGAGATTCGTCAAATGATTCACGAGGAGGTAGCTGCGGCGATCCGGGTCGAGATCCCGGAGATGTTTGGGTCTATTAAGACCACCCTGATGGAGACGTTCGAGGAGCGGTACGCCGCATTGACTGAAGCTGCAGCCACTGCAGCTACCGCAGCTGTGGCCGCTGCCAGGCCACAGGGGGGTGACTCGTTGCTGTTCCGGGAGTTCAGCAACACGAAGCCACCAGAGTTCGATGGGACGCAGGATCTGATTGCTGCGATGAGGTGGATCGCGGATATAGAGGGGTGCTTCTACACTTGTTCTTACCCGGAGCACCTGAGGGTACGGTTCGCTTTGAACCAAATCCGTCTGGGAGCGAAGGACTGGTGGAAGTTCGTGACGGCGAACTTCACCTTGGCAGAGATTACAGCAGTGACATGGGAGGGGTTTACTGCTATGTTCAGGGACGAGTATGTTCCCCCGGTGGAGAAGGAACGATTGGTTCAGGAGTTCTTAACCCTCAAGCAGGGTACTGATTCTGTTGCGGTGATCACGTGGAAGTTTCATGAGAGGGTAATGTTCTGCCCCGAGCTGGTGTCCACTGATCAGGCTCGGATGAGCCGGTACTTGGGTGTGTTGAGGAGGGATATCCGGGAGTTTGTGTCAAACTCCACCTACCATACTTTTCCTGAGCTTCAGGCGAATGCCAGGAAGCGCGAGATCGAGTTGGAGACCCAGGCCAGGGAGGAGGCCGAGTCTCAGCGGGTGGACCGGCGACCGGCTCAGTCCCAGCCGGCAGCCAAGCGGATAAAGTCCGCCAATTCGAGGACAGGAGGTTCGAAGGGCCGCATTTGCGGAAAGTGCAGCAAGGGTCATGATGGGGTATGTCGATCTGGTGCTTGCTACAAGTGTGGCAAGGAGGGGCATATTGCTAGGGAGTGCCCCAAGGGGTTTACGGTTTGCTTTCATTGCAACCAGACAGGCCATCGGAAGGCCGAGTGCCCTCAGCTTCTTCAGGGATCTGCACCTGCTGCCAGAGCTACTGCGACTCGACCGGTGAAGGCCGAGGCCCCGAGGGCTCGGGGGAGAGCCTTTCAGCTGACTGCGGAGGAGGTCCGCGCTGCGCCCGATGTTGTGGCAGGTATGCTATAATTCATGTATTTATTTTAATGTCGAGATATTATGCTTATGTTATTATATGCGTAGGTACTTTCCTTGTGAATTCTGTGCCTGCCCTAGTGTTATTTGACTCGGGTGCGAGTAGGTCCTTTGTATCTCTAGCTTTTAGTCAGCATATCAGCGTTAGTCGTGAGTCGTTGAGTCAGCCTTTGAGAGTTTCTATAGCTAACGAGAGAGTGATTTGTGCCACGGAGGTTCTTCGGGGATGCGTGCTAGAGATTTTCGGGGTTGAGTTCCCGATTGACCTGATTCCTATTGCGATGGGTGATGTCTGTGTCATCGTGGGCATGGACTGGTTGAGCTGATTCGACGCTGTCATCGACTGTGAGCGTCAGTTGGTGACTATACGAGACCATAGTGGGGGAGTCCTTTCGGTGTACGGCGAGGGTACCCGTTCGGGATCAGCTTTTTGTTCGGCCGCTAGGGCGAGGCAGTGTCTACAGCAGGGCTGTAAGGGTTTTGTGGCGTATGTCATAGATACGCGGGAGGTTTCCGAGAGACCGAGGTCAGTTGAGGAGGTCCCGGTGGTGCGTGAGTTTCCAGATGTTTTCCCCGAGGAGCTGCCGGGAGTACCTCCTGTGAGGCAAGTAGAGTTTGGTATCGATCTGGTTCCGGGGGCCGCGCCTATTGCTAAGGTGCCTTATCGTCTTGCACCTCCAGAGATGCAAGAGTTGTCCTCGCAGCTCCAGGAGTTGCTGGGGAAGGGATTCATTCGGCCGAGCAGCTCGCCGTGGGGAGCACCTATTCTGTTCGTCAAGAAGAAGGATGGTTCACACCGGATGTGCATTGATTACCGGGAGTTGAACAATTTGACGGTCAAGAACCGTTACCCGTTACCGAGGATCGATGATTTATTCGATCAGTTGCAGGGAGCATCTTGGTTTTCCAAGATCGATCTGAGGTCAGGGTACCATCAGGTGAGAGTGCGGGATGAGGACGTCCAGAAGACAGCGTTTAGGACGCGATATGGGCATTATGAGTTTGTGGTGATGCCTTTCAGGCTCACCAATGCCCCGACTGTGTTCATGGATCTCATGAACAGGGTATGCAGGCCGATGTTGGATCGGTCAGTGATCGTATTTATCGACGACATTCTAGTGTATTCTAGATCTAGAGAGCAGCATGAGGAGCATTTGAGGGAGATCCTTGAGGTATTGAGGTCGGAGAAGCTTTATGCAAAGTTCTCTAAATGTGACTTCTGGTTGCGGGAGTTCCAATTTCTAGGACATGTTGTTAATCAGGAAGGGATATTGGTCGATCCGGCCAAGGTTGAGGCGGTGATGAGTTGGGAGGTACCGAAGTCACCCTCTGAGATCAGGAGTTTCCTTGGGTTGGCAGGGTACTATCGGAGATTTATTAAGGATTTCTCCAAGATCGCAGTGCCGCTCACCAGATTGACCCGGAAGGGTGTTGCATTCTCATGGGGACCCGAGCAGCAGACTTCCTTTGAGACACTTCGCCAGAGGTTGTGCGAAGCCCCGGTATTAGCTCTCCCGGAAGGGATGGAAGATTTTGTAGTATATTGCGACGCATCGATTTCGGGACTGGGTGCAGTGTTGATGCAGAGGGGTCATGTGATAGCTTATGCGTCGAGGCAGCTGAAGCCTCATGAGGCGAGATATCCCACGCATGATTTAGAGTTGGGGGCAGTAGTGTTCGCTCTCAAGATTTGGCGTCACTACCTGTACGGGGTTCGATGTACAATATACACGGACCATAAGAGCTTGAAGTATTTGATGGATCAGCCCAACTTAAATATGCGTCAGAGGAGGTGGTTGGATGTGGTCAAGGATTTTGATTATGAGATCCTGTACCACCCAGGCAAGGCTAATGTGGTAGCCGATGCATTGAGCCGCAGGGCGGAAAGCACTCCATTGCGAGATGTATGTTTGAGACTGACTGTGGTGACTCCAGTATTGGATGCTATTCGTGGGGCACAGGCCG
This sequence comes from Lactuca serriola, assembly GCF_051521515.1. Lineage (NCBI taxonomy): Eukaryota > Viridiplantae > Streptophyta > Magnoliopsida > Asterales > Asteraceae > Lactuca > Lactuca serriola. Next base: position 169,340,108 of record NC_136412.1, read on the forward strand.
AGGCTGTGCGACCAGAGATACAGAAGAAATAGCGGGTCGTTGGGTTAATTTCAGAGTTCGTCAAGGGTGGACGAGGACTTCTGACGTTTCAGGGGCGGATCTGGGTACCGTTCGTGGGTGGTACGCGTATTACTTTGATGGAAGAGGCTCATAGATCGAAATTCTCGATCCATCCCGGTGCCACGAAGATGTATTTGGATTTGAGGAAAGAGTATTGGTGGCCCTGTATGAAGAGGGACGTTGCATGGTTCGTTGAGAGGTGCTTGACCTGCCGTAGGGTTAAGGCCGAGCACCAGAGACCGCATGGCAAGTTACAGCCATTGGAGATTCCTGAGTGGAAGTGGGAACAGATCACTATGGATTTCATCACCAAATTGCCGAGGACTGCCAGGGGAGTTGATGCAATTTGGTTGATTATGGATAGGTTGACGAAGAGTGCACACTTCCTTGCCATCAGCGAGAGTTCTTCAGCGGAGAAGTTGGCGGAGATATATGTGAGAGAAGTGGTATCTCGGCATGGAGTGCCGATCTCGATTGTTTCAGACCGTGATGTGCGCTTCACTTCCAGGTTCTGGAAGAAATTCCATGAGGAGTTGGGTACTAAATTGCATTTTAGTACCGCATACCATCCCCAGACAGACGGTCAGAGCGAGCGGACGATTCAGACGCTGGAGGACATGCTTCGAGCGTGTGTGTTAGACTTCGGGGGTAGTTGGGATGCGTATTTACCCTTAGCAGAGTTTTCCTACAACAACAGCCATCATTCGAGCATTGGTATGCCACCTTTTGAGCTGTTGTATGGTAGGAGGTGTCGGACCCCCATTTGCTGGGGAGAAGTGGGACAGAGAGTGATGGGCAGCACGGAGATCGTGCTCCAGACGACAGAGCAGATTCAGCAAGTGAGACAAAGGTTATTGACCGCCCAGAGCCGACAAAAGAGTTATGCAGACAGGCGCCGATCCGAGCTTGAGTTTTAAGTCGGCGACTTCGTTCTCCTGAAGGTCTCTCCTTGGAAAGGAGTGATTCGGTTCAGGAAGAGAGGCAAGTTGGGGCCCCGGTATATTGGGCCATTTCGTGTGATTGCAAGGATAGGTCGGGTAGCCTACCGGTTGGAATTGCCAGCGGAGTTGGGTCAGATCCATGACACTTTTCATGTGTCGCAGTTGAGGAAGTGCATAGCCGATGAGTCGGCAGTGGTTCCCTTGGAGGATATTCAGGTGGATGCGAGCCTGAATTACGCGGAGAGACCAGTGGCTATCAGGGATCGGAAGATCAGGGTTCTGAGGAACAAGGAGGTACCTCTGGTGTTGGTTCAATGGCAACACCGTAAGGGATCGGAAATGACTTGGGAGCCGGAACGTGAGATGCGGGAACAGCATCCGGAACTATTTTCAGAATGAGACTTCGAGGGCGAAGTCTAATCCTAGTGGGGGAGAGTTGTAACAGCCCGAAATCTCAGGTATTGTTTAATTATGTTTTTGGGGTGAGTTGAGAGGGGACTCGGCGAGTTGGAGCCTAGACTCGCCGAGTAGGATCGCAGACTTGGTCGCGGGTCCGCGACTGGACTCGACGAGTCCAGATATGGACTCGGCGAGTCGACGCTGTTCAGCAGAAACCCTAACCGTTCAGTTTTGGATCGTATTTAATGCTCTTATAGGCCGTCATTGTCCGTCTTTAGTCGATTGAGAGGAACCCTAAACGGCTGTGGGCATCTAGAGCAAGATTGGAGGATATTAGGGCTTGAAGAAATTGTTGGGCAAGGAGGAGAAGGGTTTTGGCTAAAGGAACAGCAAGGGATTCAAGTTCTGCGGTTTGGAGAAACAGAGAGGACATATTCCAGGTAATATTTCGGATTCCCTTCTGTTGTTTGAGGTGTTTATGAATTTAGGGTTTATAGAACCCATTTGGTGATTAAATGAATTAGTGCCTTGTTACCCAACGACTATAATCTTGTAGTAGGACCTTTAGAGGTCCAGAAGGTCCCATGCATGTGTATTTCGGGACGAGACCTATCTCAGGAAGCAGTTTGATCGACTGCATGGCGTGGACTCGCCGAGTCCGATGAACAGACTCGGCGAGTAGCTTGAAGATTTACTGGGACTCGCCGAGTTGTTCTTCAGACTCGGCGAGTGGAGTCGGGGTGGCCCCGCGATTCTTCCAGGAGTAACTCGTCGGGTCGAGGAGGGTACTCGACGAGTAGATAAGGAATCTCAGAAAGTTGGAGGACGTCTAGACTCGCCGAGTCGCCATGGTACTCGCCGAGTCCGGTCGAGTTGACCGTTGACCGTTGACCAGAGTTGACCTAAGTCTGACTTCTTAGGGATAGTCACACTTAGAAGATATAAGTATTAATGAGATATGTAATGTTATAGGGAGGTTGTAGCTCGTCGGTTGTGCACGAGTCATTTCGGGATTTGCTAGCGTTCAGCTTTTACGAGGTGAGTCTTCTCACTATACGGTACCCGGAAGGGTTTGACTATGTGACCGGAAGGTCAGATATGATATGTGATATGTATGCTATATGTGGTGAGTTATTTGTTATATGTGCTATGTATGTCATGGGCCGGAAGGCGATATGTTATGGGCCGGAAGACAATATGTTGTGTGATGGACCGGAAGGTCGGCGTGGGTAGGACCGGAAGGTTTACCCAGTAGGGACGGAAGTCCCCTGAGACACATGGACCGGAAGGTCAGGGCCTGGAAAGGCGTATGTGCGTAAGTTGTATATTGGGGAACTCACTAAGCATTTATGCTTATAGTTGTTATGTTTGTGTTTCAGGTACTAGTGAGGACCGTGGGAAGGCGCCGGCGTGATCGATACACACTGAAGGATGTTTTTATGATCTTGGGATTTAAACAAATTGTATTTGACATGACACTTAAATTATTTATGCCTTGTTTTGAATGAAAATACTTTATTTTTAAAATGAAAAATTTGTTTGAAAAATTGCGTTGTTACAATTATGAAGTTAGGAGTAATGTTTAAAAGCATAGTCTAGTAAGTTAAGGTTTTAGACATGAAAATGCTTTTGTTGTTAGAGCTATAGGAAGCCGTCAAAGTCTACATGAGTAATTGTATTCATCAACTATGATTGGGGATCTTAGCGGAAATCCTCTGAACTATAACCGTTAATCTCGTGTGAACGAGGAAGTCGTGTATAATTAGTATACGGGCTGACTACCCCACTTGTCACTATTAGATACAGTCGACCAAAAGCAAGTGATGAACTATCCTTTTATTTGTTATTATTCCGGTGTCGATGAAGCGTACGGTGTTGTTTTTAATGTTAAATCATGAGTGTATTTGTTCTCATGGTAAATCATGAATGTATTGTTCTATCAGAGGTATTGTGTCATAGAAACGGTTATAGGCTCATGGTAGCAAATTGTTAGGAACATTATACCTTGTCGTATACAAGTATTAATGTTAAGTATAAGTTTTCCTGACGATGCCCTGATTGTAGAAGTTGCTAGTGGCAAATTCGTACCTGTTAGTAATCATATTAGGAACATTGTCATTGACCTAAATGGAGACGAATTCCACGAAGAGCTATTACCTATAGAGTTAAACGGTTTCGACATCGTTTTGGGTATGGATTGGCTTAGCGCCAACGATGCTGAGATTCAATGCCGAAACAAGATAGTAAGGGTGAACCCACCCGGAAGGGAATCATTTATGGTGTACGGGGACAAACGTAGAGTGAATTCTGGAATCATCTCCCTGATGAAAGCCAGGAAATGTTTGACCAAAGGATGTGCTTCGTACTTGGCATTCGTAATCGATGCTAAGAAGGAGAAGAAAGAGGTGCAAAATATACCAGTTGTGTGTGATTATCCGGAAGTCTTTCCCGAAGATCTTCCCGGATTACCACCTGATAGGCAAGTGGAGTTTCGTATCGACTTGTTACCAGGAACAACACCGATAGCAAAAGCACCTTACCGATTAGCACCGACGGAGATGAAGGAGCTCATGACGCAACTTCAGGAGCTGTTGGACAACGGTTTCATTTGACCTAGTTCATCACCCTGGGGAGCTCCGGTGTTATTCGTGAAGAAAAAGGACGAAAGTATGAGAATGTGTATAGATTACCGAGAGCTGAATAAGGCAACGGTGAAGAGCAAGTACCCATTTCCAAGGATTGATGACCTATTCAATCAGCTGCAAGGTTCGAGCTACTTCTCAAAGATCGATCTTAGGTTAGGATATCATCAGCTGAAGGTGAGAGAACAGGGTATTGAGAAGACTGCATTCAGAACAAGATATGGACACTATGAGTTCTTGGTTATGTCATTTGGACTAACCAATGCTCCTGCAACATTCATGGATTTGATGAATAGGGTTTGTAAACCATTCCTCGATAAATCCGTGATAGTGTTCATCGACGATATTCTCATCTACTCGAAAAGCCAAGAGGAGCATGGCAAGCATCTACGGGAAGTATTAGAAGTGTTGGAGAAGGAGAAGCTTTTTGCAAAGTTCTCCAAGTGTGATTTTTGGATCCGAGAAGTTCAGTTCTTAGGTCATGTTGTTAACCAGGAGGGAATAATGGTTGACCCCGCAAAGATTGAGGCTGTGATGAAGTGGTAACGTCCAAAGAGTCCCACGGAGATTCGAAGCTTTCTAGGATTAGCCGGATATTATCGACGCTTTATCCAAGGCTTTTCTTCAATAGCTGCTCCGTTAATAGCTTTGACCCCTAAAGGAGCTACGTATACTTGGAGTGAAAAGCACGATGAAGCATTTGAGAAGCTAAAGAAGAAGTTATGTGGAGCACCAATACTTTCTCTGCCCAATGGAGTTGAAGATTTCGCGGTTTACAGTGATGCATCTGGAGTCGGGTTGGGTTGTGTTCTGACCCAAAGAGAAAAGGTGATATCATACGCATCTCGAAAATTCAAAGAGCACGAAAAGAAATACCCTACTCATGATCTGGAGTTGGCAGCGGTAGTTTTCGCTCTAAAGATATGGAGGCATTACCTCTACGGCACGAAGTGCAAGCTCTTCACTGATCATAAGAGTCTCCAGTATCTCTTTAATCAGAAAGAGTTGAACAAGAGGCAACGACGTTGGCCAGAGCTACTCAAGGACTACGATTGTGAGATACTTTACCACCCAGGTAAAGCAAATGTTATTGCTGATGCTCTCAGTCGGAAAGTCAATCTTGAAAGGAAAAGGCCAAGAGCGTTAAGAATTGAAGTCGTCTCGACGATTGTGGAAAGTATCAGGAAAGCTCAAGAAGAAGCTTTAGAGAAGAATGACTGAAAGGAAGAACGTTTGGGAAGAACGTTAGTGTTCGGTACAAACAGTCGAGAAGTGAAGGTATTCCAAGATCGAATTTGGGTACCTAAGACGGGAGGAATAAGAGACCTTCTGATGGAAGAAGCACATAAGACCATGTACTCAATTCATCCTGGTAGCACTAAAATGTATAGGGACCTAAAACCTTACTACTGGTGGCCGACGATGAAGCTCGATGTTGCGAAGTATGTGGCCGAGTGCGTGACATGTGCGAGAGTTAAGGCGCAACATCAGAAACCGTATGGGAGTTTAGAACCTTTACCTGTACTCATGGGTAAATGGGAAGACATCACCATGGATTTTGTGACTAAATTGCCCAGGACGAAGAGCGGACACGACATGATTTGGGTAGACGTGGATCGTTTCACCAAGAGTGCACACTTCATAGCAACCAACGAGAAGTGGTCTATGGATAAGCTCGCAAATGCTTACGTGAAGGATATTGTAAGACTTCACGGTGTCCCTCTTACGATTGTATCAGATCGTGATAGTGGTTTCATGTCGAGGTTTTGGAGGAGTCTACAAGAGGAGTTGGGTATGAAATTATGTTTGAGTACGGCTTACCATCCGCAAACTGATGGTCAAAAAGAAAGAATGATTCAGACATTGGAAGATATGCTGAGAGCATGTACCCTCAAATTCCAAGGGAATGAGGACGAGCAGTTACCTCTGGTAGAATTCTCCTACAACAATAGTTTTCACCCGAGCATCAAGATGGCACCTTACCAAGCCCTGTATGGAAGATATGATTCAGACATTGGAAGATATGCTGAGAGCATGTACCCTCAAATTCCAAGGGAATTAGGACGAGCAGTTACCTCTGGTAGAACTCTCCTACAACAATAGGTTTCACTCGACCATCAAGATGGCACCTTACCAAGCCCTGTATGGACAGAAGTGTCGTACGCTGTCTTGTTGGATTAAAGCCGGAGAGAAGCAGTTTATGGGCCCCGAGATAGTCCATGAGACTGCTGAAAAGTTGAAGGTGATTAGTGAAAGAATGTTAGCAGCCCAGGATCGTCAGAAGAGCTATGCTGACAAGAAAAGACGACCAATAACCTTCGAAGTTGGGGATTCAGTTTTGCTAAAGGTCTCACCGTGGAAGGGACTTATATGATTTGGGAAACGAGGAAAGTTGAGTCTAAGGTTTATTGGACCGTTCAAAGTTCTTCAGAAGATTGGGAACCAAGCTTACAAGCTGGAATTGCCCGAAGAACTCAATGGTATTCATAACACCTTCCATGTGTGTTATTTGAGGAAATCCACGGGAGATGTTCCCGACATAATTCCAATCTCAGAGTTAAGGATGGATGAGAATAAAAGGCTGATCGAAGAGCCTGAGGCAATTGTTGACCGTAAGACTAATAAGTTACGACGCAAGATGGTCGACTTAGTGCTAGTCCGATGGAAACATTCGAATGGGCCGAATCTCACTTGGGAAACAGGGGATGACATGATGAGTCGCTATCCACATTTGTTTGCTGATGCGTGATTCCGGGACAGAATCATCCTAAGGGGAGAGAATTGTAACGCCCGGGTTTTAGGGATAAGCATTTTTGTCAATGTAATAGTCTAGGTCAACTGTTGTAACTCCTTTTGAAGTAATAAAGATGAAATAGTTGACTATTATGTGAATTATGTGTGTTTATGTGCTTACTATTTAATTATAAATGTATAATTAATAAAGAATAAAAATGAGCATCAAAATTAAAGTGTGAGATAAACCCGATATCGTTATATAAAGTTGTAGAGGTCGAAACAAGGATTCCGGGGATATAAAAAACACCGAAATCCGAGTTATAACGAAGAAGTTATGACCCGTCGAACTTTCGCGACGGAACCGGCGATACCGGGAAGCGTAAATAGTGAATTTACGATAGACCGAGATTCAGCCTTAGCGATCTAAATGAAAGTCGTAGAATATGTTAAACTAAGAACATCGATAAAAAGAAGGCCCATATCTGACTTCGTATGAAGAAGTTATGATTTTTCGAAGTTTCGGAATAGTAGTGTACAACCCAAAATTCGAATGTTAGATCGAGTGATTTTTAGCGGACACAACCTAAACGAGAATCGAAGATGTCGTGAAAATTAGCGTAACGAGAAAAAGATGGGCGAAAACGGACGTCGGATAAAGAAGTTATGAGGATTTAACGGACCAATCCTGTCCCGGCCCGTTAATAATATAAAATTTAAAATCTAGTCAAAATTAGCCAACAGAGTCTAAACGAAAGTTGTAGAGTACGTTCCCACCTTCACGTGGATATAAAGAACGTCGAAAATGGAGCTCGTATGCGAAAGTTACGAATTTTTAAAGTTGAAGCATGAAATTGCGAAGTCTGTTGCAAATCCGATGACGTGGCTTAATCCTGACCGTCGCTTGCTGAACACGGAGTCGCTTCGGATGATGACATGTCGCCCTCGCATACGCCCAATGTCCGAAGTCTGTACGCCCCGCGTACCCTCGCCCTTATCCATCCGACGTACAAAGACAGTTGGGTCCGAGCTGGTGGTCTTATCCAAGGATTACGCCCAGCGTAAATCCGAAGCCAGCGGCCTGTAAATAGCTGCGAGGGCAGCCTTCATTTTCACACCAAATCTCCTTCTCTCTCTAAAATACTTTCTCTCTCTAGCTCCCCAATCACCCTTAAGCCCTAGGTAAAATCCGTAGCACTCTAAGGAAGCCCCGAGGCTCCCGGAGTCCCGAGAAAAAGGAGTCTTTCGGTTTCGAAACGCTGCTCCAATTAAGCTCCGGTTTTCAATAAAATTTGTTGTAAGTGTGTTACACTTACGCAATTTTTAATATAGCTTTCAAATAATTATAGGAATGTTATTAGGTCCTTAAAATAATTATTTAGGCTATTATTATGAGTTATATTGAGTGTTATTAACGCTTATATAATAATAGTAATAGTCAGACTATTAATTTGTCGTGGTTATCGTTAGACTAAACCCTAGTGGTACTGGTGCTAGGTTTTATCGAAGGAATATCGTTTTGAGAGTATCGAAGCGTTGTCCGAGTGCTGAGTCACCACCTTTCAGGTGAGTGCATAGTTACTTTCAGCTTACACATAGATATGAAGTATTTTTAAATTACATGCTATGTGTGCATATTATCTGAATACTTGCTATCTATGCTGGATGAACATTGTTATACATGTTTTCAATGATTTAAACTGTATATGTATTTTATATCTACGAAAATATTGGGGTAAAACATGGGTAGATGTAATAGGTGATGTGTGATAAAATGATGAGAGGTCTGGATGTTGATGTTGTTGATTCTGTCATCTAGCGAAGAATGGTTGACGACCACGGACTCTTCTATACAGTCTAGTGGAACACTAGCAGGCTCGCAACCTATAGGTGTTTGTGAACGATGTGTTCATCGGTGTACACCATCCCCCACATGGTTGCCTTTAGGACATTTATTATTAAGGAATCCCCTTAGCAGTAGTGTCCATCCCGATGATGATCCTTAGGCTAGGTCCCTTATGATAGGTGTTTAGGGACGTAAAGTGAGGATAACAGGAACGGGTAATCAGGTTATTGTTGACTGATGAAATTAATAAACTTATTTATTATGGGTTGAAAACCCTATGTGCTGACCAGGCTCCTAAGCCTGACCCACTATGTTTTATGTATTACAGGTAGTGGCGCTTGAGCATAGATATGATGTTTGGATGAAGGATTACGGATATAGGCATGTAGATATGAAATAATGTAGTAAGGCTTATATTGTACTGTTTATGCTTTTGATCTGTACGAACATGACATCCCAAGTCTTTTAATGAAATACATTTCTATGGAAATGCTTTTGATAAATCTTTATCATATTTTTTTTTGGGACAAATTCTGCAACACTTTTATTTAAAATGTTACTCTGATTATTAAACAAAGCATAAACAAACCGGTCTTTTCTGGCCGTGATTTTGGGGATGTCACAGTTGGTATCAGAGCATTAGTTTAAGCGAACTAGGAATTCGTAGGATTTCTAGACTTAAACTTAGAATGCTAAGCGATGATTATGAGGTGTGAGCACTAGCTTATTTCAGGAATTGTGCCTAAAATGCTTTTATGTGCTAAATGCGTTGTGCATGATATGCTTTTATTTGTTCGGATCTATGGTCTGTTGCCGACCGGATCTGGAAACCTTATATGTTTAGGATTCTAAGCGTACGACTACGATATTAGAACTAGCATGTAAACGTTTCGGAGTGATAAGGACGATATAAACGTCTATCCTAAATAAAGATCTAAATTCACCTTATTCGATGTATAGATCAAGATGGCAAGGACCCGTAGCGGAAACGTTAACGCAAATGGAGATAGGAACCAACCCCCAGTGGTTCAGCAAATACCTGTTGCAGAAGAAGTAGCACCTGAGCCAGTCACCATGGCTGGAGTTCAAGCCATGATTCAGGCTATGCTAGCTGAACAAAGGGAAGAAATGAGACGGATGCTCCACGAAAATAGGGACGAACCTACCATACATGTTGAACCGACGGAGCCAGTTCCCGAGCAATCTGAGGAAGGGAACTACAGCCACCAAGTGAGTCAAGTAAGGACTCAAGGTGAGCAAAGGGATGGCCCAGAAAGGAAAAACAACAAGGATGAGCGGATGTACAAAAATTTCTTGGGTGCAAAACCACCAAGTCTCTCAGGAAGCCCGAATCCTGTTGAGATTATGGACTGGATCTCCGAGATGGAGATGGTGTTTGAGAGCTGCGACTGCTGCGAGAAGCAGAAGACTTTCTTCGCCGTGAGACAATTGAAAACTGGAGTCTTAAGCTGGGGGAAGCTATTGGCAGATACAATGCCGCGAGGAGAAACTCCGAAAATGTCATGGGATGAGTTCTTGGAATAACTGAAGGCGCAAAACTGTTCAGAGATAGATCTGATTGATCTGAATAATGAGTTCCAAAATTTGAAGAAGCGGAGAATGAGCATCAATGACTATGCTGTTGCATTCACGGAAAAGATTAAGTTGTTTCCATAACTAGTGCCAACCGAACTTTCCGAAATTAAGAAGTTCGCAAACGGACTGTCGGCTGACTTTGGCCCAACAGTCAAGACGACAACCACTCTGAAATCAGTTGTTCGAGCAGCTAAGAACGTGGAGACCCAACAAAAGGAAAGAGGTCTGGAAAGAGATGATGTTGGTAAGAAACGGAAGTTCGAAGGATCCTCGAAGTCCAACAAGAAGAGTAGATTCTCGAAGTTTGGTTCGAGAGGAGGAGGATCAGAAGCGAAGTGGTGTGACAAGTGCAAGAAGAAGCACTCTGGGAAGTGTGACGGAGGGGTCACTTGTTTCAAATGCAGAAAGCCTGGGCACTATGCCAATGAATGCACACTCAACCAGAAGGCCTGTTATGGGTGTAATGAAGAAGGGCACAATTTGAAGGACTGCCCGAAGAAGAAGGAGGCAGGAAGACCCAACATACCACCAAAGCCGAAGGCAAGAGCCTTCCAGATGACGCTTAAGGCTGCAAAGGAGGCACTAGACATCGCTTCAGGTACCATTCTTGTAAATGGTTTGCCTGCAAATATACTATTTCATTCCGGAGCCAACTACTCCTTTGTGTCGCATAAATTTGGTGGGAAATTAGCATTGCCTGTAGAAAAACTTGACGATGCCCTGATTGTAGAAGTTGCCAGTGGCAAATTTGTACCAGTTAGTAATCGTATTAGGAACATCATCATTGACCTAAACGGAAACGAATTCCACGAAGAGCTATTACCCATACAGTTAAACGGTTTCGACATCGTTTTAGGTATGGATTGGCTTAGCGCCAACGATGCTGAGATTCAATGCCGAAAGAAGATAGTAAGGGTGAACTCACTCGGAAGGGAATCATTTATGGTGTACGGGGACAAATGCATAGTGAATTTTGGAATCATCTCCCTGATGAAAGCCAGGAAATTTTTCTCCAAAGGATGTACTTCGTACTTGGCATTCGTAATCGATGCTAAGAAGGAGAAGAAAGAGGTGCAGAATATACCGGTTGTCTGTGATTATCCGAAAGTCTTTCCCGAAGATCTTCCCGGATTACCACCTGATAGGCAAGTGGAGTTTCGTATCGACTTGTTACCAGGAACAACACCGATAGCAAAAGCACCTTACCGATTAGCACCGACGGAGATGAAGGAGCTCATGACTCAACTTCAGGAGCTATTGGACAACGGTTTCATTCGACCTAGTTCATCACCCTGGGGAGCTCCGGTGTTATTCTTGAAGAAAAAGGACGGAAGTATGATAATGTGTATAGACTACCGAGAGCTGAATAAGGCAATAGTGAAGAACATGTACCCATTGCCAAGGATTGATGACCTATTCGATCAGCTGCAAGGTTTGAGCTACTTCTCAAAGATCGATCTTAGGTCAGGATATCATCAGCTGAAGGTGAGAAAACAGGATATTGAGAAGACTGCATTCAGAACAAGATATGGACACTATGAGTTCTTGGTTATGTCATTTGGACTAACCAATGCTCCTGCAACATTAATGGATTTGATGAATAGGGTTTGTAAACCATTCCTCGATAAATCCGTGATAGTGTTCATCGACGATATTCTCATCTACTCGAAAAGCCAAGAGGAGCATGGTAAGCATCTACGGGAAGTATTAGAAGTGTTGGAGAAGGAGAAGCTTTTTGCAAAGTTCTCCAAGTGTGATTTTTGGATCCGAGAAGTTCAGTTCTTGGGTCATGTTGTTAACCAGGAGGGAATAATGGTTGACCCCGCAAAGATTGAGGCTGTGATGAAGTGGTAACGTCCAAAGAGTCCCACGGAGATTCGAAGCTTTCTAGGATTAGCCGGATATTATCGACGGTTTATCCAAGGCTTTTCTTCGATAGCTGCTCCGTTAATAGCTTTGACCCCTAAAGGAGCTACGTATACGTGGAGTGAAAAGCACGATGAAGCATTTGAGAAGCTAAAGAAGAAGTTATATGGAGCACCGATACTTTCTCTGCCCAATGGAGTTGAAGATTTCGTGGTTTACAGTGATGCATCTGGAGTCGGGTTGGGTTGTGTTCTGACCCAAAGAGAAAAGGTGATATCATACGCATCTCGAAAATTCAAAGAGCACGAAAAGAAATACCCTACTCATGATCTGGAGTTGGCAGCGGTAGTTTTCACTCTAAAGATATGGAGGCATTACCTCTACGGCACGAAGTGCAAGCTCTTCACTGATCATAAGAGTCTCCAGTATCTCTTTAATCAGAAAGAGTTGAACATGAGGCAACGACGCTGGCTAGAGCTACTTAAGGACTACAACTGTGAGATACTTTACCACCCAGGTAAAGCAAATGTTGTTGCTGATGCTCTTAGTTGGAAAGTCAATCTTGAAAGGAAAAGGCCAAGAGTGTTAAGAATTGAAGTCGTCTCGACGATTGTGGAAAGTATCAGGAAAGCTCAAGAAGAAGCTTTAGAGAAGAATGACTGAAAGGAAGAACGTTTAGGCAGAACGTTAGTCTTCGGTACAAACAGTCGAGAACTGAAGGTATTCCAAGATCGAATTTGGGTACCTAAGACGGGAGGAATAAGAGACCTTCTGATGGAAGAAGCACATAAGACCATGTACTCAATTCATCTCGGTAGCACTAAAATGTATAGGGACCTAAAACCTTACTACTGGTGGCCGATGATGAACCTCGATGTTGCGAAGTATGTGGCCGAGTGCGTGACATGTGCGAGAGTTAAGGCGCAACATCAGAAACCATATGGGAGTTTAGAACCTTTACCTGTACCCATGGGTAAATGGGAAGACATCACCATGGATTTTGTGACTAAACTGCCCAGGACGAAGAGCGGACACAACATGATTTGGGTAGTCGTGGATCGTTTCATCAAGAATGCACACTTCATAGCAGCCAACGAGAAGTGGTCTATGGATAAGCTCGCAAGTGCTTACGTGAAGGAAATTGTAAGACTTCACGGTGTCCCTCTTACGATTGTATCAGATCATGATAGTCGTTTCATGTCTAGGTTTTGGAGGAGTCTACAAGAGGAGTTGGGTATGAAATTATTTTTGAGTACGTTTACCATCCGCAAACTGATGGTAAGAGCGAAAGAACGATTCAGACATTGGAAGATATGTTGAGAGCATGTACCCTCGAATTCCAAGGGAATTGGGACGAGCACTTACCTCTGGTAGAACTCTCCTACAACAATAGTTTTCACTCGAGCATCAAGATGGCACCTTACCAAGCCCTGTATGGACAGAAGTGTCGTACGCCGTCTTGTTGGCTTGAAGCCGGAGAGAAGCAGTTTATGGGCCCCAAGATAGTCCATGAGACTGCTGAAAAGTTGAAGGTGATTAGTGAAAAAATGTTAGCAGCCCAGCATTGTCAGAAGAGCTATGCTGACAAGAAAACACGACCAATAACCTTCGAAGTTGGGGATTCAGTTTTGCTAAAGGTCTCACTGTGGAAGGGACTTATACGATTTGGGAAACGAGGAAAGTTGAGTCCAAGGTTTATTGGACCGTTCAAAGTTCATCAGAAGATTGGGAACCAAGCTTACAAGCTGGAATTGGCCGAAGAACTCAATGGTATTCATAACACCTTCCATATGTGTTATTTGAGGAAATTCATGGCAGATGTTCCCGACATAATTCCAATCTCAGAGTTAAGGATGGATGAGAATAAAAGGCTGATCGAAGAGCCTGAGGCAATTTTTGACCGTAAAACTAAGAAGTTACGACGCAAGATGGTCGACTTAGTGCTAGTCCGATGGAAACATTCGAATGGGCTGAATCTCACTTGGGAAACAGAGGATGACATGATGAGTCGCTATCCACATCTGTTTGTTGATGCGTGATTCCGGGACGGAATCATCCTAAGGGGGAGAGAATTGTAATGCCCGGGTTTCAGGGCTAAGCATTTTTGTCAATGTAATAGTCTAGGTCAACTGTTGTAACTCCTTTTGAGGTAATAAAGATAAATTTTTTTACTATTATGTGAATTATGTGTGTTTATGTGCTTACTATTTAATTATGAATGTATAATTAATAAAGAATAAAAATGAGCGTCAAAATTAAAGTATAAGATAAACCCGATATCTTTATATAAAGTTGTAGAGGTCGAAACAAGAATTCCGGGGATATAAAAAACACCGAAATCCGAGTTATTAGGAAGAAGTTTTGACCCGTCGAAGTTTCGCGACGGAACCGGCACGATACCGGGAAGCGTAAATAGTGCATTTATGATAGATCAAGATTTAGCCTTAGCGATCTAAACGAAAGTCGTAGAATATGTTAAACTAAGAACATCGATAAAAAGAATGCCCAAATCTGACTTCGTATGAAGAAGTTATGATTTCGGAATAGTAGTGTACAACCCGAAATTCGAATATTAGATCGAGTGATTTTTAGCCGACACGACCTAAACGAGAATCGAAGATCTCATTAAAAGGAGCGTAACGAGAAAAAGATGCGCGAAAGCAGACGCCGGATAAAGAAGTTATGAGGATTTAACGGACTAATCATGTCCCGGCCTGTTAATAATACAAAATTTAAAATCGAATCAAAATTAGCCGATGGAGTCTAAACGAAAGTTGTAGAGTACGTTCCCACCTTCGCATGGATATAAAGAACATCAAAAACGGAGGCTCCCAGAGTCCTGAGAAAAAGGAGTCTTTCGGTTTCGAAACGCTGCTCCAATTAAGCTCCGGTTTTCGATAAAATTCGCTGTAAGTGTGCTATGTTTATGCAATTTTTAATATAGCTTTCAAATAATTATAGGAATGTTATTAGGTCCTTAAAATAATTATTTGGGCTATTATTATGAGTTATATTGAGTGTTATTAACGCTTATATAATAATAGTAATAGTCAGACTATTAATTTGTCGCGATTATCGTTAGACTAAAGCCTAGTGGTACTGGTACTAGGTTTTATCGAAGGGATATCGATTTGAGAGTATCGAAACGTTGTCCGAGTGCTGAGTCACCACCTTTCAGGTGAGTGCATAGTTACTTTCAGCTTACACATAGATATGATGTATTTTTAAATTACGTGCTATGTGTGCATATTATCTGAATACTTGCTATCTATGCTGGATGAACATTGTTAGACATGTTTTCAATGATTTAAACTGTATATGTATTTTATATCTACGAAAATGTTGGGGTAAAACACGGGTAGATGTAATAGGTGATGTGTGATAAAATGATGAGAGGCCTCGATGTAGATTATATTGATTCTATCATCTAGCGGAGTATGGATGACGACCATGGACTCTTCTAGACAGCCCAACGGAATACTAGCAGGCTCGCAACCTGTAGGTGTTTGTGAACGATGTGTTCACCGGTGTACTCCATCCCCCACATGGTTGCCTTTAGGACATTTATTGTTAAGGAATCCCCTTAGCAGTAGTGTCCATCCCGATGATGATCCTTAGGCTAGGTCCCTTATGATAGGTGTTTAGGGACGTAAAGTGAGGATAACGGGAACGGGTAATCGGGTTATTGTTGACTGATGAAGTTAATAAACTTATTTATTGTGGTTTGAAAACCCTATGTGCTCACCAGACTCCCAAGCCTGACCCACTCAGTTTTGTGTATTACAGGTAGTGGCGCTTGAGCATAGATATGATGTTCGGACGAGGGATTACGAATATAGGCCTGTAGATATGAAATAATGTAGTAAGGCTTATATTGTATTGTTTATGCTTTTGATCTGTACGAACATGACATCCCAAGTCATTTAAAATACATTTCTATGGATATGCTTTTGATAAATCTTTATCATATTTTGTTTTGGGACAAATTCCGCAACACTTTTATTTAAAATGTTACTCTGATTTTTAAACAAAGCATAAACAAACCGGTCTTTTCTGGACATGATTTTAGGGATGTCATACCTTCCATTTATCTAAATCTTTTAGATTCTAAACTTATATGCATTGGTCCTCTTATAATGATTATGCACAAATCACAAAGACTTGTCAACATACATTACAGAGTATTCCAATGGAGACCAACCCCATGGAACCGAAGTCTCATATTCAAAGTTTATTACCTTTGAACATTCTTCTTGCATTAAGTTTCCTAGTCTTACACAAATTTAATTAATAACTTCCACCTATGGGAACCTTTCCATATTCCCCTTTTGACTATTACTCTTGAACTAGAGTTGCCTCTTTTCGGAATATGTCAATATGGTACATCCAAAATTAACACTATACTTCCAACTGTCCCTGAGAAACCAATCTTTGGTAAACCCTAGACTGTCCTTGACAATTGCTTAATCCTTTTAATAATATCCAATTCTAGACCTTTTCCCTTCTTAAAGCCCAGACATTTTGAAAATTTTAGAAAGGATGAATATTATAGCACATGCAATCGATCCCGTATCCGAAGCATATGGGACACGATTCATGTTGTCTCACATAAAGACATGATACTAGACCAATCCTTTTGCTACAATATTTCTATTTGCCAAGTTCTCATAATTCATATTATGAAAAGCGATGTCGTAATCATAATCGAATTTTAGAATGCAAATAATAGACCCATATATAGAATTTCCTTATGTTGAGCCATTCCAACACAAAATTCATATATATCCTTGACTAAAGATGATTAAAACCTCAATCTAAGCTTTTAGAATTGAAATGAAGTATAATTTCCTCTCCCTTAATTATAACAAAACAACTTTTCAACCCCTGCAACTCCACGAATTGAAACTTTTGTTTTCTATAATTAACATTGCTAACTTGCAACCTTTATCATAGTTATCATGCTCCCACTATCATGATGACTATTAGCAATACACTAATGCTCCCACTAGCTTTGACATGTACACAGAAATCAGTTGGACCTCTAGAAATCAATACTTTATTGAATTTCTTACCAAAGTTCAGTCTTCTGATACGAGATGCTTTGATAAAACTTTATCAATATCACACACCTTTCATTAGATAGCTCACATGTGTGTCTAAACAATTTTAGAACTATGAAAAGGGATGTCGTAATCATAGTCTGAATTGTTTAGACCTTTTGTCATTCCTCACAAGTCCATGTTAGTGTGTCGGTTAACCACACACGCTTCACTAAGAACTTTGAGAATGCAAATATCACACTTTCCATCTACCTAAAATCTACATAGTGAAAGCATTTCCTCACCATCATTTTCATGAATCCGAGAGAAACCTTATGACACTTAGATATTATGGTGTATGTGTTCCTATCCATGTGAATTTGTCAAAACCATAATCACAAGACATGGTTAATGAAAAATCCTAACTCATATGGATTGAACTTGTGCAGTCTTAACTTCTTGCCACCTGGCAGCACAAGGGCCTGTCATTGCTTCCAAGTTGTTATGTAACCAATTGAGAACTCTCAAAACTCATATGCAAAGCCAACTTTCACTGGAATGGGCACAGAAGTTGGAATATGTCAACATGATAGGTCATAAACCTCATGTCGTGTGCTAGTGTCAAACTACAAGCTTTTATTCTTGATTAGATCTTGAAATTCTTCCAGGATCTTTAAGACTCCCACTGTCCTTTTCACATAGAAGGCTATCTTGCCAAATATTCAAGACATAGTGCAGATTCTTTATCAAGACAAACACTTCACACAATTGGCCAAAGTTGGTCTTTCTTTTATCCAAAACATCACAACTTAGCAATTTCAAATGTACAAGAGTAGGACACTTTTACTCTTACATTTGTCAAGTGTTTTAAACCTTTGTTTAACATATGTCACTCAACTTACAGTCTTGGAGTATGACTCTAAGACTTGTTTTGGAACGAAGTATGATTCATCTTCTTGATTTAACCATTCCAACAATTCAAGATTCCTCTTCTTAGTCATAAGAATGCACTAAGATTTCCTTAAAGGACTAATTGTGATATGATTTCTAAATCATTAAGATTAACACAAAACCTGATACTAAAGTACTCTCCCATCTTTTCAGATATGAGAAACTTTTATCCTTCTGCCTAATTTGATTCCTCTTATTCGTTCTGCCATACATTGAAACTTTTCCAATGCTTCAGAATTATACTTAAACTTGTAAGTATAACCATATTTACTAAACTTTTGCAAATCGTGAAGAATAGTCTTATCGATCTTTTGTGGTGGACTTGATCAGTGCACAAGAATGTGTACTTGATCCATTAGTCCTTCACTTAACTCACATATACATGTGAATAAGGAATTAATCTTAATTTTCCAAAGATGAAAATTCTCATTCATCATACTATACAAATTGCATGATTTCCATTTTCTATCCAACTAAAACCTTGGGTGATGCGAATCTTTCCTTATTTGGTAAATTTAGACACTATCACAAATGAAAGGAACAAATCCATTTTCCAATACTGCTATCAATGGAATCATATAAGCCACAATTTTCCATAAACACCATTGTAAGGATACTTAGAATAAATGAAATCAAAAATTTCCTTTTATTTTAAAAACTTTGCGGAAAAACATATCCTTACAGTGGAAAAGTATATGGAAAACTTTGTTGTTATGTATTCCTAAGCAATATATCATAACTCCTAAGTAACAGCTCAAAATTTTGATCGCCGAACCATGTGATCAAAATCCATTTTTCGCGATCAGAATCAACATATACTTCCTTTAAGTTTCTTCAATTTTCTTTTATTTTTAAAACACCAACATCTGACCCAGTCACATCATGTAACAAGAATCTCATAATAGAAACTTAACAGAGTTAGATAGTGGTCTTTACCTGAAGTAGAGTCAAACTTCTTGACTTGATCAACCTTATGATCTTTCAGGTAAATAGGCAGCTTCGAAATCAATGCCCCTTCCTTTGGCAAAACATATGGACTCTTTGGGAATGGTGCACTAGACTATCTCAGACTTGCCTTTCTCTTTACCATTTGGTCAACCGAGTTGACTATGGTCAATCCCTTTCCTTGGGAAGAGAAAGCTTTTCTAGATATCCTATGTTACTATTATTAATGTCCATGGAGGTCTGGGAAGTTGATCCTCTTAATCAAATTTGCCCTATCAATGCTCCAAATTATTGTTGATTCAGCAGCACCATGCAAATAGATAAGATCATTAAGGGTTATGTCATAGTCTATTTCATAGTAGTCCTAGAGGTAACTCACTATATGAATTAGAAAGTGATTGAACAACCAACTTTCTTAAGACTTTGACACCAAACTCTCCTGACTTGTCAATATGTGACTTCATCTCCAAGATGTGAGCGCCCATAGACCTTGCTTTCCATTAGGGCTTGAGTGACATTCAACTTGTGGGTAAGGGAGAATAATTAGAGGAGGTGGAGGAAGTGAAGTACCCTTAATATTTACCCCTTAGTTACCCACACGCGCTCCATCGATACTATGATAAATATTAAGTTACCCTTTGTCTACCTTGTTAAATACAGCTAGTGTGCCGGTTAACCACCCGCGCTCTATTAACCGACGTAAGCAAAGTGCAAAGTGTAATTTCATGGATTAGCACCTTATTCAATTTTTCCTAAAGTAAATAAGATTTGGAATTATAAAAACATTTTAGTTACTTTATATTTATCATTAATACTTATAATTAAGGGAGAATTCTAGTCCTTGTCCTACCCGTTCGGCTAACGACCCTCCACCAGTCAAGGAAGCGGTGGGTGAGAGTGGACACTCATTAAACTGCCATTTTATATGCAGTAACCTTATACCCCCTTCTAGACTGGCTTCGTGAATGAGGCCTACTAACGGTAAGACTGACTTGCACTTATATATATATATATATATATATATATATATATATATATATATATATATATATATATATATAGATATTATTATTATTAACTTCTTATACTATAAAGTATAAGGGTTGAATTTTAACTTTTAAAATTCTAACGACTTAACTTGATATTAAAGTATTCATAAGGGAAAACTTTTCAAATTCCGAAACTTGAGGGCATGTTTTGAAACTATTCAAAACTATTCAATTCCATAACTTATGTGTTTAAAGTAGTTTTAATCCAAAAACTCTTCAAGTTCCATAGCTTTAGGAGAAGTTATGGAAGACTTTAAACTATTAAAAGAATGTGACTTTTCTTTATTCATAACCAATGGAAATATTTATGAGTTTTATGAATCTTAAATGTCACTTTTCATATAACTTGAGGGCAAGTTACAAAAACACATTTTAGAATCAACTCTTAGATTAATTTGGATTGAAAACAACAAATTCACATAACTTTTCTATTAATCTAAGCAACTCATAAGAACAAGATAATTCAAATCAAACTTTTTTGTGTAATTAGCCTAATCCTTAAACTAATACAAAAAATGAATTTATTGACAATTATCTTTGAAATTGGATTAGAATGAACATTACCACATCAAAAACAGGTTTATAGGTTCAATAATAGCTTTGGGTAATGATTCTAGTCCAATTCTAGCCTTAAAAGTCGAAAATATGTTGTCTGGGGATCCTACTTGTCGAGTGTATGAACCTACTCGACGAGTAGGATGAGTTTCTTCATGGACTCGGCGAGTAGATTAGTGGACTCGGAGAGTCCAGTGCCCAGACAACCCGAAAATAGATTTTTTTAGCATTTTTCAACACTTTGCATCAAGTATAATTGAAAACAAGTCTAGGCTCTGATACCATTGTTGGGTTTTGAGCATTCTAACACTCCTAAGTGTACATGCAACCCTAAATACCTTGGATGTATGTTTTCTCTATTATACATGCAAATATGAATATTCCAAGGTATTACCATATCTACCATACAATCTTTTGATACTTGGGTAATATAACAAGTTAGAACACATACCTTTTGATGTAGCTTGACTCCAGGAAGCTCAAGAGCCTAGTGCCCCAAGTGTGACACATCAAATGGTTCACACAACATCACCAACACATGGAATAACCATGAGAAGAAGACACTTAATGCTCAAATCGGCTAGCCCTCATATATGTGTCACTAGTGCCAATTTCTTGAGCTAAAGGTGTCCTTATATAGTGTGCACATTAGGGTTACACCATGTAACCCATCACTTTACCCATTCCTTATGCTCCATGGGTTTTAACCTCCATTGAGTATCTGTGGGTCACCACATGGGTTAAACCCAACATAAGGAATCATGGATCATAAGCCCACTAATATAAGAATGAATGATTTACACAATCAATCCCCATATATTTAATTAGTCTCTTTTTGATCTCTAAATTAAGTCCAAATTTATTCTTGATCAATACTAATTAAATAACATGGTTTCATATTAATATATTAGAACTTATAATATATTAATATGTCACAAATGTCCTTTCCTCACAAATGGTCTATCCAAATGTTCTGATGTCGTGCAACCCAAATGGACCATGCCGAGTTGGGTCAAGTACATACCAAATATAGTTATGGACTTAGACAGTAATCCAACACCTACCAGGTCCCATGATCCTACATTATCGACATCTTCCACCAACTTGATCTTGGCTTCCTAGATAGCTACAATAGCGCTCGCCTTTTCTTAGACAATTACTTCCTCCATCTCCACGATGTGTTTCTCTTCCTTTTTCAGCCTTCTCCTTATTCAAAAGCTCTATCCTTTTCAAGAGTTCTTCGTTGGTTGCCTTCCACGTTTTCTCTTGCTCTTTGAGGGCTTGTTCAGCATTTTCATGGATCCTCAATTCAGCGGAGACGTGGTCGGATACCTAAAACAAAAAAGACTTGATATAAAAGCAAAAAAGTAAGAGGAAAAAATATTCATTCTTATAGCCTGAGAAAAGGAAACCAATTTATGGAGCACATCTTCCGCCCTAAGGTTCTCTTAGCTCAATTCCGTGGAACCAATGTTTTTTCTTTTCTTGGATCCCAAAGTTTTCACAGTCAGATCTATGGGAGCTCTCATACTGGGAATGGAGGGAAAAGTCATCTCTTTCTTCACCACCAATTAACCAGTATACATCATTGTATCTAGATCAACGAGGGTAAAATAGGCACCCGAACGAGTACTTTTGGCTCCTATACAGAAAAATAAGTCAGGATCCTTAATACAGTAAGAAAGAAAAAGAACTTAGATCTTTACGTTTCAACATGGAGACGTCTTTAGACGAGCTCTCTTGAAAACTGAATAGGTTGAGCTTGAATGACCTGTCCGATTCAGACAAAGTGGAGAAGGGTTTTATCCTATTCTCTGTATCTTCAGTAGGAGTAACCAGCTTATCAAACTTAAAGGCTGCAAAACATCAAAAAAGTTAAGAAAAGTGAATATTGAGATCCTCCATTTAGAAATATGAAGTCCTACTCTTTCTAACCCAAGACTGAGGCAAAAGAATCCCATAAGGAATTGAGTCATGCCTTACGAAGAAGTATTTCCCTTTCCAAGCACGTTCTTTATGCTTATACTTCAACACAAGGGGAAATCTATCATTTTTATCCTTCAACAAAAAGTGGGAATTCATAAAAGTTGTGAGGTCATAAACATAGGCTAACTTGTTTAAACCATTGGAAAGATCTCTAGGACAATTTAAATGATCAATCCAATAACGAATCCTCCATATTGTTGGAATGGTTTGAAATACGAGATCTTTGTGATCTCAAAAAATTCAGAAACAATTCCGGAGAAAGGGTAAGAGTGCCCAAGGGTGAAAGGATACTCGGGACGACAAACCCAGGTGGAAGAAATGAAATTGAGCTGGATCCTAGCACTAAAGGCTCTAAAAATGGTGCCAACATGAAAGGTTCCAGATGAATTCAACATCTCTATGACATCGTTAATGAAAGTGCAAGTTTCCTCATAGGACAAGATCTTGTGATCCGTAAAATCATCATTGGGTATCACAATGATGGTTCCACGGAATCCAATTGATTTCATGCCGATGATCAGAATTATATATGGATGAAAAGAAAAGGAAACGAGAAAAGTACCTTCATATGGTATTCAACGAATGTCAGAAGTGGGAGATAAAAGAGTAAGGCAAAATTAAAATCATAGGATGTTCTATTTATATGGAAATCTCGTACAAGCAAAATGTTGATGTGACTCACTCCAACGACTAGAATTCTAACTGTTGGGATTCAAAAATTACCTTATCCATTAACTTATTTTTATCATATCTATTCTCACTAAATTATACCTTTAAATTTTGATAAACTAACCTTAAATATTTCGTTAGAATAATTTGGGAGCAATTGTTAGGGATAGGATCTTAGATCTACAATCAGTATCCTCATACCTCAAGATCCCAAACATACTTCAGGATCGTGACTATTATTTTTCAAATATTTGTAACGATTATATACTCTATTATCTTTCTCACACGTGCATAAATAATCAGCCAAAGACTTATTCTCAACGAATAGTCGTCATAACATGCAAAAGACCCGGAAGACCAAGTCAAGTAACATCTAAAAGATGATCTCGGAGGATCCCAAAATTGTTAGAGTTCTTGCTATTAGTTTTAGACTATAAAATCACTTGTATTCATTACACTACACACGATACTTAGCAGAACAACAACACTTGTACTTATACTCTTTACAATTTTTGTGCGATTGACATTTTCAATCAATATAATCATTAATGTAGGTGATCATTACCACCTCCCAAGTTTTTATGTCGGAGATCCTAGCAAGCATCAAGGGCATTCCTTGTAAACAACTTGTGTCACTTTGATCAACATTTTTGTACTTGAATTATTTGAAACATCACAACCTTTCATACACTTTGGTCGATTCTTGCTTGTTCATTTTTCACCAAAACATTAGTAAAATGACATTTAGGGGTACATTAGTTATATAAAAATATTTATATGGTTAATTATGACTGGTTGTTACTTGGCAAACTTTTTTTGTTTTTTGTTGAAAAAGTTTGATATGGATCGGATGTCTGAGGATCCAAAGGTTGTTATGTTGTCAAAGAGTTTTGAAGCGGCTTTGTTAAAAGATTATCGAGAGCATAAATGTAATGACCCAAAATCCATTTGTCAACGAGGCTATATTCTTTTAACCGCATACTTATGTTTTTATAGAATTTAGTTAATAATGAAAAGGGGATTTAAATATATTTAATTAATGTTGGGACATATTAAAAAAAAGTAGCTAATAAATTAATACAAAAGGGGCTAAACTGAAAGATGAATTGATTTTAATAAAATTTTAATTAACCACAACAAGTTGAGGGTTTGAAGTGGTAATTAAAGAATTTCAAATTGTTAACTAAAATAGGGTTAGGGTGGATTGAGATCAAAGTCGTAAACAAAGGGACTAAATTCCAAAATATAGTTCACAATTCCCCTTAGCAAACTAATCGACGGGAATTATGGCATGTACATCCGTTTCATTTGCGTTTGGGCTTCTAGGCAAAGTCACCAAGGGATTGCACGATTGATTTTGGGGCAACTTCACAACATCGTCGACTGTGAGAGTGAGGAGCGAGAGAGGGAGAGTTAAGCGAGAGAGGGATACATGACAGAGTTGAAGGGAGGCCGACATGGATCTGGGGGTATATAATGTTTGTGAGAGTCAAGTCCGAAACTGGTAAGTTTCTATCCTTCCACCTTGTCCTTGCCGTCAATATTCCTTGCTGCACAATACAGTGTACGTATAGCTCTCATTGCGTCCATGATTCCATGATTATTGTTGTTCATCTTCCTTTTCATTGATCTCTCCATACCCGAGTGCTTACTTGTGAACTCCTTAACTACTAAAACTCTTAAAATGAACCCAAACAACCCGAAAAATTGTATGTATATGGTTGTTTTCATGCATTACTTAGCCTAAAAAAATTATATGTACATGGTTGTTTTCATGCATTTCTTAGCCTAAAAAAAGGATCCATGTGTTATTTTGATTGTACAGTTTTAGTGTTGGAGGGACAACCAAGAAAGCCTCAACCTCCTGTCCAAATTCATTCATGTTTAAGCTTGGTTACGTGCTATACATTTGTAAACAAAAATTACAAACATGTATATGTACATGTATGTAAATAG
Organism: Lactuca serriola; assembly: GCF_051521515.1. Classification (NCBI taxonomy): domain Eukaryota; kingdom Viridiplantae; phylum Streptophyta; class Magnoliopsida; order Asterales; family Asteraceae; genus Lactuca; species Lactuca serriola. The sequence continues at coordinate 169,365,341 of NC_136412.1, forward strand.
AAAAAAAAAAAGATAACAAAATATCTACAAATGTATATATATATATATACACGTATGTTTTTGGTTGTATAAAAAAGACAAAAATCTATATTAATGTATTTAACTAAGTATACATATGCAAATGTGCATTGGGAAGATAATAAAAGATGCGATTGAGTCTATATATGCATACAAGTGAAAAAAAAAAAAATAACACATAAATAAATCTAGATATGCATGGGTTAAATTGTTAAGCAAAGAATTAGATGAATATGGTAAAGAGTAATATGATGGAATGGTATGAACTTAAACCCCTTGTTTAAATCCTTAAAGCATATGGTGATTTTTAGTGAATGTTGGAAATCTACAAAACAATTTGACCTGATTTTGCAAGAGACTTGGGGTAAAATGGGTATCGAATTAGAAAAAATTGACAGAGATAAGAATTGTTAGAAATCGGGTCTAGTTTTCAGAAAGTTAGAATCAGGTCAATCGGAATTACATATTTTTTTTATGCTTAAAACACAGAACAATGGTCATGGCTGGAATTATAAAAAAAAATAAGAATATAAAATTAAAATATGTTAACCTACACTTTTAAAATTTGAATGCACTTAACAACATGATGATATATGTGTTTAGGTGAGGTCTCGACAACTTCAACAGAGCTCGAAACTTGGAGTTAATAAAGGATTCATCAAGGCCAAAGTGAGTTAGTCATTGTTTTGTGTTTGAGTATGGTGCCTTAATTTGATATGCTTTCTTGCTAGTTGCCATGCTTAGGATCCAAATTGATATTTGAATCCACTTTGATGATTAAGACGTTTATGGTATGGTAGCATAAATTTATTTGAAATGATGATAGATGACTATGATTTGGTGAACTGATGATGATTTGGTGAGTATGATGATATTAATTTATTTTACATAATTGCATGCTTTACAAGATGATTTGTTGAATTTTGCAGGGGAGTTGCATAGTTGGTTGGGTAGTTTTTGACAGTTGTCGTAAACCATATATGGATTCCTTTGACAACCTATTAGGTTGAAACACAACCTATACAAAGAGCTTAAGGCATTTTGGTGTTAGTCGACCAATCTATCTAGAAGATCTCGCGACAGATGGTACACATACACTGCCACTACAATGTTCGTGGACTGGAGTGGTGTGGTCCTACTGGGGAGGACTAGTACAAACATCAAATTGGATTGGGTGGTGTTATGGATGTACTACACCATTGGTACTAATCCTGAATAACACCGCGTAACACCTGTGTGCCACAAAGTCACAGTAGCGAAAGGGGTGTACGGGGTTGGTGTTTTGGGTGGAAGTCATGAGCCACTTAGGGCATTCAACAATTCGAGTACACGAGTAGTGAATTGGGTAGTTCCCTTGGGATAGGACGTGCGTAAAGAGTCACGCCTATCATAGGATGTTTTTGGTGATATGCGATGCTTTTGGTGATATTTTTTTGGTGACATTCCTTTGGTGTTATTCTTTTGGTGACATTCCTTTTCTGTTATTCTTTTCGTGACATACTTATGGTGATATGCTTTTGGTGATATGCTTTTGGTGACATACTGTGACAACCTGTTATTTTTAAATATGTAAAAGTCAACAAAAGTCAAAACTTGTTAATAAAAATTCAACATTTTTAAATTGTTATCTTAATAAGGCTAAATTAATAATTTTGATATATACAAACCCTTTATTATTAAAGTGTTGCAAAAAGAAATTAAATACATCAAAAACCAAAAACCCTCGCATAGATGCCCTTTCCTCAGAACGAAATCATGCTCCACCAAAAATCTCCTCGGACAGCAAAAGAGATTTTGGTCAAGACCGAAATCAACCCACACTGAAAACATGTGAAGCTGCTCCTTTTGTTCTCGGTCACATACATCCATTCAGACCACAAACCCTCCTCGATGGGTTAACCCCTTTTTGGCCGAAATCCTTTTTCCTCGGGTGGAGTTCCTAACCGAAAACATCTAAGCCGCCTCACGTTTTCCTTCATACTTAAGCAACCAACAAGCGACTCTTATCATTTTTACTTCCTTTAAACGAGATTTCACCCATTTTACAATCTAAACTTGCCGAATCATTAACAAAATAAATGTTTTCATTTTAATAAAACACAAACATATAAACTATAATAGGTATAGTTATGGAACTCACATGTTGCTTTTCAAAGTTCAGAATACATTACGGAAAACAAATATATAAAGTATAATAAATATAGTTTATGAGATATACTTACAGTTTATCTATTACAAAGTAACTTTTCATTATTCTACAAATAACCGTCAATATAGCATTTGTGAGACACACTTCACGTACTTATCTAATTACCAACCAAGTGCTGAAATTATAACCAGACTCTCTTGGAGAGAGAGAGTGATATTTGTGTATAGATCTATACGGGATTGACAATCCCACACCTGAGCTGCTTGCAACAGCTAGGCCGGAAAGCCTGAGCTGACAAATGTCGTACCGATTGCGACGCTTGAAGAACATCGTGTTCAGGCCATCTTAAGTCATCAAGCATGTTTATGATAACTCATAATTTGGTATTGAACAAAACGATTAGTGTGTGAATAAGTAAACAACTTCACATAGTTTTATTTAATAATAAAACTATAAAACAATATTTTACATGTACAACTGGTGAAACTAGACATTTACAAACACATAGTTTTCATACAAGTATAGAGAAAACACACTTTTCATGGTTTTATGTGCACTAAAACTACATTATACTACCTCAGAGTACAATAATATCTACATATTTTGTTTACAACATAACATAAAATATAGGATTTTCTCGGAAAACATACTAACAATTTCGAGGAACAGAAAACAGATTTCAGTTACAAACATGCTTATGAACTCACCAAATTAATTGTTGATACTCTTTATAAAACTACTTGTATTCTCAAGAAATTAGTAAACAGAGACATCCACGAGTTTTAGAGAAGACGGAGCTTCATAGACTCATGTCTTTTAACTTTTATACATTTTTGGTGTTTATATACAATGATTTGAACACAAATGTAATAACTTATACTTTATCAATACATTATTTTTGTACTTTGACTACTATTATACAATTGTTGTGATATTGTACATGACGTCCTCCTCCCCTGATCGTTTCTGGTGTTCCAGTTTGTAGGTGTGACAGATTGGTATACAACTATAAATACAATGGGGCTGAAGCGCTTTGACTAAAAGTATACTTTTTAGAATCTAAGAATTTTGTAAGAACTATACTAACATGCATACTTACAGCGAACAATATCACAGTGAGAACGACATAAAAGTATTTAGATGTTGGACACTATAGTTAGACCTAGACAGTTATGTAATCATATCCGGGATAAACATATCCTGATCAACTATATTTAGTTGAGATATGACCAACATGTGTTTGGGAGTGATAGTGGTGTTGCAACAAGTCTAAATCTTACCAAATATAGAAGAACTCTAGAACCAATCTAAAAGTTAAAATACTATAAGAGTATTTTTATGATACTATAAGAACCGTAGCTACAACATCGAGGCTTTAACATATATCATACTCTTGAGTTTTCACGTATCCCTATTCTTGCACAGACGTAATGGCAGGATTTCATCTACATGGAGACCCTTATTTCCCAAATCAAGGCAATGGTGGTTGGATTGTAGAGGATCTGGAGGAGGATCTTGAAGAAATACTGGGAGTCGAAGATGAGGAGGATTCGGAAGGCACCGACACAGATCATGAGGTCTACGGTCCACCGCTGGCGGATCAATACCGCGTAATCAGAAAAAAAAATTCAAGGATCGATACCAAGATGGGCTATAGAATTACGAAACTGGAGCCAAGAACAAGGCCAACGTCCCTCTTACGGAATGGAAAGAGGCTACTAAGACCTCTCCAAAGGAGGTTCATCGGACAGGGCTCTTCCTGTTATAGTACGTTGGATCGCTCATAACGGGGAACAAGCATGAGTATCGGTCAACCAAATCATGGAAATTAACGCTACCACTCAGATTATTGTTGTTAACTTTCGTTGCTTAGACGAAGACCATGATAAGACCAAGAACCACACCGAAACTCTTCAAGAAGAGTGGACTGCTTCCCGAACCAAAATAAGAACTCTTCAGGTACATCAGGCTACATTAGAAAGGTGTTTGATGGAAGTAGAGGGCCATGTGGCAGAGTCCAGTTGTGACATCCCCATTTTCTCGGCCAAATAAGACCGATTTTGTTTATGTTTTATAAAAATCAGAGTACCTCTTGTAATAAAAATGTTTGCAGAATTTGTTCCTAGTAAAACATAATTAATACGTTATCAAAGCATTTCCGAATAAAAGTATTTTTATTCGTTTTAAAAAATTTGGGATTTCATCGTCAATAGAGAAACATAAGCATAAACAAAACTTACATTCATTATCACTAGTGATTCATATCTCCTTAATCTCTCAGTGTAATGTGACGTCATATCAACACATGTGATATAAATAAACTGAGTGGGTCAGGTTGGGAAACCTAGTGAGTACATAGGGATTTCAATCCCACAATGTTATATCATATATATAATTTAGAACTCATAAAATATACAATTTCACCATATATGTATAAGCAACTCTTATCCCACCCCGTCGATCCTCACAACGAGACTATCCATACTCTCAAAACCAAGATTAACCGTTTTACCTAATCCATACTCCCGGATCATTAATGAAAGGCTTTACCTAATCTATACTCTCAGATTAATGATGAATGGTTATGCCTAACCCATACTCTCGGACTAGGTACGAATGACTAATCCATACTCTCAGATTAATGACGAATGATTATGCCTAATCCATACTCTCAGACTAGGGACAAATGACTATGTCTTAATCCATACTCCCGGACTAAAGAAAACTGGTTATGTCTAAATCCATACCCCTGAATTAATGACAGTTGACTATGTGCAGTCCATACTCTCGGACTAGGGACAATGATTGTGTCTAATCCATTCTCCCAGATAAATGACATATACTCAAGTTCTATTATCTGAGTATAACTCACTTGTACTCTGTCACACCCCGAAAACCGAAGGCGGAAACATTTCCGGGGTTGACTCCATGTTGAGTATCAAATCCAATGCACATAGTAAGCAAAGTAAACAACCATTACATTACATATAAAAGTTTACATTTGTTCAAAAGTAAAGTTGTACAAGTGTGATAAATAGTATATATGAACAAAAGTAAGACGTGTCTTCTACGCACTCCGTCTTCGCCAAAAGGGATCATCGAGTACCTCTCTAATGTGAACCTGAGAATACAAGCAGTTTGAAAATCAACATAAAGCTGGTGAGTTCATAAGAGTTTTGTTTTCTGAAAAATGTACCAGTTTTCTGAAAAGGTTTGTTATCCAAGAAAATCCCATATTTTCTTATGTAAAACAGTTTAATTATCATTTGTTACCAATTTGATTACATGTTGTATGTTACCCCAGGAAAATCCCATATTTTCCTAATAGTTTAGTTATCCATTCATTCTTAATTCATTTACGAGTTGTTATGTTATCCCAGGAAAATCCCATATTTTCCTAAGTGTAAGTTTGGTTGAATATCACAGTGTATAGTTTAATACATAAAACTATATATTGAAAATCATGGGATTACTATCCCGAACTAGATATAAGATAGTTTGATATACACAAAATTTGTAGATAGATATAGATTGAAAACCATGGGACTACCATCCCGTACTAGATATAAGATAGTTTGATATACATGAAACTATAGATAGATATAGATTGAAAACCATGGGACTATCATCCCGTACTAGATATAGATTCAAAACCATGGGACTATCATCCCGTACTAGATATAGATTGAAAATCATGGGATTATCATCTCGTACTAGATATGGATTGAAATTCATGGGATTATCATCCCCTACTAGATATAGATTCTAACCATGGGACTACCATCCCGCACTAGATATCACTACTAGAAAAAAGGCCTTTTACGGCGCTCATTGCGCGTCGTAAAACGCTCAGACGACGCGCAAATGCGTGTCAAGGAAGGCCCTGTCATAAAGAGAGACGACGCGCATTAACGACGCGCATTTATGACGCGCATTTACGACGCGCGTTTACGACACGCAATGCGTATCAAGGAAGGCCCTGTCATAAAGGAAGACGACACGCATTCGCGTGTCATAACCTTACGACGCGTGTGTTAATGACACGCAATGCATATCAAGAAAGCCCCTATCAAGAAAGGCCATGTCATAAATGAAGATGACACACATTTTTGCGTATCGTAAATTTAAATGTTTAAAAAATATATATTTATATATTTATTAATTTTTAAGTGAAATTTGCATTTAATGTCTCATAATAGAAATAAAATACCATATACAAAAAATACAATCAATTGCATAAAATTTAATGTCATACAATTCTATTTCTTACAATATATAAATTTTCATTCATCTAATCTACTGTGTTTCATACTAACAATTTAAATGAAGAATGCAACACTTGCATTTGTAGCAACTTATCTCTTTTAGCTTGAGCTTTCTTTTCCTCTTCTAATTCCAGAGTTATTCGCTTTCATCAACCCTGTAAACACAACACAAAATCACTTGTCATTTTCATTCTACATTTAAAATTAATTCTTATTAGGACATTCTACTTTTAAACCTACCAATCTAGCAATTTTTTCAAAGAATATAATTTATAATTTTTTTGTGGAAAGTACATTGTTATTTCTTGAATACAAGATGTTACAAAACTTACCTTTGCAGCCATACATGAATCAATTATTTTCTTAGCTTCAGAAAGAACCTGAAACAAAAAGCTTATGTTCCATATTAATACTAAAAGAAAAAAAGGCTTTGATTATTTGAAGGGAAAAATGCATACATCAATGAGACAATGAGGATATCAAGTAGGAAGTATACTGATGAACAAAAGAGTGAATGTGATCAAAAGTCAATATGTACGACACCTGTGACTTGTGATCTCACTTAAACCATTCCCCTGTCAAATTTATTAAAAAATAATGCAAATTTGAGATAAATAAATATGAAAAGGAAGGATATTATAATTATGTATAATAATCTAACTCTATGAAAGGTTTCTTATCTTTTCCAGCAGTTGAAGCAACCTCCAAAAACTTCTTATACTCCTGTGTCCACCTTCTAACTGGCAACTCAGTGATGTGGAGGGTACTTTCGTCCTCATCTTTAATTCCTCAACAATTCCAATGGTTGTGTATCCAGTGTCATTTGAATCAAAATATGTCCTAGCCTGTATAAAGAAAAGTAAATAAATTATCATTTACTAAATGGGGTAAATGCAAGAATAACTTCAAACAAACTGTAATAATACACAAAAAACTTCACAAGAAATGATTTTATTTTGAAATCTTTTGAAATTTTTTGCTCTTGCACTAGATTGAAGAATTGGGATCTCAACATTCTTCCTGATAATATTTGTCAAATTTTATTCATCTTTCATAAAAATCAACAATTTGGAGATGAAATTAAGATTGAAACTTACATTTGATGTCCTGCCCTGCAATAATGTGCTCTACTCCATGAAATCTTGACATTTATTCTTGAATTATTATTTTAATAAATAAAATCAAGATTATGGAAATAAACTTACTTAGGGGAGGAAGAAATTGAGTAGTATCTGGGTTGTAAGCGAGGGGCAACAGATGCAAAGAAAACACCAAATGGAGGTTTAGCTGAAGGGAAAGCGTCTTTGACTTCAAGAAGGCTTATTTGGCTTGACACTATCCACTGAGCATATTCATCCTAAACAATATTTATCCAACAAATAAATAAATAAATAAATATATAACATCAATTCTCATATTAATAAAAAGAAATCCCAAACGTTTGGGGGAAAGTTGTTGTGGATATGTTGGCTACTTCTGAGCCCTGTTAACATGAATAAGAAAAATATGAGAAGTTGACCAAATTTCATGTTGTTAATTTAAGAGAAAAACAAGTGATGCTAATCAGTTTGTCTTTATCCTGAAGATGTCCACAAAAAAATAAACTTTTAACTATCCAAGTTAATATACAACTCAAAGTGAAAAAGACACATCCTTATATAATCAGAAATAAGTTAAAAGAAAAAAAAAATTCTACCTTGATTGGATATTTGCTGAATTTACGTGTAGATATCCACTCTTCTATAAGTTTGCAAGTATCTGGAAGCACTGCAAATATGAAAAACGAACCCATTGGCATAAACTGTACCTGGAACCCCACATCTCCAAGCAACTTGATGTGGCAGCTATCCAGGAATGGGAGGCTTACTTACATTGCTAAGATTCAAGCAATTATACTTTGGAAGAATGATACATGCATTATTGTTTAAATCCTGAACAGCAGGAGAAAGAGTAGTCATAACATCACTAAGCCCTCCTATTCCCTTCTGATGATCTGAGCTTGCATTGAGATTACTGTGGAGAAGGAAATGATGAAAAATAGAAACAACAACAATTATTATTATTATTGTTATTTAAAATGCTAATACCTCAAAAATAGTACATCATATAGTTTAACAATATTAAAATAACCTCTATTTTTGGTTGTTGTGTGTGAGTATGTCAAGTAATGGTAAAATGGTAAAAAACATTTTCAAATGATTCAGGTTTAGGTTCGCCAATGTATGAAGGGGTTGTAATATCAATAAGGGGAATTTTAGTCTTTTAAACAGATTAGGGAAAAAGTAAAGTTGATTAAATTCAAAACGTGGAAGGAATGGTGAAAAGTTTAACTAGTATGTGTAATTTTAAAGGAATGGTGAAAAGTTTAACAGCAGAACATGGTAACCTGCTATCTGGTAACACCAATGGTTCCTAAGTGCAAATCAAGAAAATAAGAGCAACAAATATAGCAGGTTTCTCTCCCTCCTTGAAATTGAGCACAAGTCTAAAACAAAAGAAATATGATGAAATTGAACACAAGGCCTAAATTCTTTGAGAAATTTTCAGAATTCAATGAAGAACCATACATGTTCAACAGAAAAATCATAAATCAAAACCTATATATTATCAAAAAATCGGACCTGATGAGAAGAGGAAAAAGGAAGAAGCGTACCTGATGAGAAGGGGAATGAGACTTCAAAAAATTGGAACAGATGAGAAGAGGATCGTCGACGATTGGTTGTTGCGGGAGAAGAAAATTGGCGTTGAAGTAGGAGAAGAAATGATGGAGTCGCTGATTTCTTCCTTTGGTAGGGCAAGGGTATAATTGGAAACCCTTCTCCCTTTCTTCCTCCTTTCTCAGTCAGTCGATTTTTTCCATCTTACCGGATTAGATTAAGCTTTCCGAGTCAGATACACAAATTTAGTTCATCAAACGTCTTTATCTGACCGGGTCATCAAAAAAAGTCGTTGATGTCTGAGATTCGATACCTTAAACCAAGAAATCCCTAAATCTCTATGAGATAGGAGCGCCGACACCTCGATCGATTTTGTTGAGAAGCATCGAGCATAACACTAAATCTTTTGGGAGTCGCAGTCGCATGCCAGGAGAAGTGAATGTGATGTTGCAGTGGTCTGTTAGAGATAGACAGAAAGGAGGGACATGGATGGAGGAAAAGGGCGGCCTGGTGGTTCTAGGGTTTTTATACAAATGGTGGTGTTAGTAACCAACGATGGTGATTGACCATGGAGTTTCGAGACCTTGACTTTAATGGAGCTATTGTTCTACTTGATATGGAAATCACTCTAAATTTGTAGTTGTAATACAGCTCTTCTATAGATTGAGAGGCTAAGAAAGTACTTGAGGAACTGAAGATCGAGGGAAGTAGAGGAAGGGTTTTTGAACTGAAACCCTAGTTCCAACAATAGTCATGGTTCCAAAAACTGTACCCCTTTGATCAATTTCATGGCCTGGTGACCAAAAAACCTTCGATTTCACTAAGAACCGGAACCCTAGTTCCAACAATAGTCGATTTTTGGTATTTGATTGAGAGAGAGAGAGAGAAGAACAATTGAAAGAAGGTAGAGGAGAGCTTGGCGGGGTTTTTAATTTTTTCAGAATTTCATTTCCCCCTTTCCCCCACTATTAAAGGATGGAACGCGCGTCCCATTAAAAAATATAAAGCGACATCCTTAGACGACGCGCATTTTATTATAGGTGCCCTCCGTGTTTTTTTTAGACACTAATTTAAGGGCGTGCAATAATACGTGTCTTATATCCTAAATTTTTTTGAAGAGATGACATTTTTCTAATGTCACTCTCCTTTGCGTAACATAGATCAATGAGCATCGTATTTTGCGCGTCGTAAAAGGCCTTTTTTCTAGTAGTGTATGTAATATGTACATATACTGAAAACCATAGGAATAACATCCCGCACTAGATACAAAATCTATAGACTGAAAACCATGGGACTATCATCCCGTACTAGATATAGGAACTATAGATAGAAAATAGATATAAAATCAAATAAAAAACAAAAACCAAACTGTGAATAAACTTATATTAATACGTACTGTGAGTCGGGTAACCATGCTGATACGACAACGAGACCTCCTTGACGCTTGTCAGACGTCGGACGATATCTAGAATTTGTCACCCCAGGTGTGCCCGCCTAACTGTAGCTAGCAGTTATGGTGTGGGATTGTCAGTCCCGAATAGATCGATTCAAAAATTCCACGCTCTCCCTCCAGGAGACTCTGGTTACACTTCCGGGGAGGATTTACTGATAACCCAAAGGGTAATGACAAATCTCACAAGCTAGTACTAAATTATTCACGTTGTTCTCTAATGATATCAAACATACTAAATATTATGAAACATAATACAGTGAATACAATTATATATGATGAAATTATCTGGCAATATATTCTAAATTAAACATAGATAAATTGAATCAGAAATAGTTTATCTAATAATCTTATATATATATATATATATATATATATATATATATATATATATATATATATATATATATATATATCAGTACGCGTTTAAAAAAGAACTAAAGATCCCCCACTACTAGAAAAAAGGCCTTTTACGACGCTCATTGCGCGTCGTAAAACGCTCAGACGACGCGCAAATGTGTGTCAAGGAAGGCCCTGTCATAAAGAGAGACGACGCGCTTTCGCGCATTTACGACGCTCATTTACGACGCGCAATTACGACGCGCGTTTACGACACGCAATGCGTATCAAGGAAGGCCCTGTCATAAAGGAAGACGACACGCATTCGCGTGTCGTAACCTTACGACGCGCGTGTTAATGACACGCAATGCGTATCAAGAAAGCCCCTGTCAAGAAAGGCCATGTCATAAATGAAGATGACACACATTTTTGCGTATCGTAAATTTAAATGTTTAAAAAAAAGTATATATTTATTAATTTTTATATTAAATTTGCATTTAAAAAAAATATTATTTATAGATTTACTTATTTTCAAATTAAATTTGTATTTAATGTTTCATAATATAAAATAAAATATGATATAAAAAAATAGAATCCATTGCATAAATTTAATGTCATACAAATAATCGTTCCATGGAAAGATAAAACAAATCAATAAAAGTTGTAACAAAAATTTACAAACTAACTAGATACAAGAAATATAAAAGAATATACCCTCAAATGTTTTTCAAAGTCTAATATCCATGTCAGCTCTTCAACCCACTTCTGCTAACCATTGGTGGTTGTTGAGTTCACCCGACATCCTTGTTGGAAAAATCAGGGTTTCCTTCAACTTCTCTCACTTTGTCCACACCTTCAAGCCTCTTTACTGCAGCCTCATGAAACCTTAATCTCAATTCCAATCCCTGTATCTCATCTTCCCTTTGTTTTTCCCACAAATACCCCAAAATAAAGTAACAAACCTTCGAACTAAATCATAAAAATATACATTTTCTTGTAATTAAAGGATTAGAACAACCTATGTTAAGTTACATACCAATTTCATGGTAGCCTAGCTTTCAGTGGTTACTACCTGTAACGTCAGGTCTTTATCTTTTTCCCTCCTAAAAAAATGAAAGTAGCATTTAGCCCAAAATATACATCAACAAATTACAAGATACACCTACCAGTGTGTTGCATGTAAACACAACAGAGTCCTCTTCTTCTATAGTAGTGTTTAATAGTTGAAAACATTAAAAATGATTATTACTAATGTATCAGGATTCTATAATCTATAGTAGTGTTTAATAGCAATAAAGATACATGATCAAAATTAATTACCTGATGGAGACATACACTTGAATGCAAAAAGTGTAGGAATAACCTCAACAGAAGATGCTAAATCCAGAATATTGAAATCAAAGAGAAGGTAGGAATCAAAATATAATAGAAAAAATTCTATAATCGAGTAGATTTTTCAGAATGTGAGAGAGAGAGAGAGAGAGAGAGAGAGAGAAACCTGATCACCAAGTTGTACTACAAGAACTAAGTCAATCCCCTATAAACTAGCAGAGTTTGGACTTCAGCAGCAGTTGCCTAAGAAAATAAAGAGAAATCAATAAAAAAAAAGATGCTTTTTAATATTATGTGAATAAATGAAATAAGGTGAATACCTAAATTTGTCCTTCTGGTGGCAACTGTTGCAAGCAGTTAGTGAAAGCTCCATAATCGCCATATTGAGAAGTGTCTTTCTTTGCAGATGCAAATAGTCTAGTAACCGCTACATCCGGGGTGTCGTTTTCCTGTTAAATTACAAAAATATCCTCGTTTGTTATTTGGACTTTGGGCAAACTAAAATTAATAAAAAGATGAAAGTTTTACCTTTGATGTAGTATCGGTGCCAACTTTTTTTTTTAATATTTAGTGATACCTTAACAGCAAAGCCCCAATTTGTAGCACCCCTATTTTGTACACCAGCCGCCTACACATCAAACCAAACTAACAACATTTATAATCAAATTATTGCAGCAATAAGAGATGAACTACAACTTGTTATTAAAGAAAAACACACAACTTGCCTTGGTCTATATGAAGTCATTGGTTGATTCTGCATGAAGTTTCTACTGCGAATAAGAGCTTTTCTAGCAGCTTCAACTGCTAGAGGGAATTGGTTACCGTGAAAGCTAGATCTCCTCTGAGAAAGAACACCCTGATAATTTATAATTATAAACAAAAAAGGTCAATTATTAATCTTGTTTTGCTGTAAATAATGAAAATGATAAAAGTTAGGTTCCAAGAAAACATACAGAGCTCAAGCATTTCGTCATGGTTTCACCGGAAGCAAACTGTACCCATAAATAAAGCATAAATCGTATGTTGTTTATATTATAAAAAAATAAAGCCTAAAATAAAAGAGGTATGTATATGAAATCAAAGAGGTATGTATGATTATGAGTTTCATTTTTCAAATTTCATTTCACCCCCTTGGAGTATACATAATAATCCCTAACCACCCTCAGTACAGATCTAGGGAGTTCGGTGGATGCTAACTGGAGGCCAACTGGACGGATGAAAGGAAGTTTATCTAGGCGAGCATACTCAGAAGTTTTGAACTAGTACATAATTCTTCCAAATCAATTAGACTTGGTAGGAGGAGTGGGATTTCTTGGTGGGATATTATTATTATTGGTATCACTTACCATACTCATACTTTGAGAAGCCAACAGCTGTTGCAGTATCTTCTTCATCTCTCGTCTACTCCATCAATCAACAACATTATCAGTTCTAACTACTGAATATAGTTAACTTCCTATGACACGTAATAAGAATTTTTTATAAATCAACTTAATCACATACCAAGATCATCTGTAGAAGTTGATGCTTTCTTTATATTAGTTGGAGGCTTTTTAATATCTACTGGATTGGTAATTACAGGAGCTTTTTGAAGCATAGATTGCAACACCTTTTTCTCTGACCAATAACAAAACAGAATGAGCCAAATTTTGCATTTACAATAACTCAATAATTGACAATTTCTTAAATTAAAAAATCCTTTCAAGTAAATACCGTCTTGTAGAGCATCAACAGTGAATTGCATGCAGACCTTGGCAATCCTTCTCCAGGCTAGATATTCTTCTCCTGAACCAATGTTTTATGAAAATAAATTTTCAAACCATTTACTTTTCTTGCAGTAAAATCCAATACAACATTTATATAAATAATAACCTCAGAAGCCAATAACTTGGAACGTTCATTAGCTGCACTACATTTTAATTAAGCATTTCCATACTCTGTCCTCATAGACTCAAGTTCCACCTAATCACATAAATAAATAAATAAAACATAGATGGTCTCTCATTTGGATTCCTTAATAGCCTACTAAAATAGTACACAAGAAGATATATGGGCACCAACAGACTGTCCTATTACATAAATCATGTTAATTAAACAAGGTTGAGAAACATCTTCAACCATATCATTGATTGTACCCTCAGGATAGTTTCTACATGCAAACCAAATTATCTCTGTTTTAATCTCAATTCTTGAGAATATGAATTTGATCAGTCTCAAGTCACCTGTAGTCAAAGATGCAACTATGATATCCGTTTTATTATCCGAACACCCAAACAGAAGCATACACCAAGCCTAAATATATAAAATCACCCATATTTCATTAAGCACATTAAATAAATACTTTATGCAGATATAAATTCATTAAAAGGGAATTTATTTTATATTAGTAAACTAACCAATGTAGACTTTGTTGACTTCATCTAATAACCACTAGCTCTAGATAAATTCCAATACTCTTAATCTCAATAAGAATCTCCCTTGGACTTGCAAAATGTTCGGGGCTTCTGGTTTTTGTTCCATTAGAAAGTGCACTGACAGTATCTATAAAAGTAGCCTGAATACTTCCATATAATTATAGAAAAAATAAAAATTTGTTATGTGCCCTATTACATGAGATAAAACGGGTATGCTCACACATAAATGAATAATTGTTAATCACCTGTTGCTTTAAATACGACATGTCCACGTCTTATACAAACCCAAACAGTGTTTCCATCTACCTCCAGAATGAGCTAGATAATGCACGATCTGTAACCATTAACTTATCAATTAGTATTTTTTTTCAAAATAATTGTGTTTCAAAATAAAAACTCAAATAAGAAAATATAAAGAGATTGGGATTTCAAATCGTTCAGTAAACAATTCTTCCTAGAATTCTTCGTCAACTTGTTTATCATCAACCCCAAGTCCAAAGAAAAACACGAGGATGTATCACTAACTTAGGTCAAAAAGCTAGGCAAGGACAGCATACCTTAGAGTAGGAGATGTGAGAAGGTTCTTTTTGGCCTGATTCAGTTTCGTTCTATGCCGATGCCAGTTTTCTTGGGTCGGTTCAGTGCTCTAGTCTCGGTTCAGGTAACAACTCAATTCATAACTCGGTTGGTTGAGACATGTCTACCTAGTTATTCTGGAAACATAGTCGATGCAACTCTGAATGCCCACCTATACCTAGTCCTAGGATGAGTAGTCCTGGTCCTAGATCAAGAATACTAAGTGGCTCTATAACCCCATCACATCCAAGAGCGTGTGGGTTGAACATCGACCCATCTGCAAACTGGCCTGATGATGTGGTTAGTGGAAGACAACAAAGTCACAGACATGTCCTTAATCGGCTTCATGTACACTTCATTGTATATACTTTCCTCCTCAAGAAAAGACAATACTTAGCCTGTCTTCCAGGACATCTTCTCCTTGGCATTTCATCATACACCTATTAGGCATCATCACACACATTTATCAACATCTCTCACCATGTAATTATTTCCAACATAAAAAGCAACTAATCTAATGAAATTAAACACTATTACATAAAGTAAATGAAAAAACAATCATCAAACATTGAATAAAATGAAAACCAAATAGTCAAAATTGATTGAAGCTATGAATAAAATGAAACCCTGATTCATGTAAGAATCAAAAAAGAGTATTGTTACACAAAATCAATAATACAAAAAGATCAATCACGTTAGCTATCAAAAGCCCTAATTTCAGAAAGGAAGAAAATGATGAAGAACAGAAACAAAATAAAAAAAAGATCAATCACGTTACCTGTGAGAGAAAGAGGGAAAGTACAATTGAACCGGACCAATCTTGAATGGAGAGAATATGGTATGTATATACACCCTTTTTGTCTGAAGAAGTGCATTTAAGGTCGGGTCGTGTCGATTGGATGCATCGTTTTCCTGGAAGTGGTGCAAAAAAAGAGTGTTGATTAAAGGATTCAAGGTGTGCAAAAAAAATATAACAACAAGACTTCAGACATTCTATAATTTTTTATGGTGATTCGATATTTTGCCATAAACAATGAGAAAAGTTGAGTTTAGGGCCATTGTAATCTTTACATACCCATTGATAGATATGGTGAAACAGGAAAGATGAGGATCACGGGAGTGAATGAGAGTCGGTGGGTAAGAAAAATCAATCGTAAAGAGAGAAAAAACAAATGGTGGAGTCCGAGAGAAAAAACAAATTATGATGGGTAGCTATCATTGTTGGTGATGTTCGATTCATCAGAAGCCCTAGTTCTTCGCTCAATCGTCTATTTTGTGAAAGAAGACATTACCATTGCAAATGCGTTATGTTTGATTAGGGTTTACACAGAGAAGGAAGTGAAAGTCGATCGCAGAGGAAGGGGTTGCAGAGAGAAGGAAGGGAGAGAATGAAATCGATTTGGCGGGTGTAGAGAGTACACAGGAAGAGGATGGCGGGTGTTCAAAATTTTGGGGGATTTCATTTTCCCTCGGACACGCGCGTTTCTTAAAAAAAATATAAAACGACATTCACAGATGACGCACAAGTGCCTTCTGTGTTTTTAATATTTTTACATGAGACACTAATTTAAAGGCACTCAGTAATGCGCGACATAAATCCTTAAAATTTTTGAAGAGATGATACTTTTTAAATGTCACTCTCTAATGCGTAACATAAATCAAAGAGCGTCGTGTTTTGCGCGTCGTAAAAGGCTGTTTTTCTAGTAGTGCCCAAATTATTCCCATAATAATTTGATTAGTTTTATTGTTTCCTTTACTGAAATCCATATAGTTATAATTGATAAAACATCCCTTATGCTCAACATAATATATAAGGGGTAAAGTTATTTATAAGTTTGCCAGATATTTATTGAAATACATCAATTTAAGGTTTTGAAAACATTTCTATTTTGCTTGTATTCCCCCCTAAAAACATTGAAAAACCATTGAAAAAGGGTAGGGGTATGAACTCACCAGACGAGAAAACGCGACGATTTGAATGCTAAGCGTTGGTTCGGGGCTTGATAACGTGCGAGATTCCTATGTAATATGAAATAATACCCAAATGTATCTAATTAGTTTTTAAATCACTAATTAGATATGATAATACACTCCAATGAGTGAAAACACTTCAATTCAAGTGTTTGGAGTTACCCGGGTGACATCTACGGACGTGTGGGACTAGGGAAATGAGTTTACTCTTCAAGAGTAAACTCCTTATGGAGTTTTCGGCCATAAGACCATAAACACATGAGTTCACGGGCATGAACTCATGGTTGGTAGGTTTTATGGTGCTAAATGTTCAAATAACACTTGGAAAATGTTGGGATGAATTAATCTAAGGCTTGGGAATAGATTAAATCACCATAAACACCATCAAAGGAAGTTTACGGCCCTAAACATGGAGTTTATGGCCGTAAGCTCATATACCCTTCTTAAATGGATGATTTAATGGCCTTAGACTAATCACATGTGATTCAAACAATTTTTACAAGCCTTAGGATGAATTTTGGGCACCATTTGACCTATGTGTATGAGTTTACGGCCGTTGAACTTATTCTTGGGGAGTTATGGCCGTAAACACTCAAATGGAAAGTTTTTTTTTATGTTTAAGGTCCCCAAATTGATTTTGGTTGGTTCTAGGATTTATTCCAAGGCTAATGGTGTGTTTACATGGCTTCTTAACACTTGAAAATGAGTTTACTCTCCATGAATGATGAGTTTACGGCTCAAGCATGTTCTTGGGCAGTAAACTCATGTTTACTCCTCAAAAACCATGATGAAGGTTTTCTAAGTCCGAAATGGTAAGCCATAAAATCATATCTAAGTCCCAAGGTTGGTTTGGAGGGGTTTTAAGGCATAAAACCCACTTTACTTGAGTTTACGGACCAAGCATGCTCCAGGGCCGTAAACTCATGAAGATGGTCCTTTTTCAATGTTTAATCTCGGATTTGAAGGCCTAAGAGGTTGAACAACAAGTTAGGGAAGTTACCTCAAGGATTTGGAGCCTTAAATCAATGTTTTTAGACCTTGAATTTGGATTGAGGAGAGAGGTTAGAGAGAGAGAGTAAGGAGAGAGAGAGAGAGAGAGAGAAAGCTTCAAATAGGAGCTTAGATCACTTTAAATAGTGTTTAAGATTTGGACATGGTGGAATTCTACCCGATACCGACGCTAGACGGGGCTTTTGGTCACACCCGATCAAGTTGCCGTAACCCGATATGGTTGATTTTTAGAATTTTTCTGATTACTAGAATAGGGTGTTAAAATGAGTTCTAAATGCTTTTGGACACCCATTAAGTCATAATAGCAATCCCAAATTAATGACTTAATTTAATTGCGTAAATGGAAACGAAAATGAAAACGGCGAATCGGTTAACAAAAAAGGGTTACGAAAAGGATTGCAAATGTTGGTACGAACTTCGGGTTGTTACATAATCCCCCCGTTAGAGGGAATTTCGTCCCGAAATTCAGAATTAAGATACAAATCATGGATCTGGAAAGATGTGGGTAGTTCTGATTTATTAAGTCTTCACGCTCCCAAATGGATTCCGGTCCCCGCTTTGACATTCCAGCGAACCTTCACTTATCGGTATGCGGCTTTGTTTCGTACGTTTGACCTCTCGATCCATGATTTCGATCGGTTCCTCCATGAAGTTCGGGTTTTCTTTGATCTCTATCTCGTCTAAGGGAATCACTAGGGTTTTATCAGATAAGCACTCCTAATGAACAAAGAC